>NW_027361687.1:60552500-61752500 GCF_039654945.1 Dendrobates tinctorius
TAGTTCAGGATATTTGTGTTTTTTGCTTTTTGTTTTCTCTGGTTAATGGTCATGTGTTAATATGCACTTACATTGTGCATACACATTAACTTACTTTTCTCAGATTTGTTTTTTAATTAATTTCATTGTGCATTCAGTGCATATTTGGGTGTGACCGCCCTTTTTCTGAGCTGGGAAAGCCATCCAGTCTGGCCTAAGCTGTTACTAGTGGTTCAGCCGCTCGATCCTTGTTCACATTCACGTCACTTGGCAAGTGAAAAGGTTTTAAATACTAGAGTAGGGACTGTCCCACAAGGGTTGCCGTGACGTGGCGGGATGGCTTGTACATTATTTTGATCAAAATTATGTTTACTAAATACCATTATTATTATTATTATTATTATTATTATTATTATTACTACCTTTATGCATTATTTGCAGTTTATTTTTTACTTTTTAGTTCAGGATATTTGTGTTTTTTGCTTTTTGTTTTTACCAGCCACATAGTGCCCATTAGTGTCAGCTACTGTGCCCAATATAACACTGCCAACAAGTGTCCCCTGTACTACAAGCCACAAAGGGCCCATTAGAGTCAGCTAGAGTTCCCAATATAACACTGCCAACAGTGTCCCCTGTACTACCAGCCACAGTGCCCATTAGTTTCAGCCACAGTGCCAATATAACAGTGCCAACAACAGTGTCCCCTGTACTACCCGCTACATAGTGCCCATTAGTGTCAGCCACAGTGCCAATATAATAGTGCCAACAACAGTGTCCCCTGTACTACCAGCCACAGTGCACATTAGTGTCAGCCACAGTGCCAATATAACAGTGCCAACAGTGTCCCCTGTACTACCCGCTACATAGTGCCCATTAGTGTCAGCCACAGTGCCAATATAATAGTGCCAACAAGTGTCCCCTGTACTACCAGCCACAGTGCACATTAGTGTCAGCCACAGTGCCAATATAACAGTGCCAACAGTGTCCCCTGTACTTCCCGCTACATAGTGCCCATTAGTGTCAGCCACAGTGCTAATATAACACTGCAAGTGTCCCCAGTACTACCAGCCACAGTGCCCATTAGTGTCAGCCACAGTGCCAATATAACACTGGCAACAAGTGTCCCCTGTACTACCCGCCACATAGTGCCCATTAGTGCCAGCCACAGTGCCAATATAACACTGTCAACAAGTGTCCCCTGTACTACCAGCCACATAGTGCCCATTAGTGTCAGCTTCCGTGCCCAATATAACACTGCCAATAACAGTGTCCCCTGTACTACCAGCCACAGTGCCCATTAGTGTCAGCCACAGTGCCAATATAACACTACCAACAATAGTGTCCCCTGTACTACCAGCCACAGTGCCCATTAGTGCCAGCCACAGTGCCAATATAACACTGCCAACAAGTGTCCCCTGTACTATCAGCCACATAGTGCCCATTAGTGTCAGCCTCCGTGCCCAAGCTGCCAACAAGTGTCCCCTGTACTACCAGCCACATAGTGCCCATTAGTGCCAGCCACAGTGCCAATATAACACTGCCAGTGTCCCCTGTACTACCAGCCACAGTGCCCATTAGTGCCAGCCACAGTGCCAATATAACAGTGCCAACAAGTGTCCCCTGTACTACCAGCCACATAGTGCCCATTAGTGTCATCTTCCGTGCCCAAGCTGCCAAGTGTCCCCTGTACTACCAGCCACATAGTGCCCATTAGTGCCAGCCACAGTGCCAATATAACACTGCCAACAGTGTCCCCTGTACTACCAGCCACAGTGCCCATTAGTGCCAGCCACAGTGCCAATATAACAGTGCCAACAAGTGTCCCCTGTACTACCAGCCACATAGTGCCCATTAGTGCCAGCCGCTGTGCACCATAAGTTTGCCAGTGCCACAGTGCCAACCATTAGTGTCAGGTACTTTGTGACCGACCCCCCTCCCATAACTCCCAGCTGTAGACAACGGCTCCTTGCCTTTCTCTCTGACATAGAAGATACATGTGAGCAAACAACAGAGGGCACTCTCATGGCATCTACAGTCAGTGCATGGAGGAGAGCACAGAGGCGGCCTCTAGCACTTGGCACAGTATGTCCGTGTCCTGCTGGTTTGGGGCCACACAGAATGCATTGCTGACCCCCTGGCAGCAGGTTGTGATCCCCCTTTTATTCCCCAGGCACAAGTATTGTAATTGGAGAAAAGTACTGAAGTAACTATAATTTACGCTTTCATCTCCTTGATTTTTCTGACTTTGTTAAAATAAATTATAAATATTTTTTTAAATGATAAATAAAATTATAAATAAATAAAAAGTAAAACAAATAAAAATTTATATTTGTTTTACATTTTTTTTGTATTTCTCAACAATTTTTATACCTTCGTCACAACCTTATCAATAATCCTAACCTAAGCCCTAAGTCTAATTCTAGCCCTAACCCTAGGAGAAAGGATATAAAAAGGGTAAAAATGTAAAAGCTGCTCTTAGTAACGTATGAAGACTGAGTAATTCTTGATTCATTAGCCGATTGTCACTTCTCAGCTGTCAGGTGACCCGGGACCAGGGGCTCTTTCCCTGTCCCTAAGGCCACATGCACACATTGAGTATTTGGTGAGTTTTTTACCCCAGAATTTGTAAGCCAAAACCAGGAGTGGGTGAAAAATGCAGAAGCTTTTCCTCTGACTGTTCCACTCCAGGTTTTAGCTTACAAATACTGTGATAAAAAACTCAAAAATATTCAATGTGTGCATGAGCCCCAACACTTGGGGGCGGCCTCGTCCTATTCCCTGGGATACTTCTGAAGGTGAAGATGCCCGGGTCGCCACCCTTGCCTTTTCTCCTGAGTTAGCCCTTTGTCTGTTCTCTGCCCCCACCCAGGGAAGAGGAGAGCTGCCATGCACCGTAGTACACCAACCAGACAAACAAGGCAACACAAACAAGGATAATTGAAAATACCAGGCATACAAATATTCACTCACATATAGCACCAGGGAGTGGAGGACGGGGAAAAAAAACAAAGTAAGAGGAGGGAAGGGAATTACCACACTTACAAACCATGCAACAGTCACAGATAGCTCCTCCAACACTCCTTCTCATAAGAACGCCTCTCCTCCTAAGCCATGCAGCATAAGCTAGCTCTGACATGGGTTTGAATCAGGAGCCAGATTATAAAGGAGATGAGAGTGGCTAGCCAAGCTCAGCTGTGAGCTCAGAGTTTCCAACATGGCCGACTAACCCCTGTTCTGCCAAAATAAATAAACACCATTAAAAAGAAGTGCTTCTTCTCAGCTCTGGAGAAGGAGCAATCAGACACTGTGATCTTCTAGCTCCTCTCTGTTGCGGTTACCCAGTGACTCCGATGATCTCCTGTCACCTCAGTTGCTGCGCATGCAGAGCGCAGCAGATGAAATAAGTCATAAGCTGTTGCGCTCTGCATAGGCAGCGACCGAGATGACAAACGATAACTTCATTATGTTTGAGTTCTTCCATATCAGTCACTGCCTATGAAGAACGTTGCATCCGATGATAAATCTGGACCTCGGTGCTCTGCATAGACGTGCACTTACTGTTTTCCAAGAAGAAGTAGTGATTTCAGACGCAGATCATTTAAAAACGAATAAAGTCAAAATTTTGAGACCTCAGACTGCGCCTCCCCTGTGGATACTCCAATGTTACACCACTGCCCCATTTATAACATAGGTGGACCCCTTTCAAATCTTGACGGAGGCGCTCTGCATAGGCAGCACCAGACACTCATTCACTGCTCTCCAAGATGGAGCGACACTGTCAGACGTTGATCATTTGACAGTGGACGCAGATGATATTTTGAGACCCCGGGCCCATAGCCTGTTCCGCCCCGGTGGATACTCCTCACGTTACACCATTGCCCCCATTTAGGACATAGGGGAACCTCTGTGACTGGTGTAACTGGGAAGAATTATTGTTGAAGGCGATTACACAATATATGTAACAGAAATGCAAAGACTAAAAGTCAAAAAAACAGATCTGATCATTCTTCCAAAATGCCAACCTCAGCTGCGCTGGGCGCTGTTTTCCGTGACGTAAGTGTGTAGGGGCGAGGAGCTTCTCGCGCTCACATCTATGTCAGCATGGTGACATTGCTGTGTGTTGTGGCTTACACTTGGTTTCCTGCCACTCAGACTGTGAGCTATGAGCAGGAATTTAGAGCGAGCAGCGAGAGCGGCTTCTACCCCTTCACTTACAGATTTTCTACACGCTGACAGGGATGGAAAATGATTACCAGCAAGGTAAGTGCCGGCACATCATGGTCGCCCTGGTAAGAACCTGCACAACTTCTCTGCACATTAATGGCCCAAAGGTTGTAGGTTACCTAAAAACGATCGAAAAAAATCACAAATTCTTGCACTTTGATTGGATACCGAAAATGTCAAAACAGGTGTCTGGAAGGTCGCAAGTCACTGATTGACATGAAGATGCCCTTCAGCAGCTGCAGTTTATATTGACACGTTGTATTGCAGAAGCTCTTGACATTGACTCTTCTATCCTCTTAAAATACTATTTAAGCTGCTGCAGAACATCTTTGACCTCTTCATGCAGCAGCCCTTTTTCGTTTTTGCGTTTTCGTTTTCTGCTCCCCTTCTTCATAGTGCCATAACATTTTTTTATATTTCCATCAGTATGGCTGTGTGAGGGCTTGTTTTTTTGCAGAACAAGTTGTATTTTTAAACGACACCATTGGTTTTACCATGTCGTGTACTGGAAAATGGGAAAGAAATTCCAAGTGCAATGAAATTGCAAAAAAGTGCAAATCCACAACAATTTTTGGGATTTTTTTTTACCATGTTCACTAAATGCTAAAACTGACCTGCCATTATGATTCTCCAGGTCATCATGAGTGCCATTTTCCGATACCTGTAATTTTTCGTGTTCTCGGGTTGGGTGAAGGCTTATTTCTTGTGCGCCGATCAGACATTTTTAATGATACCATTTTGGTGCAGACACGATCTTTTGATCGGCCGTTATTGCATTTTAATGCAATGTTGCAGCGACCAAAAAAAGTAATTCTGGTGTTTTTACTTTTTTTTTTTCTCAACTCTGTTTACTGTTTGGATTAATTTTTTTTATAGCTTGATAGATCGGTCGATTCTGAAAGCAGCGATACCAAATGTGTATTTTTTATTATTTTATTTTGAATGGGGCGAAAGGGGGCTGATTTTAACTTATATTTTTAAAAACAATTTAATATTTTTTAAAACTTTTTTTACTTTTTGCATGCTTCAATAGTCTCCATGGAAAACTAGAAGCTGCGATTATCCGATCGCTTGTGCTACATAGAGTAGGGCTCAGGGCAGGACTGGGACTAAAATTCAGCCCTGGCATTTGAAGTTACACAGGCCCACTAGTCACATGGTGACTATATAATATCTTTGTACACTTGTAGTTTACAAGAAGTGAGAGGTGATTAACACGACTATATAACATGTAGTCAGAGCTGTGCCCAGTATTTCAGCTCAGTCCTATTTATTGCTTTTAGGTACAGTACTCCTCCCAAATCTCTGTCCCCTTTTGTATGCATCATTACAGAATTCCTGGCAGAACTGCTCTCTATTGGGCAACCAGACCCCCTGGTCATAGCTGCCTCTATCATACCTCCCAACTTTTGAAGAAGGGAAAGACGGACAAAGATTGCGGCGCGCTGCTGCAAATTTTGGCCACGCCCAGCCACACCCATTTCACAACTAGTCACAACCATGTGCACACCTAATCGCACCCATTTAGCACTGCTGATCACACTGACTGGTACTGAGGGCACAGTGGCTGGCATTATGGGCACACTGACTGGCACTAAGGAAGAGAGAAAACAGAGAGAGAGAAAAAAGAAAACGGAGAGAGCGAGAAAGAAAGGGGAAAGAAAGAAAGAACAGTGAGAGACAAAGAAAGAACAGAGAGAGACAGAGAAAGAACAGAGAGAGAAAGAAAGAGGGGAAAGAAAGAAAGAACAGAGAGAGACAGAGAAAGAACAGAGAGAGAAAGAAAGAAGTAAAGAAAAGAAAGAAAGAACAGAGAGAAAGAGAGGAAAGAAAAAGAAAGAAAGAGGGAAAGAAAGAACAGAGAGAAAGAAAGAACAGAGAGAGAAAGAAAAAGAGAGAAAGAAATATTCTACAAAGATACTATAGCAGCCCGGCTCCCATTGTAGTGCCCACCTGAGCCTCCCGGTGCAGGACCTATCATGATCCGCTCACATGGCCGGCATCCCCGATTCCAAGGCGATCCTGCTGTCTGCGCTGTCGGAGGAGGACACGGTGATGGATCTGAAGCATTCCTAGTTCCGTCACAATCTCCTCAAGAAATTATCTCATTTCCGGTCAGCTTCCAGCACATCACTTCAGGTGGAACGTCATGTGTGTCTTTTAAAATGCTCCTCGGGGCTCCGCCGTGTACTCCTGTGTCCGTGGGAAAAGCACGCTTTGTATGCTTTGTACACACTTGGCTCCGCTCCGTACATCCCGTACACATATGGCTCCACTCCATACACACACGGCTCCACTCTGTCCACCTCGTACACGCGCGGCTCCTCTCTGTCCACCTCGTACACGCGCGGCTCCTCTCTGTACACCTCGCACACGCGCGGCTCCTCTCTGTACACCTCGCACACGCGCGGCTCCTCTCTGTACACCTCGCACACGCGCGGCTCCTCTCCGTACACCTCGCACACGCGCGGCTCCTCTCCGTACACCTCGCACACGCGCGGCTCCTCTCCGTACACCTCGCACACGCGCGGCTCCTCTCCGTACACCTCGCACACGCGCGGCTCCTCTCCGTACACCTCGCACACGCGCGGCTCCTCTCCGTACACCTCGCACACGCGCGGCTCCTCTCCGTACACCTCGCACACGCGCGGCTCCGCTCCGTACACCTCGCACACGCGCGGCTCCGCTCCGTACACCTCGCACACCCGCGGCTCCGCTCCGTACACCTCGCACACACACGGCTCCTCTCCGTACACCTCGCACACACACGGCTCCGCTCCGTACACCTCGTACACACTAGGCTCCGCTCCGTACACCTCGCACACGCGCGGCTCCTCTCCGTACACCTCGCACACGCGCGGCTCCTCTCCGTACACCTCGCACACGCGCGGCTCCTCTCCGTACACCTCGCACACGCGCGGCTCCGCTCCGTACACCTCGCACACGCGCGGCTCCGCTCCGTACACCTCGCACACGCGCGGCTCCGCTCCGTACACCTCGCACACGCGCGGCTCCGCTCCGTACACCTCGCACACGCGCGGCTCCTCTCCGTACACCTCGCACACACTAGGCTCCGCTCCGTACACCTCGCACACGCGCGGCTCCGCACCGTACACCTCGCACACGCGCGGCTCCGCTCCGTACACCTCGCACACGCGCGGCTCCGCTCCGTACACCTCGCACACGCGCGGCTCCGCTCCGTACACCTCGCACACGCGCGGCTCCTCTCCGTACACCTCGCACATGCGCGGCTCCTCTCCGTACACTTCGTACACACACGGCTCTACGGCTCTGCTCCGTACACCTCGTACACACACGGCTCTGCTCCGTACACCTCGTACACACTAGGCTCTGCTCCGTACACCTCGCACACACTAGGCTCTGCTCCGTACACCTCGCACACACTAGGCTCTGCTCCGTACACCTCGCACACACGCGGCTCCGCTCCGTACACCTCGCACACACGCGGCTCCGCTCCGTACACCTCGCACACACGCGGCTCCGCTCCGTACACCTCGCACACACGCGGCTCCGCTCCGTACACCTCGCACACACGCGGCTCCGCTCCGTACACCTCGCACACACGCGGCTCCGCTCCGTACACCTCGTACACCCACGGCTCCGCTCCGTACACCTCATACACACACAGCTCTGCTACATCCACACTGTAAATCCTGACCCCACACATACTTACCTCAACCAGCACCATGACAACAGCAAAGCAGAGTCTTGCAGACGGTAGAGGCAAGGCTGAGCGCACAGGACCTGTGATGAGGTCACAGGAGGGGCGGAGTCAGGGGTGACATGTTCGGGGGGTCTGGACAAAGGCTCCTGATCATGTGACCCCCTGACTCCTCCCCTCCTGTGACCTCATCACAGGTCCTGCGAACAGAGCCAGCAGGCAAGCGAGTGCGACGCTGTGAGTGGCTGGGGGGGAGGGGGTCTAATGCTAGGGCGAGGATGGGGGAGGGGGCGTGGCGGCTTATCTCCCTGCAGTGCGGGAGGAACTTGGAAACTATCACGCCGTGCCCGCAGAGGGCCGGCGGCAGGAGAAACAGTGGCCGCAGCAGCTGGCAAGCGGCCAGATGATTGGCGCTGCCGCCCGCGGCCCACGTGACAGCGGCCCAGCGGGAAAATGCCCGGTTGGTTATATTGCCAATCCGGGCCTGGTAGGGCTGCAGCCCTGATCTATGTAGCAGAAATGCTCACTTGCTATAAGCGCCGACCGCTGGGCGGCGCTCATAGCAATGCAGCAATGACAACCAGAGGGGTCTGCTGCAGACCCCGAGTTGTCATGCCAACCCATCGGCAACTCATGTGACATGGGCGCCGATGGGCGGGATTAGTGACACGCTTTCGGCGCAATCACATTAAATGCTGCTCTCAGAGATTGACAGCGGCATTTAACAGGTTAACAGCCACAGGTGGATCGCTGTTAGGGGCACATGTCGTGAAGGGGTTAAAAGAGCAAGTGGAAGCTTAAAGGGGTTACTCAAACAGCAACATCTCAGTTTGTGGGGTGCTCCATGTCACTGCTGCTGAGAATGGGGAGTTGGATGCGCAAGCGCGGTCCTCTCGGTTCACCTCAATGGTCTTTTTAAGAACCCCATAGAATTGCACATGCGCAGCTTCCAATTTATTCACAGGAGCCGATTGACCCTGATTCTCAGTTTACGCTCTAGAAGTGTACTGTCATGTAATGTATGTGACAAAGCACAGAAAAAAAATGTGTATTGGGCATTTAAGGAACTAGTCAGCAAGTAGGTTCATGCAAACTTATGTTATTGCAAAAGACAAGCAATAAATTGTATTTATGCTGTTTGAAGTTTGTTTCTTGCCGCAACTGCATGTTATACTGTATATTTGTTCACTCTGGGTACTGAGCGGTGGGGCACACAGGCTGACCGTGATAAACCATTGTAGGTGTCAGTCTACAAGCAGTATGCAGAATACTTGTGCAGGTACCCTGATAAAAGTCAACTAAGAGGTGAGTTGCACAGATGCCCAGCTTTGGGCAAGTGCTGCCTGTGGTGAGAAACTGCCAAAAAGTGATAGTTGCACAAGAATGAAAGATAAGAACTAAGTAGTGTAGCTGTTAATCCAGCTCTGGGGTGCGATAAACACTTCCTAGAAAGCAGGAGTATCATCTGTGTGTGTGTCTCTCTTCTCCTCCTCTCTCCATAGACCTCAAAAGGCAGCTATAATGTCATCTCTCACTGTGCCTTTGTTTAGCGCAAGGCGGATTTTAGCTGTAAATCAGAGTGAATAATAAATTCAGGAAGCAGGGGGAAGAGAAGGGGCTCATAAGTGGAGAAGGAAGCATATTAGTCTTATAAAATATATTAGAGTTTCTTAAATTCTCTGGATTGGGGAAATGACGGTGACCATGTAAGAGATTTAGCCATGGAGATTTTGAGATCTCCATGGCTAAACCCTTAGGAAAGTATTGTATCTCACCATCTCATGCTAAATATCATGGTATGGTGATTAAGCAAGTACTCCTATATAGGGGTGGTAAAGAGTGTCCCCACTGACCAGCTCCATGATGTAAGCTTAGTTTTCAGTATGAAAAAAATCATAGCCATGCAACAGAAACCTTCTGCCATTTGTCATTTGCAGGAAAAGGCCCTCTACAAGTCCAGTTTTATAGGACTGTCTTCTTCACATTATCTCTGTGGAGGCCTGCGTCTTTGCCACCACAAAAATGGTTAAATATGTACTGTTTTGCATGTGTTTTGTAAGCAATGGGAGTTATGCTTTCTCTTCTAGAGGCCACAACACACACACACAATCACCTCACTCCCTTACTTGTCTGAAGCTTAGAGCTTTGCAGACATACCCTAACTAGGAGGGGGGGGAAGTCGAGTTGTTGTTTTCAGGGAAGGGAAGAATAGTGATGGGCAGTCCAGGTCTTTTTGGTGATCCAGCTCTCATGGCTGCGCTCACTAAAAAGAGCCGACTCTTTTTGGATCCTAAATGGATCCCTATTGCATACATGTTCAGGTATCCGAAACGCCACCCACCTACCACATAAACCCTGCCCACTTTCTAGGAACAAATTAAATTGCTGAGTGGGCGGAGTTTTGTTCAGGTGGGCGGAGTTACGTCTGCCGAACACCGGGATTTTACGCCCAGTGAGAGCCATTCAGGGTTTTTAGTGGCTCTCACTGGGGTGCCAGCTCCCATTGTTCACAGCAGGGAGCCAGCTCTTTGTGTCGGATCGTTCGCGAATGACACATCACTAGTGAAGAAGGAGAGATGGAGAACGCTCCTGGAAGCCAAGACATATGCTTCCTCCGGGAGCAAAGCTAAGAAGAATCAGGGAGTCAGCCCCTAGGCCATCCCTGCTTTCAGAGCATGGTGGTAAGCTGAGAGACTGTGTGGGTTTATACAACCAACAGCAGAGTGTTTTTCCCAGGAAGACTGCAGCAATCTAGGATCAGTGAAGGATTGTGCAAGAAGGAACTTGAACTTCACACAGGATCCAAGCTGCAAGTTGCCAGAGGAGGAATACACAGTGAGTAGTGGCCATATTGGAAGTTCTAGACTCTGGGAAGCCTTGGTCCCAGAAGGGAATGGAATAGCAGGAAGCTATTGTGGCGCCCTTGAGGATTCAGTTGCCACAGAGGTACTGCACCTCCTCCTGAGGTGTGGTACCCCATCTTCCAGGTAGGTTGGAGGCTCCTAACCATGCTCCAACACTCGCATCCCACACAACACAGTAGTTCAGCAAAGCTACATTGTGGCTCCCTGCTTGGAGTGTAGCAGAGCATCTTTGGTGGCTCCTTGCTTGGAACACTAAACGTTTTGGGAGGCGGGTGGAGTTAGAATACATAAAAGAGTGGGAAGGTTTAGAATTTCAGTCAGTCAGTCAGTTCAGAGAAGAGAGTGAGGAGAGAAGATCCCTGAGAGAGGGATGGAGGAAGGAGGTGCTGCAGCAGATCTCAGTGACCTGGGTCTGCTGGCATGGGAAAGGAAAGAAGGAGAAAGACATTGAACAGAAACCCGATCTTCCATAAAAAGGAAAGACTAGTACGGAGCGTAGGAGTAAAAGGGAACAGAGGACGTGGGTTAGAGGAAGAACCCTGCCTAGAAGTTCTAAGCGCAAGGCCGGGGCCCGGTCCCCGAGGTTGTATGGACACTAATGGTTCTGCAGCAGACACCGGTGGAGTAGTGGGCTGTAAATGCACTACTCCCATCTCAGACTTGGGGGCACAACAGCAACATTGATAGTGAGCCGGGACTTAGGAGCAAGGAGTCCCCGAAGCAGGCTACAGCTGTCTGCCGTACAAGTATAGTTCTTGGGAACATCTGTCAGGAGGAACTCCAGTGTAACTCAGTACTAGGAGTACTTCACACTTAAAGGCGCTATAGAGGAGACGTTCAGAAAGGCACATGTTGGGGGAGTGTTGGAACGGAGCATTCCATCTGACCTGGAGGTTGACTGAGTCCCTGACCTGGAGGGCACAGCACAGAGGCAGGCACCTGTGTGTACTACAGACTGTGAGTAAATTTTTGGAACTACAAGCCCTGGTGTCCTCCATTCATTCCTGCGCCAACACACCTGGTACCGCTACATCTGGGTACCAGCTTCTACACTGCCTGCGCCTCTCTTCTACCCCTACATCTACACTGCCCTGGGACTACAGCTCCACCTGTGGGGAGCTTCACCATCTTGGCTACAACACACCACCAGTCCCATAGGATCTGCATGCAGCGTCGGCTTAACACCTCACTTGCCGAACACCACAGGTGGCGTCACGAACTATTCATTCAATTAACTACATTTCCACCATTTCATCTCCCCTATTACTTGGGCGCCCAGGGCCACGGACCGGGTCACCGCTGCTGTGACACATCCCGCTGATACCGGCCCGGTACCGAGTACCCCACAGCCCTGGGAGGGCGACCCATTTACACCGAGTCACAGCAGAGTGAAGGATAACTCCCATTCTGCAGAACAGACTGCAACCTGGTGAGAGTTGTAATATCTCCTCTGAACTACAGTAAATGATAAAGTGACTTTCCTTGTCTCCTGCCTTATTACTCCGTGCTTTCTACTTCCATCACAATCTCTGGGGGTCAGCCCTGGTTGGAGAGGGTTAAACATCTGCACTGCCATCACCATCTACTCCCCCAGGGATCATCTGCAGTGTCGGCTATACTACAGTCGAACACTCCAACTGGCGTCATGAATCACTACATAAACTTTATCCCTAATCAAAACTCCCCTTTTATATGACCGCCTGGGGCCACGGACCGGGTCACTGCCACTGTGACACATCCCTTTAAGATGATCGGCCCGGTACAGAGTATCCCACGGCCTCTGGGGCGCATCATCTCCAGATGGAGTCTGTGACTAACATCACCTTCCCATAACATCCATACCCCAGAACATGGTGGAATGTGAATTTGTCTAAGCTTAGGGGTATGGTGGATCGGTGGATGGGTCAGAGTTCTCAGTTTTTGATTTTGTTTTTTATCAGTCTCGTATCCAACTGCTTCATGATCCTCATTTTTTGGCATCAAGTTTTTTTTGCTGGGTCCAGCCCAAACCTCATCTTTTTAAAACGCCAGGGATGCTTCCTGGCTCACATCTTTTTTTTGGTTGTTTCCTTTTATATTCCTTCACGTTTGCTGCTCTTTCTTGGATTTTTTCCTTAGGTGCAGCATGACCATCTGTAGTGTAGTTCTCATTGTAGGACCATCTATGCTCTTGACATCAGTCCTATTTCTGGACCAGCTCCTTTCTCCAGCATCTCTGCATGCCTCAGATGTCTCCTTTTTGCCTTCTTCCAGCTGGGCATTAAGTTGGTCAGCAATAATGCAGAACTTTGTGTCCTTCTTGATGTTCTCTTTGGTGTTCTTTTTAGATGTACAATAACTCTTTTCCGGCGTCTTTGTAGCCCCTTTATGAAGAAAGGTTTTGTAGTCTGTTCTCTCTCAGATAGAGAGGTCTCCAGGTGGTAACATCCTTCCGCAGGATCTTCCTTCCTTTCTTCTCCTCTTTGGAGTGACTCCATTTGTCTCTTCTCTACTCCTCTCATATTTTGTGGGTAGTTTTTGATTTCTGCTATATCTCATGTTGAGTTTGTGTTTAGCAGAGGAGGTCAACCTATGATCACACGCACAAAGCAAAACGCAGAGAATCTCACCTTACCCCTCTGAGATTTGTTAAATGTGAGCTTCAAAGATTATGTACTGAAAATGTTCAGTCACTTAGCACTGTGATGTCACTCGAAACTGTGAGGTCACAACTGTTATTGGAGATATAATTTAATGCCAATCGTTTGTCTCCTATGTGGCATAAGATTACAAAACCCCCTTCAGTGTGTAGCTAGCAGCAGCAAGGGGGAAAGCCTCAAAGACTGAGTGACAGATCTCACACCTTGAGCATCTCAGAGCAGGACATAGGCTGGCTTGCAATATAGAGTCATGCTGAAGATACCAAAGAGCATTCTAGAAACATGATTCCATAAAGAGTTATTTAGATGCTATACGTCCTAGCAGTACATTGTGTATTTTTCCGAGATACCCAGAACATAGCGAACACCTGCCTGGTTCTCAACAACTCTAGCACCCAGGGGTATGAAGATACTTAGAACAGGAGAGGCTAGGTAGTCAAGCCTTGTTTGGTCCCCACGTGTAACAGGGGCACAGCTGGATCTGATGGCACCAGAATTGCTGCCCTAGGACCGTCTAGAAAGGAGTTATGATCTTCAATAGGTTTTGGAGATTTTTTTTCTGCAGAGGCAAGGGGAAAGGACTTAGGTTCAGCCCAGAGGTCAGGATGGGTGTGATCCAAAGAAGATAAAGGCTAGTGTAAGGCCATGTGATTGCTCTTTCATTCATGTGCTCCACTTCAACAGTGAGGGCCATGTTGAGTAATGTTCTGTGAAGTACCTTGGAGCCAGATAGCATCTCATGCCCCCATTCTGCTTATATCTTTTGTACTACCACTATTGTAATTTGCATACCTGACATTGTACATGTATAACCATCGTGTATATAGTGTATTGTCTAGTTTGCCCTTAAGGCTGTTAAATATATCATTTAACCTTGGGCTGCTCTTTTATCTCGATCCACTTGTCCGTTTCCCGGTTTAACTTTCCAGGATACTGGGGCTGGTTTCTGGCCCAATCTAATCCCATTAACGGACCGGATTTATATCAAATGAGGAACTGGTAACAGTCCTACGGGCTGGCAACGCTCTTTTTCACTGGTGCTAGTGAAAGGGGCCTCTCAGCCTGTCAGGGCTGTAAGCGAGTGTGGCGCCACAACAGTGACTGTGTCAGTCACATCCTCTTACTACTCCCCATGATTCCCTGGACCCGTGTGGACACAGTGTGTGCAAAACTGCACCAACTGACCTTATGTGTTCCCAGGGTGTGAGGAATGCAACAATGGTGCAAGTGAGGAGACCATACCACGTGATCTCGCTGACATGATAGTAACGTCAAGCAGAGTTGTGAGATGCGGGTTCATCATGTGTGGTGGAACCTAAGATTAAAGGTGAGGTTTACTGATTTGCAGCTATAGGACAGTAGTGCTTTAAATTTTCTGAATTTCCTAAAAGGACATTTAAAAACAAGTTTCCAACAAAACAACCCTGAGCAGTTCCAGGTTAACTGTAGATTACTGTTTGCTCAACAGCTATGTCTCCCGACTACCCCAAACCACACACATGCACTCTTAAGGCCCCTTTACATTTGGTGATGCACCAGAGATCCCGACCACGATATGACCCGGTCAGGATCGCTAGTGCATCGCTAAATGGTCGCTAGTGAGCTGCCAAACAGGCAGATCTCACTGGCGATGCAGCAGCGCTCGGCGGTCGCTCTTACCTTTCACACGCGGCGAGGGTGTCCGTCTTCCGCCTGCGTCCATGGCTCACTCGTCGGCACCAGCAGGAAGCTGACGACGAGAAATGGACCAGGCCGATCTCGCGTGATAGCCAGCGGGGGAGTCGGTCGGAGGTAAGTATCACATGTAGCGATATCGCTAGCAATATCGCTGCTGCGTCACAAAATCGGTGACGCTTTAGCGATATTTCTAGTGATATCGCTATGTGTAAAGCCCCCTTTACCCTAGAGCTGGTCAAAAGCGCTTGTGTTCTTAATAGGGAAAGGGGAATAGGCAGATGCCTGACATCTCTGGCGGCCCCTTATCCCTCTTGAGAACGAAGATAAGACAATTTGCTGTCTGAGTGCAACATCCTGTGCAGTTCTATATAGAGTAAATGAAGGAAGTGAAAAGTTATCAGCCTGAGAGATTCTCACTTATGATCTTCCCTGATAATCTCATGATCAGAAACATGAAAGAGTGAGCAATACCGCCTATACAGCGTCGGACTGGCCCACCGGGGAACCGGAGGATTCTCCGGTGGGCCCTGGCATCTGGTGGGCCCTGGCACCTGCAGGCATACAGGGCCAGCAGTTGCCTAGGGCCCCCGCTGCTCCAGGGGCCCCCAGCCAGTGGTGTGTCGCACACCATGCAGCTGCTATGGGGGCCCCTGCCAGCGGAGCAGCAGCGGGTGTCAGGAGGCAGGAGCCCCTGTCCCCGCTGCTAAAGAGAAATGAATATTCACTGCGAAGCAGTGAATATCATTTCAGGTCTCCACCCCCAGAGGCCCCGCCCCCAGCCCAGTAAGCCGCTCTGCATCTGTAAATCAGGGCCGGCGCCGCCCTCAGTCCTCTCTGCTCCTGGCTCACAGCCAGTGCGCGATGACGTCACTACATCGCGCACCCGCTGTGTGTCTGGCAGAGGGGGCAGCTCCTGACACTGAAGCCGGGATCAGCGTGGGAGCGAGGAGGAGAGGTGAGTATTGTTTGTTTTTTTTTTTTATATCTCTCGCTCTCTCTATCTGTCTCTCTCTATCTATCTATCTCTATTTCTCAATATATCTCTCTCTCTATCTCTCTTATATCTTTCTATCTCTATTATCTATATCTATCTCTATCTATATCTATCTCTATCGCTCTATCTTTATATCTATCTTTCTATCTCTACATCTATCTCTATATCTATCTATCTCTATATCTTTCTATATCTATATATTATGTCTATCTATCTATCTCTATATCTATCTATCTTACTCTATCTATCTCTATATCTATTATCTCTATATTTATTATCTATCTAGCTACCATCTATATCTATCTATCTTTATCTATATATATCTCTATCTAATATCTATATCTATCTATCTATCTCTATACCTATCTATCTATTTATCTATCCGTTATCTATCTCTATATCTTTTCTCTGTATCTATCTATCTCTATATCTATATCTCTCGCTATCTATCGCTCTATCTCTATATCTATCTTTATATCTATATCTATATATCTCTCTATCTATCTCTATATCTATCTCTATTTCTCTCTATATCTATCTATATATCTCTATCTCTATATCTATCTCTCTATCTATCTTTCTATCTCTATATCTATATATCTATCTATCTTTATCTATTTATCTCTATATCTTTTCTCTGTATCTATCTCTCTATATCTATATCTATCTTTATATATATATCTATTATCTCTATATCTATATCTATTTCTCTCTATAGCTCTCTCTATATCTATCTATCTATTTATCTCTATCTCTATATCAATCTCTCTGTATATCTATCTATCTTTCTATCTCTATATCTATCTTTATCTATTTATCTCTATCTATTATCTATATCTATCTATCGCTCTATCTCTATATCTATCTTTCTATCTCTACATCTATCTCTATATCTATCTTTCTATCTATATCTATCTATATCTATCTATTATGTCTATCTAGCTATCTCTATTATCTATATCTACCTATCTCTATATCTTTCTATCTTACTCTATCTTTATATCTATCTGTTATCTCTATATTTATTATCTATCTTTTTCTATCTATCTCTATCTATATCTATCTCTATCTAGATACAGGAAAGATGTATATCTTTGTACCGTGTTAGCCAGTAAATAGAAAAATATTCAGGATTGAGAGTCCTCAGTAGTTGATACCTTTTATCTCTATCTATTTATCGATCTCTGTATCTATCTCTCTCTATATCTATCTCTCTCTCTATCTACCGCTCTCTCTATCTCTATCTATCTTTATATCTATATCTATCTATCTCTATATCTATTATCTCTATATCTATCTACCTATCTATCTCTATATCTATCTATATATATATATATATATATCTGTTTCTCTCTATATCTATCTCTATATCGCTCTCTCTATAGCTATCTATATATTATCTCTATATCTATCTATCTATATATTATCTCTATATCTATCTCTATATCTATCTATCTATCTCTATATCCATATCTATCTCTAGATCTATCTTTCTATCTAACACTATATCTCTATATCTATCTCTATATCTCATTATCTATCAATCTCTATCTCTCTCTCTTTATCTATCTATCCATCTATCTCTATATCTATCCATCTATCTCTATATCTATCCATCTATCTCTATATCTATCTATCTATCTATCTATCATCTCTATTATCTATATCTATCTATCCATCTATCTAGCTATCTCTATCTATCTCTATATCTCTCTATATCTATCTTTCTAACTCTATATCTATCTATCTCTATACATATCTCTATATCTAGCTATTATCTCTATATCTATCTCTATATCTATCTTTCTATATCTATCTGTCTCTATATCTATCTATCTATCTATCTCTATATCTATTATCTCTATATCTATCTATCTCTATATATCTCTATATCTATTTTTATTTATATCCATCTATCTATATATATTTATCTCTATATCTATCTATATATGTCTATATTATTATTATTATTATTATTATTATATCTGTATATCTCTATTATCTATCTCTATCTATTATCTTTCTCTATCTATATATATATATCTCTATATCTTTCTATCTATAGCTATCTATCTCTATATCTATCTATCTATCCATTATCTATTTTCTATCTATCTCTATATCTATCTACCTATCGATCTATCTATCTATATTTCTTTATATATCTATCTTTATATCTATCTCTATGAATCTTTCTATCTATATCTATCCATTATCTACTTTCTATCCATTATCTACTATCTATCTCTATATCTATCTATTTCTACATCTATCTTTCTATCTATTTCTATCTAACTCTATATCTATATATCTATATAGCATTATACCCTATGAGGGGGTGCATTATTCCCTATGAGGGGGCAGCATTATACCCTATGAGGAGGCAGCATTATACCCTATGAGGAGGGCAGCATTATTCCCTATGAGGGGACGCATTATTCCCTATGAGGGGGGCAGTATTATACCCTATGAGGGGGGGCAGTATTATACCCTATGAGGGGGGCAGCATTATACCCTATGAGGGGGCAGCATTATTCCCTATGAGGGGATGCATTATTCCCTATGAGGGGGGCAGCATTATACCCTATGAGGAGGCAGCATTATACCCTATGAGGGGGGCAGTATTATACCCTATGAGGGGGGCAGTATTATACCCTATGAGGGGGTGCATTATACCCTATGAGGGGATGCATTATTCCCTATGAGGGGGGCAGTATTATACCCTATGAGGAGGCAGTATTATACCCTATGAGGGGGGCAGCATTATTCCCTATGAGGGGGGCAGTATTATACCCTATGAGGGGGCAGCATTATACCCTATGAGGGGGCAGCGTTATACCCTATGAGGGGGGCAGTATTATACCCTATGAGGAGGCAGCATTATACCCTATGAGGGGGTGCATTATTCCCTATGAGGGGGACAGTATTATACCCTATGAGGGGGCAGCATTATACCCTATGAGGAGGCAGCATTATACCCTATGAGGAGGGCAGCATTATTCCCTATGAGGGGGTGCATTATACCCTATGAGGGGGCAGTATTATACCCTATGAGGGGGCAGCATTATTCCCTATGAGGGGATGCATTATTCCCTATGAGGGGGGCAGTATTATACCCTATGAGGAGGCAGCATTATACCCTATGAGGGGGTGCATTATTCCCTATGAGGGGGGCAGTATTATACCCTATGAGGGGGGCAGTATTATACCCTATGAGGGGGCAGCATTATTCCCTATGAGGGGGTGCATTATACCCTATGAGGGGGTGCATTATACCCTTTGAGGGGGTGCATTATTCCCTATGAGGGGGGCAGTATTATACCCTATGAGGGGGGCAGTATTATATTCTATGAGATGGCTGCATTATATTCTATGAGATGGCTGCATTATACTATGTGAGGGGGCTGCTTTATATTCTATGAGGGGGCTACCCCAACTCCTGCTACATAATTAAGACATGTACAACCTTATATTATACCCGGATATTAGCGTGTTTTACCGCATAATTGGTGGTCTGGTATTTAACTCTATGCAGCTACATAGTGGGCCCCAAGAATGATTTTCTCTGGTGGGCCCAAGGTGTTCCAGTCCGACGCTGCGCCTATAGATAACGGAAAACGGTCTGGTAGATGCGAGATCTATACTACCGTGAGTTATACAGTAGTGTTCAAAATAATAGCAGTGTGTTCAAACACATGAGTTAATCACACAATCGTTACATTAGTTGTTATTTCCAGCATTGAGAACATTGCACACAGTTTTCTAATTCAAAACATGAAGAGAAATTTTGATGATATTAAACTACTTCACAGAAAAAATGAACATTGGGCTGATCTAAAAAAACATTTGTCTTTACAAATATGTATTTTTTGAGGATTTATCATTAAGGTGAATCACTAACCTAATATTTAGTTGTATACCACAGGTTTTTTTTTTAACTGCTTCACATCTATGTTGCACAGAGTCACCCAACTTCTGGCCCCTGTCACCTGTTATTCAGCCCAGGATTCTTGGACTACATCCCACAATTTTTTGACATTTCTTGGCCTTGCTTCAGAAACGGCATTGTTGATGTCACCCCACAAGTGTTCTATCAGATTAAGGTCCAGAAATTGGGCTGGCCACTCAACCTCAATTTTGTTGGACTGGAACCCAGATTTTGCTAATTTACTGGTGTGTTTATAGTCGTTGACTTGATGAAACACCCATTTCAAGGGCATATCCTCGTCAGTGTAAGGAAACATGACCTTGTTAAGCATTTTAATAACTGCAAACTGGTCCATGAACCCAGATATGTAGTAAATCAGTGTTACAACACCCGGTGATACTCACCTTGCTTCCCGGGTCCCTTGCTGCGTCTTGCCTGCTCTTCCGACTCCTCAGCCACGCTGGGGATCCTGCTCCTCGCGCACGTGCACTAGGCCACTTAGGTCGCGGTTGCCAGTACTCCCAGCTTCTTTATGATGCTGGGTTGTACTGAACGGGAAGCACTGCCCTGCCTAGGCAGCGGTCTCTGATTATATCAGGCCGCTTCCTGCTAGAGGAGGCGCCTGATTATTATTGTGCCTTACTTGAGTGTCCTCTCTAGGTACCATTAGGTACTTGCACGTCAGGTCCTCGGATCCCTCGGAGTACTGTCCCTCCAGATACCACCATTACTCTGTCCTTGTTCTTGTGTGTCCCTCTGCGCGTACTCTGCTCTGTACCTGCTATTGTGTGTCTCCCTGTGGGTACTCTGTTCTGTTTCTGTCCCTGTATGTCTTCCCGTGTGCGCTCTGCCTTGCCCAGGATCTCGGGCCTCCATGTGAGGATCCGACCCCGCCCAGGATCCCTTACCCGCTGTGCAAACACTGCCTTGTCCCGGATCCCATGCCTCTCAGTAGACGCTTTGCTCTGTCCGGTTCTTGGCGAGTTCCCTGGTTCTGTTTCCTTCGATCCATCCCTCTGGCACTAGCTATCGCGGCATACCTTCCCCACGGGCCTGCCCCTAACAGTTCCTGTATAGGGGTCGGTTCCACCTGGCCAGCTCACCCGGGGTCAGTCGGCATCGCAATCCAGTGGGTCCACTCCAGGATTCGTAACAGAATAATCAGGCCATGGACCCTGCTGGTGCCTCGGCTGCCGCACAAAAAGAGTTGGTGTATTTGCAGGAGAATCAGACGCGTATAATGTCTTTCGTGAAGTCCATGGAGTCCCAGTTGTCCACTTTACAGGCCTCTGACCCAGGGAATGCCTCCCAGCTCGCCAGTCTTCAACAGGATCTTGTGCAGCAATGTGACACCAAGATTCACATATTTAGCTATATGGCTTAGGTGGATGACCGACTGCTCTCCCTTCAGTCTGCCGCCGCACAAGAAGCTCAGTGTCATAACCCTGATCCTACCCCGCACCCTCCACCCCACCTTGGTAAACCATCCCGGTATAATGGCGACCCCAAGCTGTGGCGGGGTTTTTTGAATCAATGCCGCTTTCACTTTGAATTATTGCCACACAAATATCCCACCGATTGGACTAAAGTGGCGTTTGTGGTTTCACATTTAGAGGGCGAGGCTCTGGCTTGGGTTAATCCATTGCGGAGCGTGATGATCCCATAACCTCTCAATTGTCAACCTTTTTGGAGACCTTCTGCAAAGTGTTTGATGAGTCAGGCCGCGTAGCCTCAGCGGCTCTCTTTAATCTACACCAAGGCTCCTTTATGGTCAGGCAATATGCTATTCGTTTTCATACTCTGTCCTCGGAGCTGGAGTAGAATAATGAGGCACTGGTATGAGCATTCTGGAGTGGGTTGTCGGGTCGAATTAAGGTCGAACTGGTGGGTTGGGATTCTCCAACCTCCCTGGAGGATTTAATCTCTCTGGCCACACATATTGACCTATGTTTCCAGCAGCGTTCCCAGGAGTCCATTCGGCAGAGAACGTACAATCGTCCGGTTTCTCCCACCAATAGATCTCTCAGCCCACGGTCTTCGTTGTCTTCTTCCGTTCCCACACCTGAACCTATGTACAGTTGTGGCCAAAAGTATTGACACCCCTGCAATTTTGTCTGATAATACGCAGTTTCTTCCTGAAAATGATTGCAATCACAAATTCTTTGGTATTATTATCTTCATTTAATTTGTCTTAAATGAAAAAACACAAAAGAGAATGAAGCAAAAAGCAAAACATTGATCATTTCACACAAAACTTGAAAAATGGGCCAGACAAAAGTATTGGCACCCTCAGCCTAATACTTGGTTGCACAACCTTTAGCCAAAATAACTGCGACCAATCGCTTCCGGTAACCATCAATGAGTTTCTTACAATGCTCTGCTGGAATTTTAGACCATTCTTCTTTGGCAAACTGCTCCAGGTCCCTGATATTAGAAGGGTGCCTTCTCCAAACTGCCATTTTTAGATCTCTCCACAGGTGTTCTATGGGATTCAGGTCTGGACTCATTGCTGGCCACCTTAGAAGTCTCCAGTGCTTTCTCTCAAACCATTTTCTAGTGCTTTTTGAAGCGTGTTTTGGGTCATTGTCCTGCTGGAAGACCCATTACCTCTGAGGGAGACCCAGCTTTCTCACACTGGGCCCTACATTATGCTGCAAAATTTGTTGGTAGTCTTCAGACTTCATAATGCCATGCACACGGTCAAGCAGTCCAGTGCCAGAGGCAGCAAAGCAACCCCAAAACATCAGGGAACCTCCGCCATGTTTGACTGTAGGGACCGTGTTTTTTTCTTTGAATGCCTCTTTTTTTCTCCTGCAAACTCTATGTTGATGCCTTTGCCCAAAAAGCTCTACTTTTATCTCATCTGACCAGAGAACATTCTTCCAAAACGTTTTAGTCTTTTTCAGGTAAGTTTTGGCAAACTCCAGCCTGGCTTTTTTATGTCTTGGGGTAAGAAGTGGGGTCTTCCTGGGTCTCCTACCATACAGTCCCTTTTCATTCAGATGCCGACGGATAGTACGGGTTGACACTGTTGCATCCTCGGACTGCAGGGCAGCTTGAACTTGTTTGGATGTTAGTTGCGGTTCTTTATCCAACATCCGCACAATCTTGCGTTGAAATCTCTTGTCAATTTTTCTTTTCCGTCCACATCTAGGTAGGTTAGCCACAGTGCCATGGGCTTTAAACTTCTTGATGACACTGCGCACGGTAGACACAGGAACTTTCAGGTCTTTGAAGATGGACTTGTAGCCTTGAGATTGCTCATGCTTCCTCACAATTTTTTTCTCAAGTCCTCAGACAGTTCTTTGGTCTTCTTTCTTTTCTCCATGCTCAATGTGGTACAGACAAGGACACAGGACAGAGGTTGAGTCAACTTTAATCCATGTCAACTTGCTGCAAGTGTGATTTATTTATTGCCAACACCTGTTAGGTGCCACAGGTAAGTTACACGTGCTGTTAATTACACAAATTAGAGAAGCATCACATTTTCAAACAGTGCCAATACTTTTGTCCACCCTCTTTTTTATGTTTGGTGTGGAATTATATCCAATTTGGCTTTAGGACAATTCTTTTTGTGTTTTTTCATTTAAGACAAATTAAATGAAGATAATAACAAAGAATTTGTGTTTGCAATAATTTTCAGGAAGAAACTGAGTAATATCTGACAAAATTGCAGGGGTGTCAATACTTTTGGCCACAACTGTAGGTGGATCGGGTCTAAATGGCGGATCAGCGTCGGAGAGAGAGGGTTGAACAAGGGCTTTGTTTTTAATGTGGAAGTGCCTCGCGCTTACTTCGTTCTTGCCCCGTGCGTCCGGGAAACTCCTCCACCTAAGTCAGGTAGGAGAGGCCTCCCTAGGTGTGTGTGACTCCTCTTTACCCTTAACCATGTCTGTTCAGATAATTTCTGGGAATAGGCGCTACTCGGAGTTGGCGTATGTGGATTCGGGAGCAGTCGGCAACTTCATGAGTCTCGAGGAGGTCAAGAAGCAACAGATTCCGTTCAGGATTCTGGAGGAGCCGCAGCTGATTTCTTCTGTGGATGGAAGGCCTTTACAAGAGACTGTCACGTGGGTTACGGAAGTGGTGGAGTTGCGGGTGGGGGCTCTGCATCGTGAGAGAATCGCATTCTATGTCCTACCCAACTTGTCCCATGCAATTCTTCTCGGGCTACCATGGCTGAGGGAACATGAACCTATCCTTGACTGGTGCTTGGGGAACGTTCTACGTTGGGGTCAGCACTGCCATGATCGTTGCCTGTTATCGGTGCACCCTGTAAAAATTTCTCGACCCGTCTCCACTCCAGTCGGATTACCGGCCGCTTATTGGTCTTTTGTGGATGTCTTTTGCAAGAGGGAGGCTGAGGTCTCCCCAGCATCGGCCATATGACTGCCCGATTGAACTCACTCCTGGCTCTACTCCCCCCAGGGGTAGAATCTATACGCTTTCTCCAGATGAGTCGCAAGCCATGTCGGATTATATTAAGGAGAATCTGGCCAAAGGCTTTATTCGAAAGTCCTGTTCTCTTGCCGGCCCTGGATTCTTTTTTGTCAAAAGGAAAGACGGCTCACTTCGTCCTTGCATTGACTACAGACAGCTCAATGAGAGTACAATCAAGAACAAGTACCCATTGCCATTCATCCCTGAGCTCTTTGATCGCCTGCGAGTAGCAAGAATTTTTACTAGGCTTGACCTCCATGGGGCCTACAACTTGGTCCGCATCCATGCCAGAGACGAGTGGAAGACCGCATTCAACACGCGAGATGGGCACTACAAATATTTGGTCAGACATCCTTGCCTTTTTTGGGGTACATCATCTCTGACTCAGGTCTAAAAATGGATCCCGAGAAGGTGTCAGCCATCCTCAACTGGCAGCAATCCCTCGGGGTGAAGGCCATCCAAAGATTCCTTGGTTTCGCAAACCATTACAGGCAGATCGTCCCTACTTCTCCTCATTTACCATGTACCTTTCGTCTTATCCGCAGTGCAGCTAATCAGAGTGTTTGGTCTGCGGAGGCCGCCTGTCTCTGAAGCAAGCCTTTGCTCGAGCGCTGGTACTTCATTGTCCAGACGCTAGCAGACTATTCATTCTCGAGGTGGATGCCTCTTCCACGGGGGGCCGGAGCTGTGCACTCCCAGAGGTCATCATCTGGTCAATTGAGCACTTGCGAATTCTTCTCCAAAGCATTCTCTACATCGGAACGCAATTATTCCATCGGTGACAGACAACTACTGGCTATCAAGTTGGCGTTGGAGGAGTGGCGGTATCTTCTGCAAGGCGCGGTACATCCCTTCATAATTTTCACCGACCACAAGAATCTGGCTTACATTCAGTAGGCCCAAAGACTCAACCCTCGACAAGCCAGGTGGTCCCTGTTCTTCGCCTGCTTTGACTTTGAGCTTTACTTCTGGTCAGGCAAAAAGAACGTTAAGGCTGATGCGCTGTCAAGGTCCTTCCAGTCGGCTGATGTAGAAGAGGATCCATCACACATTATTGATCCCTCCAAGATCATCACAGTGGTCCCCCTGAAACCTTACTGCGGGTAAGACATTCATCTCAGAGAATGACAGAGAGAGGGTGTTGCACTGGGGACACTCTTCTAAGATTGCCGGTCATGCTGGAACTAAGAAGACACACTTCCTTATTTCTCGCCACTATTGTTGGCCGTCCCTTCGCCAGGATATCAAAGAATTTACAGCCTCCTGTCCACCCTGTACCCAGGAGCAAGATTCCGAGACAACTACCCTCCGGGGTCCTGCATCTTCTTTCCGTGCCTTCGGTTCCTGGGCGGCGTATTGTCGTGGACTTTGTCAACGACCTTCCTCGCTCCGTGGGTTGCACAGTTATTCTAGTGGTTGTGGATCGCTTCTCTAAAATTGCCCACTTTGTCCTACTGCCTCACTTGCCCTCAGCTCCCAAGTTGGCAAGAATTTTTATCCAGCACGTCTTCAAATTCCATGGTTTCCCGTCAGACAGGGGAGTCCAATTCACCTCCCGGTTCTGGAGAGCTCTCTGCAAACTTATGAATGTGACTCTGGACTTCTCCTCTGCCTATCATCCCCAGTCCAATGGTCAGGGGTCAGATGGAGTGGATTAACCAGGTCTTGACTTCGTATCTCCGACATTTTTCTAATGCCCACCAGGACGATTGGGTTGACCTTCTTCCTTGGGCCGAGTTTGCTTATAACAATCATCACGGTGAGTCCTCTACCAAGTCCCCGTTATTCATCATCTCTGGACAACATCCCAACCTGTCTCTTCTGGCTTCTTCTGTCTCGGGTGTGCCGGCTGTCGACTCCTTGCCCATGGAGTTTTCTAAGATTTGGGAGGAGACCAAGGATGCACTTGAGAGGTCTTGCGTCAAGATGAAGAGGCATGCTGACAAGAGGCGTTTGGACGCTCCTCCTTATCATCCCGGCGATAAGATCTGGCTCTCATCTAAGTATATCCACCTTAGGATTCCCTTTTACAAATTGGGTCCTCGCCACATTGGCCCCTTTGAGATCCTGGGTCGAATCATTGATGTAGCCTACAAGTTGACGTGCTCCGTATCCCCAACTCCTTCCATGTATCTCTCCTTAAACCTGTGGTCCTTAACCGCCATCATTCTTCTGTTGGTTCTTCTCCTCCACCTGTTAGCACGGATAACATTTTTGAGGGAAGAGATATACTTGCCAGGAAAAAGGTTAGAGGGAGAACCTTCTTGATTGATTGGGAGGGGTATGGTCCTGAGGAGAGGTCATTGGAACCACGGGAGAACATCAACTCACCTCGTATCCTGAGGAGATTTCTTCCCAGCCTTGAGAGGGATGTAAGGGGGGTTTCTGCTACAACACCTGGCGATACTCACCTTGCTTACCGGGTCCCTCACCGAGTCTCGCCTGCCCTTCCGGGTCCTCAGCCGCACTGGAGATCCCGCTCCTCGCGCATGCGTACTAGGCCGCTTAGGTCACGGTTGAGCGCACTCCTGGCTTCTTTATGTTGCCGGGTTGTACTGAGCTGGAAGCACTGCCCTGCCTGGGCAGTGGTCTCTTGGTATATCAAGCCGCTTCAGGAGGCACCTGATTATTATTGTGCCTTACTTCAGTGTCCTCTCTAGGTCCCCTTAGGTACTTGCACATCAGATCCTCGTTTCCCTCGGAGTACTTTACCTCCTGGTACCACCGTTACTCTGGCCTTGTTCTTGTGTGTCCCTCTGTGTGTAATCTGCTCTGTACCTGTTATTGGTTGTCTCCCTGTGGGTACTCTGTTCCTGCCCCTGTATGTCTTCCTGTGTGCGCACTGCCTTGCCCAGGATTTCGTGCCTCCCTGTGAGGAAATCGACCCCGTCCAGGATCCCGTACCCGCTGTGCGAACGCTGCCTTGTCCTGGATCCCATGCCTCTCAGTAGACACTCTCTTCTCCGTTCGGTTCTTGGTGAGTTCCCTGGTTCTGTTTCCTTCGAGACATCCCTCTGGCACTAGCTATCGCAGCATACCTTCCCCCACGGGCCTGACCCTAACGGTGCCTGTATAGGAGTCGGTTCCACCTTACCAGCTTGCCCGGGGTTGTCGGCACCGTGATCCAGCGGGTCCACTCCAGGATTCGTAACAATCAGTTCGGCACCATAGTAAGAGAAACATGTCCATATCATGAGACTTCCACCCACCATGCTTCATTGTCTTCAAAGTGTACTGTGGCTTGAATGCAGAGTTTGGGGGTCGAAACAAAGAACCGTCTGCCACCCTTGGACCCAAAAAGAACAATTTTACTTTCATCAGGCCACAAAATATTACTCCATTTCTCTTTAGTCAAGTCGATGTGTTCTTTGGCAGATAGTATCCGCTTTAGTACATGTCTTTTTGTAACAGTGTGACTTTGCTAAGACATTATCTTCTCACAGGCGTATTCTAACTGTCACAGTACCACAGGTAACTTGAGACTGTCTGTGATCACCCTGGAGCTGATCATTGGCTCAGCCTTTGCCATTCTGGCTATTCTTCCATCCATTCGAATGGTAGTCTTCTGTTTTCTTCCATGTCTCTCTGGTTTGGTTTTACCTTTTAAAGTATTGGAGATCATTATAGCTGAACAGCCTATCATTGTCTGCACTTCTTTGTAAGTTTTACCCTCTCAAACTTTTTAATCTAAGTATGCTGTTCTTCTGAACAATGTTTTGTACGACCCATATTTCTCAGGTTTTCAAGAAGAAATGCATGTTCAACATGTCTTGGCTTCACCCTTAAGTAAGGGCCACCAGATTCACACCTGTTTCTTCACAGAATGATTGAACTCCACACTACTATTATTTTGAACACTTCAATTAATTATTCTAATCCAAACTTAAAAAAGTGCAGATCATGAATGCAGAGTCTGGTGGTTTCCTTAGAATCTGCTGCACCAACTGGTAAATTGTGTGACGTGGTAATATAATTTATACCAAAAGCACTGATTAATCTGGTTAGTCATATTGGACTGCTATTATTTTGAACACCACTGTAGGTACAGTATATCACAAAAGTGAGTACACCCCTCACATTTTTTAACCCCTTAGCCACCAAGGGTGGTTTGCATGGTAATGCCCGGGCCAATTTTTACAATTCTGACCACTGTCCTTTTATGAGGTAATAACTCCGGAACGCTTCCATGGATCCCGGTGATTCTGAAAATGTTTTCTCGTGACATATTGTACTTCATGATAGTGGTAAAATTTCTTTGATAAGACTTGCGTTTATTTGTGAAAAAGAACCAAAATTGGGCGAAAATTTAGCAATTTTCCAACTTTTAATTTTCATTCCCTTAAAAACAGAGAAATATGTTACACAAAATAGTTAATAAATAATATTTCCCACATATCTAATTAACATCAGCACATTTTTGGAACCAAATGTTTTTTTTTTTCGTTAGGAAGTTACAAGGGTTAAAAGTTAAACCGTTGCGTTTGGAGAGCCCCTGATGTGCCTAAACAGTAGAACCCCCCCACAAGTAACACCATTTTGGAAACTAGAACCCCTAAGAAACTTATCTAGATGTGTGATGAGCACTTTGAACCCCCAAGTGCTTCACAGAAGTTTATAACGTAGAGCCGTAAAAAATAAAAATAATTTTTTCCTCCAAAATGATCTTTTCGCCCCCAATTTTTTATTTTCCCAAGGGTAACAGGAGAAATTGGACCCCAAAAGTTGTTGTGCAATTTGTCCTGAGTATGCCGATACCCCATACGTGGGGTAAACCACTGTTTGGGTGCATGGCTGAGGCTTTTTATTGCAAAAAATAGTTTTTGCATCACCATATTTTCAGAGGTATCATTTTTCTATATTTTGCCCCACAGTCATGTGAGGTCTTGTTTTTTGCAGGACGAGTTGACATTTTTATAGGTACCATTTTTGGGCACATGACATTTTTTTATCGCTTTCTATTCCGATTTATATATATAGGAAAGAGAGAAGTCCGGCTTTCATGATCGCGCCGTTCCAGTCCAAAGTTCACAAGGAGTTAATCCAAGGACCAAGCAGCGATTATAACTTTCTTTTTATTCCATAAACTCTACGCGTTTCGTGTACACACTGTACACTTCCTCAGGAGCAAAGATACATTGGTAACTTTGCTCCTGAGGAAGTGTACAGTGTGTACACGAAACGCGTAGAGTTTATGGAATAAAAAGAAAGTTATAATCGCTGCTTGGTCCTTGGATTAACTCCTTGTGAACTTTGGACTGGAATAGCGCGATCCTGAAAGCCGGACTTCTCTCTTTCCTATATATGCAATTCTAGTGACCAGCTGATTGCTGCAGTTCATCGGATCCTACCCATTTGTGCTTATGGTTGTTGTGTTCCACACAACTGAACCAGGTGAGTGGATCCATATCTGTGAAACGTTTATATCATTGGATAAGACCCTATTGTGCGCTTCTGTCTCCCCCTTTTTTATATTCCGATTTATGGGAGGCAGAATGAACAAAACCCAGCAATTCATGAATTTCTTTTGGGGGGTGGTTTATACCGTTCTGTGTGTGGTAAAATTGATAAAGCTGTTTTATTCTTCGGGTCAGTACGATTAGAGAGATCTCATTTATAGCTGTTTTTGTGTTTTTCTGCTTTTATACAATAAAAACTATTTTATATAAAAAATAATTATTTTTGCATCGCTTTATTCTGAGACCTATAACTTTATTTTTCCGGTGATGGAGCTGTATGGTGGCTTTTTTTTTTTGTGGGACAAGATGACGTTTTCAACGGTACCACGTTTATTTATATCCATCTTTTTGATCGCGTGTTATTGCACTTTTTTTTTGCCGGTATGAAGACAAAGCATTATTTTTTTGCCTTTTTTTATGGTGTTCACTAAAGTGGTTAACTAGTGGGACAGTTTTATAGGTCAGGTCGTTATGGAAGCGGCGATAGTAAATATGTGTACTTTTATTGCTTAGATTTTTTTTCATTCAAATATTTATTGATTGAATAAATATTGATTTTTTAATTATTTTTTTAAATATTTTTACCTTTAAATTTTTTTTTTAATTTAGTTCTAACTTTGACACTTTGTCCCACTATGGGACACTCATTTTGTGCAGGTTGATCGCTTCTATAGTGTGCAGATGAAGCAGCATCTGCATGCCATATAAGCTGTCAGCGCTGCATTTTCTGCACACTGACCTAGAATCATAGAATCATAGAGTTGGAAGGGACCTCCTGGGCCATCTGGTCCAACCCCCTGCTCAAAGCAGGATTCGCTAAATCATCCCAGTCAGATGTCTGTCCAGCCTCTGAAGACTTCCATTGAAGGAGAACTCACCACTTCTCGTGGCAGCTTGTTCCACTCATTGATCACTCTAACTGTCAAAAAGTTTTTTCTAATATCTAATCTGTATCTCCTCCCATTCAGTTTCATCCCATTGCTTCTAGTCTTTCCTTGTGCAGATGAGAATAAAGTTGATCCTTCTACAATGTGACAGCCCTTTAGATATTTATAGACAGCTATTAAGTCTCCTCTCAGTCTTCTCTTTTGCAAACTAAACATTCCCAAATCCTGCAACCTTTCCTCATAAGACAGGGTTTGCAGACCGGTCACCATTCTGGTCGCTCTTTTCTGAACTTGCTCCAGTTTGTTGATGTCTTTTTTAAAATGTGGTGCCCAAAACTGGACACAATATTCCAGATGAGGTCTGACCAAAGAGGAGTAGAGGGCAATAATGACTTCACGTGATCTAGACTGTATGCTTCTGTTAATACATCCTAGAATTGCATTTGCCTTTTTTGCTGCTGCATCACACTGTTGACTCATATTCAGTCTGTGATCTATTAGTATACCCAAGTCTTTTTCACATGTGTTGTTGCTTAGCCCTATACTTCCCATACTGTATATGCTTTTTTCATTTTTATTGCCCAGATGTAGTACTTTGCATTTTTCCCTGTTAAAAACCATTCTGTTAGTTGCTGCCCACTTCTCCAGTTTATTTATATCTTTTTGAATCCTCTCTCTCTTCTCTAGTATTAGCTATCGCTCCTAGCTTTGTGTCATCAGCAAATTTAATCAGTTTACCCTCAATTCCTTCATCTAAATCGTTGATAAAGATGTTGAACAATACAGGGCCCAGGACAGAGCCCTGTGGTACCCCGCTTGAGACATTCTTCCAACTGGATGTGCAGCCATTTACGACCACTCTTTGGGTCCGATCACTAAGCCAGTTATGAATCCACCTAACAGTTGCCTTGCCCATTCCATACTTAGTCATTTTTTCAATAAGGATTGTATGAGATACTTTGTCAATTGCTTTGCTGAAGTCAAGATATACTATATCTACAGCATTTCCTTGATCCACCCAATCAGTGATTCTGTCATAGAAGGAAATTAAGTTAGTCTGACATGACTTATTAGTTACAAACCCATGCTGACTCTGTTTAATCACTTCATTCTTATCCAGGTACTGACATACATGTTGTTTAATAATTTGTTCAAAGATCTTTCCTGGTATAGAAGTCAGACTCACCGGCCTATAGTTGCCTGGGTCCACTTTCTTCCCCTTTTTGAAGATAGGAACAACATTTGCTCTTCTCCAGTCTTCTGGGACTTCTCCTGTTCTCCAAGAATTTTCAAAGATTATGGTGAGGGGTTCAAAAATTTCTTCTGCTATCCCCTTCAGTACTCTGGGGTGTAATTCATCTGGACCTGGAGACTTGAATTCATTTAGGTTAGCTAAGTGTTTCCTCACCATCTTTCTGTTTATAGATATCCTGGATTCTTCTATTCCCTTAATAGGGCAGTGAAGAACAGTTGATGTTACATTTCCTTTCTGAGAGAAAACAGATGCAAAATAGGAATTTAAAAGTTCAGCCTTCTCAACATCCTGTCTTACCATTTCATCATTTTCATCCTGTAAAAATCCCATAGCATCTTTGACTTTTCTTTTACTTTTGACATATCCCCAAAATCCTTTATTATTGCTTTTGACATCTCTTGCAAGCCTCAATTCATTGTCAGCTTTAGCTAATCTGATTTGTGCCCTGCAGGTTCTGCAGACAGCATTATATTCTTCTTTAGCTATGCCTCCCTCTTTCCATTTTATAAACATTTTTTTCTTCCTTTTTAGCATGTGCTTAAGTTCTGTGTTCATCCATCCTGGTTTCCTTAAATGCTTCCTGTTCTTCCCTCTTTTCGGAATTGTTAACAATTGTGCTTTGAGAATTTCATTTTTCAAGATTTCCCATCCTTCCTGGACATTTTTGTCTTTAAGGATATCCAGCCATTGGATCCCTCCAATTCTCTTTCTGAGTCCCTTAAAATCTGCCTTTCTGAAATCTAACCTTGACGTCTGAGTCTTCACAGGTCTTCCTCCTCTAGTTATCCAAAATTCTAAAATAACATAGTCGCTACCTCCTAGGGTCCCAGCCACTTTTACCTCCTCAACCATTTCCTGACAGGAAGTCTCTCAGATGTTGTCATGATGACATTGGATTACCATAGCAGCGATCGGGTCCCCGCGTCACGCCGCGGGGTCTCCGATCCAAAGGTAGAAGGGCTGTCAGCCCCTGTATCGGCTCCGGAATGCTGCAATCTTATTTGATCGCAGTGATCCAGTGGTTAAAATGCCGGGAGTGGTCTATGACCGCTCCTGGCACTTAGTGACCGCTGCCAGTTGTGAGAATCAGCTGACACCCAGCCGTAGTCCCCCCGTGAGCACGGCCGATCGCCATGACTTACAATTCTCATGGATGGAATAAAGTTCCATGTCACATGGAGGGAATAGTACGTCGGATGGCACAGAGGGGTTAAAATGTGATATCTTTTTATGGGACAACACTGAAGATCTGACACTTTGATACGATGTAAAGTAGTCAGTGTGCAGCTTGTATAACAGGCAGCATGCGACCCAGCACTGGCGTCACGTCAAGTGATGCGTGACTCAGCGCTGGCTCCCCACGGTGGCTGCTGGGTTGTTGGTGGGGTTACTTCCGCGTCACACCCAGCATCCACAGCGTGCTTTCTCAATGAATGGGTGCGCGGTGGATGCCGGGTGTGACGCGGGGGGGGGGTAACCCTGCCCACAGCCTGGCAGCCAGCACGGAAGGAGGAAGAGGGACCCCCGGCTGCTGTCAGCACTTGACGGGACGTCAGCGGAAGCAAGAGCCAGGCTCCAGCCAGGGGTCACATGCTGCCTGTGAGCGGCCACGATAGCGCCGCTCACAGGCAGTATAGGCAACATGAGGTATTTACAAAATTCATTAGGGGCCCCGGGGGGATGGGATACATTGGGCGGTTAATTTAAAGTAGTTGACAACCCCTTTAAGTATTTTATGGTATAATTAAGTGGGCACTTTATGGTGTTATACGATACTCTTATCTATGGATTACATATTACATGGTACTATTATGTGAGATAAAAACCACAAAAAGAGGAAAAAATCCTCCAATCTTCAAGAAAAGCCAAAAACAGGCAGAGATACTTACTTGTCTAACTAGGCCTCAGTACAAATGCACTAACAGGGTGCAGCGGACCCAAGTAAAACGGCAACTGCACAGGTGCAAAAATACCCAACGAGACAGCCAGCCTTCAATCAGGGATTGGCCGTGCAGTTGCCAGCTTTGTTTGAGCTGAACAGGTGTCATGTTTCCACAGCATGTGCTAAAGGATTTTTTTTATAACTCCATGTCGAATAGTATACAGATGATTGACATAGAATTATGTCTCCAATATTCTTCACAGTACTCATATAAAGACATGATTTATTATGTGGCTACCACATGACACTATTATATAGGCATTATATAGTACTAGTAAATGGCCACTATATGGCACTTTTATGTACATAGATACTACTATTATATGTAGTTTGACAATGCAATTGTCAGGATACTGTAGCAGGATTTTTCAGGGAAATGCACCTTCCCTGTCCCTAAAGATAAGAGGATCCTAGGTTATCCCTGTACCCCAGATTACTTCTGAAGATGGAGATGCTGGGGTCTCGTACCTTGCTATGCTCCTGCATGCACGCTGATCTGTTTCCTACACCACTCAGGGAGGTACGGAAGTGTGTAGGATAACACTAACCTGACAGATGGGGGAAACGGACAGGAATAAAAGAAAACTATTATCGTACAAATGTACTCCAAACATCTGTGTGGAAATCATGGGAGGAGTAACCCAAATGGCAGAGGATTAGGATAAACACAATACCAAATCCACGCAGATATCTCCTGTAAACTACACCAATCGAATGCTACTAACTCAGAACTCTCCTTCAACACCAAACCAGGAGCTTGTAACTATCACTGGCAACTCACATGTTCCTGTGGCGAGCATATATACCAGAGGGGAGAGGCCAACACAGAACAGCTGAGACAATTCAGGATGGAGTGCTCCAGGAGATAGACAGAATTGATTAAAACTTGCAATGACAGAGAAAGGAAAACCTGCACTGTTTAATATGATAGTGACAGAGAATATGGGAAGCAAGATGTGCCACAGTCCGCGCTGCTGAATCCACAAAATCACCTGGGATGCAAGATGTAGTAACAAAGTACTTCTTTATTCCTTCCTACGCGTTTCGGCGCCCTTCCTGGCACCTTCCCCTGAGGACTGTGCGGACTGTGGCACACCTTGCTTCCCATATTCTCTGGCAGTTTTTCCACTTTGGAGTGGTCGGTGGAGGTCCTGCAGCAGCTGATACTGTGTTATGTCTTCAAGCCAGTTGTGGGTCACACAACTGGAATAGGTGAGTGGAACTGCATTACACCACTAACATCGTAGTGTCACTAGTGATAGGGCACTATTGCGCCTCTTGTTCCCCCACCCTTTTTGTATTAATATGATAGTGAAGCATTTTAATCAGTGCAGGCATTCGTGTAACCAGACACCGCAAACTTATGGCCCTTGTCATGATCCAGGTTGGATCTGACAGATAAATGTACAAAGTAACCTTTTTTTTCCTTTTTTTTAAGCTTGTGCTTAAGGTTGGTTTTTGCCCCCGGTGGCCATTAGGGTCATTGCACTGGTGTTTTTAGTTCTAGTTTGCCCCCGGTGGTGGTTAGTGTTATTGCATGGGAATCACTAACAGGTATGATTGCTCAATAAAGGTGTGTCAGTTGTGCTCACTCACTGTTGGTGATATTATTGGTCTTTTCCAACCATCCTTGGGGAAGGAGGGAGCTGGAGGAGAGTCCCGGGCAGCTCAGTCAGAGTCCTGGAGTGGCAGCTATGGTGTCAGTGAGGAGGTCTTGCATAGCTTGGTGGAGTGGCAGCTATGGTGTCAGTGAGGAGTTCCTGCAAAGCTTGGTGGAGTGGCAGCTATGGTGTAGAGCTGCACTCAGTTGCTGGACTCTGTTGCTGGAAAGCTGCACTCAGGTGCTGGACTCTGTTGCTGGACAGTTGCACGCAGGTGCTGGACTCTGTTGCTGGACAGCTGCACTCAGGTGCTGGACTCTGCTGCTCAAGGTGGCACTCGGGTGCTGGACGCTGTTGCTGTAAAGCTGCACTCAGGTGTTGGAACGGTCGGAGGAAGATGCACTCAGGTGTCGGACTCTGTTGCTGGGAGCATTAGCACCAGAGCTGTCATGATCCCAGTGCAGGTTTTTGAGCTGCAGGTCAGGGGTTAATGTCTGGAGCTCAGCGCAGGTTTTGACCTGCACACCTGGGGTTAATGATTGTGGCCTCGCTTTGGTTCTGGGAGAGCTTCTTAGACCCCTGGGAAGCTCCAATCCCTGTCAGTTATACTTTTGCCTTTGGCCGAGTGTGGTGACCTCTGTGTGCCTGTGCCTGTTCGTTGTTATAGCTTGTTTATATAGTTCTGACCCGGTTCTGTTCCCTGTTGTGAGTTTGCCTGTTGATTCTGTACTTCGCTACCCTCCCTGTGTATGACTCATTGCCTGTGATCTGACTACTCTCTGCTCGCCCCTCTGGTACTTTGCAGCTATCTCTGTGTATGACTCATTGGCTATGTCCTGACTATCCTCCATGTCTATGCCCCTTGGTAACTTTGTCTCGCAGTTACCCTGTTAGGAGTTCTCTTGCAGCTCCTAGCTCTCTGGAGTTTAGGCCACGCCCCCAGCAGTCATGTGCTTCAGGTCCTGCTGTTCTGAAGTATGCACCTATTCGGCTGCTGCCCGCTCCACAGGTATCTTTGAGCACAGTTCGCTTTACTCAGGACACGCGCACTGGCTCAGTGAGCAAGTGCAGTGCGGTGTTCCTGACAAGAGCAAAGCTAAGTGGTGTTCCCTGTTTGTCTCTTTTCCTTATGTGTGTGTTAGTTCAGTGGTGGGATTAGTGTCTGCCCCGTCCACTTCACTAGAAAGGGCTAGGTGCAGGGCGAGCTTGGGATATTAGGTATCCTGATCGGCGCCCGGTGTGGAACCGGCCTAGGGATCGTTAGGAGTGTAGAGACACTGACTCAGGGGAGTGCAGGAGGTCTCCATGTCCCCGTTCCCTATCGCAGGGCCACCATTGTAATTGTTTCCCTGGTTTTCCCCTTTATTCTGAAATTCGCCTGCTGGAGGCGGTGTATCCGGCTGCACGTGTAATTATTTAAATTCGCCCTGCTGGAGGCGGTGTATCCAGGGGCACGCGTGTAATATAAATTCGCCCTGCTGGAGGCGGTGTGTTCAGTCGCGTGTGATCATGACAGCCCTTCTCTGTCCCGATATCCCCATGACAGTTATCTAGGCATTATATGAAACTTATTATGTAGGCATCTAGGCATCATACAGTACTATTATTGCATAATACTGTTCAAAAGCCATTTTAGGGCACTATTATGTGGGAATAGATAAATGTTGTTTAGCAGCATATGACGGTTTTCTTACCAGTCAGCCACCACTGGGCCTTCTCAGGTTAATTACAGACCTAACCACAAAGAAGTGATGTGCCCAGTTCTAGACAGTATATTTCCTATACTGACGCGTTTTATGCTATTTTATGTGCTTTCTTGTCCTTTGTCATGAAAATACCGAATTCTTGAAATTTTCTTTTCTATAGATTTCCCTCCAATTTTCTTCAGCACTTTTAAACCAATTCCTGAAAACAAGGATATGGCCAACAGCCGCCCAGCGTGCCGTGAAAAGGCCAGTCTGCTGACCGAGTCAGTTGCAGAGGCCAAGAACAAGGTTATAATCCAGTCTATATAGAAATATCAGTCGTTCTCTGCCCTACCAATGTCTTTCTGAAGAACCATAGGTCATTCATCAGCTCTGACATCAAGGATGACTCTACATGGGTCTTAGATCATTTTATGGTTCTTCATTAAGAAACACGGGCAGGATTGTAATTGGTAAGGATGTTGGTCAGGATCTAAACTGCCGAATGTTTTCTGTTTCTTAGAATATCGATTCCTCACCTACCATCTCTGTGTCCAAAGAGCCATCAAAAAAGCCCAAAGCCACCCTAAAAGACCAAACATATCAATGGTTCGAAAGGACGCAGAGGAAGAAGCTGCTGAAGAGCGGCCAGTTTGCCGACTGGTTCCATGGTTTTATAACACGGAGGTGAGCATCAGTACGAAGTATTGTTGTTCCACATGTCTGGTTGGTCAGACTTGTGTGCCGCCTTGAATTCATGTCAGAAGCAGCAGCACAGCCAATTATGTGGGGGCCCAAGTTTTGCAATTAGAACCCAAACCAGAGGGTACGGTTTCTCCTTAAGGTCAAGTTAGATATGTCATTTGCATACCTTTTTCCCCAGAGAGCACTACTTTTATGATTCACCTGCTGGATCTCCATAAGAAAAAAAAAAGAGGTGCCCACCCCACCAAGAGCATCTGAACAGGATTACTAATTATTTTTGCACGCATTATAGTTGTGTCTATATAAAAGGCAGGAACAAACTTTGTTTCCAACCACATAACAGCCCCCATCACTGGTAAGGTCACAGCTCAATCTTCAGGCTGTAGCCTGGAATGGTTATATTGACATGGTGGAAAGTAATTTTTTTTTACAGGTCAGTTGTAGAAGACCCCACCACCACAATACTTTTTATTCCAGAGTTTACGTATTTGAGCTTGTGACAGCTCAGCAGTATGTCAGTGTAGTTTTCGGGGGTTACTAAAAACAGAGTTGGGGATAAAGGCATAGTCTATGGCAGGGTTCCCCAACTCCAGTCCTCAAGGCCCACCAACAGATCATGTTTTCAGGATTTCCTTACTATTGCTCAGGTGATAATTGCTTCACCTGTACAATACAAAGGAAATCCTGAGAACATGACCTGTTGGTGGGCCTTGAGGACTGGAGTTGGGGAACCCTGGTCTATGGTATCCTGGCAGCCATTGTCTAGACGCTATTTTAACAGCCTCTCAAAAGGCAAACTCATGTACATGTTTCCCACCAAGAAATACCTTTCATATGGACCAATCAGAGCCTTAGAAACGTTGGAGGTTAGATTGTGCTTATTATTAATGACATGTAATAATCAGATTATTATCACTCCTGTCACAAAGACGAGCAGAAGAAATATTACAAGATAAACCTCTGGGCTGTTTTCTCATCCGTTTCTGTGAAAGCCGAATTGGATTTGTCCTGTCTTATAGGTAAGATTTTCTTTGTTTTGCGTGGTTTATTTTCTATATAATGTATATATAAAAATGCTGCTTGTGACACTTATCGCTAGAGAAAATATGGAATCCACCTTATGGAAGATTAGGGGATTCATCAGAAGTAGAGCTAAGTTTCATAATACAATTCTGATCCTCAGGGGTGGGGCAGCTGTTATTGGATAGTCCCTCCTCTGAGGATCAGCTCTTTTAATAAAACCACTCTACCCAGTTCTCTGAAATTAAGACTCTGGATTCCTGGTAGTGTCTGGATCGGACAACCTCTATAAAAGGTTATAAAAAGGGGGTCCTAGAAGTTTTATCTGGCATAAAATAGTGGTGCGCCAATATTGAAACCAGTTTATTTTTTCTTTTATTAGGAGTCACACAGTGGGCCACACATTAGCTAAAACAAAACCGACTGTATTAATGATCTAAGTGTTCTAATTTTACGGTCCCGTGTCTCTACCAGGGGAGCAGAGCGATGCCGTCACTTCAAGCTCAATCAGTTAGAAGACGAGCGATATGTGATAGAAGGAGAGGAGACCTTCCACCCCAGCCTAGACTGTCTAATCAACTACTACTGCAAGTTTCCTGTGGAGCCTTACAAAGAGATGCTGACCACGGCCTGTCCTACTGTATATACTACTACATATACTTTGAAGTATTGGCAGACATGTTATATCACACACTACAGCTCTTTATCTCATTTGAAAGCATCCTTTTAAAATATTAGCGAGACCGTCTATGTATGAGCAATGCCCCATGGGAAAATATGCAAATTAGATATCACCTGGGGGTGAAAACTCTCTCTCTAGTGCCATGTAGTGGAGGTTGGCTGTATTCTTAGTTGAAAAAAACAGTTTCTCCATTTTTCTGAGGTACCCAGACAGTTTTTTTCCACTTTGAGAAGAGCCGATTTGCATACCCTTTTCCCAGGAAGCATTGCTTGGCCTATAAGTCTCAACACGCACATCAGTACCATTAGAACTAAAAGCAGTTATACTCAATAAAATGTTCCTTTGTTATTTTGATCATTTATGAAGGTGAAGATCATCACAGCCCACCATTCGTGGTCCAAGTGCTAAGGTCATTTATACGCACAGTATATACTCATCCACGTGCTTTTTCACCTACAGAACTCTTTTAGGGACAATGTCTCCGGCTCATCACAACTCAACCCACAAGATGGACAGATGTATTCCAGGATCAGCAAACAGAACTCAGATCCTGCGACTCCATTACCCACCTCTTCGATAGAAAGGAATAGAGTAATCTGTGAGGAGAAAACACCGGTAATTTTATATAACAATAGACCAGGAGTTTAAAAAAAAAAAAAAAAAAAAAAAAGACTACAGCGTAAAAAAATGGTTCCTTTTTGACCACTAAAGGGATGTTCTTGTTCTACGGATGTTTGCGCCTGTGCCATTCCACCCAAAAAGCACAGAGCGGCAGAGAACATGTGGGACGAGCAACACCATCAACTCCTACTGGCAAAAAGTAGATCGATTGCGCAGGCACCCTATTGCACAGCAAATCGAGGGTTTTGGCCACAAGGGTTCAGCTGCCTCGTCTGGTTACAACTTTACTATTAGTAATAGGCGAGGAGCATCGTTGCTCAGGTGATATCCGAATATTTTGGCGTACTCGGAGATTTAGTTTTCATCATCTCAGCTGCATGATTTGCGACTTGTAGACAGGCTGAATACATGTGGGAATTCCCTAACAAACAGGCATTCCACACATGTATTCAAGCTGTCTAGCAGTCACAAATCATGCAGCTGAGACGATGAAAACTAAATCTCTGAGCACGCCAAAATACTCGGAGATCACCCGAGCATGCTCAGAGAGACTCGACCAACGAGTATACGCGCTCATCACTATTTACTATGATACAGTAGCAAACATTATTTTTTCCTTCTTTTCAAGCAGGTGGAATATGCCTCACCTTCAGCTGTAAGAAAGGTCCCAGCATTGCTTAGGAAAGGACCAGTCCAGAGTCCACAGAACCGTGACCTATCTTTTGCCGTGACTCCTGTTAGGCAGCCTTCAGGGGATGACGAAAGTGATGTAGGGGGTTCTTGTTCACTAACCCCTCCATACGACCCTTCAGGAGAGGTCCACACATACACAGAGCCAGACTTCTGCGATCATCCAAGAGTGGAGAGTGGCAGTAATGTCAGCGAGCCCATAGCCTTTTATGCTGTAGGCCGAGGATCCTGTAAGCACAATCTGGAAAATGTTTATAGCGAGGTGGATGTCAATGCTATTACATCTTGCAAGCCCAGAGCCGCCGTGAATCGACAAGCTGGACTTTCTACTCTTCCTCATACGCCAACCAAACCTGTAAAACAAAAGACCACGGCTTTCCATTCATCATTTCGCTCTTACAAGCAAAGTGCAGCGCCCCAGGTGGACGCCAGGAGTGGGCATTTCTCACGGACTAATGTAAGTGGTTAGTAGAGAGTAAATCAGTTACTATCTACATGACGCTTACAGGAAAAGTGTGATTGCATAGTCAAGAGAAAGACTAGTTTACACCCCAAGACAGGCTTCAGACTGTAGTATGTGATATCCCACTCCATTCTGTTGCAGTGTGCGCTAAGGTTGCTCTACTTTCGCTTGACCATAAAGAGATCCTGTATAATCTTACCTTTCTCTTTCTTTGCTCCCACATCTAAATGCTGTGTGATCTGCCCTCCATAATTTGGATGCTTTCCACCCTCTCCAGTCTGACTTACTGCTTATACCTTGCTGCCATCTCTAATACTGAGAGAAATGACAAGGATGTCAAACACAGATAGGGAGGAAAGCATACTCATGCTATCAATCGTCTGTGTGATCTGCCCTCCCCGATAACTTAGATGCCTTTCTCCTCCTCCACTCTTAACATTTGCTTTACAACCCCCCCTCACTGTTGCTATCTATAACTGAGTGAAAATAGGGAAGACAGCTAAGGAGAAAAGCATACTGTTCCCATCTGTGTTCCCTAATTGATATCTGTGTTATACATAGTAACAGGGAGGGAAAAAGGTTGAAAACAAAATATAAGAGTGGGGGAGAGTGAAAAAGCATCTAAGTTATCAGGATTGATAGATCACATATACTGTAGATAAGTACAGTATGCTTTCCTTCCTATCTACAGTCTGTAATCTGCCCTCCTTGATAAGAGTGTGGACAGGGAGGAAACCCAGTTATCTGCTGTTTCCCACCGACTTGCCCTCCCCGCTATCACAAACACTAAAAAGGGAGCGGCAGACCAGAGAAACAGACCAGAGCTAGGAGCAGAGTGCGGTCTCAGATCCATGTTACTAGCAGCAGAACAGCATGCTATATGAAGGAGCATTATACACTATACAGCAGAAAAATTGAAGAAAATGTCTAATGGTTTCTTCCTCGTCCCCCTGAAAACTGCCTTACATTTTCTTCACTCCCTGGATGTAGCCTGTGTGATGATCCACCATGTCTCTCCACTGTCATGTATAACCTGCTTCCTCTCAAAATGCGCATTCACCCATCTGGTCTTCAGTCTATACTTGGACTACAATAACCGACTGAGGGTCTAGCGATATAAACCATCCACCTCATATATATTATAATATATATTATAGTTGTTAGTTCATATCAAGAGAGCCTTGGTCAGCCCAAAAAAATCGTAGTTACTTACCGATAACGGTATTTCTCTGATCCCATGACGGCACCACAGAGAGAGGAGAATCCGCCCTAAGGACAGGAAACCTACAGGTGAAAAAGGCAGTACCTCTCTCCCACATCAGTTGGTTTACAGAGCATTATACAGAATTTTCAGCTGAAACGCAAATGGTTATACAAAACAAAATTTAATCAATTTAAGCTTAGTAGAGGCACCGCGTGACTAAATACTAATAACTAACTCGCTGTAGTGTTCACACCTGTGTGTGAAAGGGAGGGGATGTACGGGTGCCGTCATGGGATCAGAGAAATACCGTTATCGGTAAGTAACTACGATTTTCTCTTTCCCCCATGACGGCCCACGGAGAGAATTACAAAGATTGTACATTAGGGGGGGACCACCGCCTCCAGAACCCTTTTCCCAAAGGCGAGATCTGAAGAGGAGGTCAAGTCTAGACGGTAGTGTTTGAAAAATGTAGAGGGGGAAGACCAAGTGGCAGCTCTACATATCTGGTCTATTGAAGCTCCGGCTCTCTCCGTCCAGGATGATGCCACTGCCCTGGTTGATTGGGCTCTTATATCCTCCAGGATGGCCACCCCACAAGAGGAGTAGGATAGGGTGATGGCGTCTTTTATCCATCTCGCCAGTGTGGCCTTCGACGCTTTTTGTCCCTTCCGTGGACCCTGAAAGCAGACAAACTTATCCTTTCTATACCCTTTTGTGGCTGTCAAATATTGGATCAGGCATCTATTTACGTCTAGAGTATGCAGTACTTCCTCTCTTTTACTCTTGTGACTGGGACAGAAGGTGGGCAAGGAGATCTCATGGGTCCTATGGAACGGTGACGGGACTTTGGGGAGGTAAGCTGGGTTGGTCCTAAGAATCACTCTATCCTCAAGTATTTGAGTGAAGGGTAGGTATGCCGTTAAAGCTTGTATATCACTATCGCGGCGGGCCGAAGTTAAGGCTACAAGCAGGGAGGTCTTAAGCATTAAAATTTTTAAAGAAGCCTCCGCCAGGGGTTCAAAAGGGTTTTTGGTTAGTGCATTTAGTACTAGGTTTATATCCCAGGGGGGGTAGTATGGAGAGGGATAGGTCTGGATCTACTTGAGTCTCTAATGAATCTCATAATCCAACGATTTCTGGCTAAATCGTGATTGTTATAGTGCTCCCAAGGCCGCCACCTGTACTTTCAGGGTGCTGGTAGCTAATCCCTGTTCTAACCCTTTCCGAAAGAATTCCAGGATTTTTTCTATTGGGATTTCTCCCGTTGGGTCAGAACCTGACACTGAAATTAATTTTTTCCACACCTTCCCGTATGCTTTAGTGGTTACTAATTTTCTACTTTGCAGTAGAGTGGATACTAAATTTGATGAGAACTCTCTGCTTTTTAGGAGTTTCCTCTCAAAAGCCAAACTGTTATGTGTAAATTTTTTATGTGGGGGTGACGCACTGGACCCTGGGATAAAAGATCTGGAGTGTCCGGTAGAACCCAGGGGTCTGAAACAGACATCCTTCTCAGCCAAGAGAACCATATTCTCCGAGGCCAGAAGGGGGCTACAATTACCATTGCTTTGTCTTCCCGTATTTTCCTCAATACTAAGGGGATGAGGGATATTGGTGGGAAAGCATAAGCAAGACGATAATCCCAGGGTATTGTGAAAGGCGTCTAGAGCTAGTGGGCTCCGTCGGGGATCGATTGAGCAGGTTTCTATTTTCCGATTCTGTCTGTTTGCAAATAGGTCTATTTCCAGTCGACCCCAGAGTTTTACGATCTGGTTGAAAACTGACTGATTTAGTTCCCACTCCCCTTGCTTTAGGCGACTCCGGCTTAGAAAGTCTGCTCTTTGGTTTTCTGAGCCTTTTATGTGGAGAGCTGTCAGGGACCCTAGATTGTGTTCTGCTAGGTGAAGGATGGATTTTGTTACCTCCATCAATGCTCGAGACCTGGTGCCCCTTTGCTGGTTTAGGTATGCTACCACTACCTGGTTGTCCGAGACGACCCTTACATGTTGGGAGTGAAGAAGACCTAGAAAGTGAACAAGCGCTAGGTTTACTGCCAATAATTCCTTCATGTTCGAGGAGGCTGATTCCTGATCTTGAGCCCAGGGGCCTTGTGCTTCCTGATTGTCTAGATGTGCACCCCACCCCCATTGACTTGCGTCCATGGTTAAAATCTTTGCTACCGGAAATCCCCAGGGAACCCCCTTGGTTAAATTTGCCAGGTCCGCCCACCATGCTAATGAGCGTACTGTCTTTGACGAGATGTCTAACTGCCTGTCTAAATTCCCATGTAGAAATTATATTCACTAAAGGGTTGAAACAAAAGCGCAATAGGGTCTTATCCGGGTAAAATGTACAAATACTGAAAGTATTATACTCACCTTCTCAAAGAGAAAGTAAAGCCTGCATAGTAAGTCAGCCTGCTGCACGTCCAACGGTCCACAGCGGAACCGCACCACAGTTCAATAAGGAATAAATTCTTGGACTTTAAGTGCGCTGCCAGACAGATTCAATAACCACACAAGGTTAAAAAAGTTAACCCTTTAATCCCTACGCGTTTCGAAGCATAACGCTTCTTCTTCAGGGGTTGATCAACCCCTGAAGAAGAAGCGTTATGCTTCGAAACGCGTAGGGATTAAAGGGTTAACTTTTTTAACCTTGTGTGGTTATTGAATCTGTCTGGCAGCGCACTTAAAGTCCAAGAATTTATTCCTTATTGAACTAAATTCCCATGTAGGGAAACGCCTGTGCCTAATATTTCCCATTGTAGGTCCCGAGTATGGCTTTGTGCCCACTGCACTGCCGGGATACAGGCTGTCATTGATCCCAACAGGGACATTGCCTTTCTCAGGGTATTGACCGAGGAAACTGTCATTTGTGATACCATCTGTATCATTTTTTGGACCTTCCCCTGCAGGAGATAACATCTTTTCTTGATAGAGTCCAGGATTATTCCTAAATACTCCTGTACCTGACTTGGTACAACTCTGGATTTGGGTAAATTCAGCATCCATCCTAGATTCAATAGAGATGTAATGACTATGTCCAGCTGTTGTTTGCAGTGTTGAAAGGAGACGCCTACCACCAAAAGATCGTCCAGATAAGGGACTATTAGAACGTTTTGTTCCCTTATGTGGGCCATTACCTCTGACATCTTTGTAAATACCCTTGGTGCAATGGCTAACCTAAAGGGGACTGCTCTGAACTGGTAATGTTTTACCTCTCCCTGGAGTGTCACCGCTACCCTGAGGTATTTCTGGTGGTCTCTGTGAATGGGTACATGGTAATATGCGTCTCTTAAGTCTAATATAGTCATGAAGCATGATGGGAAAAGCATCTTTACACAAGATTTTATTGTTTCTATTTTGAAATGTTGTAATTCCAGGAACTTGTTTAGTCTTTTTAGATTTATGATCACCCTGTATATTCCATCTGGCTTTCTGCGGAAAAAGAGTGGAGTAGAAGCCTTTGCCTCTTTCCTGGTAGGGGACATCTTGTAATACCATTTTTTCTATTAGATTCACGATTTCTTCTTGAAGTGCCGACTGTTCATGTGATGTTTTTTGGGGCGTTATCATGAAAGAGTCGTCTGGGGAGGCATGGAATTTCAGTTTCAGACCTTCTTTTATTATGCTCAGTATCCAAGCACTTGCGGAGATTTCTTCCCAGGCCGGAAGAAAGTAGGTCAATCTTCCTCCAACCCGGGGAACACCTTCATTGTGGCTTTTTGTTATCGGGGGGGGGGTTTGTTGAACATAAAGCCTTGTTTTTATTCCTTTTATCCTCCCATCCGTCCTTGTTCCCCTTTGGGCGCCTTTGTCACATAAACCTTTTGTTCCGAAAGGGCCGTATGACTGGCTGGGGAACCCGGGAAGGGATTTTTTCTTGTCTCATGCCTTGTCCAAGATGTCATCTAGGGTTGAGCCGAATAAAAACTCGCCTTCGCATGGAATTGAGCATAATTTAGTCTTGGTCTGTAAGTCTACTGGCCAGCACTTTAGCCATAAAGCGCGTCTTGCGGCATTTGAGAAGGCGCTGCTCGGGCTGCTAAACTGGTCGAGTCCACTGATGCATCAGCCAGAAAAGCCGCTGCCCCTTTCATTACAGAAACTGATTTCTGAATTGTTTCCCTTGAGATTTTCTCTTTTACTTGGGAATCTAAGTGGTCCAACCACACCATTAGGGCCGCAAGCAGTACACGTGGCTGCTATGGCTGGTTTTAACCCTCCCCCTGCCGCTTCCCTGGAGCTCTTTAAAAAGATTTACGCTTTCTTATCCATTGGGTTCTTCAGGGTGCCCATGTCTTCGAAGGGCAGGGCGAATTTTTTTGAGGCTTTCGCTATTGCCACGTCTAATTTTGGCGCTTTAGTCCATAAGGAGCAGGCCAGATCATCGAAGGGATATTTCCTCTTGGGTGATAAAAAGGTACTCCTATCTGTTTTTTTCCATTCCCTTTTAATTAGGGAGTGGATTTTCTCATTTATCGGGAATGCTCAGTTTTTTTGTTCCAGCCAGATGAACATTAGATCTTGGGCCGTTTTTTTCAGGCCGTTTGTCTGCCAGCCCCATAGTCGCCCTCACAGCTTTTACAAGGGCGTCTGTGTCTTCATTAGGGAAGCAGCTACGCCCACCTTCTGAGGATGATGAAGAAGACTGGGAAGATGACGAATTACTTGAGTCGGACAGTTCACTCTCTGACCCAATAATGCTCGACTCTGGAGACCTTTGCCTGGACCTGCGTTTTTTCTTTGAGGTCTTCACGCGTTTAAGGGCATCTTCAACCTGGCTTCTTATCAGCGTTTTGAGGTCTAAAGCAAAATTCGGGGATTCATCCTGGATTGTTTGTTCTATGCATGTGCCGCAGAGCTTTTTCTCCCATGTAGAGGGCAGCTCTTCAGCGCATATAGCACATACCCTGTGCATGGATTTGACTATGCATTTCTTTCCCTAGAAAAAAATAACTCCACATTAACAAGCAGATTTTCACAGAGATCACTCAGCCTTGTAAAGAAGGATACCGTCTCAGGCCTAGGGATTATTTCCACAACTGGATCCACTTCTGGCCGTGCCGCTTTGGAGGAATGTCGGCTGCGCTGCAATCCTGACCGACTGCTGCTGCTGCGCTGCTGGGAAGATGTGCGCTGGCATTGTGGGTGCTTGTACGTCTGCCGCTTCACCTGTTTAGGGGACTGCCGCTGACCCTCCTGTTCTATTTGCCGCTCTTCATGGTCACTCATTGTGACTGTGGGTGCATCTGCTCCCCTTAAGGGGTTTAAATATGCTTTGTTCCCGCCGTCAGGCGGTGCGGCGTACCCAGTAATGCATCACACCACCGCTGGAAACGCTTGCCTGTGCATGCACACTGCAATCTTATTTTTCTCCTTCTCTGAGGTGCTCGCGCGTGCGTGGGCACTTGCGTAGGCTTTTATCCTGCGGGGGGTTTGGTAGCCGCCGCTACCTCCCACTGTGCTCTACTCTGGCGCTCTGGCAGGGAAGTCCCCTTTAGTGACCGCCGTCACTACACATGGGGAAAAGTGCCCTTTTTTTTTTTTCCTGGATTGGCAGACTCCGTCCTCTTCACTGCCTCTCCACACTCACCCTCAAGGTCCGCCGACCCCGACGGTGGTGCTTCGGGGAGGGAGATGTTACCGACCCAGCCGAGGCAGGGAGCACCACTGCCTGATACCGCACTGGTTCGGCCCCCGGCATCTTACGGATTCTCTGAAGGTACGTGCTGTAGGTCCCCCCCATCAGGGACAGGAAACCAACTGATGTGGGAGAGAGGTACCGCCCTTTTCACTTGTAGGTTTCCTGTCCCTGAGGGCGGATTCCCCTCTCTCTCCGTGGTGCCGTCATGGGGGAAAGAGAAAAAATGATATGTAAATGTGCACATAGGCTGAGAAATGGGAGAGGCAAAGCAGAGTGTTGTCCTGCATTGTCAGAAGCAGCAGAACAACCAGCTATGCGAGGTAGTTATACAGGCTCTACATCAGAAACATTGTAGGAAAACTTCAATTAAGAAAAAACAATTCCTATTTCCATTTTTACAGATGAAGCCACAGCTAGATGACCCAATATATGCAAGGGGCCAGGGATTGTCAGATGTAGACGAGAACATCTATGAAAAGATTCCTGAAAATTGTGTGCCCACATCGAAGAACCCAGGAAGAAAAGCCAGATGATGTGCCGACGAATGACGTGCTGGAAAAAAAATATCCAATTTATACAGAAACTATTTACAGGCTGCTGTTGACTGCTATTCTTATTATTAGTCCTTATTTAGTACATAATAGTTTAACCACATCAGGAACATGCACACATGGTCAAAATTGTAGGTACCCCTCAATAAATAACAGAAAAACCCCACAATGATCACAGAAATAACTTGAATCTGACAAAAGTAATAAATCAAAAATTTATTAAAATGAACAAATGAAAGTCAGACATTACTTTTCAACCATGCTTCCACAGAATTAAAAAAAATAAAAATCAAACTCATGAGATAGGTCTGGACAGAAATGATGGTACCCCTGAAAATAATGTGACAAAAGGGACATGTTAAATCACGGTGTGTCACTAATTAGCATCACAGGTGTCTACAATCTTGGAATCAGTGAGTGGGCCTGTATAGAGGGCTACAGATACTCACTGTGCTGGTTGGTGACATGGTGTGTATCACACTCATCATGGACCAGAGGAAGTGAAGGAAAGAGTTGTCACAGGAGATTAGAAAGAAAATTATACACAAGCATGTTAAAGGTAAAAGTTATAAGACCATCTCCAAGCAGCTTGATGTTCCTGTGACTACAGTTGCACATATTATTCAGAAATGTAAGATCCATGGGACGGTAGCAACCTCCCTGGACACGTGGCCGCAAAAGGAAAATTGATGACCAATTAAAGAGACGGATAATACGAATGGTAACAAAAGAGCCCAGAAAACTTCTAAACAGATTAAAGATGAACTTCAAGCTCAAGGAACATCAGTGTCAGATCGCACCATCCGTCGCTGTATGAGCCAAAGTGGACTTCATGGAGGACACCATTGTTGGGAAAAAAAAAAAAAAAAAAAAAAAAAAATCATAAAAAAGCCAGACTGGAATTTGCCAAACTACAAGACACAAAGCTTCTGGGAGAATGTCCTATGGACAGATGAGACAAAAATGGAACTTTTTGGCAAGGCACATGAGCTCTATGTTCACATATGGAAAAATGAAGCATATCCAGAAAAGAACACTGTCCCTACTGTGAAACATGGAGGAAGCTCTGTTATGTCCTGGGGCTGCTTTGCTGCATCTGGCACAGGGTGTCTAGAATCTGTGCAGGGTACAATGAAATCTCAAGACTGTCAACGGGTCCTAGAGAGAAATGTGCTGCTCAGCGTCAGAAAGCTTGGTCTCAGTCATGGGTCTTGCAACAGGATAATGATCCAAAATACACAGCTAAAAACACCCAAGAATGGCTAAGAGGAAAACATTGGCCTATTCTGAAGTGGCCTTCTATGAGCCCTGATCTAAATCCTATTGAGCATCTTTGGAAAGAGCTGAAACGTGCTGTCTGGAAAAGGCAACCTTCAAACACGAGCCAAATGGAGCAGTTTGCTCTTGAGGAGTGGGCCAAAATACCTGTCGAGAGGTGCAGAAGTCTCATTGACAGTTACAGGAATCGTTTGATTGTAGTGATTACCTCAAAAGGTTGTGCAATGAAATATTAAGTTAAGGGTGCCATCATTTCTGGTCAGGCCTATTTCAGGAGTTTTATTTTTTAAAAATTCTGTGGAAGAATGGTTGAAAAAGCAATGTCTGACTTTCATTTGTTCATTTTTATAGATTTTTGATTATTACTTTAGTCAAATTCAAGTTGTCACCATTGTGGGTTTTTCTGTGATTAAACAAGGGGTACCAACAATTTTGACAACATCTGTAAATGACCCAAGGGGTCTACATATCTGCAAGATGGGAAACCCTGTGACATCAATAATAACATCACATTGATTCCCTGTGCAGAAGGCACAATTTGCGACTTCTCTGCAGGTATTTTCTGTTCTTTCTAAAATCACATTAGATATTGGCTTAGACGAAAAAAAAAAAAAATTGGAAAGTTCCTTCTTCCCACTAGGGGTACTGAATGAAAAGTTACAGACGTGTATTTAGCTTGTAAATAAGATATTTAAAACAGAACTTTTTTAATGCCTTTATATAAATTTAGACTTTACTGACACCTTGTGGCAGATCTTCGGTACTGCATTTCATTTTCATACCCATGTTAAACTCGTTAGCTGTGACTTTTCATGTTCCTGCCTTCAATTTTGTTTTTCTTTGCCAATAAATGATATTCTGTAGTGTAATATTCATACAAATAAAAACCTTTAAATTAAAAGACTTTATTTGCAGAGACTTCATCCTAACTAGATTTTTAATATTTGAAACCACAAAGTCTTCCAGGCAATGAACCCTCCGAATTGGACAAAAGCTACAAGGGAAAAAAAATAAAAAAAAAAAAAAAAATAAAAAATAATAAATTTTTTTTATATATATATATATATATATATATATATATATATATATATATATATATATATATATATATATATATATATACACACACACACACACACACATACACACACACTGTTCGGATTATTTACAGTTCACATTACTATATAGCTTTGCGTTCAGCAAGTTAATTCAAGCCTACCACAAGGCGGCAATGGTAGTGTCACCAGGGCAGGCGTCAGCAGCATCGGACCATCCAGGTGTATGTCACTTATGGCCATAGAAACACATTCAACTTGAGCTCAGAATATATCCCAAAACTCAGAAATTCTGCGCTGTGGTCTTCTAGTCCTGGTGCATGCGCAGTGAAGCAGAGGGCACATGTGTTACTTCTGTCCGTGCATTCAGCTCCTGGAATTGCTAGGAAAATACACCCCGCTTCCATGCGGAATTGTAATTGGCGGCTTCTCAGACACAAGCAATGGCAATCAGGTGAACATTAATGCAGGATTCCAGCTTGCGCTGTGGATGCGCCAATCCCCATACAGGATTGTAGCTTGCACTGCGCATGCATCAAACCCCACAGGATTCCAGCTTGCACTGCGCATGCGCCAAACCCCACAGGATTCCAGCTTGCACTGCGCATGCGCCAAACCCCACACAGGATTCCAGCTTGCATTGTGCATGCGTCAAACCCCACATAGGATTCCAGCTTGCACTGCGCATGCATCAAACCCCACACAGGATTTCAGCTTGCATTGCGCATGCGCCAAACCCGCACAGGATTCCAGCTTACACTGCGCATGCGCCAAACCCCACACAGGATTCCAGCTTGCACTGCGCATGCATCAAACCCCACACAGGATTCCAGCTTGCACTGCGCATGCGCCAAACCCCGCACAGGATTCCAGCTTGCACTGCGCATGCGCCAAACCCCGCACAGGATTCCAGCTTGTACTGCACATGCGCCAAACCCCACAGGATTCCAGCTTGCACTGCGCATGCGCAAAACCCCACACAGGATTCCAGCTTGCACTGTGCATGTGCCAGACCAATACAAAATTTTGGCTTGCTCTGCGTATATGCCAGACCCCATACAGGATTTCAGCTTGCTCTGAGCATGCGCCAGATCCCACACAGGATATAAGCTTGCAATGCACCTGCGCCAGACCCCATACAGGATTTGGCTTGTACTGCACATGTGCCGGATGTAGAGTATAGTGGCAAATGCATTGGATTTTCATTAGACATGGGAAGGTGCACTATTGGGCAGGATTTAGACATGAGCTGTGTCAAGATTAGAGGACATACGTGTACACTGCCTGTCTAGTAGTTGGTGCTCACTACTTACCATTTGGACCCCAAGAGAGGTACCAAATCAAAGGGAGTGAGAACCTGACTTCAGAACCTAGTATCTACAGCAATAAAGCCAAGTAATCCATGGAAAGTATATAGTGGGACTCAAGTGTATTTATAAGAACCCCACAAACTTGCTGCCTCCTACAACACAAGAGGTACTCAGAGGAATAACTAGAAGCGAGACGGAGACTACCTGTAAAGTAACAAACTGAAAAAACCTCAAGAGCGTGTGGAAAAGTCTTTTACCATCGAGTCCGTGTCCTCTCATTTACACATTATACAGGTATACGTTTCAGTGCCAGCCAGAAGCCGGAAAAAAAAAAAAAAAAAAGTCTGGCATTTCAAAGTTAATGGTATTCACCACATTAATAAAGGTCGAAGTTCTCCCATAGTCTGTAGCCCACACATGGTGTGCAGCGGGCGGCCTGGCTGCATGTCTGTCCACTTCGCAATAACGGCTATATGGATTTTCCACTTCGGCAACCAAACCTCACCCAGCCGCTAAGGGGCATCAAAAGCCATATTTTGCTTGCGTCTGCCGCCGGCTCATCTTATTCTCCGCCCAGGTGTTTTTCAGTTCCAGTTCCCTCTCTTTAGCCTGCAAGAGAAAGGAAAGGTCGTTTTTTAACTGAATGCTGTTACATTTAGGGGATCCCTTTAAAAACACCATTACTTCACCCTGAGCCTGTTTTCACCTTCGTAAATTTTACAGTTCTGACCACTGTCACTTTATGAGGTTATAGCTCTGGAATACTTCAATGGATCCCACTGATCCTGAGACTGTTTTTTCGTCACATATAGTACTTCATGACAGTGGTAAAATTAGTCCAATATTGTTTGCATTTGTGGAAAAAAATTTGGCAAAAATTTTGAAAAATTTTCAAACTTTTAATTTTGCAATGCCCTGAAAATCAGAGTAATGTGTCACACAAAATAGTTAATAAATAACATTTCCCACATGTCTACTTTATATCAGCATAAATTTTTAAACTTTTTTTGTGCTCAGAAATTATAAGGATTAAGAGTTGACCAGCGATTTCTCATTATTTCAACAAAATTTACAAGACCGTTTTTTTTTTTTCAGGGCCCATCTCACATTTTAAGTGACTTTGAGGGGTCTATGTGACAGAAAATACCCAAAAGTGACACCATTCTAAAAACTGCACCCCTCAAGGTACTCAAAACCACATTTAAGAAGTTTATTAACCCTTCATGTGCTTTATGTGGAAGGGAAAAAAAAATGAACATTTAACAGTTTAACAAAAATTTTATTCCAGACCCAAATTTTTGTATTTTCACATGGGTAACAGGAAAAAAACTGGACCACACAATTGGTTATGCACTTTCTCCTGAGTAAGCAGAAACCCCACATGTGGGGGAAAACTACTATTTGGGCGCATGGCGGGGCTCAGACAGGGAGTGACGTTTTGGAACAGACTTTGATGGAATGGTCTGCAGGTGTCATGTTGTGTTTGGAGAGCCCCTGATATGTCTAAACAGCAGAAAACCCAAACAAGTGACCCCAGTTTGAAAATTAGACCCCCCTTAAAAGAATTTATCTAGATGTGTGGTGAACACCTTGAACCCACAGGTGCTTCACAGAATTTTACAATGTTGATCTGTGAAAATGAAAAAAAAAAAAAAAAATAAAATAAATATATATATATATATATATATATATATATATATATATATATATATATATATATATATATATATATATTTCCCACAAAAGTGTTTCAGCCCCATTTTTTTCATTTTCATAAGGAAAAAAAAGGACCTCAAAATTTATTCTGCGTACACAGATACCCCATATGTAGGAGGAAAACTAAGCACAGTGCACAGCTCAGAAAGGAAGAAGCGCCATGTTTCAGTTCAGATTTCGCTTGTGGGTGCCATGTCACATTGGCAGAGCCCCTGAGGTGCCAACACAGAAAAAAACCCCTATAAGCAAACCCATTTTACAAACTACACCTCTCAATGAATTCATCTAGAGGTGCAGTGATCATATTGACACCCAAGGTGTGCCACAGAATTTTATAGTAAATGAGCAGTGAAGAAAAAAAATAATTACATTTTTACCTCCAAAGTTTTGTTTTAGGCCCAGATTTTACATCTTCACAAGGGGAAATGGGTAAAAATGGCACGGAAATTTGTCCCCCAATTTCTGCTGAATGTAGAAATTCCCTATATATGGTTGTATAATACTACTTAGCCACAGAGACTCGGGAGAGACGGAGTGCTGTTTGCCTCCTGGAGAGCAGATTTTCCTAGAATAGTTTGCAGACTACATAGACAGAGGCCCCAAGTGCTAGAAGAGCAGAATCCCCCTTCAAGTGACTAATTTTGCAAATTATACCCCTTTGGGAAGTTATCTATAGGTGTACTGACAATTTTGACTCCGTGAGTGTTTAACAGTGGATGTTGCTGAATGAAATTTGCAAATTCTTGTTGTCATAACCAGTACACATTGCAGTCCCTAGTACATTGTAGTGATCAGTACGTTGTAGTGCCCAGCTTGTGCTTCTGGAGACATGCACCTTTAAAGAGGGATCTCATTGCTACTGAAATACCAAACATGTGGACGCCAAATGTGGTTTAGACACACTGGGGCTCCGAAGGGAGGGGGGGGCATTTGGATTTGGGAGCACAGAATATGTTGAATTTCTTTTGGGATGCAAGGAGCTATAGCACTTTTCCAGAGCCTTTGTGCTGCTAGTGGAAGCCCCCTATATTTATATTGACATGACAGACCTGAGTGGGGACTTGCTTTTCTGTTGATTGAGTAGAAGCTTTTATTGGAAACATTTTACAAAATTGTTTGGGATCACATTTATCTGACGCTATATGCTGAGCACTTACATTGGGATTTCCATGTAAATCTATGAGTGACGCAACTCTGATTAAACTCGCGATGGATTCATTCACTATAATGGGGCAGCAGAGTTACTCTGGACTCCATCTGGCCTTTGTTCAGAGGTGTCTTTTTCGGAAGTGTATTCCCCATATCTGTGGTCGACTGCACTTTTATGCAATCCTAAAAAGACTGACACCACCAGATCACAGGTCAGACGGCGTCCACAGTGCCTTCATCTGCCTCATTATAAGGAATCTTCTGTTGGGGGTTCCTTCGGAATCATGTATTTCAGAGATTTACATGAAAACCCCGGTGTAAGCACTCAGCGCAGGATAAATGTGCGCGGAGCCTTACTGCAGTCTTTTAGAAGCAGAATGATCACATCATCTGCATGTGAAGAATTAGTTTTTTTTTTTTATGCCGTTACTCCTGCGTTATAACTGGTTAGATGACTGTTCTTCAGGTCGGTGCGAGTATATCGATACCAGATTTATATCAGGTTTTTGTGTTTGGCTGCTGTCACACACTAAAAGACAATTTTTACTGCAAAACTATTTGCATCACCGTATTTTGAGAGCTATAAATTTTTCCATATTTTGTCCCACAGTCATATTAGGGCTTGTTTTTTGCAGGACGAGTTGACATTTTTATTAGTACCATTTTCAGGCACGTGACTTTTTTTTATCACTTTCTATTCCATTTTTTGTGAGGTAGAACGAACACAAACCAGCAATTCATTGTTTTCCAAGTTTATTTTTTTTTATACCGTTCCACGAGTGATAAAACTGATAAGGCAGTTTTATTCTTTGGGTCAGTACGATTACAGAAATACCCCATTTATATCATTTGGATGTGTTTTGGTGCTTTTACACAATAAAAGCTATTTTATAGAAATTATTTTTGCATCACTTTATTCTGAGAGCAATAACTATTTTTCCGCGAGCTTTATGATAATTTTTTTGCAGGACATGACGTTTTCAGCGGCACCATTTTTTACTTACAGTCGTCTTTTTGATGGCGTTTTATTCCACTTTTTATTTGGAAGTCTGATAACTAGTGTTGAGCATTCCGATACCGCAAGTATCGGGTATCGGCCGATACTTGCTGTATCGGAATTCCGATACCGACTTCCGATATTTTTTCAATATCGGAATTCGGCATCGGAATCAGAAGTTCAAAGTTGATTGACGGCCTGACGTCATCATGATGCGCGGTGTGTGCGCATCATGATGCGCCGTCATTTCGGGCCTTCCGGGGGTCTCTGCCGGCCTGCCGGGGGGCTGTGTGGATTGCCCGGGGTCGGTACCGGCCTGCCGGGGGGGCTGTGCCGGCCTGCCGGTGGTCTGTGCACCCTGTGGGGGTCTGTACCGGCCTGCCGGGGGGCTGTGCCGGCCTGCCGGTGGTCTGTGCACCCTGTGGGGGTCTGTGCCGGCCTGCCGGGGGGCTGTGCCGGCCTGCCGGGGGGCTGTGCCGGCCTGCCGGGGGGCTGTGCCGGCCTGCCGGGGGGCTGTGCCGGCCTGCCGGGGGGCTGTGCAAACATCGTCCGATGGGACTACAAGTCCCATCTGGCGATGCCTGCTACCATGACAGTGATTGACACATTAGCCAATGATGGGACAGTAGTAGTCCCATCATCCGGCTAATGTGTTAAATGTTAAAAAAATAAAATAAAATAAAAAAAATAAAAAAAAAAATACTACATACATACTACATACATACTACATGCTACATACATACTACATATATACTACATGCATGCTACATACATACTACATGCTACATACATACTACATACATACTACATACATGCTACATACATACTACATACATACTACATGCATGCTACATACATACTACATACATGCTACATACATACTGCATGCTACATACATGCTACATACATGCTACATACCTACTACATGCATGCTACATACATACTACATGCATGCTACATACATACTACATACATGCATGCTACATACATACTACATGCTACATACATACCACATACATACTACATACTACATACATACCACATATATACTACATGCATGCTACATACATACCACATACATACCACATACATACTACATACATGCTACATACATACTGCATGCTACATACATACTACATACATACTACATGCTACATACATACCACATATATACTACATACATACAATACATTCATACAATACATACATAGACATACAGTACATATAACAGAGTAACATACTTACCAATACTTGTCACATTGTTCCCCGAAGCCATTGTCTTTTCCGGGATAAATATTAACATAACAAACCACAAAAATACTCACCCACGATCCGAAGCAGTCCACGAGTGTGTCCCACGACGATCTTGGGTAGAAAACTGCAGCATCAGATGATGCTGCCGTTCTCTACGGGCTGCAGGAATCCAATGACGGAAGGTAGGTATCCTTCCGCACTGTATTCCTCCGCCACTTAAAAAAAAAAAAAAAGTCCCTAGTCTCACTTTATGCCATTGCTGTGTGGGAATTTCCCACGCAGCAATGGCATAAAGTGAGACTAGGGACTTTTTTTTTTTTTTTAAGTGGCGGAGGAATACAGTGCGGAAGGATACCTACCTTCCGTCATTGGATTCCTGCAGCCCGTAGAGAACGGCAGCATCATCTGATGCTGCAGTTCTCTACCCAAGATCGTCGTGGGACACACTCGTGGACTGCTTCGGATCGTGGGTGAGTATTTTTGTGGTTTGTTATGTTAATATTTATTCCGGAAAAGACAATGGCTTCGGGGAACAATGTGACAAGTATTGGTAAGTATGTTACTCTATGTTATATGTACTGTATGTCTATGTATGTATTGTATGAATGTATTGTATGTATGTAGTATATATGTGGTATGTATGTAGCATGTATGTAGTATGTATGTAGCATGCATGTAGTATATATGTAGCATGTATGTAGCATGTATGTAGTATGTATGTGGTATGTATGTAGCATGTAGTATGTATGTAGCATGCATGTAGTATATATGTAGTATGTATGTAGCATGTAGTATGTATATAGTATGTATGTGGTATGTATGTAGCATGCATGTAGCATGCATGTAGCATGCATGTAGTATGTATGTAGCATGCATGTAGTATGTATGTAGCATGCATGTAGTTTGTATGTGGTATGTATGTAGCATGTAGTATGTATGTAGCATGCATGTAGCATGCATGTAGCATGTATGTAGTATGTATGTAGCATGCAGTATGTATGTAGCATGCATGTAGCATGCAGTATGTATGTAGCATGTATGTAGCATGTATGTAGTATATATGTAGCATATATGTAGCATGTATGTAGCATGTATGTAGCATGTATGTAGCATGTATGTAGCATGTATGTAGCATGTATGTAGCATGTATGTAGCATGTATGTAGCATGCATGTAGTATATATGTAGTATGTATGTAGCATGTAGTATGTATGTAGTATGTATGTAGCATGTAGTATGTATGTAGCATGTATGTAGCATGTAGTATGTATGTAGCATGTAGTATGTATGTAGCATGCATGTAGTATTTTTTTTTTTTTAACATTTAACACATTAGCCGGATGATGGGACTACTACTGTCCCATCATTGGCTAATGTGTCAATCACTGTCATGGTAGCAGGCATCGCCCGATGGGACTTGTAGTCCCATCGGACGATGCCTGCACAGACCCCCGAAGCCTGCACAGCCCCCCGGCAGGCCGGCACAGCCCCCCGGAGCCTGCACAGACCACCGGCAGGCCGGCACAGCCCACCGGAGCCTGCACAGACCACCGGCAGGCCGGCACAGCCCCCCGGCAGGCCGGCACAGACCACCGGAGCCTGCACAGACCCCCTGGCAGGCCGGCACAGCCCCCCGAAAGGCCCGTACAGACCCCAGAGAGGCTGTACAAGGCAAAAACAGGGTTTTTCTTATTCCGATACCGGAAGTCCCATAGACTTGAATGGGACTTCCGGTATCGGAATCGGCGATACCGATACTTTTTTTAAAGATCGGCCGATCCATTCCGATCCGATACTTTGAAGTATCGGACGGTATCGCTCAACTCTACTGATAACGCATTGTTTTTTGCAAAGCATCCCAGCAGCTAAGCATCTAGACGAAGGAGTTAATCCATGGCAAGGAATTAACATCCATCTTCTCTCTTCACACAGGTACAACCTCGGCTTGCTGTCATCTGCTGTTTATCATCCTACAACATTTCTTTTAATGGTACAACCTCTGCTTACTGTCATCTGCTGTTTATCATCCTACATTTCTTTTAATGGTATAGAATCTGCTGAATTATTGCTATAATTCATCTCTTGCATTGTACTCAATTCTCACTGCTGTATATCCATGGCTGGGGTCATTGCAGATATCTTGTGAAATGTGTTATAGCATAGAGATGGAACCAGGACTAGTGTCTTTAATCATCTATCCACCCCCTGGGTGTGTTGGAGCAGCTGCTAAATTTTCCCAAACCAGCTCTCACAATCCCTCTCCTCTGAACCTGTAGTGTGGCCTATGAATTTAGAAGCATTCTAAGGGGTACACGCAGTGTGGGGTGTATGCATCCCCTCAGCAAAGCATCTCAGCAGCTAAGACTCTAGACGAAGCAGTTAATCCATGGCAGTTAGTCGGGGCAGGAGACAGGTAACCCACACTTTGCTCTCCCTTTTAGCCATGTGCTTTATTTCTATCCTCCCGTGTTCCCTTGCCATTCACATTCACCACCCCATCCCCCCCCTCCATCCCGACTCATACACATCAGCCCCTCTATACTTCCCTCTCCCATGTACAGCTCCCATGCACTTCTCACCTTTCTGAAAAACCTCAGCTCATCTTGCCCAGCACATCGAACAAAAAAAACTTCTGACAATTCCAATAACTACTTGCTCTTCATCTTCCTATTCCTACTGATTTCGGGGGACATCTCCCCAACCCTGGTCCACCATCCCTCAATCCCTATCCTCACATCGAAACCTTACTAACCTAATTAATATTATTTGCACTCCCTCCTCTCCTTTTAATTGTGCCCTCTGGAATCCACGGTCTGTATGCAACAAGCTTCCTTTCCTGCACAATTACTTTCTCAATAACTCTCAATCTCTTGGCCCTCACCAAAACCTGGAATCAGGATTCTGACACTGTCTCCCCTGCTGCCATTTCCCACAGTGGCTCACAATTCTCCCATTCCCCAAGACCCACAAACAGACATGGTGGTGGATTTGGCATACTCCTGTCCCCACAATGCACTTTCCAGGTCATCCCCCAAGTTCCAACACTCATTCCCTTTTTTTGAGGTCCACACCATCAAGTTCTTCCGTCCCCTCACCCTCAGAGTAGCGGTCATATACCGGCCCCTAGGCTCACCCACCCACTTCCTTGACCATTTCTCCGCCTGGCTGCCGCATTTTATGTCCTTTGAACTCCCAACCCTTATCCTGGGAGACTTCAACATCCCCATTAACAGTCCAACTTTCACTTCTGCATCCCAGCTTCTATCACTAACCACGTCTCTCGGCCTCCTACAGCTCTCAACCTCTGAAACACGCAAAGACTAACACCCTTGACCCGATCTTTGTCCGGCTCTGTTCAATCTCCTACCTTGATAACTCACAGCTTCCACTCGGACCACAGCATTTTCTCCTTTCCACTCACAAATCCTCGCCCACCCCAGCACACTCCTACCTATCACACATTCAGAAATCTACAAACCATTAACCCTCATACACTTTCAGGACTCCCTACACTCATCACTGTCCACAATCTCCCCTTTTTCCTGTTCTGATCTGGCTGAACACCAATACAATGACACTCTCAGAAGCATCCTTGACCATGTAGCTCCCCTCACCCTCAGAAATTCCAAGCACAGAGTAAAACAGCCCCGGCTCACATCGCAACCTCGATTTCTCCAGCGATGCTCTAGGAGTGCTGAAGGCTTATGGAGGAAAACTAAGAACCTATAACTCTGCCCTTCACCTTGCCAAACAGACCTACTTCACCATCCTGATCTCCTCACTATCCAACAACCACAAGAAACTTTTTGACAACTTTCACACCCTCATCAGGCCAAAAGCACAAGCCCCTATCACAGTCATTTGTGCTGATGACCTGACCTCCCACTTTATAGAGAAAATAGATAATATCCATCAGGAAATCCGCTTCCAGTCACCAGGTGCCGTGACTCCCATCCCTCCCTGCATTTCCCCTGGCTCACTCTCCACATTTGATCCCATTACAGAAGTCTCCAGGCTCCTCCTCTTCTCATCTGACTACATGCACTACTGACCCCATTCCCTCATCTCCTCCAGTCGTCACAACTCACTTAACTACAATCTTTAATCTCTCCCTCTCCTCCGGCATTTTCCCCTTCTCCTTCAAACACTATCATTACTCCATTATTAAAGAAACTCGCACTCGACCTATCCTGCACAAATAACTACAGGCCACTCTCCAATCTCCCCTTCATCTCTAAACTCTTGGAGCGCCTGGTCTACTCCCGCCTTACCAGTTACCTATCCACTCACTTCCTCCTAGACCCTTCACAGTCCGGCTTCTGCCGCCTACATTCGACAGAAACTGCACTCAAAGTGACCAATGAACTTCTGACAGCAAAATTTAACGGTGACCACTCTCTGCTCATTCTTCTTGACCTTTCTGCAACTTTTGACACTGTTGACCACCATCATCTCTTACTCTCTAGGGTCCAGTCACTAGGCATTAAGAATACTGCTCTCTCCTGGTTCTCTTCCTAGCTTTCTGACCGCTCCTTCAGTGTTTTTTTTTTTGCTGAATCCACTCATCTCCTCTTCCTCTCACTGTTGGGGTACCTCAGGGCTCAGACCTTGGCCCCCTTCTCTCTCTACACGCCCCCAATTGGACAAACCATCAGCAGATTTGAGTTTCAGTACTATATGCTGATAATTATACACGTCATCCCCTGACCTTACTCCCGCTGTATTACAGAACGCCAGTGACTGTCTGTCCCCAGTCTCCAACATCATGTCCGTTCTCTATCTGAAACTCAACCTTTCCAAAACTGAACTACTTCTGCTCCCGACGTCTACTAACCTCCCTAAATCTGTTATCTCCCTCTCAGTCTGTGGCACCATAATTACACCCCAGCAGCAGGCGCGCTGTCTGGGTGTTTTTTGACACCAATCTCTCCTTCACCTCCCATATACAATCTCTTGCCGCTTACAACTAAAGAACATCTCTAGAATTCGCCCTTTTCTCACCATGGAGACAAAAAAAACCCCTCACTGTCGCCCTAATCCACTCTCGCCTGAACTACTGTAATGCTCTATTAATTGGCCTCCCCCTCACTCGAATTTCCCCTCTCCAGTCCATCCTTAATGCAACAGCCAGGGTCGTCCATCTGGCTAATCGGTACTCTTACGTGTCCGCTCTTCGCCAGTCGTTACACTGGCTGCCCATCCATTATAGGATCCAATTCAAAGTACTTGTTCTCACCATCAAAGCTCTCCACAGTGAGGCACCCCCTTACATCTCCTCCCTTATTTCTGTCTATCGCCCTAGCCGATCGCTGTGCTCTGCAAACGACTTTCAACTAACCTCTGCACTAATCTGTACCTCGCACTCCCGACTCCTCCCATGTTGCGCCAATCTTCTGGAATGCTCTACCTCAAGAAATTAGGACCAGCTACAACCTGCACAATTTTAGGCGCTTCCTCAAAACACATTTGTTCAGAGCAGCCTATCATGTTCCCTAATCAAGATCATTTTATATATGCGTGTGAGTGTGTGTGTGTAGTCCATTCACTATATCTATCCCCCACTCCCTCAAGATGGCTGGACTTTGTATCTCCCCCACCTCATTGTAGGTTGTAAGCACTCATGAGCAGGGTCATTTTATTTTGATTTAATTATTGTATTATTGTTAACGTCGTTACTTATGACTGTTGTGTTTGAAACTGTTAAACTGTAAAGCGCTGCGGAATATGTTGATGCTATATAATTATTATTAAAGGGGTTAACTAGTGGGACTAGTTTTATAGGTCGTCATTTCAGAAGCGGCGATTCCAAAAGTGTATACTTTTTTTGTACAATATATTACAATTTTTTTTTATTATTTTGGGGTTGTGTTTTTCTTTACAATTTTTTTTTCCAACTTTCCTAACATTGTCCCACTATGGGACTTTCACTTTTTTTGCACTCTGATCGTTGGTTTAGCATAGAGATGCAATGTTATGCTTTGAAAACTGTCAGTGCTGCACTGAAACTTGCTACACCATGATCTGAGCATGGTGCAGCAAGTTTTGTAGCTCTGGTGACCCAGATGACGTCATGACGACATCGGAACCCCACAGTGAAGTCGCGGGGCGCCGATTGGAGGGAAGAGAGGGGCTCCCTTACTCTGCATGCCTGCTAAATGCTCAGCAAATGCTAAATCTCAGCATTTATGGGGTTCAATAGCAGGAGCGCTGCCCGCATCGAGTGCTGGTTGTCAGCTGTCAAAAGGCGGTGATCGCCCTCGCTTAGCCTCCTGTGCAAGGGCGGGAGATCGCCGTGACATATATAATGCATTGGTAGGGAAGTATGCTTATGTACTGCAACTGTCGGGAAGGGGTTAAAAGTTTCATTCTCATCTTCAGAAATGGATTTTGTTGAATAGCTCTTGGAAATACAAGTAATTTAGCAATTTATTGCTTACCAAAATTTTCAGAAGTTTGAGATATTAACATTTTTCTTTTGTATACAGCATGGAGACCAACCACCACTGCTAGACAACAGAAGATGCGCAGCGCTTACCATCTTTTTTTCTTCTAAGGCTAGTTTCACACTAGCGTATTTTCCATGCAGCGTACGGCGCCGCTAAGTCCCGCCCCCTGTGAGCTCCCTGCCCTCCCCATCCGGTCATCGCCGCCTATCATCGCACACGGCCGCATGCGATCTGCGCACCCTATCTTTAGGTGCATACGGCGCACACGGCGCACCTTCAAAAGTGTGCAGCGCACGCCAAAATCCTACTAGCGCACGGCCAGCGCACCCTATGCTAAAGATAGGGTGTGCAGATCGCATGCGGCCGTGTGCAATAGTAGGCGGCGATGACCGGATGGGGCGGGCAGGGAGCCGGCAGGGGGTGGGGCTTAGCGTCGTCGTCCGCTGCACGGAAAATACGCTAGTGCGAAACTAGCCTAAGCTTGTTTTTAAAGCAACCGGGATCATTTGAAGCGCGCTATTGCCTCCTAATCCCAGCCAGCTTCAGTGAAGCGTTTACAAGTTATACTGCAGTGATGGTCGGTCTCCTAGGCAATGACTTGCAAACAAAAGTGCTAATATCTCAAGAACGGATGTAAAATACAAAAGCACTTGTATTTACACACTATATCCAACAATACAATAAAATTCTGTTGATGTCTCTTTGGAGCCTAATCTGGAGACACGATAAGGAAATCGTCCAGCATGGGCAAGTATCATGGATGTATCCTACACTAGTTCTACACTTACATTGGTTGTCAGTGCCACGTGCACTCCATAGAATGTTAAAAGTTGGAAGAAACCTCAAAGGTCGTGTCCAACTGCCTGCTCAATGCAGGAGTCACTAAACCATCTCAGACAGAGGTCTGTCCAGCTTTTCATTGAATGAGAACTCACCACCTCTCGTGGCAGCCTGCTCCACTCATTGATCACCCTCTGTAATGGTCTGCCTGGAGTTTCTGTTAAGAGTCCTTCTTGGATAAATCCTTTGTGGCCTCTCTTTGGTTTGGGGAGGGCTACAAATAATAACACTGGTGCTATGCTCGTTATCAGGGATATGTCCGTTCCTGGCTGAGTAGCTGACCCTTGTACACCTGTGTATATTGCCTGCTTCTGTACGATTGCTATGTGTATGACCCAGTCTGTTTCTCGTTTGATATTGGTCTGCTGATGCTGTACTTTGTTACTCTTGGTTCTACCCCGGCTACGTCCCTGACTTCCTGTTGTCCTGGTACTGCGTTGCTCTCTCTGGCTTCTGACTCCCGGCTTGCTTCTTACCACTCTATTTGTGTTACCCGCTTGTTACTGCGCTGCCCTCTGGTCTGACCTCGGCTTTACGGGCGATTCTCCCGGCTCTGCTGGGCCCCACTATCCCTGCTAGGAGTTTGGTACTTAGCTCTGCCCCCAGTCACTCCCCCCCAGTGGTCTCGTGTTACAGGTCCTGTTCCTCCTGCAGCACACTTTCAGCCGTGTTCACATTCTCCGGCAGGAACTCCTCAGGTTTCCCCAGCATGTCTTTGGACACGCATAAAGTCTCTGGTGGCGAGTCCGATACAGTGTCCATCACACCCTCACTGTCAAAGTTTCTCTTATAATATCTAATCTGTATCTTCTCTCAATTTCATTCCATTGCTTCTCGTGTTTCCATGTGCAAATGAGAATAACGATGATCACTGTGACATCCCTTAAGATATTTGAAGACAGCTAATAAGTGCCTCTTGGCAAGCTAAACATTCCCAGATCCGTTCCTCGTAGGACACTTTGCAGTACGCTCACCATCCTGATAGCTCTTCTCTGAACTTGCTCCAGTTTTTCAAATGTCTTTTTAAATGATGCCAAGAACTGGACACAGTATTTCCAATGAGGCCTGACTGAGGAGTAGAGGGCAATAATTACGTCACGTGATCTGCAGAAAAGGATTTCCAGTTTGTCAAGGAGCGCTTCCGGCTGATTCATTAATTACTCCGAATATTTAAAGGAATATCCAGTTTATTATTAGACATAAAAACACAACGTGTTTCGGCTATACATAAAATTAGCCTTCATCAGGTAAAATCATATATATCTTTAAAAGACACATTTATATAGGGAAAACAAAAAACAAAAAGGTTCCACCCTTCAATTAATTATCATCGATTAAAAACACATGCACACCTCTCCAAACTGTTAGGAGGCTAGTTGTAGGTGGAACCTATATTGCTTGGAATCTAATAGAAAGTTTTGTTTTTTCCCCTTTTCCTCCCTCTTCCTTCCCTTTCCTTCTTCCTTTTCTCCCTTCTCTTCTCATTATATACTTTCGTGTTTAAAATAAGGTTATTTATCGTTTAGCATCCATATTAAAGAATTTGTATATATCTCTGATGAGTCAAAACTATTTTTCCAACCCGTAGATAATTTCATTTTATTAGTTTCATCACTAGGGACCATCAGATTAACTAGTATCTGTCAGGACTAGAACTCATGCATTCATATTCCCTGTATCTTTATCGCACTTACATAGTTACTCTACAGAGCCACCCACCTGTATCGTCTCTGGGTGCTTAGTCACGTGATCTAGACTCTATGCTTCTCTTAATACATCATAGAACCATGTTTGCCTTTTGTGCTGCTGCATCACACTGTTGACTTGTGTAGTCTGTGATCTATTAGTATAGCCAAGTCTTTTTCACACGTGCTGAGGCTTAATTCTGTTCCTCCTGTTCCATAGATGTAATTTTCGTTTTTCCTGCCCAAATGTAGAATCCTGCATTTTTCCCTGTTAGGCAGGCATCACATTTGCATTCGGCAGAGCTGTGGAGGGCTGCGTAGTTCCTCCGGTCATCTCCGCCCACTACCGCACCTCCTCCGGTCAGCTCCTCCTACGTCTGCATGCGGCCTGCGTACCTATCTTTAACATTAGGTACGCATGTGATGGAAATATATATATGTATTTCATATAGATCTCACTTGCATGCATATTGACACATATATATATTATCATAGCTAAAGAACTCTATAATCAATTGCTCAGAATGACCCAGGGACCTCGTGAGCCATCTAGCTCAAACCAGACTATCTTGTGATATGTCTCTAGACATAGGAAAACAGGAACTAGCACCAGATGTTCAAACTGAGGTCTCCATCTTTGCTGAATGGTAGGAAAATGGCTACAGGAAATCATGTATTGCTGAATCACCCTTTTGTTAGACACTTCCATATACATTCATATACTCCAACCAGCCAATAAGATAGAAGTTCAGCCTTATGTTAATTTACTAACCACGCCTTTCTATACGTAATTATAAAACTATGTATGTGCAATAAACCTCCAGAGTTCTGATGGAATGTCAAGCTACTATCAGTGTATAGTGTAATCATTCCTCCTTGAGTGCTCAAAGACTGTTTTAATTGGGAGCAGCCGCAGCACACACGGGCATAGATTAATCCCAACCAAATTTCCATAACATGTGGCGCCCAACGTGGGGCTGTGGACGAAATGCACGGGGACCCTGCTGACTGGAGAGACGGGGGTGTCGGCCATGGCCTTGGCTCATGGGGACGGAGACTGCGCAGTTCCATAAGTAAGGTAAGAAAATCTGGTTATCTTACCTGAATGTCCCCTGTGCCCAGTCCGGGTCTATACCTCTTGCCGGTCAGGTGTGGTCACCACCGCATTTCCCAGATAGTGTAAAAGTCCACGCTCTTATCCAAACCCTGGGATATAAGTAAAGGTGTCTGCTGCGAGTGGTATGTGTTTCATGTCTGTCAAGATCCAGGAGAGAGGGTTGGAAAGGTGGCTGATTTTGCTTGCGGTTGCTGGGAAACTGATAGCAGGAAGTGGAATCTCTCAGATAAGTCCTCACAGACTCACTCGTGCATCGGAGGGACAGGAGAAGCCCCATCCAGGCACAGGAGGGGTGGTGGCTTAGAGAGATATCACTAGTCGAGTCTCCTGACAAGTTGTCACAGATTCACCTGTGCATTGGACGGACAGGAGAGGCCTAGCCAGGCACGGGTGGTGGCAACTTGGGGAGATATCGCGAGCCAAATCACTTGACAAAGTTGTTGCAGATTCACCTGTGCATCGGAGCCAGGGATGGGTGGTGACAGCTTTGTGGAGTTATCACAGATTCCTGTTAACGGGGAGCCAGGCAGGACGACCGGTACAGGGTGATAACATTTCCGGGTGCCAGAGCGCAGAATACCCAGTGTGATTGGCAGTTATCGGTTACCAGAGATTGTTGTACTATGTGTCACAAAACAAAGAGGGCTTCGATTTCTCCCAGATGTCTATTCATGTGTGTCCATCCGTCTGTGATTCACTGCTGCTTTCCATGAAGTTCTGGAGCAGAAAAAGTTTTTTTTTTTTAACACTTCCTCTTTTGCCCGTAGGGCGCGTCTCTGATATTTTTCATATTGTCACATCTGTTTTGTGCAGTGCTTCCCTTGGTTCATTTTTACATTCTGTGAAAGCTGCAGTGTGAGAATTTTGAGGAAAGCTGGGTTGCTGAGTATATACCATTGTTTCAGTGTGCCCTTTTGTTTTCATTGTTCTCAGAGACGTGACTTAACTGAGAATAGACGCAGGCAGAGGAAAGGGGAAGTGTGTGTCCTGCATCTGTGCACGGACATAAATATATTGTTGGAAGTTGCACTGATATTTGATTTCTTTTCGGAGGTTTTTTTTTTTTTTAAGTTTTACCAACTCCTTGATTTTTCCTTTTATCTTTTTTTTCTCCTTTAAGTTTAGTTGTTTTTTTTTTAGTTTTTCCTTTTCTTTTTGAAGTTTTTATAAAAGTTTTGGTTTTGCCCTTTTCTTTTTTTTTTTTTTAAACAAGTTTTAAAAAGTTTTTGAAGTTTTAATCGTTTATTTTTTTTTTTTTTTTTTTTAAGTTTTTGGAACAGACATAGTAGGTGAGATTTAGAAGAGTATGTGGACTTACAAGGGGCAGCCTTTAGGCTGCGGCATGGCATGATGTATTGAAAGGAAAAAAGGGAAGTTAGTTGAAGCTGGATTGCTACCTGCGTTTTATAAAGTAGCAGCGGACTTACAGCATAGAAGGTACTGAGAGTTACGTTGCATAAGATAGGAAAAGGTGTTCTCAGCAGAATCCAAACCTGTGCTGTCTGTGGGGCACCCCGCTCCCCACCCCCCTACAGGAAGAAGACACCACTCGTCCAAGCATGCCCTCTCTGGCTGCAGAAAAGGGGAAGGAATCAGCCCCTCCTCACGTCTCTCTCCCCCTTCTATCTCCTCTCCTCCTTAACTCACCTCTCCTCCCTCATTTCTCTTTCCTCCTCCCGCTCCTATCATCTCCTCCCTCATCTCTCTTGTCTTCTCTCCTCCCTCATTCCTCTCTCCTCATGCTCTCTCGCCCCCGCCTCTCAGTTCGTTGTCACCAGCTGGGCCAATGCCAAATCCGGACAATGAGGTGTCCGTATGTCCACAGGGCACCTTCTCAAAAGTGCCAGCTATGATATCAGGAGAAGAAAGTGAAAATCTCCCTACACTAAACACCACAGATAGTCCCCCAATACAACAGCCAGCAGAGCCCACAGCTCAGGGTGCAGGGAGGCAGAGGCAGGAGCAATGAATGCTGAAAATGAGGAACCTAGGTACTAGACAGAGCTGCCAACATTTACATCATCAACGCAGCCTCGGGGGGGAAGCATCCTCACACAAAAGTCAACTTCTATGTGCAGACTTCAGCCAGTATGTGACAAAAAACACGCAATATCAGTTTCTCCTCTGATGAAAGTGAAGAGAGAACATCATACATGCTGCGCAGTACTAGGGAAAGAAACCCACAGGCACCAAGTAGGCAAGGGCAGAGAGTGTAAGGGTTCTGGCTCTATGTGCCCTTCCACCCTAGTCAGGTTTTCAGTATTCTGAATCATCTGCCAGACCCCGGATATGGACCCCATGTCGTTTTACCGAAGAATGCAGCAGAGCCAGCAAAAATGCTGCAACCTGGATTGATCTCTGGGCCATAATGGAAATAAAAGCAGGTGAAGCATTCTGGCCAATCATGAAGGAACACTTCAAGCTTCCAGAAGAATTAGATGCACACTCCTGGAAGTCAGGATCAAAGCTAATTGAGCAGCTCAGAGAGTGGGTCAAAGCCAGACAGGCAGGACAAGCCCTCAGCCTACATGACATGAGCCAAGTCAACACAATCTGTAGAGAAGTTTCATGGCAGAGGTATGCAAGTATTCCAAGATATAAGCTTCACTATTCATGATCAGATACACAGACAAGTGTTGACACAGGCCTTTGTTCATGGACTATAAAGACAACCAATCAAGAAACTGCTGATAGTGGCCAGGCCTGAGTACAGGTCAATAGCAGTAGATACCCTGCTCACAGTAGCCAGAAGGATTGAATCCCACCCAGGAGTGCGGAAGACAGACCCTCTTATGGTGGCCACAGATGTGGGAGAACAACCTCCGCGCAGAGACAGGAGACCTGCCAGGTGTTTCAACTGTGGAAAACCTGGCCATTTCCAGAACCAGTGCAGAGCACCCCGGCAACCCAGGACATCACGCAGAGGAACAGGCCAAGAAATAAACACAGGAAGCAGTGAAGAACCCCGTCCATAGGACAGAGGCAAGCCAGGTCCGCAAGACATCACGCCCCTGACATGTGAAACCCCATCAGTGGACCCAATACCTCAAATTTCCCTGAAGGTGGAGGGGGGTTGTCAGAGCTTTCCTTATGGACACTGGTGCAGTCAGAAGTGCGATGAGACATGTGGAACTCCCCGACCCCAACTGCCTGTCAAAAGTCCTCTGTGTCTTGTGTGGGAATTGATGGTCAAGTCAGAGATTCCCAGCTTACAAGCCCCTGAGCATGTGAACCCAGCCAGGACACTCCATCCTGTTTCAGTTTGTGGTGGAAGACCTGCACGCTCAACCTGCTGGGAGCATACCTACCGCAGAGAGCTGAAGGTGACCAAGGTGTTCCAGGAAGATTGGAAAAATGACACTTTCTCCACCCCTGACCCAAGAAGAATCAATCATGCTGGTGGCCCTACAAGAGCCTCAAAAACAACCGGTGAAAGCCTACCCAAGGAGGTGCTGGACATAGCACCCGAAAGCCTATGGTCCAAGGGAGACTTCAAGTTGCGCCAGTGCGGGTGTCACCCAAGTCTGGAACCCCGTACCCTCATAAGGCCCAGCATCCCCAGTCCATCACCCAAAGTTGAACTGTATCTGACCAACTGAAGGTCTAAGTGAACCCGCTGTTCGAGAAACGGCCTAAGAACTTTTGCATTGGCCAGGAAATTCAACCCAAAGGGACCTTACCCGCTTTGTGAAATGGCCACGCTGCTTCCGGCTCCAGTACCACACGATCATCTTGTACAGGATTCTCAAGGTGCTCCCTGAAGTTCATCCAGGCCCTGGACCGGAAGACAGCCACTCAGCTCTTCAAATTGGTGCACAAATGCTGACCTGAGACCAAGCTGGAAGAAATGAATGGCTGCTAGCCCGTGCAGAGAAAAACAAGACGCTGGTAAAGAAGACGTCCCAGCAAAGAGACCCCCTGTGATCAGAGCAGGTGTTAACACAGTGACCGCCTTGGTGGTGAACAAGGAAGCTCAGCTGGACGTCATCTCTAATGAAGAGGATCCCAGTAAACGGCTTGTTTTCCTGCCAGCTCTGTGCCAGAAGATGGGAGTCCTTCACGGCATTGTGAAAGAGCAAGGCCAGACTGGGCCGCCTCGTCAATAGGAATCATCGTGCAGTGCCCGCTTTTCTCGGTCAAGAAGACTGTGAAAGGAGAACCAGCCAGGTTCAGAATGGTGCACGACCTGAGGGCTGTGAACGATGCAACCGTGTTTGAAACTCCAATTGTGCCAAATCTGCACACTCACCTGTCAAATGTGCCAGCCCAAGCAACAGTGCTCACCGTGATTGATCTGTCCAATGCTTCCTTCAATGTTCCCCCTTCACCTGGACGACCAGTTCCTGTTAACCTTCATGCACCATGGGGGTGCAGAACACATGGACAGTGATGCCCAAGAGGGCCCAGAACAGCCATTCACAGTTCAAAGCATTGCCCTCCATCCTCATCAACTGGATTGCAGAACATGCAGAAGTCAGACATCGCTACCTGCACTGCTCTTTCTTTGTCTCTTCTACTCTGCCTGGCGGAGCAGCAACGCAAATTCTGGAAAAACAAAGTCCAGTGGTGTCAAAAGCAAGTTACGTGCCTGGGACACTATTGCCAGCCAGACGAAATGCTTGACAGATGACCGGAAGACCACTGAGAAGATGGCTCCCCTAACAACTCCGAAGATGCTGCAGGTCTTCCTTGGTCCAGTTTCGTATTGCAGAACTTGAATCCCTGATGCTTCAGCCCTAATGCAGCCTCTGTACGATTGCATCAATGCAACCCCGTTCCTCATGTCGTATGCATCCATCATCTCATACACGAAACTGAAAGACTCCATAGTCTCTGCGCCAGCTCTAGGCCTCCGACTACGAGACGCCATTCCGTCTTTACCAAATGGAAAAAGGTCAAGCTACTTGCGTCCTGTTTGCAGCGCACGCCCTCCTGGACAAGGCTGCTGACATCATTCTTGGAGAACCACTGGAGATCCTGGCTCTCCACCCGCCTGGCATCTTCATCTTCAGTGCTCTCAGCTGTTGCGTGACTCTACTCCCAAGGGGGGATGCGGATACGGACTCTTCAGAACAATATCCGCAGGATACCGTAGATGGCTCCAGATTTGCAGATGGAGAGATTCCACACGGGATGTGCAGTGACCAGCAATCAAGAAATCCTATGGTACAGAAGTTTGTTGTCTAGCTTGTCAGCCCAAGAAGCGGAACTGATGGCGCTGACGAAGGCCTGCCAGATTGCGAAGGACAACTGCAATAGTCTATACCGATTCCAGGTATTCGCATGGCATTGCACATGACTTTGGACCCATCTGGGCTGCAAGGGACTTCATCACAGCAAGCGGCACAACTGTGAAGCATCATTGAGACATCAGGGACCTTGCTGGACGCTCTCCAACTTCCAAAAGTGGTGACAGTGTTAAGTCACGGCACACGGAAAACCGATCACAGTAGTGGCACGGGGCAACAACACGGCAGACGTGGCAGCCAAAAAAGCAGCCAGAGGAAGACAATATGGAAAAGTGGGAGAGGTTGTAGAGCCGGACGGCTACTACATGACAACTGAAGACAAGAAAACCTGACAAAATGACGTCCTGGGATCTGTTCAAGAAATTACAGGACCAGACTCCAAAGGAGAAGGGAAGCTGGATGCAGAAGGGACAACATATCAAGGAAGGACAAAAGCACTGGACTTCAAAACAGTGTCTACCTCAAAGGAAACCCTGTCTATCTCAAAGCAATGGACTCCAAAACCTGTCTACCTCAAAGTATTTACCCTATGGTGGTTCAATGGGCACATGGGCCCCCGCACAGATTGAAGACACAGATGAATGATCTGATTGGACTCCCACCTTAACAGCCAAATTTACAAGCAGCTGTTTGACCGCCGACAAATGCAACACTGGACGAGAGGAAAAAAGTTCCCCCACATCACCTGGCCTGAAGCTTTTCCAGTAAGGAACCAGTCGGCGAAGACTACTGCAAAAAAAGCTACTCTCAGACATAGTGTGCAGATACGGGGTTCCAGAAGGGATAGCGAATGATCAGGGACCCACATTCACAGCAAACTTGACACGACAAGAGATCTGGTCAGCAGTAGGCCTACACATTTCCCACCATTCCCAAAGTATCAGCAAACTAGACTAAATGGGAAACTTAAGAGCAGCATGTTGAAAATTGCCCAAGAAACAAAAACCATGGCATTAGACACTCCCATAGGCCCAGAAAAAGCTGTCACCAATATGAAGTTTTATTTGGGTCTAGTCCCAGGTTAGGGGTGTTCTTCTCTCAGCAGTTGACTATGCAATATACTTTGTCTGCTTGTGTAACTGAATTCACCAAGAAACTTGCTAATGTCCAGTCTCAAGTTTTTTTCTGCATTGCCACGCCCTGAAGCCAGGAGACAGTGTTGGTGGAAAAAGTTTGTAAGGAGAGCACTCGATCCCAGATTTGATGACCCTTCTCCAAGTGCTGCTGACGACACCAACCTGGAGGGAAGACCTCCCACTTGGATCCACGCATCACAAGAGAGCTCTCATACCAGAAGATACAGCTAAGCCGGAATGATGCTGTGGATGCCCTACCTGACTGAATAAATTACCTACCTGATAGAGAATACACACCACCGACTGCATAGACTGCTAACTAAGATACTTTGATTACAATGCAATGAATCCCCGTTAGGAACAGATCTCCTGACCGCCCATTTGCGAAAGTCTGTACGGAGGGGGGGTGTATGCACTAGGCATGTGTCAGCTCACTGGCAGCATAAAAAAGTTGCAGCGCTTTGGGACAGGAGCAGGATTAGGGCAAGTGATATCTAAGGGGGGATTGTGATGGAAATATATATGTATTTCATATAGATCTCACTTGCATGCATATTGATATATATATACACACACACACACATACACACACTCACTGGCCACTTTATTAGGTACACCTGTCCAACTGTGTGTTAAGACTTAATTTCTAATCAGCCAATCACATGGCGGCAACTCAGTGCATTTAGGCATGTAGACATGGTCAAGACAATCTCCTGCAGTTCAAACCGAGCATCAGTATGGGGAAGAAAGGTGATTTGAGTGCCTTTGAACGTGGCATGATTGTTGGTGCCAGAAGGGCTGGTCTGAGAATTTCAGAAACTGCTGATCTACTGGGATTTTCACGCACAACCATCTCTAGGGTTTACAGAGAATGGTCCGAAAAAGAAAAAAAATCCAGTGAGCGGCAGTTCTGTGGCCGGAAATGCCATGTTGATGCCAGAGGTCAGAGGAGAATGGGCAGACTGGTTCGAGCTGATAGAAAGGCAACAGTGACTCAAATTGCCACCCGTTACAACCAAGGTAGGCAGAAGAGCATCTCTGAACGCACAGTGCGTCGAACTTTGAGGCAGATGGGCTACAGCAGCAGAAGACCACAATGGGTACCACTCCTCTCAGCTAAGAACAGGAAACTGAGGCTAAAATTTGCACAAGCTCATCGAAATTGGACAGTAGAAGATTGGAAAAACGTTGCCTGGTCTGATGAGTCACGATTTCTGCTGCGACATTCGGATGGTAGGGTCAGAATTTGGCGTAAACAACATGAAAGCATGGATCCATCCTGCCTTGTATCAACGGTTCAGGCTGGTGGTGGTGGTGTCATGGTGTGGGGAATTTTTTCTGGGCACTCTTTGGGCCCCTTGGTACCAATTGAGCATCGTTGCAACGCCACAGCCTACCTGAGTATTGTTGCTGACCATGTCCATCCCTTTATGACCACAATGTACCCAACATCTGATGGCTACTTTCAGCAGGTTAATGCGCCATGTCATAAAGCTCGAATCATCTCAGATTGGTTTCTTGAACATGACAATGAGTTTACTGTACTCAAATGGCCTCCTCAGTCACCAGATCTCAATCCAATAGAGCATCTTTGGGATGTGGTGGAACGGGAGATTCGCATCAGGGATGTGCAGCCGACAAATCTGCGCCAACTGTGTGATGCCATCATGTCAATATGGTCCAAAATCTCTGAGGAATGCTTCCAGCACCTTGTTGAATCTCTGCCACGAAGAATTGAGGCAGTTCTGAAGGCAAAAGGGGGTCCAACCCCTTACTAGCATGGTGTACCTAATAAAGTGGCCAGTGAGTGTGTATATATATATATATATATATATATATATATATATATATATATATATATATATATATATATATTTTCATAGCTAACATGAACTCTATAATCAATTGCTCAGATGACCAAGGGACCTCGTGAGCCATCTAGCTCAAACCAGACTATCTTGTGATAGGTCTCTAGACATGGGAAAACGGGCACTAGCACCAGATGTTCAAACTGATGTCTCCATCTTTGCTGAATGGTAGGAAAATGGCTACAGGAAGTCATGTATTGCTGAATCACCCTTTTGTTAGACACTTCCATATACGCTCATATACTCAAAGCAGCCAATAAGAAAGAAGTTCAGCCTTGTTAATTTACTAACCACTGCTTTCTTTACGCAATTATAAAACTATGTGTAATAAACCTCCAGAGTTCTGATGGAATGTCAGGCTACTATCAGTGTATAGTGTCATCATTCCTCCATGAGCGCTCAAAGACTGTTTTAATTGGGAGCAGCCGCAGCACACACAGGGATAGAGTAATCCCAACCAAATTTCCATACCACGTAGGCAGCGCGGATGCATGCGGATGCGTCAGCTTGCGTCGTTTTGACGCTGTGGCGACCCGCGTCGAACACGTGTTGCGTTTTGTTGCGGTCGTCGCATCGTCAAAACGACGCAAGAGGACGCATCCACATACATTCGCACGGCCTGCGTATCCACTGTTAAAGATAGGTACGCAGGCCGCATGCCGACATAGGCGGAACTGACCGGAGGAGGTGCGGCAGTGGGCGGAGCTTCACGGAACTACGCAGCCCTCCACAGCTTTGTCGAACACTAGTGTGAAACTAACCTTAAATACCATTTTAATAGTCACTGCCCATTGTTCAAGCTCCTATTGATTCTTCTGAGTCCTTTCTATGTCTTCTCTAGGGTTAGCTATCCCTCCTATCATCATCCGCAAAATTTCCCTTACCTAGATCATTTATAAAAATATTGAACACCACTGGGGTCAGGACAGAGCCTTGTGATACCCCACTTGTAACATTCCTCCAATTCAATGTGCAGCCATTTATGACCACTCTTTGGGTCCGATCACTAAGCCAGTTATGAATCCACCTAATAGTAGCCTTGTCAATCCCATACTTGGTCATTTTTTCAATAAGGATAGTATGAGACACTTTATCAAATGATTTTCTGAAGTTGCGATATACTATATCTACAGCATTTCTCTGATCCACCCCAGTCAGTGTTCCATCATAGAAGGAAATTAGATTAGTCTGGCATGACTTGTTTGCTATAAACCCATGCTGGCTCTGGGTAATGTATTATTATACACATACATGCTGTTTAATAATTTGTTCACAGATCTTTCCTGGTACAGAAGTAAGGTTCACTGGCCTGCAATTTCCTGGCTCCATCTTCTTTCCTTTTTTGAAGATAAGGACTTTTGTCCTTCTCCAATCTTCTGGGACTTCTCCTGTTTTCCAGGATTTTTCAAAGATTCTGGCTAGTGATTGTGGAATTTCCTCTGCTAACTCTTACAGTCCCCTAGGATGTAATTCATCTGGACCAGGAGATGTAAATTCATGTAAATTAGATCAGTGTTCCCTCCATCTCTCTGTTTATTGATAGTGTGGATTATTTTATTTCTTTGAAGATCAGTTAATGTTACAATTGATTTCTCAGAGAACACGGAAGCAAAATAGGAATCTACAAGTTCAGCCTTCTCAACATCATTTTTGACCACATCACCCTTTTAATCCTGTAAAATCTTATAGCAGCTTTGACTTTTCTTTTTCTTGACCATTTTCCTTGAGTTATAGATGCCGGCTGATTACCCCTTTTGCTGAATTTTTAGGTTGGTGTGTGTCTACCTAGCTAAAGGCCAACCGAAAACAATTGTGGGGTGCCAATTAAGTTTCTAAGGTAGCTGTGAGCCTCCTGGAGGCCATGTTGCAGCCACCTTTCTGGCCAGAAAACAGACAGTTTAGTGTAGTGTTCATTTAATGTTGACAACAAACTAACTTTTTGGTGGGAAGGGGGGGAATAAGGAAAAAAAAAAAAAAAAAAAAAAAAAGAGCCAAAATTATCAGCAACAATAAGAGGTTAATACACCATCCGTACACAATACCTGTTCGTGTACTGCTGAGTCTTTTTACAGGTGGAGGAGAGCCACTGCACATAGCCTTTCACATGGATCTGATAACATGGGGTAGTCCTCCCGATTACCGGTTACTCCTGCAGTTCTACTGAATTTAGTCCAGCAGAACCATGGGAGATCCGGATATGGCCGCCATACAATAAAGCATGGAGGATGTGAGTGAGAAGAGTATAAGCGCCCGATGCTGGAGAAGCCGTAACTCACCTGGTGGATCAGGTAGGTGATCTGGTGCTTCCGCCTCTGCTGTCCTGTTGGCTGTTCTCCTTTTTTCTAATAAGAAAAAAAAACAAAAAAAAAAAAACAAAAAACACACGGTCATGAACTGCTGCGCTTTTGCAGTGCCCTTTAAATCATCTACACCTTTAATGGCTCTCAACCACCTTTTAACAATAGTGGGGACACAATTATTGAAACGTGTGCCCAGTTATCCATACACCACCCATTCTCTCTTCTTAAAGGGCTACTCCAATAAACAGTGGTCCCAAGAATCAGGCCCTGATAAGACTGGCGACCATGTGCGACACTGCCTACAGGCCATTTCCTATGGGGGTATTTCAGAACCCTGTTTCTGTGATTGATGACAGCCCCCCACCCGACGATCACTTAATGATGAGAATAAGCCGCCCCCCCCACTACCTTGCTGAACGACTTCATGTTCTTCTCCTCTGTCAAGGCTTTGGTCAGCCATTGCTGGTTACCGCTAAGCTGGTCGTCGCCTTTGATTTCCACAAAATTAATTTCTTCCCTTCCGCGGTTCCTCTTACCCTGGAGCCGTTTAAACTGCAATAATGATAATAGTCATTAAGGGAATGTGATAGGAGCTGCAAGAAATATCCCCTTTAAATCGGTAGTAATATTTTTCACTAGGGGCCGCTAGGTACCCCACCAAACGAGGGGTTGCAGTATTTGCACACAACATATAGGCATCGGGACCCAGCACCTAGACAGTGCAGGCATGGCATCCTCAGGATCTGTGGGATCCCAGAATTCATCAAGAACGATTTATTTAGGAATCTTACCGCTTCGTCATCCATGAAGGAGTCGCTGGCCGTGCCATCTCGCTGTGTGGATGACGCCTGCTCCTGGTAATACCCGCTGCCGTAATAACCCTGCTGTGGTTGGAAAGAATCACCGTGATTATCAAGCAGAGGCCAAAAGCTCCATGATCCAAATCAACAAGCCGCCATGTGCAATTTCTCTGTTTAACCTCCCCCCCCCCCCCCCCACACACACCCTAGGGAAAGCTTTCTTTGCCCCACAGGTCAGGTGCATGGAGCCAAAGCCCCACCACAAATGGTGGGGGCTACCCAGCCCTGGTTGGTTGGGAGAGAGTTAAATATGTAGTACTGAACACCTACTGGATAGTACGCGGCTCCCGATGAGTTGGCGTACTCCGGATACTGGTCGTACTGGAAGTCGTCCCCGGACGAGGCCGGCCACTGCTGACCTGGCGCTGGACCGGTTGCGGTTTTGAACTCTAACGGGGCGTTTGCTGCGTCGTTCTGTAGCTCGACGGGCTCCACCTCCTGCGGCCCCTCGTCAGTCACAGGAGGGAGCGGATAGGTGAAGGCCTCGGATGGCGAGGGAGGGACCTCGCTGCTTTCTGACAGTGAGAAGAAGTTGCCCTGACGGAACTCGTCATCGCTGTCCTCGTTGTTCTCCTCCTGGGTGATCTGCTTGGTGACCTGCAGGGCCGCGTTCTTGGCTGCCGCCTTGATTGCGGATGGGGATGGCGTGTGGGACACCTCCGGATTGGCGCTGAGCTTGGGTCTGGATGCAGAGGTCATTTTTGGAAGCTTCAGCTCACTGGGAGCCTCAGAAGCCTTTTTTGTGAAGTTGTAGGGGAGCAGCTGACGCTTGGAATCGCCCCCAGGAGCATTTTTTGGTTGAGGGAGTAAAGCCGACAATCCAAAGCCTTCCCTGGAGCCCTGGACACAAAATCGAAAGGGAGAAAAACTGAGTGAGGCGAGGTAAGCCTTAATATAACATGAATGGCAGACAGGGAGGAAAGAGAAAGGAGAACATTTACATTCTTAGGGAGGCCAGCTCATCAGACTGTACATAGGGGGGGAAAGCATTCACATTATTAGGGACGGCAGATCATCAGACTGTAGATAGGGAGGACAACATTCACACTATTAGGGGGAGAAGCTCACAGACTGTACACAAAGAGGAAAGCATTTACACTATTAGGGAGAGCAGCTCATCAGACTGTAGATAGGGAGGACAACATTCACACTATTAGGGGGAGAAGCTCACAGACTGTACACAGAGGAAAGCATTTACACTATTAGGGAGAGCAGCTCATCAGACTGTAGATAGGGAGGACACCATTCACACTATTAGGGGGAGAAGCTCACAGACTGTACACAAAGAGGAAAGCATTTACACTATTAGGGAGAGCAGCTCATCAGACTGTACATAGGGGGGGGAACGCATTCACATTATTAGGGACGGCAGATCATCAGACTGTAGATAGGGAGGACAACATTCACACTATTAGGGGGAGAAGCTCACAGACTGTACACAAAGAGGAAAGCATTTACACTATTAGGGAGAGCAGCTCATCAGACTGTAGATAGGGAGGACAACATTCACACTATTAGGGGGAGAAGCTCACAGACTGTACACAAAGAGGAAAGCATTTACACTATTAGGGAGAGCAGCTCATCAGACTGTAGATAGGGAGGGCAACATTCACACTATTAGGGGGAGAAGCTCAGACTGTACATAGGGAGGAAAGCATTCACACTATTAGGGAGGGCAGCTCATCAGACTAAATAAGGAGGAAAGCATTCACATTATTACGGAGGGAAGCTCACAGACTGTACATAGGGAGGAAAGCATTCACACTACTAGGGAGGACAGATCACAAGGCTATATAGATAGGGAGGGAAGCTCACAGGCAGTAGATAAGGAGGAAGGTATTCACATTATTAGGGAGGGCAGTGCATTCACACTAGAAAATGAGGAAAGCATTTACACTATTAGTGAGGGCAGCTCTTCAGACTATACATGAGGAAAGCATTCACATTATTATGGAAGGCAGCTCAATCAAGCAGTCTGAGTGCGCTGCCTTCCCTAATATGAATGCTTTTCTTCCCATCAATAAAAAGCCTTCTGTAACTGAAGAACAGAATAGTCTCTGCAGTAATGAAGCTGTGCTAAAACAGGAGACAGAAGCACCCTGGACAAAGCATGTATTACTGAGAGTTAGGGACAAGGATACAGGGAAGGCGTGTGAAGCAGCTCCCCTGCTATGTCTATCCTGCGCTGGCTGAGCATGAAATTACCTGACTGACCGGCTTCTTCCTGCTCGGTTCATCTTCATCAGAATCCGACTGCGGAGGAAAAAAAAAACAAAACACAGATAAAAAGCAATCTTCATCACAATTCCAGAAACTGATGAGGGTGGGGTACAGGTAGATAAATGTAGACATGTCTCATCCTTCAATTCCGATCCTTGTCTTGGCGGAAGCATCTACATGGGCGTCGAACTGCTGCTTATACCCCCCCCCCCCCCCAATCATTGCAGACACGTGAATCACAGGGTGGGGGGTCTGTGATTGCTGAGGGTACTGAGGCTCGGGCCCCTCTTACCATACTCACATCTCCTGCGTGCAGTTCGGGGACGCTGATCCTCACGGGCTCCGATCGCTTCTTCAGCTTTGAGTTCTCATTTTCAGGATGGTTCTCACCTTGGCCGGGGGCATTGGGTGGAGGTAGCGGCTGAGGAGGGGGGATGTTTAGTCCTTGATTACCGATGGGCGGCGGCAGATTCAGCCCCCCACTAACCTGTGGCGACAGGAGGGTCATTGGCGGAGGAAGGGAGAGTCCATTACCAGACTGCGGGGGTGGAGGGGGGAGAGCCATACCATGTCCACTGTGAGGGGGGGGCAAGTTTAGGCCAGAACTATTCTGTGGGGGGGGCAGGGTCAGACCGTGAGTGTTCAAGAATTGCCCGGACCCCGCCTGGGGAGGAGGCAGGTTCATTCCTGGGGTGCTATGAGGGGGAAGCGGAGGCAGATTCATGCTGGGACCACCTTGCGGAGGCGGAAGGTTTAGGTTGGGAGCACCCTGAGGAGGTGGGAGGTTAAGTCCAGGACCCCCGAGGGGAGGCGGAAGATTCATTCCTGGTCCATTATGAGGTGGAGGAAGGGGCATACCATGGCCACCTTGTGGGGGAAGGGGCATACTATGTCCACCCAGTGGGGGCGGCAAGTTCATACCAGGAGGTGGAAAGCTGGCAGGAGTGGGGCCGTATCCGAGGCCGGAGAAGCCGCCATAGCCCGGAGCTCCATACGGGGGCGGAGGGCCGTATCCGGGCGGGTAGCCGAGGCCGTACACGCCGTAGAATCCCGGGCTGTGCTGCTCCTGCTCTGCGGGGGAGTGCCGGGTGAACGCTGCAGGAAAGCCCGAGGCTTCTGCCTGTGCAGCAGGAGGGACGTCCTTCTTCGGAGCGGGCAGACTGGAGAGGAACCCCTCGGAAGACTCGGGCGCCGTCTCCGACTCCGGCTCGCTCTCGTCACTGCTGGCATATGCCACTAGCGACATGGCTGCAAGGGGAAGGAGTGCTCACTGCTCCCGGCCTAACAACGCCACGTCCCGGGCCGCCAAACCCCGACAACACTGCTCACAGGCCGCCGAGCATAATGGCGCCTGTCGTGACTACAAATCCCAACAGCCATCGCGGCGCAACACGCTGCTCATAAGAGGAAAGGCGGCCGCAAGGTATCATGGGAGTCGTGGTGTCTGACATAGAAGCTTGCACTACAAATACCGGCAGTCTGTGCGAGCCGCCAGATAACAGACAATATATAAAGATTTACATTCAAATAGCAATGAATACGCTCCTGTACAAGAATATTTAGAATTGAGAGTCCTCAGTGGTTCATACCTTTTAATGGCTAACTGAAGAGATGGTAACACATTGCAAGCTTTCCAGACTACTCGGGTCTCTTTATCAGGCTAGACGAAAGTTCCCGTTTCACATAGCGACTGTTCTGTCCTCACTAAATGAAGCAGACTTAATGTAGCTATGCAGGCAGCTAAACCGCTATTCCGGGGACCAATAAGGAGACTGTAGGTTGAATCTGTGCTTTATTGAACGTGATGGTATATTGGCGCGGTGAAACAGCGATGCTATCACAAGGGGAGAAGAGAAATGAGATGCTTCCAGGATGCAGGCTGAGGGAAAATGGAGAGCTGGAGGGAAAATGGGGGCTGGACCAGGGCCAGCTCCCAAGTTTTTGAGGGCCCCGGGCAAAAGAGTCTCAGTGCCCCCCCCTCCGTTAACACATACCACGATTCATGCCATGTGGCCAAAAACGGACTTGTCTCCGTGTGGATCACGGATCTGTGGCAAAACACGTTCATGTGAAGGAGGCTATTGATTAGTGTATGTATGAAAGAAAGAACAGAGAAATAGAACACAGAGAGAGAAGGGGAAAAAAAGAACAGAGAAAGAAAGATTAGAGAGAGACCGAGAAAGAAAGAACAGAGAGGGGGAAAGAAAGACCAGAGAGAAAGAAAGTCTTAGGGACGGCGGAACGCATTAATATTAACGTAAAGTGCGTTTGCCGCCCGGGGTCCACCGTACAGAAGGTGTTAACTGCGGCTAGATAATGGCGGACATACAATATGGCGGTATAACGCACGTGGGTTGAACGTCATCCGGGTGTGCTGAGCGATCTCTGTTAATTCACAGAGACGCCTAAGTGCTAAACACAAAAGCCTGAGCCTGTTAACGTCACAGGTCTCAGGTGCACGTACGGTATATGGTCACAGGAGCTGGGCCCTAGGTGGAGGGTCAGGGTCCGTCTAGACCTGCCGTGCGTGCGGCGTCGCTACTGCGGACGCCAAGAGGAGCTGCAGATTGCAGCACGGTGACAGACACTGTCGCTAATCGACAATGCCTGGTAGCAGGCGCACTGTCGGACGCTAGCAATATGGAGGATGCTATTGTGGCTGTAGCTTGCCACTGGCTGGTGCTGACTGTAAACTTAAGCCCCTATACACACTCGTAATATCAGAGGGAGGGGATCTTACTGAGTCATTCGCAGGTACATGCATCCATCATCATTCACACAGTTAACCACTAGAGTCTATACTAGCACATGACCGAGCGGCCATGCAAACCTTTTATAGCTGGGACCTTTCGGAAGCTTCCAGATCCCTGAGATGGACCAATCAGATCACGACAAGGACCTGGGCATGTGAATCCCGATCTCCAATGGGAGATTGTCTCGTAAGCATGCCCAGAAGAGCGACGGGAGGACTTAGCCTCTGGAGTTGCTTGTTGCTGAGCAGCCTGCGATGCTATTGCTGACCCAGATGTGGCAGCAACAGCCAGACCCACAGAGCTGGTCTGAGCAGAGCGTCTGGAACGTGGGGATTGCTGTGCAGGCTCCTGAGCGGTCGGTGGGGAATGGGAGACTGCTGAATGCAAGGCTCTGGATTCCTGCTGTGCAGCTGCAGGAACCTGACGCCTAACATTACCCCCCCCTCCCCTCTGAGCCTCGCTGCGATCAGGAGCGGGGCGTGGATGTTCTCCACTGGTTCCCAGGTCTGGGCCATGACCCTTCCAGTCCACCAAATAAAACCTTTTGCCATGCACAATCCTGCATCCCACAATGGCGTTGACCTCAAACTCGTCCGAAGACAAGTCTGATGTCCCGGCAGATGACTCGGAAAACCGGGACATGTGAACAGGCTTGGGAAGAGACACGTGGAAGACGTCAGACGTGTCCAAGTGTGGTGGCAGGGCCAGACGGTAGACCACTGAGCTGATCCGCTCGAGGACCTTGAAGGAACTAATGTATCACGGCGCGAACTTGGAGGACTTGACCCGCAGCTTGATATTTCGGGCAGACAGCCACACCAAGTCGCCAGGGGCAAAAGTTGGGGCGGGGCGCCGATGTGTGTCGGCAGACGCCCTCATTCTCTCTTTAGAGGCTCGAATGGCATCCTGAGTGCGATCCCAAATGTCGCGAGCCTCCACTGCCCAGTCTGCCACCCTGGAATCAGTGGAAGACACTGGCATCGGAACTGGGACGTGCAGATGCTGGCCGTAATTAAGAAGGAACGGCGTCTGACCAGTGGAATCAGCCACTGCGTTATTCAGTGCAAATTCAGCCCACGGTAGTAAGGATGCCCAGTCATCCTGCCTGGCAGAGACAAAATGTTGCAGGTACGTGACCAGAGTTTGATTGGCTCTCTCAACCAAACCGTTCGTCTTGGGATGATATGCGAATGACAAATTGAGCTCAATACTGAGTAGACTGCAGGGATGCTTCCGACCTTGTGCATCCTTCTGGAAAAGGACTGCTCCTGCACCGACGGATGAGGCATCTACCTTTAGGATAAAGGGTTTTGTTATGATGAGTCACCGAAGGAGGAAAAAACAAAATACCAGCTAAGTCCAGAAAAACCAGAGAGGTTGGCAGCTATCGGATTGCAGACCCCTGAACCTATCCACAACAACTAGCAGTAGCCGTGGGGGGTTCCTACGGTGCCCTAGACCCCTCGATCACAGCCGGAGAACTACATAGCCTAAAGACAGAAAGGGGAAAAACTAAACTGCTCCAGAGCAGACCCCAAAGCAAAAGGCAGCCCCCAACATATAATGACGGTGAAGCAAGATGAAAACACCAACACAGATAGAAAGATAGGTTGAGCAAATGATGGGGCCCAAGCTAACTACATAGGACAGGATAGGAAAGCTGCTGTCTGCCATCCGCAAAAACCCTATCAAAATAAGCCAACCGACTGATAGGAAAAACAGGCCCTGAAGTCGCTAGGCTTCAAAAGACTATATCAGCACTCAGGTATATTCTGAAGACAGAGCAAAAGATCAACAGATCAGAGACAAAAATGGAATTCAGCTCACCCCCGGCCGGGGATGGCAGAACTCCCAAAAAACAAGGCAAAACAAAAACAAAACTGAAGAGTACAAAGCAGAGCAGAAAAACTTAGCTTTGAGACGCAGGAATCAGACTGGTCTCCAAGAATCCAGCAGGAAAATCACCAGCCAGGAAGAAGGGCGTCGGCAGCCTTATATCCAGTCCTCAATTCCAGCCACCCAGTCATCATCTAGCTGCCCAGGTGTTTGGTAATCAGTCTCACAAACTTCCTTCACTAGAGGAGGGAGTTCATCAGACCTCAATGGTGAAGGGAAAAATGAACTCACAACAGTACCTCCCCCTTGAGGAGGGGTCACCGAACCCTCATCCATGCCACCAGGGCGATCCTGGTGAGCCCGATGAAAGGCACGCACCAATCTTTCGGCATGAATATCAGAGGCAGAGACCCCGGAATTATCCTCCTGACCATAACCTTTCCACTTAACCAAATACTGGAGTCTCCGTCTAGCCAGACGGGAATCCAGTATCTTCTCTACCTCATATTCCATGTTACCTTCAACCAATATAGGGTCAGGACGTGCCACCACAGGAACTACTGGTTCAACAAACCTCTTCAACAAGGACTTATGAAACACATTATGAATTTTAAATGTGACAGGAAGAGCCAACCGAAAAGAGACCGGATTAATAATCTCCAAAATCTTGTAAGGTCCAATAAATCTAGGCTTAAACTTAGGAGAAGCCACCTTCATAGCGATATTTTTTGATGACAACCAAACCATATCACCCACCTTAAACTGGGGACCAACGGTCCTACGCCGGTTGGAAAACCGCTGGGCCTTTTCCTGGGAGAGAGACAACTTATCCATTACTTGGTCCCAGATCTGGTGCATTCTCTCCACCACAGTGTCAACACCTGGGCAGGCAGAAGGCTCCACCTGCCCTGAAGAAAATCGAGGGTGAAAACCAAAGTTACAAAAAAAAGGTGACGTCAAAGTGGCAGAACTAGCTCTATTATTTATAGCAAATTCGGCCAAGGGCAAAAATGAAACCCAATCATCCTGATCGGCAGAAATAAAACATCTCAAATACAACTCCAAAGTCTGGTTTGTTCTCTCCGTCTGCCCATTGGTCTGAGGGTGAAACGCAGAGGAGAAGGACAACTGAATTCCCAGCTTGGAACAGAAAGTCCTCCAAAATCTAGACACAAACTGAACTCCTCTGTCAGATACAATGTTCTCAGGAATCCCGTGCAAGCGAACCACCTGTTGCAAAAACAAGGGCACCAACTCAGAGGAAGATGGCAACTTAGGGAGTGGTACAAGATGGACCATCTTAGAGAATCTATCACAAATCACCCAAATAACAGTCATTCTCTGAGAGACAGGCATATCAGAGATAAAATCCATTGAAATATGGGTCCATGGCCTCCTGGGCAGCGGCAAAGGCATCAACAAGCCACTAGAGCGAGAACAAGGTTTAGACCCGGAGCAAGTCCCACAGGACTGCACAAAATTCCTGACATCACGAGACAAGGCGGGCCACCAAAAAGACCGACTCACCAGATCTCTAGTACCAAAAATACCTGGATGACCAGCCAATGCAGAGCAATGAACTTCAAACATCACTCTCTTCCTCCACTGGTCAGGAACATACAACTTTCCACTGGGACAACGCTCAGGTTTGTCCTCCTGAAACTCTTCCAGAACACGTCTCAAATCGGGCGAGATGGCAGAAAGAACTACCCCCTCGCCTAAGATGGTAGTAGGCTTAGTCACAACAGGAGAATCAGCAAGGAAACTCCTAGAGAGGGCATCTGCCTTGACATTCTTAGTGCCCGGAAGAAAAGAGACCACAAAATCAAAACGTGTGAAAAACAAGGCCCACCTAGCCTGTCTAGGATTCAAGCGCTTGGCCAACTCCAGGTAAATCAAATTCTTGTGGTCAGTAAGGACCACAACTTGGTGTTTGGCTCCCTCCAACCAATGTCTCCACTCCTCAAATGCCCATTTCATGGCCAACAGTTCCCGATTCCCCACATCATAGTTACGTTCGGATGGGGAGAACTTTCGGGAAAAGAAAGCACAAGGATTCATTTTAGATGTCACAGGATCTTTTTGGGACAACACCGCTCCTGCACCAATCTCAGAAGCGTCCACCTCCACTTGAAACGGGAGTGAGACATCAGGTTGCCGCAAAACCGGAGCAGCAGTGAATCTTCGCTTCAGCTCCTGAAAGGAAGAAACAGCCTCCGGAGACCAATTCAGCACATCAGCACCCTTCCTAGTCAAATCCGTCAATGGCTTGGCAATACCAGAAAAATTAGCTATAAATTTCTGATAAAAATTAGCAAAACCCAAAAACTTCTGGAGGGCCTTCAAAGAAGTGGGCTGAACCCAATCATAAATGGCCTGTACCTTGGCCAGGTCCATTTCAATAGTTGACGGAGACAAAATAAATCCCAAAAATGAAATCCTCTGTACCCCAAAAAGGCATTTCGATCCCTTGACATACATGGAATTCTCCCTCAAAATCCGGAACACAGTCCGAACATGTTCCACATGAGAGTCCCAATTCTTGGAGAAGATCAAAATATCATCCAGATAGATAATCAAAAATTTATCCACAAAGTCTCGGAATATATTGTTCATGAAGCACTGGAAGACAGAAGGGGCATTAGTGAGCCCAAAAGGCATCACCAGGTACTCAAAATGTCCCTCCGGAGTATTAAACGCCGTCTTCCATTCATCCCCATGCTTAATGCGAATAAGATTATACGCCCCCTGAGGTCAAGCTTGGTAAACCAGCAAGCACCTTTAACTCTGGAGAACAGATCAGAAATCAGGGGTAACGGATACTGATATTTAACAGTAATTTTGTTGAGGGCATGATAGTCAATACAAAGCCTTAATGAACCATCCTTTTTAGCCACGAAAAAAACCCCAGCACCTAAGGGTGAAGAGGATGGTCTAATATGACCCTTCTCCAATGCCTCCTTAATATAAGATCGCATAGCCTCGTGCTCGGGTACAGGTAAATTGAAAAGCCGACCCTTGGGGAATTTACACCCCGGGTTCAGCTCAATTGCACAGTCATAACTCCTATGAGGAGGCAAAGACGCAGACTCATTCTCACTAAATACATCATAAAAGTCAGCCAAATAGTCAGGAACATCATGCTACTGGGGAGAGGTGGAGAAAACAGGAGCATCACTAAGGGCACACCGACAACCCCAACTCACCACAGACAAAGATTTCCAATCCAGAACTGGATTATGGATTTGCAACCAGGGAAACCCCAGAACAATGGTATCATGCAAATTATGCAACACCAAAAATCTGCAATTTTCTTGATGGTCTGGGGCGACCCACATTACCACCTGGGTCCAAAACTGAGGTTTATTCTTCGCCAAAGGAGTAGCATCAATACCCCTCAAAGGGATAGGCGTCCGCAGAGGTGTCATAGGAAATCCACAACGTTTAGGAAAATCCAAGTCCATCAGGTTCAGAGCTGCTCCTGAATCCACAAAAGCCTTGGCGGAAAATGTGGACAGGGAGAAGATCAGAGTAATAGCCAGAAGAAACTTAGGTTGAACACCACCCACAGAAAACGTGTGTGCACAACGTTTCTCTCGTTTAGGGCAGACAGAAATAATATGCGAGGCATCTCCACAAAAAAAACACAGCTTATTAAGCCTTCTGAGCGCCTGACGTTGCGCCCTAGACAAAACTCTATCACATTGCATAGGTTCAGACATTTGTTCAACAGGTGGCAACATCTCTCGTGTAGTTTTGCGTTCACGTAAACGCCGATCCACCTGAATGGCTAATGACATAGAATCGTCAAGACCAGAGGGAACAGGAAATCCCACCATAGTATCTTTTACAGTTTCTGACAAACCCTTCCGAAAGAGGGCTGCCAAGGCACCATCATTCCAGGTAGTAAGGACCGCCCACTTTCGGAATTTTTGACAGTACAACTCTGCCGAATCCCGACCCTGGCTTAATGCCAACAGGGTCTTTTCAGCCTGATCAATAGCATTAGGTTCATCATACAACAACCCCAAGGCTTGAAAAAATGCATTCACATTATTCAGAATAGGATCATCAGGTTTCAAAGAAAACGCCCAATCCTGGGGATCGCCGCGCAGTAAAGACATGACAATTTTAACCTGCTGCGTGGAGTTCCCCGACGAGTTAGGCTTCAAGGCAAAAAATAATATACAATTATTCTTGAAATTCAAGAATTTAGACCGATCCCCAAAAAACATATCAGGAGTAGGAATCTTTGGTTCAGCAGCATGTGAATGAGCAAGATAGGCGGAAATTCCCCGCACTTCAGCAGCGAGCTGCTCCACACGATCAGACAATTGCTTCATCTCCATTGAGAGAAAAATTCCCCCTACGGCCTTAGAGATATAGAGCAAAAAATATGCACACAAAAAAAAAAAATTCTGACACTTTTTTTTTCCCTTTTTTTTTTTTTTTTTTAACAATTCTCTCCTGCTATTGAGTACCCTAGGATCTGCGGTATGGCTGGTGATTCTGTTATGATGAGTCACCGAAGGAGGAAAAAACAAAATACCTGCTAAGTCCAGAAAAACCAGAGAGGTTGGCAGCTATCGGATTGCAGACCCCTGTACCTATCCACAACAACTAGCAGTAGCCGTGGGGGGTTCCCACGGTGCCCTAGACCCCTCGATCACAGCCGGAGAACTACATAGCCTAAAGACAGAAAGGGGAAAAACTAAACTGCCCCAGAGCAGACCCCAAAGCAAAAGGCAGCCCCCAACATATAATGACGGTGAAGCAAGATGAAAACACCAACACAGATAGAAAGATAGGTTGAGCAAATGATGGGGCCCAAGCTAACTACATAGGACAGGATAGGAAAGCTGCTGTCTGCCATCCGCAAAAACCCTATCAAAATGAGCCAACCGACTGATAGGAAAAACAGGCCCTGAAGTCGCTAGGCTTCAAAAGACTATATCAGCACTCAGGTATATTCTGAAGACAGCAAAAGATCAACAAATCAGAGACAAAAATGGAATTCAGCTCACCCCCGGCCGGGGATGGCAGAACTCCCAAAAATCAAGGCAAAACAAAAACAAAACTGAAGAGTACAAAGCAGAGCAGAAAAACTTAGCTTTGAGACGCAGGAATCAGACTGGTCTCCAAGAATCCAGCAGGAAAATCACCAGCCAGGAAGAAGGACGTCGGCAGCCTTATATGCAGTCCTCAATTCCAGCCACCCAGTCATCATCTAGCTGCCCAGGTGTTTGGTAATCAGTCTCACTACCTTCCTTCACTAGAGGAGGGAGTTCATCAGACCTCAATGGTGAAGGGAAAAATGAACTCACAACAGGGTTTATCCACATCGGAACGGTGGAGGATGGGAGCGCCAGCAAAATGGGTCTTCAGAGACGAGAAGGCCGTGGAGACCTGCTCTGACCAAACCTTAGGATTGGCTCCTTGGTGAGAGTGACCAAAGGAGCTACCAGTGTGGAGAAGTGAGGATTGAACTGGCGGTAATAGTTAACGAACCCCAAAAAGCGCTGCACCGCTTTCAGAGAATGGGGCTCCTGCCAGTCCATTACCGCTTGCAATTTGGCAGGATCCATAGCCAACCCCTGGGCCGAGATGATATAGCCCAGGAACGGCAAGGACTCCTGCTCAAACTGGCACTTCTCCAGCTTGGCGAAGAGAGAATTCGCCCGCAAACGGTCGAAGACCTTGCAGACGTCTCTCCGGTGAGAGGTCAAACCTGGAGAAAAGATGTGGATGTCATCCAGATAGACCACCACCGAGGTAGAGAGCATATCGCGAAAGATGTCATTTACGAAATCCTGGAAGACAGAAGGCGCATTACAGAGGCCGAAGGGCATGACCAGATACTCATAGTCCCTGGTATTAAAGGCTGTCTTCCACTCGTCTCCCTCGCGTATGCGGATCAGGTTGTACGCCCCCCGTAGATCCAATTTCGTAAAGATCCGTTCCCTCTCAACCTGTCAAACAACTCAGAGATCAAGGGAAGAGGGTATTTGTTTTTTACTGTGATGGTGTTGAGACCTCTGTAGTCGATGCAGGGGCGCAACTCCCCACTCTTCTGCACGAAGAAGAACCCTGCACAAGCCGGCGACACCAATTTTCTGATAAACCCTCTTGCCAGGTTCTCCCGGATATATTGTGACATGGCCTCTGTCTCTGGGAGAGATAGAGAATACACGCGGCCTCTAGGAGGTTTCGCGCCTGGCAATAGGTCTATCGGGCAATCGTAAGGACGGTGCGGCAGAAGCGTCTCCGCTGATTTTTTGGAGAAGACGTCCGCGTACTGCCGGTAGTGGCTAGGGAGCGCGGAAAGATCCTCATGCACCTTCCCTCACACTCCTTGCTCAACCCAGTATACTCCCCGAAGACCAATCTATATGAGGTGAATGGCAACGGAGCCAGGGAACTCCAAGAAGCACCTGGTCGATGGCATCTGGCAAAATGAACAGGGACAAGGTCTCGTGGTGAGGTGGCGAGATTGAGAGCCCAAGGGGTGCTGTCTGATGGGTGACCTGAGATGGTAAAGGCGCACCATTAACCACCCTTATGGTCATGGGATGGGGCAGTAGCACCAGCAGAATAGCGTGCTTTTGGGCGAAGGACGAGGACATGAAATTTCCTTCTGCCCCGGAATCCACCGTGACCTCTACCTCCCAGGTGGAAGCACCGCTATCTAACGTCCGTCAGAATACTGGTTTGGGGGAAAAGGGCATCATATCAGGTAGACCCCCACCTACTACCATGGTACGTGCTCGTTTTTTCGAGCGCTGTGGGCACCTGTTAGCCGGGTGACCAAACTGTCGACACTGGTAACAGCGTGCGAAGCTTCGCACCGGACTCGACTTGGGACCGGTGCGTGACACCTCCGTGGGTTCAAGAGGTACAGAGAAGGTAGGAGCCAACCTAACCTGTCTGGATTGAGCTCGCTCCAACCCGCGCTCAGTATAACGGAGATCAATGCTGGTGGAGATAGTAATCAGCTCCTCCAGAGTTACGGGAACCTCCCTGGTAGCTAAAGCATCTTTGACATGCTCCGCAAATCCCCTCCAGAACACAGGGACCAGTGTGTTAAGAATGGGTCACCGAGGAGAAAAAGGCAAAACAAGCTAAGCCACAGAAAACCAGAGTGGTTGGTAACTGCAGATTGCAGATCCCTGATCTTACCACACAACTAGCAGTAGCAGTGGAGCGTACCTAAGATGTTCCTAGACGCTTCGTCACGGCCGGAGGACTACATAAGCCTAAAGCAAGAAAAGGGAAAACTATCTGCCCCAGAGCAGACCCCAAAGGAATAGATAGCCCCCACACATGTATTGACGGTGAAACAAGATGAAGGCACAAACACAGGCAGGAAAATAGGCTGAGCAAATGATGGGGCCCAAACTAACTAGACAGGAAAGGGAAGACACTGTCTGCAACCTGCAAAAAACCCTACAAAAATAATGTCCAACACTTCTGATAGCAAAATTAACCCTGAAGTCACTAGACTTCTCCCACTATATCAGCAGTCTGAAATATTCTGAGACAGAGCAAAAAGAGACTGAACTAGAAAGGGACAAAAAGCCAATTGGCAAAATACTGATAAATAAGAGTGGAAATTCAGCTCAGCCCCCAGCCGGGGCTGGCAGACCACACAAAAAACTGAATAGACCAACAAAATCAAGTGTGAACATTAGCAGAAAAACTTAGCTTTAGATGACTGGAACAGAGCTGAAAACCAAGAGCTGACAAGCCAGAAGGAATCACCAGCAACTGAATAGGGCGTCGGCTGTCTCAAATCCAATCTGAGAATCCTGAGATCCAATCGTCATCCTCCTCAGGTGGCAGATCTCCACCGATCAAACCAACCGCACCACCTCCCATCACCACCAGAGGGAGTCCAGAAAGGGAACTCACAACAGTACCCCCCCTTGAGGAGGGGTCACCGAACCCTCATCCACGCCACCAGGCCGATCAGGATGGGCCCGGTGAAAAGCACGAACCAATCTATTGGCATGAATATCAGAGGCAGAGACCCAAGAATTATCCTCCTGACCATAACCCTTCCATTTGACCAAATACTGGAGTCTCCATCTAACCAAATGAGAATCCAATATTTTCTCTACCTCATATTCCACATTGCCTTCGACCAACACAGGGTCAGGAGGTGCTGCCATAGGAACCACTGGCTCAACAAACCTCTTCAACAGAGATTTGTGAAATACGTTATGGATCTTGAACGTAACTGGAAGAGCCAATCGAAACGAAACAGGATTAAGAATTTCCAAAATCTTATAAGGACCAATAAATCTTGGCTTAAATTTAGGAGATGCAACCTTCATAGGAATATTTTTAGACGACAACCAAACCATATCACCCACTTTAAACCGGGGACCAATGGTCCTATGTCGGTTGGAAAATCGCTGGGCCTTTTCCTGAGACAGTGACAACTTATCCACCACTTGGTCCCATATCTGCTGCATTCTCTTAACCACCGTGTCCACACCTGGGCAGGACGAAGATTCCACTTGCCCTGAAGAGAATCGAGGATGAAACCCAAAATTACAGAAAAAGGGTGACATCAAAGTGGCAGAACTAGCTGTATTGTTCAGTCCGAATTCGGCCAAGGGTAAAAATGAGACCCAATCATCCTGATCAGCAGAAATAAAACATCTCAAATAAGACTCCAAGGTCTGGTTTGTTCTCTCAGTCCGTCCATTGGTCTGGGGATGAAACGCGGAGGAGAAGGATAACTGAATTCCCAGATTGGAACAAAAGGCTTTCCAGAATCTGGAAACAAACTGGACTCCTCTGTCGGACACAATGTTCTCAGGAATCCCATGTAACCGAACCACCTGTTGTAAAAACAAGGGCACCAACTGTTGTGAGTTCATTTTTCCCTTCACCATTAAGGTCTGATGAACTCCCTCCTCTGGTGAAGGAAGGTAGTGAGGCTGATTACCAAACACCTGGGCAGCTAGATGATGACTGGGTGGCTGGAATTGAGGACTGGATATAAGGCTGCCGACGCCCTTCTTCCTGGCTGGTGATTTTCCTGCTGGATTCTTGGAGACCAGTCTGATTCCTGCATCTCAAAGCTAAGTTTTTCTGCTCTGCTTTGTACTCTTCAGTTTTGTTTTTGTTTTGCCTTGTTTTTTGGGAGTTCTGCCATCCCCGGCCGGGGGTGAGCTGAATTCCATTTTTGTCTCTGATCTGTTGATCTTTTGCTCTGTCTTCAGAATATACCTGAGTGCTGATATAGTCTTTTGAAGCCTAGCGACTTCAGGGCCTGTTTTTCCTATCAGTCGGTTGGCTCATTTTGATAGGGTTTTTGCGGATGGCAGACAGCAGCTTTCCTATCCTGTCCTATGTAGTTAGCTTGGGCCCCATCATTTGCTCAACCTATCTTTCTATCTGTGTTTGTGTTTTCATCTTGCTTCACCGTCATTATATGTTGGGGGCTGCCTTTTGCTTTGGGGTCTGCTCTGGGGCAGTTTAGTTTTCCCCTTTCTGTCTTTAGGCTATGTAGTTCTCCGGCTGTGATCGAGGGGTCTAGGGCACCGTAGGAACCCCCCACGGCTACTGCTAGTTGTTGTGGATAGGTCCAGGGGTCTGCAATCCGATAGCTGCCTACCTCTCTGGTTTTTCTGGACTTAGCAGGTATTTTGTTTTTTCCTCCCTCGGTGACTCATCATAACAGAATCACCAGCCATACCGCAGATCCTAGGGTACTCAATAGCAGGAGAGAATTGTAAAAAAAAAGTGTCAGAATTTTTTTTTTTTTTTTTGTGTGTGCATATTTTTTCCTCTATATCTCTGAGGCCGTAGGGGGAATTTTTCTCTCAATGGAGATGAAGCAATTGTCTGATCGTGTGGAGCAGCTCGCTGCTGAAGTGCGGGGAATTTCCGCCTATCTTGCTCATTCACATGCTGCTGAACCAAAGATTCCCACTCCTGATGTGTTTTTTGGGGATTGGTCTAAATTCTTGAATTTCAAGAATAATTGTAAATTATTTTTTGCCTTGAAGCCTAACTCGTCGGGGAACTCCGCGCAGCAGGTTAAAATTGTCATCTCTTTGCTGCGCGGCGATCCCCAGGATTGGGCGTTTTCTTTGAAACCTGATGATCCTATTCTGAATAATGTGAACGCATTTTTTCAAGCCTTGGGGTTGTTGTATGATGAACCTAATGCTATTGATCAGGCTGAAAAGACCCTGTTGGCATTAAGCCAGGGTCGGGATTCGGCAGAGTTGTACTGTCAAAAATTCCGAAAGTGGGCGGTCCTTACTACCTGGAATGATGGTGCCTTGGCAGCCCTCTTTCGGAAGGGTTTGTCAGAAACTGTAAAAGATACTATGGTGGGATTTCCTGTTCCCTCTGGTCTTGACGATTCTATGTCATTAGCCATTCAGGTGGATCGGCGTTTACGTGAACGCAAAACTACATGAGAGATGTTGCCACCTGTTGAACAAATGTCTGAACCTATGCAATGTGATAAAGTTTTGTCTAGGGCGCAACATCAGGAGTTCAGAAGGCGTAATAAGCTGTGTTTTTTTGTGGAGATGCCTCGCATATTATTTCTGTCTGCCCTAAACGAGAGAAACGTTGTGCACACACGTTTTCTGTGGGTGGTGTTCAACCTAAGTTTCTTCTGGCTATTACTCTGATCTTCTCCCTGTCCACATTTTCCGCCAAGGCTTTTGTGGATTCAGGAGCAGCTCTGAACCTGATGGACTTGGATTTTGCTAAAAGTTGTGGATTTCCTATAACACCTCTGCGGACGCCTATCCCTTTAAGGGATATTGATGCTACTCCTTTGGCGAAGAATAAACCTCAGTTTTGGACCCAGGTGGTAATGTGGGTCACCCCAGACCATCAAGAAAATTGCAGATTTTTGGTGTTGCATAATTTGCATGATACCATTGTTCTGGGGTTTCCCTGGTTGCAAATCCATAATCCAGTTCTGGATTGGAAATCTTTGTCTGTGGTGAGTTGGGGTTGTCGGTGTGCCCTTAGTGATGCTCCTGTTTTCTCCACCTCTCCCCAGTAGCATGGTGTTCCTGACTATTTGGCTGACTTTTATGATGTATTTAGTGAGAATGAGTCTGCGTCTTTGCCTCATAGGAGTTATGACTGTGCAATTGAGCTGAACCCGGGGTGTAAATTCCCCAAGGGTCGGCTTTTCAATTTATCTGTACCCGAGCACGAGGCTATGTGATCCTATATTAAGGAGGCATTGGAGAAGGGTCATATTAGACCATCCTCTTCACCCTTAGGTGCTGGGGTTTTTTTCGTGGCTAAAAAGGATGGTTCATTAAGGCCTTGTATTGACTATCGTGCCCTCAACAAAATTACTGTTAAATATCAGTATCCGTTACCCCTGATTTCTGATCTATTCTCCAGAGTTAAAGGTGCTTGCTGGTTTACCAAGCTTGACCTCAGGGGGGCGTATAATCTTATTCGCATTAAGCATGGGGATGAATGGAAGACGGCGTTTAATACTCCGGAGGGACATTTTGAGTACCTGGTGATGCCTTTTGGGCTCACTAATGCCCCTTCTGTCTTCCAGTGCTTCATGAACAATATATTCCGAGACTTTGTGGATAAATTTTTGATTATCTATCTGGATAATATTTTGATCTTCTCCAAGAATTGGGACTCTCATGTGGAACATGTTCGGACTGTGTTCCGGATTTTGAGGGAGAATTCCCTGTATGTCAAGGGATCAAAATGCCTTTTTGGGGTACAGAGGATTTCATTTTTGGGATTTATTTTGTCTCCGTCAACTATTGAAATGGACCCGGCCAAGGTACAGGCCATTTATGATTGGGTTCAGCCCACTTCTTTGAAGGCCTTCCAGAAGTTTTTGGGTTTTGCTAATTTTTATCGGAAATTTATAGCTAATTTTTCTGGTATTGCCAAGCCATTGACGGATTTGAGTAGGAAGGGTGCTGATGTGCTGAATTGGTCTCCGGAGGCTGTTTCTTCCTTTCAGGAGCTGAAGCGAAGATTCACTTCTGCTCCGGTTTTGCGGCTACCTGATGTCTCACTCCCGTTTCAGGTGGAGGTGGACGCTTCTGAGATTGGTGCAGGAGTGGTGTTGTCCCAAAAAGATCCTGTGACATCTAAAATGAATCCTTGTGCTTTCTTTTCCCGAAAGTTCTCCCCATCCGAACGTAACTATGATGTGGGGAATCGGGAACTGTTGGCCATGAAATGGGCATTTGAGGAGTGGAGACATTGGTTGGAGGGAGCCAAACACCAAGTCGTGGTCCTTACTGACCACAAGAATTTGATTTACCTGGAGTCGGCCAAGCGCTTGAAACCTAGACAGGCTTGGTGGGCCTTGTTTTTCACACATTTTGATTTTGTGGTCTCTTTTCTTCCGGGCACTAAGAATGTCAAGGCAGACACCCTCTCTAGGAGTTTCCTTGCTGATTCTCCTGTTGTGACTAAGCCTGCTACCATCTTAGGCGAGGGGGTAGTTCTTTCTGCCATCTCGCCCGATTTGAGACGTGTTCTGGAAGAGTTTCAGGAGGACAAACCTGAGCGTTGTCCCAGTGGAAAGTTGTATGTTCCTGACCAGTGGAGGAAGAGAGTGATGTTTGAAGTTCATTGCTCTGCATTGGCTGGTCATCCAGGTATTTTTGGTACTAGAGATCTGGTGAGTCGGTCTTTTTGGTGGCCCGCCTTGTCTCGTGATGTCAGGAATTTTGTGCAGTCCTGTGGGACTTGCTCCCGGTCTAAACCTTGTTCTCGCTCTAGTGGCTTGTTGATGCCTTTGCCGGTGCCCAGGAGGCCATGGACCCATATTTCAATGGATTTTATCTCTGATATGCCTGTCTCTCAGAGAGTGACTGTTATTTAGGTGATTTGTGATAGATTCTCTAAGATGGTCCATCTTGTACCACTCCCTAAGTTGCCATCTTCCTCTGAGTTGGTGCCCTTGTTTTTGCAACAGGTGGTTCGCTTGCACGGGATTCCTGAGAACATTGTATCTGACAGAGGAGTTCAGTTTGTGTCTAGATTTTGGAGGACTTTCTGTTCCAAGCTGGGAATTCAGTTGTCCTTCTCCTCTGCGTTTCACCCTCAGACCAATGGGCAGACGGAGAGAACAAACCAGACTTTGGAGTCGTATTTGAGATGTTTTATTTCTGCCGATCAGGATGATTGGGTTTCATTTTTGCCCTTGGCCGAATTTGCTTTAAATAATAGAGCTAGTTCTGCCACTTTGATGTCACCTTTTTTTTTGTAACTTTGGTTTTCACCGTCGATTTTCTTCAGGGCAGGTGGAGCCTTCTGCCTGCCCAGGTGTTGACACTGTGGTGGAGAGAATGCACCAGATCTGGGACCAAGTAGTGGATAAGTTGTCTCTCTCCCAGGAAAAGGCCCAGCGGTTTTCCAACCGGCGTAGGACCGTTGGTCCCCAGTTTAAGGTGGGTGATATGGTTTGGTTGTCATCAAAAAATATCGCTATGAAGGTGGCTTCTCCTAAGTTTAAGCCCAGATTTATTGGACCTTACAAGATTTTGGAGATTATTAATCCGGTCTCTTTTCGGTTGGCTCTTCCTGTCACATTTAAAATTCATAATGTGTTTCATAAGTCCTTGTTGAAGAGGTTTGTTGAACCAGTAGTTCCTGTGGTGGCACCTCCTGACCCTATATTGGTTGAAGGTAACATGGAATATGAGGTAGAGAAGATACTGGATTCCCGTCTGGCTAGACGGAGACTCCAGTATTTGGTTAAGTGGAAGGGTTATGGTCAGGAGGATAATTCCTGGGTCTCTGCCTCTGATATTCATGCCGAAAGATTGGTGCGTGCCTTTCTTCGGGCTCACCCGGATCGCCCTGGTGGCATGGATGAGGGTTCGGTGACCCCTCCTCAAGGGGGAGGTACTGTTGTGAGTTCATTTTTCCCTTCACCATTGAGGTCTGATGAACTCCCTGTTCTGGTGAAGGAAGGTAGTGAGGCTGATTACCAAACACCTGGGCAGCTAGATGATGACTGGGTGGCTGGAATTGAGGACTGGATATAAGGCTGCCGACGCCCTTCTTCCTGGCTGGTGATTTTCCTGCTGGATTCTTGGAGACAAGTCTGATTCCTGCATCTCAAAGCTAAGTTTTTCAGCTCTGCTTTGTACTCTTCAGTTTTGTTTTTGTTTTGCCTTGTTTTTTGGGAGTTCTGCCATCCCTGGCCGGGGGTGAGCTGAATTCCATCTTTGTCTCGATCTGTTGATCTTTTGCTCTGTCTTCAGAATATACCTGAGTGCTGATATAGTCTTTTGAAGCCTAACGACTTCAGGGCCTCTTTTTCCTATCAGTCGGTTGGCTCATTTTGATAGGGTTTTTGCGGATGGCAGACAGCAGCTTTCCTATCCTGTCCTATGTAGTTAGCTTGGGCCCCATCATTTGCTCAACCTATCTTTCTATCTGTGTTAGTGTTTTCATCTTGCTTCACCGTCATTATATGTTGGGGGCTGCCTATTGCTTTGGGGTCTGCTCTGGGGCAGTTTAGTTTTTCCCCTTTCTGTCTTTAGGCTATGTAGTTCTCCGGCTGTGATCGAGGGGTCTAGGGCATCGTAGGAACCCCCCACGGCTACTGCTAGTTGTTGTGGATAGGTCCAGGGGTCTGCAATCCGATAGCTGCCAACGTCTCTGGTTTTTCTGGACTTAGCTGGTATTTTGTTTTTTCCTCCTTCGGTGACTCATCATAACAACCAACTCAGCGGAAGAAGGCAACTTTGGGAGTGGTAAAAGATGGACCATCTTCGAAAATCTATCACAAATCACCCAGATAACAGTCATTCTCTGAGAGATGGGAAGATCAGAAATAAAATCCATTGAGATATGGGTCCATGGCCTCTTGGGCACCGGCAAGGGCATCAGCAACCCACTAGAAGGTTTAGACAGAGAACAAGTCCCACAGGACTATACAAAATTCCTGACGTCACGAGATAAGGCAGGCCACCAAAAGGACTGACTCACCAAATCTCTGGTACCAAAAATACCTGGATGACCAGTCAATGCGGAGCAATGAATTTCAGACATCACTCTCTTTCTCCACTGGTCAGGAACATACAATTTTCCCATAGGGCAATGCTCAGGTTTATCCTCCTGAAATTCCTCCAGGGCGCGTCTCAAATCGGGCGAAATGGCACAAAGAACTACGCCCTCACCGAGGATGGTAGTAGGCTCGGTCACACTAAGGCCTCTTTCACACATCAGTTTTTTGCCTTCAGGCGCGATCCGGCTTTTTTTGGAAAAAACGGATCCGGCAAAATGCAATGCCGGATCCGGTTTTTCCCCATTGACTTGCATTAGCGCCGGATCGTGCCGGATGGCATTGCGTTTCATCCGTTTTTTGCCGGATCCGGCAACTTGTCTCATTCCGGCGTCTTGAAAAAACGTCTACTGTAACGTTTTTTGTCTCCGGCGAAAAAGCCGGAAGCGCCGGATCCGGCGCTTCCAGCTTTTTGCTACAATGAAAGTCTATGGGCGCCGGAATGCGCCGGATCCAGAAAAAGACGGATCCAGCCACCGGATCCGGTTTTTTTAAGTCTGCGCATGCTCAGATCCAATTGGCCAGCCTCCAGGAACAGAGACGGATCCAGCAAAAAAACGGATCCGTTTCTACAGTTCTCCAAAATTTATGCCGGATCCGTTTTTTCTAAAAAAAGCCGGATCCTGCCTGACGGCAAAAAACTGATGTGTGAAAGTAGCCTAAGAGAATCGGCAAAGAAACTCCTAGAAAGGGCGTCTGCCTTAACATTCTTAGTGCCCGGAAGAAAAGAGACCACAAAATTAAAACGCGTGAAAAACAAGGCCCATCTAGCCTGTCTAGGATTCAAGCGTTTGGCCGACTCCAGATAAATAAAATTCTTGTGATCGGTGAGGACCACAACTTGATGTCTAGCTCCCTCCAACCAATGTCTCCACTCCTGAAATGCTCACTTCATGGCCAACAATTCCCGATTCCCCACGTCATAGTTGCGTTCAGATGGTGAGAACTTTCGAGAAAAGAAGGCACAGGGATTCATCTTAGAAGTCACAGGGTCTTTTTGGGACAAAACAGCTCCTGCACCAATCTCAGAAGCATCTACCTCCACCTGAAATGGAAGTGAGACATCAGGTTGCCGTAAAACTGGAGCTGAAGTAAATCTCTGCTTACGCTCCTGAAATGCTGAGATAGCCTTAGGAGACCAATTCAGCACATCAGCGCCCTTCTTGGTCAGATCAGTCAGTGGTTTCACAATACCAGAAAAATTACCTATAAATTTACGATAGAAATTAGCAAAACCCAAAAACTTCTGGAGGACCTTCAAAGAAGTAGGCTGAACCCAATCATAAATGGCCTGTACCTTGGCTGGGTCCATTTCAATAGTCGATGGAGATAAGATAAATCCCAAAAATGAAATCCTCTGTACACCAAAGAGGCATTTCGATCCCTTAACAAACAGGGAATTATCCCTCAAAATCCGGAACACAGTCCGGACGTGTTCCACATGAGAATCCCAATCACTAGAAAAGATCAAAATATCATCCAGATAGATGATAAAAAACTTATCTACAAAGTCACGGAAAATATCATTCATAAAAGACTGGAAGACAGAAGGGGCATTAGTGAGCCCAAAAGGCATCACCAGGTACTCAAAATGTCCCTCCGGAGTATTAAACGCAGTCTTCCATTCATCCCCGTGCTTGATGCGAATAAGACTAAACGCCCCCCTGAGGTCAAGCTTAGTAAACCAGCAGGCACTCAACTCTGGAGAATAAATCAGACATCAGAGGTAACGGGTACTGATATTTAACCGTCATCTTGTTAAGGGAACGATAATCAATACACTGTCTTAATGAACCATCTTTCTTGGCCACAAAAAAAAACCAGCACCTAAAGGTGACGAGGATGGTCTAATATGACCCTTCTCCAATGACTCCTTAATATAGGATCGCATAGTTCATGTTCGGGTACTGATAAGTTGAAAAGCTGACCCTTGGGAAATTTACACCCAGGCATCAACTCAATTGCACAGTCATAACTCCTATGAGGAGGCAAAGACGCAGACTTGCTCTCACTAAATACATCAGAAAAATCGGCTAGATAATCAGTTAATATCATGAGACTGAGGAGCGGTGGAGAAAACAGGAGCGTCCCTAAGAACACACTGACAAGCCCAACTCACCACAGACCCAGATTTCCAATCCAAAACTGGATTATGAGTTTGCAACCAAGGAGAACCCAGAACAATAGTATCATGCAAATTATGCAGTACCAAAAATGTACAATTTTCTTGGTGGTCTGGGGCATCTCGTATTGTCACCTGGGTCCAAAATTGAGGTTTATTCTCCGCCAAAGGAGTAGCATCAATACCCCTCAAAGGAATTGGCGTCCGCAGAGGCATCATGGAAAAACCACAACATTTAGCAAAGTCCAAATCCATCAGATTCAACGCTGCTCCTGAATCCACAAAGCCTTCGTAGAAAACGTGGATAAGGAGCAGATCAGAGTAATTGCCAAAAGAAACTTAGGTTGTATACTGCCCACAGCAAATGTGTGTGCAAAACGTTTCTCTCGTTTTGGGCAGACAGAAATAGTATGAGAGACGTCTCCACAGAAAAAACAGCTTATTACGCCTTCTAAACGCCTGACGTTGCGCCCTAGACAAAACCCCATCACATTGCATAGGTTCAGACATTTGTTCAAAAGGTGGCAGCGCCTCCCGTGTAGTTTTACGTTCACGTAAACGCCGATCAACTTGATTGGCTAATGACATAGAATCATCCAGACCAGAGGGAACAGGAAATCCCACCATCATATCTTTTACAGTCTCTGACAAACCTTTCTGAAAGAGAGCTGCCAATGCACTATCATTCCATGTAGTAAGGACCGCCCACTTTCGGAATTTTTGACAGTATAACTCTGCAGAATCCTGACCCTGGTTTAATGCCAACAGGGTTCTCTCAGCTTGATCAACGGCATTAGGTTCATCATACAACAACTCCAAGGCTTGAAAAAATGCATCCACATTAGTCAGAATAGGATTTTCAGGTGTCAGAGAAAAAGCCCAATCCTGGGGATCGCCGAGCAGCAAGGAGATGACAATTTTAACCTGCTGCACAGAGCTCCCCGATGAGTTAGGCTTCAAAGCAAGAAATAATTTACAATTATTCTTAAAATTCAGAAATTTAGACCGATCTCCAGAAAACATCAGGAGTAGGAATCTTGGGTTCAGCAGCATGTGACTGAATAAGATAGGTGGAAATTCCCTGTCCTTCAGCAGCAAGCTGCTCCACACGATCAGACAGTTGCTTAATCTCCATTAGAAAAAAAAATCCTCCTACGGCCCCAGAGAAAAAGAGGAAAAAATACGTAATAAAAAAAAAAAAATTCTGACACTTTTTTTTTCTTTCTCTAACAATTCTTTCCTGCTTTTGAGTACCCTAGAATCTGCGGTATGGCTGGTGATTCTGTTATGAATGGGAAACCGAGGAGGAAAAAAAGACAACAAGCTAAGTCTCAGAACACCAGAGAAGTTGGTGACTATGCAGATTGCAGATCCCTGATCTTATCCGCACAACTAGCAGCAGTAGTGGAGCGCTCCTACGTTGGTCCTAGATGCCTCGTCACAACCGGAGAACTACATAAGCCTAAAGCAGGAAAAGAGGAAGACTAACTGCCCCAGAGCAGACCCCAAAGGAAAGACAGCCCCCCACATGTATTGACGGTGAAAGAAGATGAAAATACAAACAAAGGCAGGAAAATAGGCTGAGCAAACGATGGGGCCCGACTAACTAAAAAGGACAGAAAAGGAAAGACACTGTCTGCAATCCGCCCAAAAAAACCTACAAAAATATTGTCCAACACTTCTGATAGCAAAATTATTCCTGAAGTCACTAGACTTCTAAACCTATATCAGCACTCTGAAATATTCTGAGACAGAGCAAAAAAGAGGCCAATCTAATAAGGGACAAAAAGCAGATTGGCAAATACTGATTAATAGGAGTGGAATTTCAGCATAGCCCCAGCAGGGGCAGGCTGATTACACAAAAAACTGAATTAACAAACAAGCGCAAGTGTGAACATTAGCAAAAAACAAACTTAACTTGTGAAGACTGGAAGAGAGCTGAAGTCCAGGACCTGAGAAGCAGACTGAATCACCAGCTCCCGGATAGAACGTCGGCTGTCTTATATCCAGTCTGACACTCCAGAGATCCAATCGTTATCTTCCTCATCAGGTGGCAGATCACTACCACTTAAACCAACTGCACTACCTCCTGTCACCACCAGAGTGAGAATGGAAGGGGAACTCTCAACTGGTGGAGCAGAAAATGAGTTCATGACAGGGGTCCATACCTCGTGCACCAGCGGCTCAACGCTGTCACCTCTCTGGTTACCCTGGACCACGCCCGTGGAAGGAGGAAGGCCTTCCACATGGACGTGATGAAGGCCCATCATGAGCAGGAGGCTTGTGCCCACCCAGTGTGCAACCTCCCCGAGGAAGGAGAGGTAGAAACCCTCCTGGATCTGCTCACCCAAGTCAAGGCGGGTGGATCCATCGAGGATGTGAGGGGTTGGCCACCAGCTCTTGGAGGACCAACGTTCCCAGCTGGGGGTCACCCTACACCCCTTTCGGGAGCTGTTCAGCAGCCTGCCCGGAAGGACTGAGACAGCCGTCCATGACGTGGACACCGGCAATCACCCCCTGATCTGGCGTTCAGCGTATCGGGTCTCTCTTGAGGTGCAGCAGCACACGCGCCAAGAGATAGACGAGATGCTGAAGCTGGGGGTGATCCAAGTGTCCAACAGCGCGTGGGCTTCACCTGTACTCCTCGTCCCTAAAAAGGTCCGAACTACGCGGTTCTGCGTGGACTACCTGGGGCTCAACGCTGTGACGGTCACCGATGCGTACCCAATGCCGTACCCAGCTGATCGATGACCTGCTCGATCAGCTGGCTGGAGCCAAGTACCTGACCATCATGGATCTGAGCAGGGGGTATTGGAAGATTCCCCTGACCCCTGGGGCACGGTAACGCTCTGCCTTTATCACCCCATTCGGACTGTACGAGTCCATGGTGATGCCATTCGGCATGAAGAATGCCCCTGCCACTTTTCAGAGGATGGTCAACACGATGCTCGAGGGACTGGAAGGGTATGTGACCGGGTACCTAGATGATATCGCCATCTTTAGTCCCACGTGGGAGGATCACCTAGAGCACCTGGCGCAGGTGCTCGGGCGGATCCAGCGAGCAGGCTTAACCATTAAGCCGGAAAAATGCCAGCTGGGTATAAGTGAGGTCCACTACCTGGGACACCGGGTAGGTGGAGGAGCTCTGAAACCAGAGCCCGGGAAGATGGATGCCATCGCATCCTGGCCCACCACCAGGACTAAGAAGCAAGTGATGTCCTTCTTGGGGACTGCTGGGTACTAAAGGAGGTTTGTTCCACACTATAGTGCCCTGTAAGATACATCCAATGATCATAGTGGGTATATAGAACAATATAGAGAGAAAAATATTAAAGTTTCACACCCACAAAAAATAGAGACAGAAAAGACCAACTGTAATCAGAAATCACAAACTAAGGGCAAAAACAGTCATAGGTCAAGATAAAAACTAGAGAAATTTTATTGATACATAAATTTCATACAGACAGACAATAACAGATGGGGCTGGAAGATGTAAAGGTCATTCAAACCACATATGTGAGGCCCAGGGTAGGTATGTAGGAAGGCAGATAAATAGTAATGTCATAGTACAAAAACCATATGTGCACAGTGGCAGAATAAATAAAAGCCGCAGGTACGTGACAACATCATATAATCCAAGTAACCAGCACAATACCCATAAGTGCATAATAGCACAAGCAAAAACCTGACATAAGTGAAATCACCAAGGCCTAAACATGGCCATACACGTCAGGTACATAGGTAGCAAATAAATGTGCTTAAGGAAACAAACATGAGCTAAAGTACCTGCAAATGAATAGCCGCCTTCCTCCACGTCCCACCCGCCCCGACGCGCGTTTCGGCGTGCCTTTATCAAGGGGCATAAGGTAATAGGCATAGAAATGGTCCTTAAATACCCCCGAACCCGGAAGCCTCCATTGCACCCGCGCGGCCATCCGGTGACGTCACGAACGCGAGATCGCGCTCATGCGGGCAGCCGAGAACAGAGTCACGCGGGCCCCACGTGACCCGGAAGTCGGTGCACCGCTGAGCCGCGAGCCAGCGAAGCGCATCAGCAGAGTGCAGGCGCATTGAAATGGAGGACCAGGACGCACCATAGTCAGTACTGGCAGGAGAATGGGCAAACACCGGAAGCATATAGAATATACATAAACAGACGTTGTGCATCAATAGAAGATGCCATATAATAGTGGATACAGAATTATTTCAAATAACCATTTAGAAAAAGGGGTAAGTTCCGTTCCACAACAGAGCCTTAAAAGAGGCTGATGGTAGTTTCTTTACAGAATTCCATAACCATCTCCGGCGACATATACATACCGTCCATAGAGATGGAAGTACCACCCCCACAAAAACATATAATATACAGAATGTAAGAAAAACATCCCAAGATATAATATAAATGTGCATGCATACAACCAAGAAGACCTACATGCAAATATGCAATAGTATAATTTCAATAGATGACAATACTTGTATCGAATTGTACATATAATAGAGGCATATTGTTATCTAATACCAAAGCATACATACACAAAATAGCACAAACAACATGATACAAGGTACATGATACATATACATACACATATATATATCCTCAGATAACAAAGGGGAAAGGAGAAAATTATTTGGGGAAGGGGGGGGGTTTCGGCGGCTGTAGATGTATAGGCCAGTGTCATGACAGTGGACCGGCGTAGAGCGTCCATAGGAATAACCAGACACGGGGAACAGTGTTTCAGAAGACAAACACCTAAAACATGACAAAACAAACATGTTAAAACCATATAAAATAAATATATGCGGAAGAAAACCAACACAGTGAATCGGCGACTAAAGAAATGGCGAAAAGCTGAGGTTCTCGTTCAGTCCTAGAGGCTGGACAGTATCAAGAGTCCAGATCCATCTACTCTCTAGCTGACCAAGGCGTTTGGACAAATTTCCACCTCTAATATTGATGTCTAAGACATCAATTCCCTGTACACGTAGGAGGTCACTATTACATTGATGGAACAGCTTGAAATGTTTAGGAATGGTTTTGAGGGTGGTTGTTTCGTCGTGACCGCTGGCGGCCTGAATACCCAAAACGTGTTCTCTATTCCGGACTTTTAGTTGTCTAGTTGTCATCCCCACATAGATTAACCCACATGGGCAGGTGGCAAAGTAGACAACATATCTTGTAGTACACGTAATCCGTTTTTTAATTCTAAAATTCCTTGTGCCACCGGAATTAAAGAAATCAACACATCTATCCACGTTCGGGCATGCCACACAGCGGCCACAAGGAAAACAACCACCCCCAAAAGAAGCGGTATCCAGAAACGTTTGAGGCTGTGACCCCACGTGATGACTCCTAGTCAGGAGATCACGTAGGTTCTTGGCACGTCTAAAAGTGATCATTGGACGTTGGGGCAAAAATTTCCTAATTATAGGATCTACTTGTAAGATCGGCCATGCCCTTGTTAGTACGGCCCGAACATGATCAGAGCATGGATGGTATGTGGTGATGAATCTGCATTGATTCTCACCCTCAGGTGATCTAGCCTGTTTTTTATATAGCAAATGGTTGCGGTTAGAGTACTTGGCCCTATGATAGGCCTTCTTAATAATCCACCTACTATACCCACGCTCCAGGAAGCGTAGCCTTAGTTCCTCAGCCCGTTTCTCAAAATCCACATCCGATGAGCACAATCGTCTCAAACGAAGAAATTGTCCTATCGGTATGGATGTTATCATGTGAGGTGGATGGCAGGATGTGGCATGCAAAAGTGTATTAGTAGAAGTTGGCTTACGAAAAATGTCCGTATTAACATTGCCACTCGTATCTTTGAAGATGGAGACATCCAAAAAATTAATTTTGGTACTATCCCATTCACAGGTCAAAGAAATATTCAATTCACTGCTATTGAGGCACTCAACAAATTGCGCAAGATTGATGGCTGTGCCCTGCCAGACGAACAGGATGTCGTCAATATACCGCATCCAAAAGGGGACACGGTCTATTGACGCCATCCGGTCCGACTGGAAGAGGTCACTTTCCCACAGCCCCTGGAACAGAACAGCCCCTGGGGCTGTGGGAAAGGGACACAACGAAACAACCACCCTCAAAACCATTCCTAAACATTTCAAGCTGTTTCATCAATGTAATAGTGACCTCCTACGTGTACGGGGAATTGATGTCTTAGACATCAATATTAGAGGTGGAAATTTGTCCAAACGCCTTGGTCAGATAGAGTGTAGATGGATCTGGACTCTTGATACTGTCCAGCCTCTAGGACTGAATGAGAACCTCAGCTTTTCGCCATTTCTTTAGTCGCCGATTCACTGTGTTGGTTTTCTTCCGCATATATTTATTTTATATGGTTTTAACATGTTTGTTTTGTCATGTTTTAGGTGTTTGTCTTCTGAAACACTGTTCCCCGTGTCTGGTTATTCCTATGGACGCTCTACGCCGGTCCACTGTCATGACACTGGCCTATACATCTACAGCCGCCGAAACCCCCTCCCTTCCCCAAATAATTTTCTCCTTTCCCCTTTGTTATCTGAGGATATATATATGTGTATGTATATGTATATGTATCATGTACCTTGTATCATGTTGTTTGTGCTATTTTGTGTATGTATACTTTGGTATTAGATAACAATATGCCTCTATTATATGTACAATTCGATACATGTATTGTCATCTATTGAAATTATACTATTGCATATTTGCATGTAGGTCTTCTTGGTTGTATGCATGCACATTTATATTATATCTTGGGATGTTTTTCTTACATTCTGTATATTATATGTTTTTGTGGGGGTGGTACTTCCATCTCTATGGACGGTATGTATATGTCGCCGGAGATGGTTATGGAATTCTGTAAGGAAACTACCATCAGCCTCTTTTAAGGCTGTGTTGTGGAACGGAACTTACCCCTTTTTCTAAATGGTTATTTGAAATAATTCTGTCTCCACTATTATATGGCATCTTCTATTGATGCACAACGTCTGTTTATGTATATTCTATATGCTTCCGGTGTTTGCCCATTCTCCTGCCAGTACTGACTATGGTGCGTCCTGATCCTCCATTTCAATGCGCCTGCACTCTGCTGATGCGCTTCGCTGGCTCGCGGCTCAGAGGTGCACCGACTTCCAGGTCACGTGGGGCCCGCGTGACTCTGTTCTCGGCTGCCCGCATGAGCGCGATCTCACGTTTGTGACGTCACCGGATGGCCGCGCGGGTGCAATGGAGGCTTCCGGGTTCGGGGGTATTTAAGGACCATTTCTATGCCTATTACCTTATGCCCCTTGATAAAGGCACGCCGAAACGCACGTCGGGGCGGGTGGGACGTGGAGGAAGGCAGCTATTCATTTGCAGGTACTTTAGCTCATGTTTGTTTCCATAAGCACATTTATTTGCTACCTATGTACCTGACGTGTATGGCCATGTTTAGGCCTTGGTGATTTCACTTATGTCAGGTTTTTGCTTGTGCTATTATGCACTTATGGGTATTGTGCTGGTTACTTGGATTATATGATGTTGTCACGTACCTGCGGCTTTTATTTATTCTGCCACTGTGCACATATGGTTTTTGTACTATGACATTACTATTTATCTGCCTTCCTACATACCTACCCTGGGCCTCACATATGTGGTTTGACCTTTACATCTTCCAGCCCCATCTGTTATTGTCTGTCTGTATGAAATTTATGTATCAATAAAATTTCTCTAGTTTTTATCTTGACCTATGACTGTTTTTGCCCTTAGTTTGTCACTATAGTGCCCTGGCCAAGCCCCTGACGGACCTCACCAAGAAGAGGCTGCCCGTCGCAGTCGACTGGACAGTCGCCTGCGTGACAGCTTTCCAGGTGCTCAAGAACGCCCTTTCTAGCTCTCCTGTACTACAGGCGGCCGACTTCACCCGGCCGTTTGTAGTGCAGACCAACGCCAGCTGTTATGAGCGGTGGAACGCACTAAATAAAATTAAAATAAAGTGCGTTCACCGCTCGGGGTCCACCGTGCAGTCGATGGAGTAACCGCTGCTAAAAGAGGCAGGGCACTCAGGCAGTAATGTGCACAGGGTTTTAGCTGCACCCAGTGCACTAAAGCAGACTCTGTTATATGCACAGAGCTGCCAACAAAAACATAAATAACGCTGAGTCTGTATAGGGTCACAGACTTCAGCGATGTGGACAAGGTATTAGAGGTCACAGAAATAGCCTTAAACACCAGGACTATCTCCTCTAGACCTACCGTAAAAATAGGATGCAGGACGTCACAACTGCGAACGCCCGAACAGCTGCTACCGCAGCACGGTGATAACTGAGCCGCAGAAAAGGCACCGCTACGCTGGCAGCGCGATGCAGGACGCTTAGCTGCTGGCAAGGCTGAAGCTTGGGTGCCGCTGGCGCTAATACTGGCTGAACACAATCTCTCACACATACGTAATAACCAAGGAAGGGGGTATTTAATGAGTCATTCACCAGTCCAACCATCCATCAGCAAACACACAGCAAGTATGAAATACTAGCGCATGGCGGAACGGCCATGCGCACTTTTTATAGCGTACGGGACCTGCCAGAAATCTCCAGAGCCTTGAGCAGAACCAATGGAATCAGGAGCAGGACCTGAGCACCTGACTCCTGAACTCCAATGGGAGCTCGTCCCATGAGCATGCTCAGAAGCTGGGAAGAAGGACTTAGCCTCTGGAGACAAATGTGAGGATCTGAATTGCCGCATAGGCATGATAGAATCCAGATTCCTAACATTAACCGCCCTCCTAGGGCCCCCTCCTCCCTGAAACCTCCGGTCCACCATCCCATGCCCAACAGTGGCATAGGGCTCAAACTCGTCCAAAGGCGAGCTTAGTGTCCTGGTAGGTGTTACCGTGAACCGGGACACTTGGATGGCATTAGTGGAATCAAGATCACCAGGTTTCAGAAGGGAAACCTGAGAAATAACGGGAGCGGACGCTGTAGCAGAGCGCCGCCGTGAATCGGCAACCGTTACCGGTCTCCGCCTAGGAAGGGTGTCCTGAGCACAAGGTTCAGGCCTGGATAAATTTTTTGATGTCCCGAGCTCTATGGGGCCACCAATACGCTCCGGCCAAGAGCTTCGAGACTTGCATGTAGCCTCGGTGGCGAGACGCATTGGAGTCATGCGCCCAAGCGAGTACCTGAGCCCTAAGATGAGGAGGGACAAAAGTCTCGACAACCGGCTCAGACTCTGACCATTGCGGGGAGCTGGCTTCCGGAGAAACCGCACATACGTGGTGACAACCGCAAACAGATTCCTGGTCTGAGTCCGTATTACAATTAGTACGAGGCACCTCCATGGGCTCAGGGGGTAAGACCTCCGGCTCTGACCGCTCAAGAGGTGCGAAAAATTTAGGAGCTGAAACAGCTCTTCGCTTGGAGTGAGCCCGCTCCATACTGTGCTCCGAAAAAACGGAGGTCGATACGTGAGGAAACGGAAATCAGCTCCTCCAAGCTGGTGGGGATCTCTCTAGTGGAGAGAGCATCCTTCACGTGCTCTGCTAAACCTCGCCAAAAAACGGGGATAAGGGCCTTGTCAGACCATTCCAACTCGGACGCCAGTGTCCGAAAACGAACGGCATACTGGCTAACCGAGAGTGACCCCTGAGTAAGGGCGAGTAGATGCAGAGACGTGTCGTGCGTGACCAGCGGACCGAGAAATACCTGCTTGATGGCAGTTAGCAAGTTGGCAGCGGTCCGAATCTCGGGGTCACCACGTTCCCATAGCGGCGTAGCCCATTCCAGCACCTTGCCCGACAGTAGGGATATAATGAAGGCCACTTTGGCCCGCTCCATAGGGAATTGCACAGCCAGCAGCTCCAGGTGGATCGAGCACTGACTGATAAAACCCCTACAAGAGGCGACATCCCCAGCATATTTCTCGGGTAATGGGAGGCGGGTAACTGTCAGCGCAAGGGCTGACATGGACATACGCCCTACCGCATCTGTGAGTGCCTGAACAGCAGCATCTGTTGCCTGCCAAGCTGCGAGGGCCCTCTCAAGGGTAGCCAAGCGAGCCTCGAGCTGTCGCACGCATTGCAACAATTGCTGCTGATCTGCCATCTCCAACCAGACCCTGGCGCGAGTATTATATTATGAGCGGTGGAACGCGCTAAATAAAATTAAAATAAAGTGCGTTCACCGCTCAGGGTCCACCGTGCGGTAGATGGAGTAACCGCTGCTAAAAGAGGCAGGACACTCAGGTGGTAATGTGCACAGGGTTTTAGCTGCACCCAGTGCACTAAAGCAGGCTCTGTTATATGTACAGAGCTGCCAACAAAAACATAAATACCGCTGAGTCTGTATAGGGTCACAGACTTCAGTGATGTGGACATGGTATTAGAGGTCACATAAATAGCCTTAAACACCAGGACTATCCCCTCTAGACCTACCGTAAAAATAGGATGCAGGACGTCGCAACTGCGAACGCCCGAACAGCTGCTACCACAGCGCGGCGAGAACTGATCCGCAGAAAAGGCACCGCTACGCTGGCAGCGCGATGCAGGACGCTTAGCTGCTGGCACGGCTGAAGCTTGGGCGCGCTGGCCCTGGCGCTAATACTGGCTGAACACAGTCACTCACACATACGTAATAACCAAGGAAGGGGGTATTTATCGAGTCATTCACCAGTCCAACCATCCATCAGCAAACACACAGCAGCAAGTATGAAATACTAGCGCATGGTGGAATGGCCATGCGCACTTTTTATAGCGTACGGGACCTGCCAGAAATATCCAGAGCCTTGAGCAGAACCAATGGAATCAGGAGCAGGACCTGAGCACCTGACTCCTGAACTCCAATGGGAGCTCGTCCCATGAGCATGCTCAGAAGCTGGGAAGAAGGACTTAGCCTCTGGAGACAAATGTGAGGATCTGGATTGCCGCATAGGCATGATAGAAACCAGATTCCTAACACCAGCAACTTCGGCCTCGGTGCTGTGCTCAGCCAGGTCGACACTACGGGCCATGAACACCCCGTTCTGTACCTGAGCCGGAAGCTCCTGCCGAGGGAAGTGGCCTATTCCCCGATGGAGAAGGAATGTCTGGCAATTGTGTGGGCCCTGCAGCGTCTGCAGCCATACTTGTACGGACGCCAATTCACCGTGGAAACAGAACACAACCCCCTGAGCTGGTTACACACGGACTCTGGGACGAATGGGAGGTTGCTACGCTGGAGCCTCGCTCTTCAGCAGTATCACTTCGCCATTCGCCACAAAAGAGGCAGGGACCATGGTAACACTGATGGGTTGTCCCGGCAAGGAGAGGGTGTGGAAGGGCACATGGGGGAACACAGGAATGTGATACCCCCTAACGCCCTCTAAAGCAGGGAGGTGTGATGAACAAAGCAGGATTTAGGGATCCAATGTTGAATAGCAAGGCCTTTTGATATGATAATGAGATAAGGCCCGAAACAGAACTTCAAAGCGTGAGTAGGAGCCACGCCAGCATGGGGCAGGAAGGGGCCTGGGGACTTCAATTAGAATATACCTGTCAGCTAGACACAGAAATACACATCCATTGTCTCTCCCAGCCGCTCCGACACCTTCCTAGGATCATGTATTATGAGCACATCTTTTGAGTTATGGACTCATGAAAAATATCTGAGTGACCCTGAGGAAATCGCACATCTGGCAGTGTGACTCCTGAGGCGGTGAGGGTTCTGAGGCCTGAGATACATAGATTGGCCCTCCACAGTGACCCAGTGGGGCCATGTTTGCTCTCCGCACGACAGGCAAAACAAACCGCATTCACTGGTACCTCTCATGTCCTGATCCGATCATGCTGTTGAAAGTTAGCCCCTTTCTTAGATATTGGGAATAAGTTCTGCAGGGAGCTAAAGGGTGGAGATCCCTCTGACACAGGAGGAGGGACCTAGCGTGCTTAAGAACTAGCAGCCTATGGCAGAGAGTGTCACTCTCACAGAAGAACCAGACGATGATGATCTAAGAAGGAACTGGGGACAGATCTGCCAAGGGGAGCAGCGGCCCATGCTTTGGGGTCTGTCCGGCAACTAAGATTCTTGTACCTGTGGACTGTAGAGCTCCCTACACCCACATGCAACCTACAATCTGGTAAATTGACCTCCAGCTTAATACCTCTAAGTCTTGTACCCTTATTGCTATATTTTACTCTGACTGCAAATCCACTGTAATTCCATTGTATAGCTTACTGTTGTGAGGCAGCGCTGTCATTTAAGTAGGTGATCACTCGCTTGGCAGCCACAAAATCAGATCCGGCACAGGTTTTCCATAAACTCAGAACGGTCCATGCGGTTTATTAAACATCATAAACCATGACCAGCAATATATAAACGGCATAGCGTCCATGACAGAGTTTCACTCTGTTAGCAATGTCCAATATGCAGGCTTTTCAGCCTCACAGTTATATCTCACCCCGTCAGGGTTCTCTCATGGCTGCTTCTCCATACTGCAGACATTCATTCCCTCCAGGGAACTCTCAGACACTTGCAGCCATTACTCACAGCGTCCACACGTGCTGTCAGGCAGGAAGCTCCATCTCAGCGGGATCTTCCACACTGGACCAACCAGGTCCCAGCATTCACCCCCATGTGACCTACCCTGGCCACATTATATGGTCCATAGCCACGCCCACTGGGTCACATGACTCTGACCTCATCACAGGTCCTTCAAGCCTTTACACACTCTTTACAATAGTGCTTTAAACACACCCCCTGGGTAGGTTTGTAGGTAACCAGGCCTGCCCATCTCTCTAGTTACCTGGAGACTTCCCCCTTACACATTGAAACAACACCTCAGCAGTATCACTGCTGATCAACATATAAGTCTCCATCCCAAAGCCACCCACTTTGAGATACATAACGGCCATTCAGTATTCTGCCATTCATCCTTTCTCCTGGGACATCCACACAGCGCCCCCTAGCGGACTCAGTGGTTACTACACCACATACCTCCCCCCTCTGTTCAAACTTGTGGGGTTGAACACACAACATTATACCAGGGTCTCACGACCGGGCACTCACTACACCTTGCCCCGCAGGTCTGCTGTCTCTGTAGCAACCTCCAGTTCACACTGTAATCTACGGTGCAACGTATTGGCACGTTGAGCCTCTTTCTCTGCTTCTTCCACCTGGCGTTTCAACTGTTTCAGACGCTCATCATTTCCCTCTGCCAGGTCTTGGTACTGCTCAGAATTACGCCTTTCATCATCCATTTGCCTTAGTACAACCTTCAGTTTTTTCTCCGTACGACGTATTTGTTTGCTAGCAGATTGTCGCACTTTAATTTCTGCATCAAGCTGTTCCTCCAGTAGTGCAACCTTTGCTTCTAAGTCCTCGTCCCACTTCTTCTCCCGCAGAAGACCTCTTACAGTTTTTGGTAGTACTCCTACCTCTTCTCTGAGGGACTTATTCAGACCTTGCCACGATGCCAGGTGACCTTTGAGCTCGAAGACTTCTTTCTCTAGCTCATCCAGTCTGTGCTCCCTTTCTCTCACCCCTAGAGTCTGAGTCACGCCGATCATCCGAGTCAACCCTCCAGTTACCCTCTGACCGTGTGTCCACTCCAGTCACCTCATCTCCCAGCCCACCATCTGTCTTGTCACGAGACGTCAGGTCCGTCAGTTGGGCTGATGTACTTCTTTTCCAGGTCAGTTCTACCTCTGACCTGGCAACATCAGGAGCCGTCACTGTCTCAGTGTCTGCTGGCCCCACAGTCGAAACGTCTCCATCGTCCGACCATACGTCATCAAACAAAACAAAGTCCCGGCCCCTCTCCAAGGCATAGACTAAGTCCCGTGGTATCCCGCCCCCTTGGCAGACACCACCTTTGGTCCCCTCAAACATTACTCGGTCTACTGCATAGTTCAACATGACCCCATGTTTACAGCGAACCCTGGCGTTTTTCTCGGTCCTGTTCCTCCACAGTATGTAAACCATGTGTCATTTCATGTCGGGTTTTGCATTAATTTTATAGAAGCCGGCAATTGATTTAGTGGCTATTCTGCTATGTAGAACTTTATGAAATGTAAACATATATATATATACAGGGCTGTGGAGTCGGAGTCGGAGTGGTGGAGTCGGAGTTAGTTTTGGTTGGAGTCGGAGTCGGTAGAAATGTACCGACTCCGACTGCAGCTTTAAAAAAAATGTATTAATATTTCATAATTGAACTTTCATATGAATTTTATAAATGTTACTCAAATATATATGTTCTATCAAACTATGAACAACAGTGATAAGCAGTTCTGCTGGAGATAGAGACATTTCTTACTTCTTGTGTGTCACTGTTCTCCACTGCCCTTATCTAATCTTATACTTGGTTAACCTCATGCTGCCCCAACCCCCCTACTTACAATGTATGAAACTGAAAGTGAAAATGTGTTGCAAATTCTTAGTAGTAAAGCTCCTCCTCTAGACTAGATCATACTAGGTGTGTGTCTTCCAAGCATCTCACAGCTGCCTGCTACTCAGAAGAGGAAGACTGTAAGAAGTATTATCCTTTCAACAAACTTTGCATCAGTTAACTGTGAGTACATGAGGAATAATAACAGTATTACTGACCACTATATCAGTTGTACGACCTGGCAATAATTTTGTACAATTGTTTTTAGGAAAAACAATTGTCATTTGGATTGTGAATGCAGAATTAAAAACCTGAGAATGTCAAAGAAGCATCACATTAAATCAGCTGTATTTGAACATTTCACCATCACTCAAGATAGAAAACATTATGTCTGTCAGTGTATGACAAATGATCCAGACGAAAACAAATGCTGTGAAGCCAAGATGAGTGCATATTCAGGCAAAGATAAAAATGCTCCTACCAGATTTTCTAATCTAAAGAGACATTTACAGCGCTTTCATCCAGAAGTACTGAAAGCAGTGGATGAGAAAGACTACATCCAAACCAATGAACCAGTGCCCAGCTCTTCCAGCCAAACAAAGGAGCAGAGAACTTTGCAGCCATCAGTTGCAAGATATTTTGTCAGTGACAAAGTTACTGTGACAGTGACAGTAGATACATTTAAAAAACAGATCATAGAGCTTGTTGTAAAGGATAGTGTGCCTATTTCATTATTTTCACGACCAGCTTTTATGTGTCTGAATGGGGAAATGGCCCGCAAGCTTGGTGTTTCTCTGGAGAGAGTATTAGAAAATTAGTAATCAAAGAAGCTTTTAAACAAAAGGAAGAACTTAAAAAAACTCTCAAGGGACGCTTTCTGTTTCTTAAAATGGATGCCTGCACACGTCACAGAGTGAGCTATTTTGCCATCAATGTCCGATTTGTTTGTGACAAAAATGAAATAGTTGCCAAGACATTGGCAGTAAAAGACACCAAAGCTCATCACACCAGTGAGGTTCTCCAGGTCTTGGTGGAAAAGGTTCTGCAAGACTATGAACTTAAAAAAGAGCAAGTTCTTTCTGTCGTAACTGACAATGCTTCAAATATGATAAGTACTATTAAGCTAATGAATGAGAGTAATGATGGTGACCAGCAGCTAGAAGAACATTCTGGGTCCACAGACACAGAAATGTTTGAAATAGAGGAACACAGTATTGTAACTGAGGAGCAAACTGAAGTTGCTTCAGATGAACAGCAACATGATAGTTTAGATGATCTTGTTGAAACTGTGTCAATATGTTCTTTCATTCATCACATGCGCTGTGTTGTGCATACGCTACAGCTGGCTATAAGAGACAGTCTGCAAGAAGGACATGCTGCTGCACTGATTGGCAAGGTGAGAAAATTGACTACTGTTGCCAGAACCCCTAAAGTTGACTCAATTTTGAAGAGACGTGCTGGAAAAGGGGCAATTATTGATCAAGCCACACGATGGGGCAGTACTTACTTAATGATTCAGCGCTTGGTTGAACTGAAAACCTTTCTTGTAGACATGGCTAACCCTCAACTGACGCTAAATGAAAGTCAGTGGAATCAGGTGACTGAGCTGGAAAAATTGCTAGAGCACCCATTTACAGTGACTAAAAAATTACAAGCAGAGGACTTAACTCCAGGTATTTTCTTAAAGGAGTGGAAGAACCTGATGTTTCGCCTGTCCCAAAGAGGAGGGTTAATTGCAAGTGGCATTGCTACATCAATGAAACAGAGAGGAGCTACTATTACAAAATAACATTCTTTTGGCAGCTGTTTATGTAGACCCAATGCATCGGATTCTTCTAGATGATCAACAGCTAAGTAAAGGAAAAGAAGCTCTGTTTGAAATAGCAGTAAGGATGAAAGGGTTGCAGAACAGTCAGGAGGAACAAGAAGAATTTGGTCGTCCTGCCACATCTTCACCCTCATCATCAACTGATGAAGAATTTAATTTCGAAAAATATTTGGATCACAAGGACCGTGCAAAGCGTTCCCGCATAGAAGAAGAGTCATCCCCATCAAGGAACACAGCCAGTACATTTCAGCAGAATTTTTCATGTGCACTAAAAGAAATTGAGAAATTTGACCGTTCATCAAAAATAACAGTGCAACAAGCGATTCCTCTGTATCCTGACATTGTCAGAGATGTTGCCCGAGTGGTTACTGCTTTGCCACCAACACAAGTTAGTGTAGAGAGGTTGTTCTCTGCTCTCAAAATAATTAGATCAGATTTGAGGGCATCCATGAAGGAGGATCTGACAGAGGCAATACTTTTTCTGAGGACAAATTTATAGATTTCTTCTTATTAACTGCATAAAAGTGTTTATTGCATATTTACTTACAGTTTAGAAAAGTTTATAAAAGTTATTTGCTATATTCTAATTGTATTCTAATAAATGTAGTTTTTGCTCTAAGTGGTCTGATTACTTATATGATGGTGAGAAACTGAATAAGCACGATGTTTAATATTTTACAACAGTAATTTTGTTGTTATGAATTGGCCATTTATGAAGGAGTCGGAGTCGGAGTCGGAGCCTGATAAAATCCAGGAGTCGGAGTCGGAGTCGCAACTGTGGCTTACCGACTCCACAGCCCTGTATATATACACTGGGTGCAGAATTATTAGGCAAATGAGTATTTTGATCACATCATCCTTTTTATACATGTTGTCCTACTCCAAGCTGTATAGGCTTGAAAGCCAACTGCCAATTAGTAAATAAGGTGATTTGCATCTCTGTAATGAGGAGGGGTGTGGTCTAATGACATCAACACCCTATATAAGGTGTGCTTAATTATTAGGCAACTTCCTTTCCTTTGGCAAAATGGGTCAGAAGAAAGATATGACGGACTCTGAAAAGTAAAAAATTTTGAGATGTCTTGCAGAGGGATGCAGCAGTCTTGAAATTGCCAAGCGTGATCACCAAATAATCAAGCGTTTCATGGCAAATATCCAACAGGGTCGCAAGAAGCGTGTTGATAAAAAAAGGCGCAAAATAACTGCCCATGAATTGAGGAAAATCAAGCGTGAAGCTGCCAAGATGCCATTTGCCACCAGTTTTGCCATATTTCAGAGCTGCAACGTCACTGGAGTATCAAAAAGCTCAAGGTGTGCCATACTCAAGGACATGGCCAATGTAAGGAAGGCTGAAAAACGACCACCTTTCAGCAAGAAACATAAGATAAAATGTCAAGACTGGGCCAAGAAATATCTTAATACTGATTTTTCTAAGGTTTTATGGACTGATGAAATGAGAGCGACTCTTGATTGGCCAGATGGATGGGCCCAAGGCTGGATCAGTAAAGGGCAGAGAGCTCCACTCCAACTCAGACGCCAGCAAGGTGGAGGTGGGGTACTGGTATGGGCGGGTATCATCAATGATGAACTTGTAGGACCTTTTCGGGTTGAGGATGGAGTGAAGCTCAACTCTCAGACCTACAGACAGTTTCTGGAAGACACCTTCTTAAGCAGTGGTACAGGAAGAAGTTGGTATCGTTCAAGAAAAACATGATTTTAATGCAGGACAATGCTCCATCACATGCTTCCAAATACTCCACAGCGTGGCTGCCCAGTAAAGGTCTGAAAGAAGAAAAAATAATGACATGGCCCCCTTGTTCACCTGATCTGAACCCCATAGAGAACCTGTAGTCCCTCATAAAATGTGAGATCTACAGGGAGGGAAAACAGTACACCTCTCCGAACAGTGTCTGCGAGGCTGTGGTGGCTGCTGCACGCAATGTTGATCGTAAACAGATCAAGCAACTGACAGAATCCATGGATGGAAGGCTTTTGAGTGTCATCGTAAAGGAAGGGGGCTATATTGGTCACTGATTTTTTTGTTTTGTTTTTGAATACCAGAAATGTTTATTTCTAAATTTTGTTTTGCTCTATTGGTTTACCTGGTGAAAATAAACAAGTGAGATGGGTATATATTCGGTTTTTCTTAAGTTGCCTAATAATTCTGCACTGTAATATTTACCTGCACAAACAGATATCCTCCTAAGATAGCCAAATCTAAAAAAAAACCCACTCCAACTTTCAAAAATATTAAGCTTTGATATCTATGAGTCTTTTGGATTGATTGAGAACATAGTTGTTATTCAATAATAAAATGAATCCTCTCAAATACAACTTGCCTAAGAATTCTGCACACGGTGTATATGTGTGTCTCAATTACATGTATATATATATATATATTTATACTGTATATATATTCTATGTGTTAGGCGTCGGATTCCTGCAGCGACACAACAGGAATCCAGAGCTTCACATGCTGCTCTGCAGCAAGCCATTCCTGAGGCTAAGTGTTAGAAATCTGTGTTCTGCCATACTTATGCAGAGATCCAGATCCTCACATTTGTCTCCAGAGGCTAAGTCCTTTCAGCCAGCCTCTGAGCATGCTCCTGGAATGAGCTCCCATTGGAGTTCAGGAGTCAGGCGCTCAGGTCCTGCTCCTGATTCCATTGGTTCAGCTCAGGGCTCTGGAGATTTCTGGAAGGTCCAGGTCACTATAAAAAGTGCGCATGGCTGTTCCGCCATGCGCTAGTATTTTTCATACTTGCTGCTGTGTTTGTAATGGATGCTTGGACTACTGGATGACTTATTATGAAACCCCTTCCCTCTGATATTACGATTGTGTGAGTGATTGGGCAGCCGCCAGTAGCAGCGCTAGCGCCAGCGTGCTCCAGCTATACCTTTTGCAGCAGCTAAGCGTCCTGCATTGCGCCAGCGTCCTTGCAGCTCTGTTCACGCCGCGCTGCGGTTGCAGGCTCCCGGGTGTTCGCAGTTGCGACACCTTGTACCTCATTTTTACGGTAGGTCTAGAGGGGATAGTCCTGGTGTTTAAGGCTATTTATGTGACCTCTAATACCGTGTCCACATCGCTGAAGTCTGTGACCCTATACAGACTCAGCGGTATTTATGTTTTTGTTGGCAGCTCTGTGCATATAACAGAGTCTGCTTTAGTGCACTGGGTGCAGCTAAAACCCTGTGCACATTACCACCTGAGTGCCCTGCCTCTTTTAGCAGCGGTTACTCCATCTATCGCACCGTGGACCCTGAGCGGTGAACGCACTTTATTTTAATTTTATTTAGCGCGTTCCACCGCTCATAATATAATACTCGTGCCAGGGTCTGGCTGGAGATGGCAGATCAGCAGCAATTGTTGCAATGCGTGCGACAGCTCGAGGCTCGCTTGGCTACCCTTGAGAGGGCCCTCGCAGCTTGGCAGGCAACAGATGCTGCTGTTCAGGCACTCACAGATGCGGTAGGGCGTATGTCCATGTCAGCCCTTGCGCTGACAGTTACCCGCCTCCCATTACCCGAGAAATATGCTGGGGATGTCGCCTCTTGTAGGGGTTTTATCAGTCAGTGCTCGATCCACCTGGAGCTGCTGGCTGTGCAATTCCCTATGGAGCGGGCCAAAGTGGCCTTCATTATATCCCTACTGTCGGGCAAGGTGCTGGAATGGGCTACGCCTCTATGGGAACGTGGTGACCCCGAGATTCGGACCGCTGCCAACTTGCTAACTGCCATCAAGTAGGTATTTCTCGGTCCGCTGGTCACGCACGACACGTCTTTGCATCTACTCGCCCTTACTCAGGGGTCACTCTCGGTTAGCCAGTATGCCGTTCGTTTTCGGACACATCGCTGAAGTCTGTGACCCTATACAGACTCAGCGGTATTTATGTTTTTGTTGGCAGCTCTGTGCATATAACAGAGTCTGCTTTATTGCACTGTGTGCAGCTAAAACCCTGTGCACATTACCGCCTGAGTGTCCTGCCTCTTTTAGCAGCGGTTACCCCATCTACCGCACGGTGGACCCTGAGCGGTGAACGCACTTTATTTTAATTTTATTTAGTGCGTTCCACCGCTCATAACACTAAGTCCCTCTGACGCTCCACTGAGCATGCTCATGAGACGATCTCCCATTGGAGGTCGGGAGTCACGTGCTCAGGTCCTTCTCTAGATCTGATTGGTCCATCTCAGAGATCTGGAAGGTTCCGGCAGCGCACGGCTATAAAAGGTCCACATGGCCGCTCGGCCATGCGCTAGTATAGACTCTTCTTGCTAGATGTGTGAATGGTGATGGATGTATAATTCTGGTGACTGACTTATTAAGATTCCCCTCCCTCTGATATTACGCATGTGGATAGGGAACTATAGAAAGAGTCAGTGCCAGTCAGTGGCAAACCTTAGGCCACAGTGCACACCGCACCTGTCATGAACTCATTTTCTGCTCCACCAGTTGAGAGTTCACCTTCCATTCTCCCTCTGGTGGTGACAGGAGGTAGTGCGGTTGGTTTAAGTGGTAGTGATCTGCCACCTGATAAGGAAGATAACGATTGGATCTCTGGAGTATCAGACTGGATATAAGACAGCCGACGCCCTATCCGGGTGCTGGTGATTCAGTCTGCTTCTCAGGTCCTGGACTTCAGCTCTCTTCCAGTCTTCTCAAGTTAAGTTTGTTTTTTGCTAATGTTCACACTTGTGCTTGTTGGTCAATTCAGTTTTTTGTGTAATCAGCCTGCCCCTGCTGGGGCTATGCTGAAATTCCACTCCTGTTAATCAGTATTTGCCAATCTGCTTTTTGTCCCTTATTAGATTGGCCTCTTTTTTGCTCTGTCTCAGAATATTTCAGAGTGCTGATATAGGTTTAGAAATCTAGTGACTTCAGGGTTAAGTTTGCTATCAGAAGTGTTGGACATTATTTTTGTAGGTTTTTTTGGCAGATTGCAGACAGTGTCTTTCCTTTTCTGTCCTTTATAGTTAGCCGGGCCCCATCGTTTGCTCAGCATATTTTCCTGCCTTTGTATTTTCATCTTGATTCACCGTCAATACATGTGGGGGGCTGTCTTTCCTTTGGGGTCTGCTCTGGGGCAGTTACAGTCATGGCCAAAAGTTTTGAGAATTACACAAATATTAATTTTTACAAAGTCTACTGCTTCATTTTTTCTAATGGCAATTTGCATATACTCTAGAATGTTATAAAGAGTGATCAGCTTAACAGCAATTAATTGCAGTCAATATTTGCCTAGAAAATTAACTTTATCCCCCAAAACACATTTCAACATCATTGCAGCCCTGCCTTAAATGGACCAGCTAACATCGTTTCAGTGATTGCTCCATTAACACAGGTGTGGGTGTTGATGAGGACAGGGCTGGAGATCAATCTGTCATGATTAAGTAAGAATGACATCACTGGACACTTTAAAAGGAGACTGGTGCTTGTCATCATTGCTTCTCTTCTGTTAACCATGGTTATCTCTAAAGAAACACGTGCAGTCATCATTGCACTGCACAAAAATGGCCTAACAGGGAAGAGTATCGCAGCTAGAAAGATTGCACCTCAGTCAACAATCTATCGCATCATCAAGAACTTCAAGGAGAGAGGTTCCCTTGTTGTCAAAAAGGCTCCAGGGCGCCCAAGAAAGACCAGCAAGCGCCAGGACCGTCTCTTAAAAGTGTTTCAGCTGTGGGATCCGGCTACCAGCAGTGCAGAGCTTGCTCAGGAATGGCAGCAGGCAGGTGTGAGTGCATCTGCACGCACTGTGAGGCGGAGACTCTTGGAGCAAGGCCTGGTCTCAAGGAGGGCAGCAAAGAAGCCACTTCTCTCCAGAAAAAACATCATGGACAGACTGATATTCTGCAAGAGGTACAGGGAGTGGACTGCTGAGGACTGGGGTAAAGTCATTTTCTCTGATGAATCCCCTTTTCGATTGTTTGGGACATCTGGAAAACGGCTTATTCGGAGAAGACCAGGTGAGCACTACCACCAGTCTTGTCTCATGCCAACTGTCAAGCATCCTGAAACCATTCATGTGTGGGGTGGCTTCTCAGCCAAGGGAATGGGCTCTCTCTCAGTCTTGCCTAAAAACACAGCCATGAATAAAGAATGGTACCAGAATGTCCTCCAAGAGCAACTTCTCCCAACCGTCCAAGAGCAGTTTGGCGATCAACAATGCCTTTTTCAACATGATGGAGCACCTTGCCATAAAGCAAAGGTGATAACTAAATGGCTCAGGGAACAAAACATAGAGATTTTGGGACCATGGCCTGGAAACTCCCCAGATCTTAATCCCATTGAGAACTTGTGGTCAATCATCAAGAGACGGGTGGACAAACAAAAACCTTCAAATTCAGACAAAATAAAAGCATTGATTTTGCAAGAATGGACAGCTATCAGTCAGGATTTGATAAAGAAGTTGATTGAGAGCATGCCAGGGAGAATTGCTGAGGTCCTGAAGAAGAAGGGTCAACACTGCAAATATTGACTTGCTGCATTAATTCATTCTAACTGTCAATATAACCTTTTGTTACTCATAATATGATTGCAATTATATTTCTGTATGTGATAAAAACATCTGACAAACACACATAAAAACCAGAGGGCAGCAGATCATGTGAAAATATAATATTTGTGTCATTCTCAAAACTTTTGGCCATGACTGTAGTTTTCCTCTTTTCCTGCTTTAGGATTATGTAGTTCTCCGGTTGTGACGAGGCGTCTAGGACCAACGTAGGAACGCTCCACGACTGCTACTAGTTGTGCGGGTAAGATCAGGGATCTGCAATCTGCATAGTTACCAACTTCTCTGGTTTTCTGAGACTTAGCTTGTTGGGTTTTTTCCTTCTCGGTTTTCCATTCATAACAGAATCACCAGCCATACCGCAGATTCTAGGGTACTCAAAAGCAGGAAAGAATTGTTAGAGAAAGATAAAAAAAAAAGTGTCAAAATTTTTTTTTTTATTATGCATTTTTTCCTCTTTTTCTCTGGGACCGTAGGAGGATTTTTTTCCTAATGGAGATTAAGCAACTGTCTGATCGTGTAGAGCAGCTTGCTGCTGAAGTACAGGGAATTTCCACCTACCTTATTCAGTCACATGCTGCTGAACCCAGGATTCCTACTCCTGATGTGTTTTCTGGGGATCGGTCTAAATTTCTGAATTTTAAGAATAATTGTAAATTATTTCTTGCTTTGAAGCCTAACTCATCGGGGAGCTCTGTGCAGCAGGTTAAAATTGTCATCTCCTTGCTGCTCGGCGATCCCCAGGTTTGGGCTTTTTCACTGACACCTGAAAATCCTATTCTGACTAATGTGGATGCATTTTTTCAAGACTTGTGGTTGTTGTATGATGAACCTAATGCCGTTGATCAAGCTGAGAGAACCCTGTTGGCATTAAACCAGGGTCAGGATCCTGCAGAGTTGTACTGTCAAAAATTCTGAAAGTGGGCGGTCCTTACTACATGGAATGATAGTGCATAGGCAGCTCTCTTTCGGAAAGGTTTGTCAGAGACCGTAAAAGATGTTATGGTGGGATTTCCTGTTCCCTCTGGTCTGGATGGCTCTATGTCATTAGCCATTCAAGTTGATCGGCGTTTACATGAACGTAAAACTACATGGGAGGCGCTGCCACCTTTTGAACAAATGTCTGAACCTATGCAATGTGATGGGGTTTTGTCTAGGGTGCAACGTCAGGAGTTTAGAAGGCGTAATAAGCTGTGTTTTTTCTGTGGAGACGCCTCTCATACTATTTCTGTCTGCCCTAAATGAGAGAAACGTTTTGCACACACATTTGCTATGGGCAGTGTACAACCTCAGTTCCTTTTGGCAATTACTCTGATCTGCTCCTTGTCCACATTTTCCACTAAGGCTTTTGTGGATTCAGGAGCAGCTCTGAATCTGATGGATTTGGACTTTGCTAAACGTTGTGGTTTGTCCATGACGCCTCTGCAGATGCCCATTCTTTAGAGGAGTATTGATGCCACTCCTTTGGCGGAGAATAAACATCAGTTTTGGACCCAGGTGATAATGCGAGTTGCCCCAGACCACCAAGAAAATTGTAAATTTTTGGTGCTGCATAATTTGCATGATACTATTGTTCTGGGGTTCCCCTGGTTGCAAACTCATAACCCAGTTTTGGATTGGAAATCTGTGTCTGTGGTGAGTTGGGGTTGTCAGTGTGTTCTTAGGGACTCTCCTGTTTTCTCCACCTCTCCTCAATCTCATGATATTCCTGATTATCTGGCTGATTTCTCTGATGTTTTTAGTGAGAGTAAGTCTGCGTCTTTGCCTCCTCATAGGAGTTATGTTGGAATAATGCATATTGATCTGTATGTATTGCAACAACTACTACTGTACTGTTTTATATATTGTGCATATTGTGAGATTTTTAACAAAGTTCAGTGAAAAAAAAACAAAAAAAAACCAGACAGGATGCCCCCTCCTTCTCTTCCCTTCTTGTTGTTGTAATGCTCCCATGCTGCAAGCCACAGCAGATACCAGACTGATCACATTTCATGCTGTAAGCTGTTCAACCTGGATATGAATAAATCTACATTCTGTGTTGCTGACTCTGGATGTTACGCTGATTAATCCGCTGCTAACAGGTTATGGGCCCAGAGTCCTAGCGTCCCAGATCCCCAGAGCACAGAGAAAAGAAAAGAAAGGAAGACAGCAAAGATGGCCACCAGCAGCAGCAACTCCATGAAGTTTACAGTACCAAGTCTCACTAACCAGAATTATCAATCCTGGAAATTCAAAGTGAAAATGCTGCTGATAAGAGAAGGTACATGGAAATACACACAGGAGCATAAACCTGACCCAGTATCACAGGAGTGGATAGAGATGGATCAGAAAGCACAAAGTACCATATCACTCAGTATAGATGATGATCAGATTGTGCATGTGTGTAAAAGTGAAACTGCAAGAGAAATGTGGGAGCAGCTGAAAAAGTTGCATGAGAGGATAAATTTAAGCAATAAACTTTATCTCATGAGAAAATTGTACCAGTCTAAACTACAGAATGGCCAGGATATGCAGAACTACATAACAAACATTCTAGAGATTGTAGAACGCCTGAGAGGCATTAGGGAAGATTTGAAGGACTTTCACGTAGCCGCATTACTGCTTAGTGGTCTTCCAGAAAACTATGACACGCTTGTAACTGCACTAGATGCGCGCCCAGATGATGAACTTACATTGGAGTATGTCAGAGGGAAGCTCATAGATGAATATAAGCGGAAAGTGGAAGGTGTAAACAGCAGGACATGCGATGCAGAATCTGCTTTACAGACACAAAATGTAAATGATAACAGAAAGCACCTAAAAGAAACATGTGAATGTTTTGTTTGCAAGAAATCAGGACATTTGAAAGCCGACTGCAGAGTCTGGAAAGCTAGAATGAATCAGCTGAAAAAGCAAAGCAGTCTTCAAAGGGTTAAAAGTGCTGTGTCTGCAGAAAATGATTCTGTGAATACTGAAACTGCATTTACTGTCAGTGTAAATACATCAAAGCATGCATGGTGTATAGACTCTGGAGCAACTAGTCACATGACTAATAACAGGGACTTCTTTTCTAAGCTTAAACAAAGTAAGTCAGAGAAAGTGATTATGGCTAATATCAATACATGACTTCACAAGGTATAGGAGATGGTTATATTGATTGTCAAATCTCACCAACACAAAGCAAGAAGATCCCAGTAAAAGATGTGCTCTATGTGCATAGTCTTGAGAGTAATTTACTATCTGTGAAGAAACTCACAAAACAAGGAAATGAAGTTACATTTAAGCATGATAGCTGCATCATCTCAAAAGAGGGCCACACACTAGCAGAAGGAAAAATCACAAATGAACTTTACCAGCTTAAATGCAAAGAGTGTGTGTATACTGCTCAGGAAGAAAGGCACAATAACTGCATTCATGTATGGCATAGGCGCCTAGCACACAGAGACTCAGAAGCAATAAGGAAGTTAGTTCAAAAGCAACTAGCTGAGGACATTACAATTGATCTATGTAACCAGATAATGAAATGTACTAGCCGCATCAAAGGGAAAATGTCTAGAAAAGCTTTTCCTAAGAGAAGTACTACAAGAACAGAACAGACACTAGATTTAATATATACAGATGTCTGTGGTCCAATGAGCACTCAGACTCCTGGGAAGAAGAGATATTTTCTCACATTTATTGATGATCATTCAAGATATAAAGTTGTCCAGCTGCTTCACAGCAAGAAAGAAGTTCCAGAGAAACTTGAAGTATATCTAGCTGAGGTATATAATAAATTTGTGAGAATGCCAAAGATTCTACTTGCAGATAATGGGACTGAATACACAAGTAATGAGACACAGAGCATTTTAAAGAAAAATGGAATCCAGGGGAAGAGTCTTGAGGAGATCATTTGCATATTCCCAGTGCCTTCTGGGATAAGTGAAGAGTCTCCGCGAGCTCAACGATCACTGGGTTTTGGCCGTTGCAGCTGAAAAGAGGAAATTGGAAAACCAGGGGAAGAGTCTTGAGGAGATCATTTGCATATTCCCAGTGCCTTCTGGGATAAGTGAAGAGTCTCCGCGAGCTCAACGATCACTGGGTTTTGGCCGTTGCAGCTGAAAAGAGGAAATCGGAAAACCAGGGGAAGAGTCTTGAGGAGATCATTTGCATATTCCCAGTGCCTTCTGGGATAAGTGAAGAGTCTCCGTGAGCTCAACGATCACTGGGTTTTGGCCGTTGCAGCTGAAAAGAGGAAATCGGAAAACCAGGGGAAGAGTCTTGAGGAGATCATTTGCATATTCCCAGTGCCTTCTGGGATAAGTGAAGAGTCTCCGCGAGCTCAACGATCACTGGGTTTTGGCCATTGCAGCTGAAAAGAGGAAATCGGAAAACCATGGGAAGAGTCTTGAGGAGATCATTTACATATTCCCAGTGCCTTCTGGGATAAGTGAAGAGTCTCCGCGAGCTCAACGATCACTGGGTTTTGGCCTTTGCAGCTGAAAAGAGGAAATCGGAAATTTTGGCTCATCTTTCATCGTTTTTAAGAAATCTCAAGATGGAAGAGGCCAGGAGTAGTGTTGAGCATTCCGATACCGCAAGTATCGGGTATCGGCCGATACTTGCTGTATCGGAATTCCGATACCGACTTCCGATATTTTTTCAATATCGGAATTCGGCATCGGAATCGGAAGTTCAGTTGATTGACGGCCTGACGTCATCATGATGCGCGGTGTGTGCGCATCATGATGCGCCGTCATTTCGGGCCTTCCGGGGGTCTCTGCCGGCCTGCCGGGGGGCTGTGCCGGCCTGCCGGGGGGCTGTGTGGACTGCCCGGGGTCTGTACCGGCCTGCCGGGGGGCTGTGCCGGCCTGCCGGTGGTCTGTGCACCCTGTGGGGGTCTGTACCGGCCTGCCGGGGGGCTGTGCCGGCCTGCCGGGGGGCTGTGCTGATGTCCGGGGGTCTGTGCAAGCATCGTCCGATGGGACTACAAGTCCCATCGGGCGATGCCTGCTACCATGACAGTGATTGACACATTAGCCAATGATGGGACAGTAGTAGTCCCATCATCCGGCTAATGTGTTAAATGTTAAAAAAAAAAAATACTACATACATACTACATGCATGCTACATACATACTACATGCATGCTACATACATACTACATGCATGCTACATACATACTACATATATACTACATACATACTACATACATGCTACATACATACTGCATGCTACATACATACTACATACATACTACATGCATGCTACATACATACTACATATATACTACATACATACTACATACATGCTGCATGCTACATACATACTACATACATACTACATACATGCTACATGCATGCTACATACATACTACATATATACTACATGCATGCTACATACATACTACATGCTACATACATACTACATATATACTACATACATACTACATACATACTGCATGCTACATACATACTACATACATACTACATGCATGCTACATACATACATATATACTACATACATACTACATACATGCTGCATGCTACATACATACTACATACATACTACATATATACTACATGCATGCTACATACATACTACATGCTACATACATACTACATATATACTACATACATACTACATACATACTACATACATACTGCATGCTACATACATACTACATACATACTACATGCATGCTACATACATACTACATATATACTACATACATACTACATACATGCTGCATGCTACATACATACTACATACATACTACATACATGCTACATGCATGCTACATACATACTACATATATACTACATGCATGCTACATACATACTACATGCTACATACATACTACATATATACTACATACATACTACATACATGCTACATACATACTGCATGCTACATACATGCTACATACATACTACATACATACTACATACATACTACATGCATGCTACATACATACTACATGCATGCTACATACATACTACATGCATGCTACATACATACCACATACATACTACATGCTACATACATACCACATATATACTACATACATACAATACATTCATACAATACATACATAGACATACAGTACATATAACATAGAGTAACATACTTACCAATACTTGTCACATTGTTCCCCGAAGCCATTGTCTATTCCGGGATAAATATTAACATAACAAACCACAAAAATACTCACCCACGATCCGAAGCAGTCCACGAGTGTGTCCCACGACGATCTTGGGTAGAGAACTGCAGCATCAGATGATGCTGCCGTTCTCTACGGGCTGCAGGAATCCAATGACGGAAGGTAGGTATCCTTCCGCACTGTATTCCTCCGCCACTTAAAAAAAAAAAGTCCCTAGTCTCACTTTATGCCATTGCTGTGTGGGAAATTCCCACACAGCAATGGCATAAAGTGAGACTAGGGACTTTTTTTTTTTAAGTGGCGGAGGAATACAGTGCGGAAGGATACCTACCTTCCGTCATTGGATTCCTGCAGCCCGTAGAGAACGGCAGCATCATCTGATGCTGCAGTTCTCTACCCAAGATCGTCGTGGGACACACTCGTGGACTGCTTCGGATCGTGGGTGAGTATTTTTGTGGTTTGTTATGTTAATATTTATCCCGGAATAGACAATGGCTTCGGGGAACAATGTGACAAGTATTGGTAAGTATGTTACTCTATGTTATATGTACTGTATGTCTATGTATGTATTGTATGAATGTATTGTATGTATGTAGTATATATGTGGTATGCATGTAGCATGTAGTATGTATGTGGTATGTATGTAGCATGCATGTAGTATGTATGTAGCATGCATGTAGTATGTATGTAGCATGCATGTAGTATGTATGTAGCATGCATGTAGTATGTATGTAGTATGTATGTAGCATGTATGTAGCATGCAGTATGTATGTAGCATGTATGTAGTATATATGTAGTATGTATGTAGCATGTAGTATGTATGTAGCATGCATGTAGTATATATGTAGTATGTATGTAGCATGCATGTAGCATGTATGTAGTATGTATGTAGTATATATGTAGTATGTATGTAGCATGCATGTAGTATGTATGTAGTATGTATGTAGTATGTATGTAGTATATATGTAGTATGTAGTATGAATGTAGTATATATGTAGTATGTATGTAGCATGTAGTATGTAGCATGCATGTAGTATATATGTAGTATGTATGTAGCATGTAGTATGTAGCATGCATGTAGTATATATGTAGTATGTAGCATGTAGTATGTATGTAGCATGCATGTAGTATGTAGCATGTAGTATGTATGTAGCATGCATGTAGTATATATGTGTTATGTATGTAGCATGTAGCATGCATGTAGCATGCATGTAGTATGTATGTAGTATATATGTGGTATGTATGTAGCATGCAGTATGTATGTAGCATGCATGTAGCATGTATGTAGTATGTAGTATGAATGTAGCATGTATGTAGTATGCATGTTGTATGTATGTAGCATGTAATTTTTTTTTTTTTTTTTTTTTTACATTTAACACATTAGCCGGATGATGGGACTACTACTGTCCCATCATTGGCTAATGTGTCAATCACTGTCATGGTAGCAGGCATCGCCCGATGGGACTTGTAGTCCCATCGGACGATGCCTGCACAGACCCCCGGAGCCTGCACAGACCACCGGCAGGCCGGCACAGCCCCCCGGCAGGCCGGCACAGCCCCCCGGAGCCTGCACAGCCCCCCGGCAGGCCGGCACAGCCCCCCGGCAGGCCGGCACAGCCCCCCGGCAGGCCGGCACAGCCCCCCGGAGCCTGCACAGACCACCGGCAGGCCGGCACAGACCACCGGAGCCTGCACAGACCCCCTGGCAGGCCGGCACAGCCCCCCGAAAGGCCCGTACAGACCCCAGAGAGGCTGTACAAGGGCAGGAAAGGGTTTTTCTTATTCCGATACCGGAAGTCCCATAGACTTGAATGGGACTTCCGGTATCGGAATCGGCGATACCGATACTTTTTTTAAAGATCGGCCGATACCATCCGATACGATACTTTGAAGTATCGGACGGTATCGCTCAACTCTAGCCAGGAGCCATTTGGTGAGCTGCATTTCTTGCTACATGTTCACAGATTTACCAGTGGAAAAGCCAAACTTCACATGCCACAAATGCAAGCTTGTGACCCTGTTGGAGGAAAAGTTGCAAAATCTCGAAGAGAGGTTAGCTACATTGAAGATCATTAAGGAAGGTGAAGAGTTCTTGGACAGAGCAGAATTATCTCTTCATGTTACAGAAAGAGAAGAAATTCGAAGTGCACCTGAAGAAACAGAGGAATGGAGACATGTGACCCAGAGAAGCAGGAGGATCAGGAGGCAGTCAGCACCCATACTGCTCAGAAACCAGTACCAGGCTCTCACGCAGGAAAACAATGAAGAAATACATCAGGATAAGACTTTGCCAACAAACAGCAACCTTGTACGCCTTCAGAGTCCTCCTGGATGGAGAAAGAAAAATGTTGTGAAGAAGAAACGGAGAGTGGTGGTCATGGGGGATTCCCTGTTGAGAGGAACAGAGGCCGCTATCTGCAGACTGGATATAACTTCAAGAGAAATGTGCTGTCTTCCAGGTGCAAAAATTAAAGATGTGTCTGACAGGATATCAGGACTCTTCAGACCTACAGATGACTACCCATTCCTGCTACTACATGTGGGGACAAATGACACCGCAAGAAACGACCTGGAAACCATCTGCAGAGACTTTGAAGACTTAGGCAAGAAAGTGAAAGAACTGGGAGCGCAGGTGGTCTTCTCTTCCATCCTCCCAGTGGATGGCCATGGAACAAGGCGGTGGAATAAGATTCTGCAGGTGAACAACTGGCTACGTCGATGGTGCCGTCAGCAACGATTTGGATTTCTGGATCACGGAGTGAACTACTTATACGATGGACTACTTGCTAGAGATGGGGTGCACCTTACGAAGACTGGAAAGCAGGTATTTGGAAGTCGCCTTGCTACACTTCTAAGGAGAGCTTTAAACTAGAACAACGTGGGAAGGGAAGCAAAAGACCAGAAAAAGCCATACACCTGACAAATGCTATTGAGAACTTTGCTATTAGAAGTGGAAAGGAAGAACAAAGACGAAATAATCTAATTAATAAAAATATTGGAGAAAGAGAAACCAATCACAAACTAACATGTTTCTATACTAATGCACAAAGCATGGTCAACAAACAAGGAGAATTGGAACTACTAACACAGGAAAAGAAATATGATGTCATTGGAATCACTGAAACTTGGTGGGACAATACACATGATTAGAATACAAGACTAGAAGGATACAACTTATTTGCAAGAAACAGACTTGATAAACGAGGAGGGGGTGTCGCATTGTATGTTAGAAACGCGTATATCTGCACAGAGATTGAAGCTTCAGAGACTGGGAGTTCTGTGGAAACTGTTTGGGTAAGAATACAAGGACAGAACAATGGAAAGGACACCATTGTAGGCATTTACTACAGGCCGCCTGTGCAAGCTGAAGATATGGATGAACTCTTTATGCATCAAATGGCCAAGTTCTCCAAAAAATATGACATAGTTGTCATGGGAGATTTCAACTATCCAGACATTTGTTGGGAATCTCTCTCAGGCAAAACTAACAGGTCAAGGAAATTCTTATCCTCTCTTGCTGACAACTTTATCTTCCAAAAGGTAAGGGAGAAAACAAGGGGAACTGCTACCTTGGATCTAATTCTTATAAACAGGGAGGAAATGGTTGAGGAGGTAAAAGTGGCTGGGACCCTAGGAGGTAGCGACCATGCTATTTTAGAATTTTGGATAACTAGAGGCGGAAGACCTGTGTAGACTCAGACGTCAAGGTTAGATTTCAGAAAGGCAGATTTTAAGGGATTCAGAAAGAGAATTGGAGGGATCCAATGGCTGGATATCCTTAAAGACAAAAATGTCCAGGAAGGATGGGAAATCTTGAAAAATGAAATTCTCAAAGCACAGTTGTTAACAATTCCGAAAAGAGGGAAGAATAGTAAGCATTTAAGGAAACCAGGATGGATGAACACAGAACTTAAGCACATGCTAAAAAGGAAGAAAAAAATGTTTATAAAATGGAAAGGGGGAGGCATATCTAAAGAAGAATATAATGCTGTCTGCAGAACCTGCAGGGCACAAATCAGATTAGCTAAAGCTGAAAATGAATTGAGGCTTGCAAGAGATGTCAAAAGCAATAATAAAGGATTTTGGGGATATGTCAAAAGTAAAAGAAAAGTCAAAGATGCTATAGGATTTTTACAGGATGAAAATGATGAAATGGTAAGACAGGATGTTGAGAAGGCTGAACTTTTAAATTCCTATTTTGCATCTGTTTTCTCTCAGAAAGGAAATGTAACATCAACTGTTATTCACTGTCCTATTAAGGGAATAGAAGAATCCAGGATATCTATAAACAGAAAGATAGTGAGGAAACAATTAGCTAACCTAAATGAATTCAAGTCTCCAGGTCCAGATGAATTACACCCCAGAGTACTGAAGGAGATAGCAGAAGAAATTTTTGAACCCCTCTCCATAATCTTTGAAAATTCTTGGAGAACAGGAGAAGTGCCAGAAGACTGGAGAAGAGCAAATGTTGTTCCTATCTTCAAAAAGGGGAAGAAGGTGGACCCAGGCAACTATAGGCCGGTGAGTCTGACTTCTATACCAGGAAAGATCTTTGAACAAATTATTAAACAACATGTATGTCAATACCTGGATAAGAATGAAGTGATTAAGCAGAGTCAGCATGGGTTTGTAACTAATAAGTCATGTCAGACTAATTTAATTTCCTTCTATGACGGAATCACTGATTGGGTGGATCAAGGAAATGCTGTAGATATAGTATATCTTGACTTCAGCAAAGCATTTGACAAAGTCTCTCATACAATCCTTATTGAAAAAATGACTAAGTATGGAATGGACAAGGCAACTGTTAGGTGGATTCATAACTGGCTTAGTGATCGGACCCAAAGAGTGGTCGTAAATGGCTGCACATCCAGTTGGAAGAATGTCTCAAGTGGGGTACCACAGGGCTCTGTCCTGGGCCCTGTATTGTTCAACATCTTTATCAACGATTTAGATGAAGGAATTGAGGGTAAACTGATTAAATTTGCTGATGACACAAAGCTAGGAGGGATAGCTAATACTAGAGAAGAGAGAGAGAGGATTCAAAAAGATTTAAATAAACTGGAGAAGTGGGCAGCAACTAACAGAATGTTTTTTAACAGGGAGAAATGCAAAGTACTACATCTGGGCAATAAAAATGAAAAAAGCATATATAGAATGGGAGGAATAGGGCTAAGTGACAGCACATGTGAAAAAGACTTGGGTATACTAATAGATCACAGACTGAATATGAGTCAACAGTGTGATGCAGCAGCAAAAAAGGCAAATGCAATTCTAGGATGTATTAACAGAAGCATACAGTCTAGATCACGTGAAGTCATTATTTCCCTCTACTCCTCTTTGGTCAGACCTCATCTGGAATATTGTGTCCAGTTTTGGGCACCACATTTTAAAAAAGACATCAACAAACTGGAGCAAGTTCAGAAAAGAGCGACCAGAATGGTGACCGGTCTGCAAACCCTGTCTTATGAGGAAAGGTTGCAGGATTTGGGAATGTTTAGTTTGCAAAAGAGAAGACTGAGAGGAGACTTAATAGCTGTCTACAAATATCTAAAGGGCTGTCACATTGTAGAAGGATCAACTTTATTCTCATTTGCACAAGGAAAGACTAGAAGCAATGGGATGAAACTGAATGGGAGGAGACACAGATTAGATATTAGAAAAAACTTTTTGACAGTTAGAGTGATCAATGAGTGGAACAGGCTGCCACGAGAAGTGGTGAGTTCTCCTTCAATGGAAGTCTTCAAACAGAGGCTGGACAGACATCTGACTGGGATGATTTAGCGAATCCTGCTTTGAGCAGGGGGTTGGACCAGATAGCCCAGGAGGTCCCTTCCAACTCTACGATTCTATGATTCTATGATTCTATTTCAGACCACTGTACCGTACAATCCTGAGCAAAATGGTTTCGCGGAAAGAAGGAACCGAACACTCTGTGAAAGTGGAAGAAGTATATTGTTTGATGCAAATCTGCCCACAGCATATTGGGGTGAAGCAATCATGACAGCTTGCTATCTTCAGAACAGACTACCAGGTAAAGCTACAGAGAAAACTCCGTTTGAGCAATGGAACAGCAGAAAGCCAAAACTACATCATATTCGGAAGTAAAGCGCTTGTACATGTTCCCAAAGAAAGGCGAACTAAGTGGGAATCTCACGCTAAGGGAGGGATCCTGGTAAACTACAGTGAAACCCAGAAAGGTTATAGGATTCTACACCCAGAAGCAAACAAGGTCACAATAAGTAGAGATGTAGTGATTGATGAGAACTTTGTGTCCCCCAAGTTTTGTGACATCACGCCAGTAGTCCAGCTGAAGTCACAATTACAAGGAGGATGTAGAGGTCTGGCTGGATTCTTCAGCCACTGAAGGAACAACAGAAAAATCAGGTGAATCTGAAATCAGGAGATCTTCAATATCAAACAGAGGCGTACCAGCTAAACGTCTATCCTGCATAGTCAAGACACTACCTGAATCAGAGCCACAGTCATGGGATGATCTTGGCACACCGTCTGTTAGGCGTCGGATTCCTGGCACTGCACAGCGGGAATCCAGAGCCAGACATCCTGCGGTCTCTCATTCTCCTCCAACCGCTCAGACTCCTGCTCAGCAATCACGGCAAGCCAGGCATTTCCCTCAGACTCGTTCTATGAGCCTGGATATTGCTACCACCTCTGGTGCAGCAATGCTAGTGCAACCTGCTTTGCAGGGAACTGCTCCAGAGGCTAAGTCCTCGTGCCGTGCTACTGGGCATGCCCGCAACTTGTCCTCTCAGTGGAGAGCAGGGGTCACATGTGCAGGTCCTATGTCGGATCTGATTGGTCCTTCCCAAAGTACTGGAAGGTCCCGGAAGCGCATGGCTATAAAAAGCCCGCATGGCGGCTCAGCCATGCACTAGTGTAGCATATTATTCTGTGTGTGTATGGTGATGGATGTATGGACTGGTGTCTGACTCATTATGAAACCCCTACCCTCTGATATTGCGAGTGGTGACCGAGTGTGAATAGTCAGCTCCAGGGTTGTAGCAAGCTACACGCCACTTGCTCCACACCTACACTAGCGTCCGTCGGCGCCCGGTCCTCGGTGCCGACGCTTGCGGCTTTTCTCTGCCGCTGCGCTGTAATAACAGCAACTATTGGTGTTCGCGGCTGCGACGCCACACGCAGGCCTCTGTGACGCTAACAGGGCCTGTGCCTTTGCTTTAGTGTTCTCCAAGCGACTCTGTGTTTGTACGGAGTCGCCCTTAGCGTTCGGGTGACGTTAACCCGAGCGCAGTCCCGCACCTACTAGGTGCATCTGCCATTGTTCAGCAGCGGTCTTGTCACCTACCGCACGGTGGACCCCGGGCGGCGAACGCACCTACTATTATTTATATTTGGTGCGTTCCGCCGACCCTAACATTACACTAGCGCCAGGGTCTGGCTGGCAATGGCAGACGTGCAGCAGCTGCAGCGCTACATTCGGCAGCTGGACAGCAGGTTGGCGGCTATTGAGAGCACCAACTCAGCTGCGAATGCTGCGCTAGCTGCTGCTCAGACAGTCGCTGAGGCTGTCTCACGTGCGCCCACACTTTTGCCCTTGCCGACAATGTCTCGCCTCCCGCTCCCCGATAAGTTTTCGGGTGATAGTGCCTCCTGTAGGGGATTCGTTAGTCAGTGCTCCATTCAGCTGGAGTTGCTGGCTGCACGGTTCCCTACAGAGCGGGCTAAGGTGGGATTTATTGTCTCCCTGTTGTCTGGCCGGGCATTACAGTGGGCCACGCCATTGTGGGAATGTGATGATCCTGTGGTACAGGGAGCTGCTCAGTTCCTCGCGGCTCTGAAGCAAGTCTTCTTGGGACCACGGGTCACACACGATACGGCTCTCCAACTGTTATCCTTAACACAAGGGTCACTTTCGGTTAGCCATCATGCTGTCCAGTTTCGGACACTGGCTTCCGAGTTAGAGTGGCCGGACAAAGTGTTGGTCCCGGTGTTTTGGAGAGGCCTGGCTGAGCACGTAAAAGATGCTCTAGCTACTAGGGAAATTCCCACAAGTCTGGAGGAGTTGATCGCCGTTTCCACCCGCATTGATCTCCGCTTCACGGAGCGCGGGTTGGAACGAGGGCAATCCAGACGTAGGGTTAATTTGGCTCCCACCTTTACCGAGCCGCTGATATATCCCACACAGGAGCTCCCTACCTCTGAGCCTATGGAGGTGTCTCGCACCGGAACTAAGTCGCGTCCGATGCGAAGTTCTGTGCGCTGTTATCAGTGCCGACAGTTTGGCCACTCGGCTGGCATATGCCCTCAGCGGCCGAAAAGACAATCACGTTCCGTGGCCGTAGGTGGTGGTGAATCCAAGGTGGGACCCTTTTCACCCAAACCGGTGTTCCGGGGTACATTAGATAGTGGGTCCTCCACCTGGGAGGCTGAGGTCACCCTGGATTCCGGGGCCGAGGGGAACTTTATGTCCTCGACTTTTGCCCAGAGACACGCTATCCCTCTGGTGTTACTCTCCCAACCTCTGACCATTAGGGTGGTAAATGGGGCACCGTTACCATCTCAGGTGACCCATCAGACAGCCCCACTCGGACTCTCTATTTCACCCTCACATCAGGAGACTCTGTCCCTGCTTATTATGCCCAATGGCATCGATCTGGTGCTCCTCGGAGTTCCCTGGCTTCGTTGCCACTCCCCTCATATTGACTCGGCTTCGGGGAGGATACTGGGCTGGGGCAAGGACTGTGAGGGAAGGTGCCTGAGGGGCAGCGTACAAGTGGCTTCCACTGAAGTGCCTGCAGATCTCTCCGCGCTCCCCAAACCCTACCACCAGTACGCGGACATCTTCTCTAAGAAGTCTGCGGAGACGCTCCCGCCGCACCGTTCCTATGATTGCCCGATTGATCTCCTGCCAGGCACAGAGCCTCCCCGAGGCTGTGTTTACCCCTTATCACTCCCTGAGACGGAGGCTATGTCCCAATATATCCGGGAGAACCTGGCTAGGGGTTTCATCAGAAAATCTGTGTCACCGGCTGGTGCAGGGTTCTTCTTCGTACAGAAGAAGAACGGAGAGTTACGCCCCTGCATTGACTACAGAGGTCTCAATGCTATCACGGTTAAAAACAAATACCCCCTACCGTTGATCTCGGAGTTATTTGACAGGTTGCGGGGGGCCCGGATCTTTACTAAATTAGATCTGCGGGGTGCATACAACCTGATCCGCATTCGCGAAGGAGACGAATGGAAGACAGCTTTTAATACCAGGGATGGCCATGACGAATACCTGGTTATGCCCTTTGGCCTTTGTAATGCGCCAGCTGTCTTCCAAGATTTTGTCAACGACGTCTTCCGCGACATGCTCTCTACCTCGGTGGTGGTCTATCTGGATGACATACTCATCTTTTCGCCAGATTTGACCACCCACCGGAGAGACGTCTGCAGGGTCTTTGACCGTCTGCGGGCGAACTCGCTATTTGCCAAGCTGGAGAAGTGCCAGTTTGAGCAGGAGTCCTTGCCGTTCCTGGGCTATATCATCTCGGCCCAGGGGCTGTCCATGGATCCTGCCAAACTACAAGCGGTAATGGACTGGCAGGAACCCCATTCCCTCAAAACGGTGCAGCGCTTTTTGGGGTTCGTGAATTACTACCGCCAGTTCATACCACACTTTTCCACACTGGTGGCTCCTTTGGTTGCTCTCACCAAGAAAGGAGCTAACCCCAATGCTTGGTCAGAACATGTCTCCAAGGCCTTCTCGGCTATAAAATCACATTTTGCTGGCGCTCCCATATTACATCGTCCCGATATGGATAAGCCGTTTATCCTTGAGGTAGACGCTTCTTCCGTCGGTGCAGGAGCAGTCCTTTATCAAAAGGATGCTCAAGGTCGGAAGCATCCCTGCTTCTTCTATTCCAAGACCTTCTCACCGGCGGAGAAAAATTACTCCGTCGGTGACAGGGAGCTGCTAGCCATGAAGTTGGCTTTTTCTGAGTGGAGACATCTCCTGGAGGGAGCCCGGTTTCCCTTTCAGGTATATACGGACCATAAAAACCTGGTGGATCTACAGACGGCCCAACACCTGAATTCCCGTCAGGCGAGGTGGTCGCTCTTCTTTTCCCGATTCCGCTTCACCCTCCCACTACCTCTCTGGAGAGAGGAACGTCCGTGCGGATGCTCTCTCACGTTCAGTGGTCTCAGCGGAAGAAGGAGAAACTGAGCCTCGGTCAATTCTCCCGCCGGAGAGTTTTACGACCGTGGCTCCAGTTGCTCTCGAGTCGGTACCACCGGGCAAGACCTTGGTGCCTCCTCAGCTACGGCCGGAGATCTTCGCCTGGGCACATGCCTCCATGGTGGGTGGCCATTTTGGTAATAAACGGACCGCCGAACTCCTGGCAAGGTCATATTGGTGGCCACATATGGCTCGAGATGTCAAGGAATACGTGCAAGCATGTGTTTCGTGTGCTCGGAACAGACCCGCTAGACAGAGGCCGGTGGGACTGTTGTTTCCCCTGCCAGTGGCGGATAGACCTTGGGAGATGGTTGGCATGGATTTCATAGTTGACCTGCCCAAGTCTGGTGGCAGTACGGACATCTGGGTGGTCACCGACCATTTTTCCAAAATGGTGCATCTGGTGCCACTCGCACGCCTGCCTTCCGCTCGAGGCCTGGCCACCTTGTTCATTAAGCATGTATTCCGTTTACATGGCATGCCGGACAAAATCGTGAGTGACCGCGGTCCCCAGTTTGCGTCTCGGTTTTGGAGGGAGCTCTGCAGTTTACTCAGCATCGAGCTAAATCTATCCTCCGCTTACCATCCCGAGACGAATGGCTTGGTCGAGAGCCAATCAGACCTTGGTCACCTATTTACGGCATTTTGTCTCTGCCAGGCAGGATGACTGGGCATCCTTGCTACCTTGGGCTGAATTTTCCCTAGACAATGCGGTGGCTGATTCCACTGGTCAGACGCCCTTTCTCCTAAACTATGGTCAACATCCACGCGTCCCTGTCCCGATGCCAGTGTCCTCCAGGATGAGGGCGTCCGCCGACACGCATCGGTGGCCCGCGCCAAGCTTCTCCCCTGGCGACATGGTATGGCTCTTCACCCGAAACATTAAACTGCGGGTCGAGTCTCCCAAGTTCGCACTGCGATACATTGGACCATTCAAGGTCCTCGAGCGACTTAGCTCGGTGGTCTACCGCCTGGCTCTTCCTCCACATTTGGCCATTTCGGACGTGTTCCATGTGTCCCTCCTCAAATCAGTTCACATGGTCCGGTTTTCTGAGTCATCTGCAGGGTCATCCGACTTATCATCTGATGAGTTTGAGGTTAACGCCATTGTGGGGCGCAGGTTTGTCCGCAGCAAAAAATTTTATTTGGTGGACTGGAAGGGTCATGGGCCCGAGGCTCGGACCTGGTGGAAAACATTCATGCACCGCTCCTGATCGTGGCCTTTGAGCGCAGTGAGGCTCAGAGGGGGGGGCCCTAGGAGGGGGGTAATGTTAGGTGTCGGATTCCTGGAACTGCACAGCAGGAATCCAGAGCCAGACATCCTGCGGTCTCTCATTCTCCTCCGACCGCTCAGACTCCTGCTCAGCAATCACGGCGAGCCAGGCATTTCCCTCAGACTCGTTCTGTGAGCCAGGATGTTGCAGCCACCTCTGGTGCAGCAATGGTAGCGCAACCTGCTTTGCAGGGAACTGCTCCAGAGGCTAAGTCCTCGTGCCGTGCTACTGGGCATGCCCGCAACTTGTCCTCTCAGTGGAGAGCAGGGGTCACATGTGCAGGTCCTATGTCGGATCTGATTGGTCCTTCCCAAAGTACTGGAAGGTCCCAGAAGCGCATGGCTATAAAAAGCCCCCGTGGCGGCTCGGCCATGCGCTAGTGTAGCATATTATTCTGTGTGTGTATGGTGATGGATGTATGGACTGGTGTCTGACTCATTATGAAACCCCTACCCTCTGATATTACGAGTTGTGACCAAGTGTGAATAGTCAGCTCCAGGGTTTTGGCAAGCTACACGCCACTTGCTCCACACCTACACTAGCGTCCGTCGGCGCCCAGTCCTCGGCGCCGACGCTTGCGGCTTTTCTCTGCCGCTGCGCTGTAATAACAGCAACTATTGGTGTTCGCGGCTGCGACGCCACACGCAGGCCTCTGTGACGCTAACAGGGCCTGTGCCTTTGCTTTAGTGTTCTCCAAGCGACTCTGTGTTTGTACGGAGTCGCCCTTAGCGTTCGGATGACGTTAACCCGAGCGCAGTCCCGCACCTACTAGATGCATCTGCCATTGTTCAGCAGCGGTCTTGTCACCTACCGCACGGTGGACCCCGGGCGGCGAACACACCTACTATTATTTATATTTGGTGCGTTCCGCCAACCCTAACACCGTCAACTCAGCCGACGGTGATTTATGAGGACAACCAAGGATGCATTAAACTTGCATGCAGTGAAAAGATCAGTGCTAGAACCAAGCACATTGACGTCAGACATCATCATTTACGTGATTTGATAGATCGTGGCATAATTCAGTTCATCTATTGTGAAACTGATAAAATGGCAGCTGACATTATGGCAAAGCCATTGCCACGAGCCAGGTTCCAAGAATTGAGGACCACACTGGGACTAAGAGGATAAGTAGTTGTTGAGTGGGGGTGTTGGAATAATGCATATTGATCTGTATGTATTGCAACAACTACTACTGTACTGTTTTATATATTGTGCATATTGTGAGATTGTTAACAAAGTTCAGTGAAAAAAAAAAAGACAGGATGCCCCTTCTTCTCTTCCGTTCTTGTTGTTGTAATGCTCCCATGCTACAAGCCACAGCAGATACCAGACTGATCACATTTCATGCTGTAAGCTGTTCAACCTGGATATGAATAAATCTACATTCTGTGTTGCTGACTCTGGATGTTACGCTGATTAATCCGCTGCTAACAAGTTATGACTGTGCAATTGAGTTGATGCCTGGGTGTAAATTTCCTAAGGGTGGGTTTTTCAACTTATCTGTACCCGAACATGATGCTATGCGATCCTATATTAAGGAGTCGTTGGAGAAGGGTCATATTAGACGATCCTCGTCACCGTTAGGCGCTGTTTTTTTTGTGGCCAAGAAAGATGGTTCATTAAGACCGTGTATTGATTATCGTTCCCTTAACAAGATGACGGTTAAATATCAGTACCCGTTACCTCTGATGTCTGATTTATTCTCCAGAGTTAAGAGTGCCTGCTGATTTACTAAGCTTGACCTCAGGGGGGCGTATAATCTTATTCGCATCAAGCACGGGGATGAATGGAAGACGGCATTTAATACTCCGGAGGGACATTTTGAGTACCTGGTGATGCCTTTTGGGCTCACTAATGCCCCTTCTGTCTTCCAATCCTTTATGAATGATATTTTCCGAGACTTTGTGGATAAGTTTTTGATCATCTATCTGGATGATATTTTGATCTTTTCTAGTGATTGGGATTCCCATGTGGAACATGTCCGGACTGTGTTCCGGATTTTGAGGGAGAATTCCCTGTTTGTTAAGGGATCGAAGTGCCTCTTTGGTGTACAGAGGATTTCATTTTTGGGATTTATCTTGTCTCCATCGACTATTGAAATGGACCCGGCCAAGGTACAGGCCATTTATGTTTGGGTTCAGCCTACTTTTTTGATGGCTCTCCTGAAGTTTTTGGGTTTTTCTAATTTCTATCGTAAATTTATAGGTAATTTTTCTAGTATTGTCAAACCACTGACTGACCTGACCAAGAAGGGAGCTGATGTGCTGAATTGGTCTCCTGAGGCTGTCTCAGCATTTCAGGAGCTTAAGCGGAGATTTACTTCAGCTACAATTTTACGGCAACCTGATGTCTCACTTCTATTTCAAGTGGAGGTGGACGCTCCTGAGATTGGTGCAGGAGCTGTGTTGTCCCAAAAAGACCCTGTGACTTCTAAGATGAATCCCTGTGCCTTCTTTTCTCGAAAGTTTTCCCCATCTGAGCGCAACTATGACGTGGGTAATCGGGAATTGTTGGCCATGAAATGGGCATTTGAGGAGTGGAGACATTGGTTGGAGGGAGCTAGACATCAATTTGTGGTCCTCACCGATCACAAGAATCTGATTTATCTGGAGTCGGTCAAACGCTTGAATCCTAGACAGGCTAGATGGGCATTGTTTTTCACGCGTTTTAGTTTTGTGGTCTCTTTTCTTCCGGGCACTAAGAATGTTAAGGCAGACGCCCTTTCTAGGAGTTTCTTTGCTGATTCTCTTAATGTGACCGAGCCTACTACTATCCTAGGTGAGGGGGTAGTTCTTTCTGCCATTTCGCCCGATTTAAGACGCGCGCTGGAGGAATTTCAGGAGGATAAACCTGAGCGTTGCCCTATGGGAAGATTGTATGTTCCTGACCAGTAGAGAAAGAGAGTGATGTGTGAAGTCCATTGCTCCGCATTGGCTGGTCATCCGGGTATTTTTGGTACCAGAGATTTGGTGAGTCGGTCGTTTTGGTGGCCTGCCTTATCTCGTGATGTCAGGAATTTTGTACAGTCCTGTGGGACTTATTCTTGGTCTAAACCCTGTTCTCGTTCTAGTGGGTTGCTGATGTCCCTGCCGGTGCCCAATAGGCCATGGACCCATATCTCAATGGATTTTGTTTCTGATCTTCCTGTCTCTCAGAGAATGACTGTTATCTGGGTGATTTGTGATAGATTTTCGAAGATGGTCCATCTTGTACCACTCCCAAAGTTGCCATCTTCTGCTGAGTTGGTGCCCTTGTTTTTACAACAGGTGGTTCGGTTACATGGGATTCCTGAGAACATTGTGTCCGATAGAGGGGTCCAGTTTGTTTCCAGATTCTGGAAAGCCTTTTGTTCCAATCTGGGAATTCAGTTATCCTTCTCCTCCGCGTTTCATCCCCAGACCAATGGGCAGACTGAGAGAACAAACCAGACCCTGGAGTCTTATTTAAGATGTTTTCTATCTGCTGATCAAGATGATTGGGTCTCATTTTTGCCCTTGGCCGAATTTGCGTTGAACAATAGAGCTAGTTCTGCCACTCTGATGCCACCCTTTTTCTGTAATTTTGGGTTTCATCCTCGATTCTCTTCAGGGCAAGTGGATTCTTCGTCCTGCCCAGGTGTGGACACTGTGGTTGTGAGAATGCAGCAGATATGGGACCAAGTGGTGGATAAGTTGTCACTCTCTCAGGAAAAGGCCCAGCGTTTTTCCAACCGGCGTAGGACCATTGGTCTCCGGTTTAAAGTGGGTGATATGGTTTGGCTGTCGTCTAAGAATATTCCTATGAAGGTTGCATCTCCAAAATTTAAGCCAAGATTTATTGGACCTTATAAGATTTTGGAGATTCTTAATCCTGTTTCTTTTTGATTGGCTCTTCCAGTTACGTTGAAAATCCTTAATGTATTTCACAAGTCACTGTTGAAGAGGTTTGTTGAGCCAGTTGTTCCTGTGGCAGCACCTCCTGATCCCGTATTGGTTAAAGGCAATGTGGAATATGAGGTAGAGAAAATATTGGATTCTCGTTTGGTTAGACGGAGACTCCAGTATTTGGTCAAACGGAAGGGTTATGGCCAAGAGGATAATTCTTGGGTCTCTGCCTCTGATATTCATGCCAATAAGTTGGTTCGTGCTTTTCACCGGGCCCATCCTGATCGGCCTGGTGGCATAGATGAGGGTTCGGTGACCCCTCCTCAAGGGGGGGTACTGTCATGAACTCATTTTCTGCTCCACCAGTTGAGAGTTCCCCTTCCGTTCTCCCTCTGGTGGTGACAGGAGGTAGTGAGGTTGGTTTAAGTGGTAGTGATCTGCCACCTGATGAGGAAGATAACGATTGGATCTCTGGAGTATCAGACTGGATATAAGACAGCCGACGCCCTATCCGGGTGCTGGTGATTCAGTCTGCTTCTCAGGTCCTGGACTTGCGCTCTCTTCCAGTCTTCTCAAGTTAAGTTTGTTTTTTTCTAATGTTCACACTTGCGCTTGTTGGTCAATTCAGTTTTTTGTGTAATCAGCCTGCCCCTGCTGGGGCTATGCTGAAATTCCACTCCTGTTAATCAGTATTTGCCAATCTGCTTTTTGTCCCTTATTAGATTGGCCTCTTTTTTGCTCTGTCTCAGAATATTTCAGAGTGCTGATATAGGTTTAGAAGTCTAGTGACTTCAGGGTTAATTTTGCTATCAGAAGTGTTGGACATTATTTTTGCAGGTTTTTTTTGGCAGATTGCAGACAGTGTCTTTCCTTTTCTGTCCTTTTTAGTTAGCCGGGCCCCATCGTTTGCTCAGCCTATTTTCCTGCCTTTGTTTGTATTTTCATCTTGCTTCACCATCAATACATGTGGGGGGCTGTCTTTCCTTTGGGGTCTGCTCTGGGGCAGTTAATTTTCCTCTTTTCCTGCTTTAGGCTTATGTAGTTCTCCGGTTGTGACGAGGCGTCTAGGACCAACGTAGGAACGCTCCACGACTGCTGCTAGTTGTGCGGGTAAGATCAGGGATCAGCAATCTGCATAGTTACCAACTTCTCTGGTTTTCTGAGACTTAGCTTGTTGTCTTTTTTTTCCTCCTTGGTTTTCCATTCATAACAGCACCTCTACACTAGCGTCCGGTGGTGTCACGTCTCTCATGGCACTATCGCATAGCGGCTGTGTCTGCTGCCGCGTTGCATTCGGCAGCATTTACCGGCGTCCGCAGTAGCGACGGCGCATGGTAGGTCTAGACCAGTGGTCCCCAACCTTTTTTGCACCAGGGACCGGCTTGAAGCAAGACCATTCTTCCATGGCCCAGCAGGGCGGGGATGGAGGTGTGACAGGGGCGGGGCTTTGGTAATAAGGGGGCGGGGCTATGGACGCAGTTGTAGTTTAGCAGTGCATACTTATAATTTAATTATAACATTTATAATGTGACTCAACTCACCATAGGTTTTGAATGAGTGGGAGCACCTGGCTTGTTTCTCTGTTTCAGTGGGAGCACTGGGCTACTTCTGCTGATGACCGTCACTGCTAAAGATGATTGGAACCTACAAGGAAATGGAGCATTTAGCACTTAAGAAAAATTGTACTGGAGTTCTGTACATGTTGATTATTTTCTAATCATCAGAAAATGTATGTGTGGCTCCCCCTGTTCCATCCTTGTATACATGGCTCCGCTCCCACTCTCTCATCCTGTATACATGGCTCCGCTCCCACTCTCCCATCCTGTATACATGGCTCCGCTCCCACTCTCCCATCCTGTATACATGGCTCCGCTCCCAGTCACTCATCCTGTATACATGGCTCTGCTCGCACCCTACCATTCTGTATACATGGCTCTGCTCCCACTCTTCCATCCTGTATACATGGCTCCCCTGTCCCATCCTGTATACATGGCTCCGCTCCCACTCTTTCTCCCCTGTATGCATGGCTCCGCTCCCACTCTATCTCCCTTGTATATATGGCTCCGCTCCCACTCTCCCTCCCCTGTATATATGGCTCTGCTCCCACTCTCCCTCCCCTGTATACATGGCTCCGCTCCCACTCTCCCTCCCCTGTATACATGGCTCCGCTCCCACTCTCCCTCCCTTGTATATATGGCTCCGCTCCCACTCTCCCTCCCCTGTATATATGGCTCCGCTCCCACTCTCCCTCCCTTGTATATATGGCTCCGCTCCCACTCTCCCTCCCTTGTATATATGGCTCCGCTCCCACTCTCCCTCCCCTGTATATATGGCTCCGCTCCCACTCCCCTGGCCTCCCTTGTATATATGGCTCCGCTCCCACTCTCCCTCCCCTGTATATATGGCTCCGCTCCCACTCTCCCTCCCTTGTATATATGGCTCCGCTCCCACTCTCCCTCCCTTGTATATATGGCTCCGCTCGCTCCCCCATCCTCCCCCATCATACTCACCCTCACGTCGCTGAACTTCCCTCCCTGCATCTCGCGGCGCTTCAGCTCCTGTGCGGAGCGGTCACGTGCTACCGCTCATTAAGGTCTTCTGTCCGCGGACCGGCAAGGGCACTGCAACGGCCCGGTGCTGGGCCGCGGACCGGTGGTTGGGGACCCCTGGTCTAGACGGACGCTGTCCCCTGTCTTGGACCCGTGTCCTGTGACCTGATACCGTGCGTGCAATTTCGCTGAGACCTGTGAGTCTAACAGGCTCGGTGTTTATGTTTATGTTACAGCGCCTCTGTGAGTTAACAGAGTCCGCTCTGCGCACATCGGGTGACTTTGATCCCGTGCGCATTATACCGCCATATAGCACGTCTGCCATTGTCCACCGTGCAGTAGGTGTTAAAACCGCTGATAGACAATGGCAGACGCGCTATATGGTGGTATAATGTGCACGGGTTCAACGTCACCCGAAGTGCGCAGAGCGGACTCTGTTAACTCACAGAGGCGCGATAACATAAACACAGAGCCTGTTAGACTCACAGGTCTCAGCGAAATTGCACGCACGGTATCAGGTCACAGGACACGGGTCCAAGACAGGGGACAGCGTCCGTCTAGACCTACCATGCGGCGTCGCTACTGCGGACGCCGGTAAATGCTGCTGAATGCAACGCGGCGGCAGAGACAGCCGCTATGCGATAGTGCCGTGAGAGACGTGACACCACCGGACGCTAGTGTAGAGGTGTGGTGTGCACAGTGGCCTATGGCTTGCCATGGACTGGCGCTGACTTTCTATAGGTTCCCTTTCCACATGCGTAATATCAAAGGGAGGGGACTCTTAATAAGTCAGTCACCAGAATCATACATCCATCACCATTCACACATCTAAAATGTAGCAAGAAGAGTCTATACTAGCGCATGGCCGAGTGGCCATGCAAACCTTTTATAGTCGTGCGCTGCTGGGACCCTCTAGATCTATGAGATGGACCAATCAGATCTGGAGCAGGACCTGAGCACGTGACTCCCGACCCCCAATGGGAGATCGTCTCGTGAGCATGCTCAGTGGAGCGGCAGAGGAACTTAGCCTCAGGAATGGCTTGCTGCAGAGCAACATGTGAGGCTCTGGATTCCTGTTGTGTCGCTGCAGGAATCCGACGCCTAACACTATGTGTATATATCTATTCTTTCGTTTATTTACTAAACCTGTCAGTGTGATTTTACTGTCTAGCAAAATGAATTGCCGGCTTTTCTAAAGGACACCAGTGCGTATTTCTCGCAAGTCACATGTGTGGTCTGTGTGTAATTTGGAGTTTTCTTGCCCCTATAGACTTGCATTGGCGTATTTCGGCTGGAATACGCTGACCATAGCAGCATGCTGCGATTGTCTCGGCCCGTAAAATACGAGCGAGAAATATACGGCTGTTGGGAGCTGCCCCACAGAGAATCATTGGCCCGTGTGCAATGCGTGCTTTTTACGCCTCTCATCGTCCGTATTTCTCTCTAGTGTGACGCCTTAGTGGGGCCTTAACTTCTTGCCTGTCACACTACTCCATCAAGGCGAAAAAAATCGCATTATGGGATGAGACATGGCAGTTAGTGTGTGAACTACAAGCCCCCAGCAAGGCTTATAGTGACTTCTGGGCTCTTACGTTTCCTGTCAGTGGCCACATGAGACAGAAGGGCCACTAGACGAAATTATTTTCCCGCCTTTCTGTTTCTAAGGCGACAATCTATCCCTCGGCGCTCTCGTGGCCGCCTGCGGAGGTTTTAAAAACGGATCAGACGAGAGCAGTCGATTCGCAGAGGGGAGGAGGAGAGAGAGGGGAGGAGAGCGGAGGAGGGAGCAAATCATCGCCAGAGAGGAGAGATTCAAACACAAACAACTGGATGGGCAGCGACCCATCAGCGCCGGACACCGACTCCTCGCCCTCCCGCCCGCTCCGCACCACAGCCAGGCAGCAGCGGCCTCCACTGCGCCCCGCAGCCACCCTCCACGCCTCCTCCTCCGGCCTGCCCTGCGCTCCGGCCCGCCTCACCCCTGGGTGGCTCCCGCGTTTCCCGCTCTTTCCTCTGACTATTCTCTGAGGCCTCAACCCCCGCCATGTCTCGCTCCAACAGACAGAAGGAGTACAAGTGCGGGGATCTGGTGTTCGCCAAGATGAAGGGCTACCCGCACTGGCCGGCCCGGGTGAGTGCTCCGCCGGGTGGGGGAGGGGAAGACGGCCGTGTGCGCCTGTACGGCATGTGTCATGTGTGCACTGGTGACACTATACAGCAATGTGACTATGCGCAGCTAGTGTGTGCACCTGTACGGCGTGTCGTGTGCACTAGTGATAGTATACAGCAATGTGACTGTGCACAGCTAGTGTGTGTGTGTGACTGTGCACAGCTAGTGTGTGTGTGTGACTGTGCACAGCTAGTGTGTGTGTGTGACTGTGCACAGCTAGTGTGTGTGTGTGACTGTGCACAGCTAGTGTGTGTGTGTGACTGTGCACAGCTAGTGTGTGTGTGTGACTGTGCACAGCTAGTGTGTGTGTGTGACTGTGCACAGCTAGTGTGTGTGTGTGACTGTGCACAGCTAGTGTGTGTGTGTGACTGTGCACAGCTAGTGTGTGTGTGTGACTGTGCACAGCTAGTGTGTGTGTGTGACTGTGCACAGCTAGTGTGTGTGTGTGACTGTGCACAGCTAGTGTGTGTGTGACTGTGCACAGCTAGTGTGTGTGTGTGACTGTGCACAGCTAGTGTGTGTGTGTGACTGTGCACAGCTAGTGTGTGTGTGACTGTGCACAGCTAGTGTGTGTGTGACTGTGCACAGCTAGTGTGTGTGTGTGTGTGACTGTGCACAGCTAGTGTGTGTGTGTGTGTGACTGTGCACAGCTAGTGTGTGTGTGTGTGTGTGACTGTGCACAGCTAGTGTGTGTGTGTGTGTGTGACTGTGCACAGCTAGTGTGTGTGTGTGTGACTGTGCACAGCTAGTGTGTGTGTGTGTGACTGTGCACAGCTTGTGTGTGTGTGTGTGACTGTGCACAGCTAGTGTGTGTGTGTGTGTGACTGTGCACAGCTAGTGTGTGTGTGACTGTGCACAGCTTGTGTGTGTGTGACTGTGCACAGCTTGTGTGTGTGTGACTGTGCACAGCTTGTGTGTGTGTGTGTGTGACTGTGCACAGCTAGTGTGTGTGTGTGACTGTGCACAGCTAGTGTGTGTGTGTGACTGTGCACAGCTAGTGTGTGCACCTGTACGGCGTGTCGTGTGCACTAGTGATAGTATACAGCAATGTGACTGTGCGCAGCTAGTGTGTGTGTGTGACTGTACGCAGCTAGTGTGTGCACCTGTACGGCGTGTCGTGTGCACTAGTGATAGTATACAGCAATGTGACTGTGCACAGCTAGTGTGTGTGTGACTGTGCACAGCTAGTGTGTGTGTGACTGTGCGCAGCTAGTGTGTGCACCTGTACGGCGTGTCGTGTGCACTAGTGATAGTATACAGCAATGTGACTGTGCGCAGCTAGTGTGTGTGTGACTGTGCACAGCTAGTGTGTGCACCTGTACGGCGTGTCGTGTGCACTAGTGATAGTATACAGCAATGTGACTGTGCGCAGCTAGTGTGTGTGACTGTACGCAGCTAGTGTGTGCACCTGTACGGCGTGTCGTGTGCACTAGTGATAGTATACAGCAATGTGACTGTGCACAGCTAGTGTGTGTGTGACTGTGCACAGCTAGTGTGTGTGTGTGTGTCTGTGCGCAGCTAGTGTGTGCACCTGTACGGCGTGTCGTGTGCACTAGTGATAGTATACAGCACTGTGACTGTGCGCAGCTAGTGTGTGTGACTGTGCGCAGCTAGTGTGTGTGACTGTGCGCAGCTAGTGTGTGTGACTATGCGCAGCTAGTGTGTGTGTGTGACTATGAGCAGCTAGTGTGTGTGTGTGACTATGCGCAGCTAGTGTGTGTGTGTGACTATGCGCAGCTAGTGTGTGTGTGTGACTATGCGCAGCTAGTGTGTGTGTGTGACTATGCGCAGCTAGTGTGTGTGTGTGACTATGCGCAGCTAGTGTGTGTGTGACTATGCGCAGCTAGTGTGTGTGTGACTATGCGCAGCTAGTGTGTGTGTGACTATGCGCAGCTAGTGTGTGTGTGACTATGCGCAGCTAGTGTGTGTGTGACTATGCGCAGCTAGTGTGTGTGTGACTATGCGCAGCTAGTGTGTGTGTGACTATGCGCAGCTAGTGTGTGTGTGACTATGCGCAGCTAGTGTGTGTGTGACTATGCGCAGCTAGTGTGTGTGTGACTATGCGCAGCTAGTGTGTGTGTGACTATGCGCAGCTAGTGTGTGTGTGACTATGCGCAGCTAGTGTGTGTGTGACTATGCGCAGCTAGTGTGTGTGTGACTATGCGCAGCTAGTGTGTGTGTGACTATGCGCAGCTAGTGTGTGTGTGACTATGCGCAGCTAGTGTGTGTGTGACTATGCGCAGCTAGTGTGTGTGTGACTATGCGCAGCTAGTGTGTGTGTGACTATGCGCAGCTAGTGTGTGTGTGACTATGCGCAGCTAGTGTGTGTGTGACTATGCGCAGCTAGTGTGTGTGTGACTATGCGCAGCTAGTGTGTGTGTGACTATGCGCAGCTAGTGTGTGTGTGACTATGCGCAGCTAGTGTGTGTGTGACTATGCGCAGCTAGTGTGTGTGTGACTATGCGCAGCTAGTGTGTGTGTGACTATGCGCAGCTAGTGTGTGTGTGACTATGCGCAGCTAGTGTGTGTGTGACTACGCGCAGCTAGTGTGTGTGTGACTACGCGCAGCTAGTGTGTGTGTGACTACGCGCAGCTAGTGTGTGTGTGACTACGCGCAGCTAGTGTGTGTGTGACTACGCGCAGCTAGTGTGTGTGTGACTACGCGCAGCTAGTGTGTGTGTGACTACGCGCAGCTAGTGTGTGTGTGACTACGCGCAGCTAGTGTGTGTGTGACTACGCGCAGCTAGTGTGTGTGTGACTACGCGCAGCTAGTGTGTGTGTGACTACGCGCAGCTAGTGTGTGTGTGACTACGCGCAGCTAGTGTGTGTGTGACTACGCGCAGCTAGTGTGTGTGTGACTACGCGCAGCTAGTGTGTGTGTGACTACGCGCAGCTAGTGTGTGTGTGACTACGCGCAGCTAGTGTGTGTGTGACTACGCGCAGCTAGTGTGTGTGTGACTACGCGCAGCTAGTGTGTGTGTGACTACGCGCAGCTAGTGTGTGTGTGACTACGCGCAGCTAGTGTGTGTGTGACTACGCGCAGCTAGTGTGTGTGTGACTGCGCGCAGCTAGTGTGTGTGTGACTGCGCGCAGCTAGTGTGTGTGTGACTGCGCGCAGCTAGTGTGTGTGTGACTGCGCGCAGCTAGTGTGTGTGACTGCGCGCAGCTAGTGTGTGCACCTGTACGGCGTGTCGTGTGCACTAGTGATAGTATACAGCAATGTGACTGTGCACAGCTAGTGACACTATACAGCGATGTGACTATGCGCAGCTAGTGTGTGTGACTGTACGGCGTGTCGTGTGCACTAGTGATAGTATACAGCAATGTGACTGTGCGCAGCTAGTGTGTGTGTGACTGTGCACAGCTAGTGTGTGACTGCGCAGCTAGTGTGTGCACCTGTACTGCGTGTCGTGTGCACTAGTGATAGTATACAGCAATGTGACTGTGCGCAGCTAGTGTGTGACTGTGCGCAGCTAGTGTGTGACTGTGCGCAGCTAGTGTGTGACTGTGCGCAGCTAGTGTGTGACTGTGCGCAGCTAGTGTGTGACTGTGCGCAGCTAGTGTGTGACTGTGCGCAGCTAGTGTGTGCACCTGTACGGCGTGTCGTGTGCACTAGTGATAGTATACAGCAATGTGACTGTGCGCAGCTAGTGTGTGTGACTGTGTGCAGCTAGTGTGTGCACCTGTACGGCGTGTCGTGTGCACTAGTGATAGTATACAGCAATGTGACTGTGCGCATCTAGTGTGTGTGTGTGACTGTGCACAGCTAGTGTGTGTGACTGTGCGCTGCTAGTGTGTGCACCTGTACGGCGTGTCGTGTGCACTAGTGATAGTATACAGCAATGTGACTGTGCGCAGCTAGTGTGTGTGTGACTATGCGCAGCTAGTGTATGTGACTGTGCGCAGCTAGTGTGTGTGTGACTGTGCGCAGCTAGTGTGTGTGACTGTGCGCAGCTAGTGTGTGTGACTGTGCGCAGCTAGTGTGTGTGACTATGCGCAGCTAGTGTGTGTGACTGTGTGCAGCTAGTGTGTGCACCTGTACGGCGTGTCGTGTGCACTAGTGATAGTATACAGCAATGTGACTGTGCGCAGCTAGTGTGTGTGACTGTGCACAGCTAGTGACACTATACAGCGATGTGACTATGCGCAGCTAGTGTGTGTGACTGTACGGCATGTGTCATGTGTGCACTGGTGACACTATACAGCAATGTGACTATGCGCAGCTAGTGTGTGCACCTGTACGGCATGTCGTGTGCACTAGTGATAGTATACAGCAATGTGACTGTGCGCAGCTAGTGTGTGTGACTGTGCGCAGCTAGTGTGTGTGACTGTGCGCAGCTAGTGTGTGTGACTGTGCACAGCTAGTGTGTGTGACTGTGCACAGCTAGTGTGTGCGACTGTACGGCGTGTCGTGTGCACTAGTGATAGTATACAGCAATGTGACTGCGCAGCTAGTGTGTGTGTGTGTGTGACTGTGCACAGCTAGTGTGTGACTATGCGCACCTAATGTGTGCACCTGTACGGCGTGTCGTGTGCACTAGTGATAGTATACAGCAGTGTGACTGTGCGCAGCTAGTGTGTGTGACTGTGCGCAGCTAGTGTGTGTGACTGTGCGCAGCTAGTGTGTGCGACTGTACGGCGTGTCGTGTGCACTAGTGATAGTATACAGCAATGTGACTTTGCGCAGCTAGTGTGTGTGACTGCAGCTAGTGTGTGCACCTGTACGGCGTGTCGTGTGCACTAGTGATAGTATACAGCAATGTGACTGTGCGCAGCTAGTGTGTGTGTGACTGCACAGCTAGTGTGTGTGTGACTGTGCACAGCTAGTGTGTGTGACTATGCGCAGCTAGTGTGTGCACCTGTACGGCGTGTCGTGTGCACTAGTGATAGTATACAGCAATGTGACTGTGCGCAGCTAGTGTGTGTGAATGTGCACAGCTAGTGTGTGACTATGCGCAGCTAGTGTGTGCACCTGTACGGCGTGTCGTGTGCACTAGTGATAGTATACAGCAATGTGACTGTGCGCAGCTAGTGTGTGTGACTATGCGCACCTAGTGTGTGCACCTGTACGGCGTGTCGTGTGCACTAGTGATAGTATACAGCAATGTGACTGTGCGCAGCTAGTGTGTGTGACTGTGCGCAGCTAGTGTGTGTGACTGTGCGCAGCTAGTGTGTGCACCTGTACGGCGTGTCGTGTGCACTAGTGATAGTATACAGCAATGTGACTGTGCGCAGCTAGTGTGTGTGACTATGCGCAGCTAGTGTGTGTGACTGTGCGCAGCTAGTGTGTGCACCTGTACGGCGTGTCGTGTGCACTAGTGATAGTATACAGCAATGTGACTGTGCGCAGCTAGTGTCTGTGTGTGACTATGCGCAGCTAGTGTGTGCACCTGTACGGCGTGTCGTGTGCACTTGTGATAGTATACAGCAATGTGACTGTGCGCAGCTAGTGTGTGTGTGTGTGACTGTGCGCAGCTAGTGTGTGTGACTATGCGCAGCTAGTGTGTGTGACTGTGCGCAGCTAGTGTGTGCACCTGTACGGCGTGTCGTGTGCACTCGTGATGGTATACAGCAATGTGACTGCGCAGCTAGTGTGTGTGTGTGTGTGTGTGTGTGACTATGCGCAGCTAGTGTGTGCACCTGTACAGCGTGTCGTGTGCACTAGTGATAGTATACAGCAATGTGACTGTGCGCAGCTAGTGTGCGTGTGTGACTATGCGCAGCTAGTGCGTGTGTGACTGTGCGCAGCTAGTGTGTATGCCTGTAAGGCGTGTCATGTGTGCACTAGTGACAGTATACAGCAATGTGACTGTGCGCAGCTAGTGTGTGCACCTGTACGGCGTGTCGTGTGCACTAGTGACACTATACAGTGATGTGACTATGCGCAGCTAGTGCGTGTGTGACTGTGCGCAGCTAGTGTGTATGCCTGTACGGCGTGTCATGTGTGCACTAGTGACAGTATACAGCAATGTGACTGTGCGCAGCTAGTGTGTGTGTGACTGTGCACAGCTAGTGACACTATACAGCAATGTGACTGCGCAGCTAGTGTGTGTGACTATGCGCAGCTAGTGTGTGCACCTGTACGGCGTGTCGTGTGCACTAGTGACACTATACAGTGAGGTGACTATGCGCAGCTAGTGTGTGCACCTGTACGGCGTGTCGTGTGCACTAGTGACACTATACAGCAATGTGACTGTGCGCAGCTAGTGTGTGTGACTGTACGGCGTGTGTCATGTGTGCACTAGTGATAGTATACAGCAATGTGACTGTGCGCAGCTAGTGTGTGTGCCTGTACGGCGTGTGTCATGTGTGCACTTGTGACACTATACAGCAATGTGACTGTGCGCAGCTAGTGTGTGTGACTATGCGCAGCTAGTGTGTGCACCTGTACCGCGTGTCGTGTGCACTAGTGATAGTATACAGCAATGTGACTGTGCGCAGCTAGTGTGTATGCCTGTACGGCGTGTCATGTGTGCACTAGTGACAGTATACAGCAATGTGACTGTGCGCAGCTAGTGTGTGCACCTGTACGGCGTGTCGTGTGCACTAGTGATAGTATACAGCAATGTGACTGTGCGCAGCTAGTGTGTGTGACTGTGCACAGCTAGTGACACTATACAGCAATGTGACTGTGCGCAGCTAGTGTGTGTGACTGTACGGCGTGTGTCATGTGTGACTGTACGGCGTGTGTCATGTGTGCACTAGTGATAGTATACAGCAATGTGACTGTGCGCAGCTAGTGTGTGTGACTGTACGGCGTGTGTCATGTGTGCACTAGTGACACTATACAGCAATGTGACTGCGCAGCTAGTGTGTGTGCCTGTACGGCGTGTGTCATGTGTGCACTAGTGACACTATACAGTGATGTGACTATGCGCAGCTAGTGTGTGTGCCTGTACGGCGTGTCATGTGTGCACTAGTGACACTATACAGTGATGTGACTATGCGCGGCTAGTGTGTGTGCCTGTACGGCGTGTCGTGTGCACTAGTGATAGTATACAGCAATGTGACTGTGCGCAGCTAGTGTGTATGCCTGTACGGCGTGTCATGTGTGCACTAGTGACACTATACAGCGATGTGACTATGCGCAGCTAGTGTGTGTGTGCGCCTGTACGGCATGTGTCATGTGTGCACTAGTGACACTATACAGTGATGTGACTATGCGCAGCTAGTGTGTGTGACAATGCGCAGCTAGTTTGTGCACCTGTACGGCGTGTCGTGTGCACTAGTGATAGTATACAGCAATGTGACTGCGCAGCTAGTGTGTGTGACTGTGCGCAGCTAGTGTGTGCACCTGTACGGCGTGTCGTGTGCACTAGTGATAGTATACAGCAGTGTGACTGTGCGCAGCTAGTGTGTGTGTGTGACTGTGCGCAGCTAGTGTGTGTGTGTGTGACTGTGCGCAGCTAGTGTGTGTGTGTGTGACTGTGCGCAGCTAGTGTGTGTGTGTGTGACTGTGCGCAGCTAGTGTGTGTGTGTGTGACTGTGCGCAGCTAGTGTGTGTGTGTGACTGTGCGCAGCTAGTGTGTGTGTGTGACTGTGCGCAGCTAGTGTGTGTGTGTGACTGTGCGCAGCTAGTGTGTGTGTGTGACTGTGCGCAGCTAGTGTGTGTGTGTGACTGTGCGCAGCTAGTGTGTGTGTGTGACTGTGCGCAGCTAGTGTGTGTGTGACTGTGCGCAGCTAGTGTGTGTGTGACTGTGCGCAGCTAGTGTGTGTGTGTGACTGTGCGCAGCTAGTGTGTGTGTGACTGTGCGCAGCTAGTGTGTGTGTGTGTGACTGTGCGCAGCTAGTGTGTGTGTGTGTGACTGTGCGCAGCTAGTGTGTGACTGTGCGCAGCTAGTGTCATGTGTGCACTAGTGACACTATACAGTGATGTGACTATGCGCAGCTAGTGTGTGCACCTGTACGGCGTGTCGTGTGCACTAGTGATAGTATACAGCAGTGTGACTGTGCGCAGCTAGTGTGTGTGTGTGACTGTGCGCAGCTAGTGTGTGTGTGTGTGACTGTGCGCCTGTACGGCATGTTTCATGTGTGCACTAGTGACACTATACAGTGATGTGACTATGCGCAGCTAGTGTGTGCACTTGTGATAGTATACAGCAATGTGACTGTGCGCAGCTAGTGTGTGTGTGACTGTGCGCAGCTAATGTGTGCACCTGTACGGCGTGTCGTGTGCACTAGTGATAGTATACAGCAATGTATCTGTGCTCAGCTAGTGTGTGTGTGTGACTGTGCGCAGCTAGTGTGTGTGTGACTGTGCGCCTGTACGGCATGTGTCATGTGTGCACTAGTGACCGTATACAGCAATGTGACGATGCGCGGCTAGTGTGTGGGTGACTGTGCGCAGCTAGTGTGTATGCCTGTACGGCGTGTCATGTGTGCACTAGTGACACTATACAGCAATGTGACTGTGCGCAGCTAGTGTGTGGGTGACTGTGCGCAGCTAGTGTGTATGCCTGTACGGCGTGTCATGTGTGCACTAGTGACACTATACAGCAATGTGACTATGCGCAGCTAGTGTGTGTGTGTGCGCCTGTACGGCATGTGTCATGTGTGCACTAGTGACCGTATACAGCAATGTGACGATGCGCAGCTAGTGTGTATGCCGGTACGGCGTGTCATGTGTGCACTAGTGACACTATACAGCGATGTGACTGTGTGCAGCTAGTGTGTGGGTGACTGCGCAGCTAGTGTGTGCACCTGTACGGCGTGTCGTGTGCACTAGTGATAGTATACAGCAATGTGACTGTGCGCAGCTATTGTGTGCACCTGTACGGCGTGTCGTGTGCACTAGTGACATTATACAGCAATGTGACTGTGCGCAGCTAGTGTGTGTGAATATGCACGGCTAGTGTGTGTGACTGTGCGCAGCTAGTGTGTGCACCTGTACGGCGTGTCGTGTGCACTAGTGACAGTATACAGCAATGTGACTGTGCGCAGCTAGTGTGTGTGAATATGCACGGCTAGTGTGTGACTGTGCGCAGCTAGTGTGTGCACCTGTACGGCGTGTCATGTGTGCACTAGTGACACTATACAGCAATGTGACTGTGCGCAGCTAGTGTGTGTGTGTGTGTGACTGCGCCTGTACGGCTTGTTTCATGTGTGCACTAGTGACCGTATACAGCAATGTGACTATGCGCAGCTAGTGTGTGTGACTGTGCGCAGCTAGTGTGTATGCCTGTACGGCGTGTCATTTGTGCAGTAGTGACACTATACAGCGATGTGACTATGCGCAGCTAGTGTGTGTGTATGCCTGTACGGCGTGTCATGTGTGCACTAGTGACAGTATACAGCAATGTGACTGTGCGCAGCTAGTGTGTGGGTGACTATGCGCAGCTAGTGTGTGCACCTGTACGGCGTGTCGTGTGCACTAGTGATAGTATACAGCAATGTGACTGCGCAGCTTGTGTGTGTGACTGTACGCAGCTAGTGTGTGCACCTGTACGGCGTGTCGTGTGCACTAGTGACAGTATACAGCAATGTGACTGTGCACGGCTAGTGTGTGTGACTGTGCGCAGCTAGTGTGTGCACCTGTACGGCGTGTCATGTGTGCACTAGTGACACTATACAGCAGTGTGACTGCGCAGCTAGTGTGTGCACTTGTACGGCGTGTCGTGTGCACTAGTGATAGTGTACAGCAATGTGACTGTGCGCAGCTAGTATGTGTGTGTGTGACGGTGCGCAGCTATTGTGTGCACCTGTACGGCGTGTCGTGTGCACTAGTGACACTATACAGCAATGTGACTGCGCAGCTAGTGTGTTTGTGACTGTGCGCAGCTAGTGTGTATGCCTGTACGGCGTGTCATGTGTGCACTAGTGACACTATACAGCAATGTGACTGTGCGCAGCTAGTGTGTGGGTGACTGTGCGCAGCTAGTGTGTGGGTGACTGTGCGCAGCTAGTGTGTATGCCTGTACGGCGTGTCATGTGTGCACTAGTGACACTATACAGCAATGTGACTATGCGCAGCTAGTGTGTGTGCGCACCTGTACGGCATGTCATGTGTGCACTAGTGACACTATACAGCAGTGTGACTGCGCAGCTAGTGTGTGCACCTGTACGGCGTGTCGTGTGCACTAGTGATAGTATACAGCAATGTGACTGTGCGCAGCTAGTGTGTGTGTGTGTGACTGTACGCAGCTAGTGTGTGCACCTGCACGGCGTGTCGTGTGCACTAGTGACAGTATACAGCAATGTGACTGTGCACGGCTAGTGTGTGTGACTGTGCGCAGCTAGTGTGTGCACTAGTGACACTATACAGCAATGTGACTGCGCAGCTAGTGTGTGTGTGTGACTGTGCGCAACTAGTGTGCGCACCTGTACGGCGTGTCATGTGTGCACTAGTGACACTATACAGCAGTGTGACTGCGCAGCTAGTGTGTGCACTTGTACGGCGTGTCGTGTGCACTAGTGATAGTATACAGCAATGTGACTGTGCGCAGCTAGTGTGTGTGTGACTGTGCGCAGCTAGTATGTGTGTGTGTGTGACGGTGCGCAGCTAGTGTGTGTGTGACTGTGCGCAGCTAGTATGTGTGTGTGTGACGGTGCGCAGCTAGTGTGTGCACCTGTACGGCGTGTCGTGTGCACTAGTTACACTATACAGCAATGTGACTGCGCAGCTAGTGTGTGTGACTGTGCACAGCTAGTGTGTTCACCTGTACGGCGTGTCGTGTGCACTAGTGACAGTGTACTGCAGTGTGACTGTGCGCAGCTAGTGTGTGTGTGACTGTGCGCAGCTAGTGTGTGTGACTGTAGCTAGTGTGCGCAGCTAGTGTGTGTGACTGCACAGCTAGTGTGTGCGCCTGTTCGGCGTGTCATGTTTGCACTAGTGACACTATACAGCAGTGTTTGTGTGTGTGTGTGACTGTGCGCAGCTACTGTGTGGGTGATTGCGCAGCTAGTGTTCGCCTGTACGGAATGGTGTGTGCACTAGTGACACTATACAGCAATGTGACTTTGCGCAGCTAGTGTGCGTGACCGTGCGCAGCTAGTGTGCGCCTGTATGGCATGTCATGTGTGCACTAGTGATACTATACAGCAATGTGACTGCGCAGCTAGTGTGTGTGTCTGTGCGCAGCTAGTGTGTGTGACTGTGTAGCTAGTGTGCACAGCTTGTGTGTGTGTGACTATGCACAGCTAGTGTGTGCACTAGTGACAGTATACAGCAATGTGACTGCGCAGCTAGTGTGTGTGACTGCGCAGCTAGTGTGTGACTGTGTAGCTAGTGTGTGCAGCTAGTGTGTGTGACTGCACAGCTAGTGTGTGCGCCTGTTCGGCGTGTCATGTTTGCACTAGTGACACTATACAGCAGTGTGTGTGACTGTGCGCAGCTACTGTGTGTGTGATTGCGCAGCTAGTGTTCGCCTGTACGGCGTGGTGTGTGCACTAGTGACACTATACAGCAATGTGACTGTGCGCAGCTAGTGTGCGTGACCGTGCGCAGCTAGTGTGTGCCTGTATGGCATGTCATGTGTGCACTAGTGATACTATACAGCAATGTGACTGCGCAGCTAGTGTGTGTGTGACTGTGCGCAGCTAGTGTGTGCGCCTGTACAGCGTGTTGTGTGCACTAGTGACCGTATACAGCAATGTGATTGTGCGCAGCTAGTGCGTGTGGCTGTGCGCAGCTAGTGCGTGTGGCTGTGCGCAGCTAGTGCGTGTGGCTGTGCGCAGCTAGTGCGTGTGGCTGTGCGCAGCTAGTGCGTGTGGCTGTGCACGTTGCGGATTGACCTGCAGAATTTTCTGCACAGAATCTGCATCTCGGCAGAAAACGCAGGCCAAAGTGCTTGTGGATTTCATGCGGATTTGTTGCAGATTGTATAGTCAATGGGTGCAGAAACACTGCGTTTCCGCATGGATTTTTCCACAGCATATGCACAGCAAATCTCAAATTCCCATTGACTATCATTGGTACTGTGCTACACTGCGGATTTGATGCAATTCCGCACGTCCAAAAATGGTGCAGAATCGCATCAAAATCTGCAACGTCTGTGTGTGCGTGCCTCTGTGCGCAGCTAGTGTGTCTGTCCGCAGCTAGTGTGTGTGCGTGTGTCTGCGCAGCTAGTGTGTGTGCGTGTGTCTGCGCAGCTAGTGTGTGTGCGTTTGTCTGCGCAGCTAGTGTGTGTGCGCGTGTCTGTGCGCAGCTAGTGTGTGTGCGCGTGTCTGTGCGCAGCTAGTGTGTGTGCGCGTGTCTGTGCGCAGCTAGTGTGCGCGTGTCTGTGCGCAGCTAGTGTGCGCGTGTCTGTGCGCAGCTAGTGTGCGCGTGTCTGTGCGCAGCTAGTGTGCGCGTGTCTGTGCGCAGCTAGTGTGCGCGTGTCTGTGCGCAGCTAGTGTGCGCGTGTCTGTGCGCAGCTAGTGTGCGCGTGTCTGTGCGCAGCTAGTGTGCGCGTGTCTGTGCGCAGCTAGTGTGCGCGTGTCTGTGCGCAGCTAGTGTGTGTGCGTGTCTGTGCGCAGCTAGTGTGTGTGCGCGTGTCTGCGCAGCTAGTGTGTGTGCGCGTGTCTGTGCGCAGCTAGTGTGTGTGCGCGTGTCTGTGCGCAGCTAGTGTGTGTGCGCGTGTCTGCGCAGCTAGTGTGTGTGCGCGTGTCTGTGCGCAGCTAGTGTGTGCGCGTGTCTGTGCGCAGCTAGTGTGTGTGCGCGTGTCTGTGCGCAGCTAGTGTCTGTGCGCGCGTGTGTGTGCGCGCGTGTCTGTGCGCAGCTAGTGTGTGTGCGCGCGTGTCTGCGCAGCTAGCGTGCGCGCGCGTGTCTGCGCGCAGCTAGCGTGCGCGCGCGTGTCTGCGCGCAGCTAGCGTGCGCGCGCGTGTCTGCGCGCAGCTAGCGTGCGCGCGCGTGTCTGCGCGCAGCTAGCGTGCGCGCGCGTGTCTGCGCGCAGCTAGCGTGCGCGCGCGTGTCTGCGCGCAGCTAGCGCGCGCGCGCGTGTCTGCGCGCAGCTAGCGTGCGCGCGCGTGTCTGCGCGCAGCTAGCGCGCGCGCGTGTCTGTGCGCAGCTAGCGCGCGCGCGTGTCTGTGCGCAGCTAGCGCGCGCGTGTCTGTGCGCAGCTAGCGCGCGCGCGTGTCTGTGCGCAGCTAGCGCGCGCGCGTGTCTGTGCGCAGCTAGCGCGCGCGCGTGTCTGTGCGCAGCTAGCGTGCGCGCGCGTGTCTGTGCGCAGCTAGCGTGCGCGCGCGCGTGTCTGTGCGCAGCTAGCGTGCGCGCGCGCGTGTCTGTGCGCAGCTAGCGTGCGCGCGCGCGTGTCTGTGCGCAGCTAGCGTGCGCGCGCGCGTGTCTGTGCGCAGCTAGCGTGCGCGCGCGCGTGTCTGTGCGCAGCTAGCGTGCGCGCGCGCGCGTGTCTGCGCAGCTAGCGTGCGCGCGCGCGCGTGTCTGTGCGCAGCTAGCGTGCGCGCGCGCGTGTCTGTGCGCAGCTAGCGTGCGCGCGCGCGTGTCTGTGCGCAGCTAGCGTGCGCGCGCGCGTGTCTGTGCGCAGCTAGCGTGCGCGCGCGTGTGTCTGTGCGCAGCTAGCGTGCGCGCGCGTGTGTCTGTGCGCAGCTAGCGTGCGCGCGCGTGTGTCTGTGCGCAGCTAGTGCGACTGTGCGTGTGCAGTGTCTGCGTGGCTAGTGTGGGGGGCGGCGACGACTGTGGTGGTGTGAGGGGGGGACGTGACTGTGTATAGCTGTGTGAAAATGTTTGTGCCCCCTCCTGATTTCCTATTTTGCATGTTTGTCACATTAAAATGTTTCAGATTCTCAATCAAATGTAAATATGAAGAGAAAGATAATACAAGTAAGTCCGGTTTCACATTTACGTTAAAGGCCGCAGCGTCGGCCTGCGCACGGCCGCTGCTAAGCCCCGCCCCCTGCAGCGCCTCCGCCGGTAGCTTCGCCTCCGCCGGTAGCTTCGCCTCCGCCGGTAGCTTCGCCTCCGGGCGCATGACGCTGCCTGCGTCCCCTATCTTTATCACTGGGGACGCAGGCCATGCGCAGTATGCGTTTTGGCGGCGCCTGCGTTCCTTTGACGCATGCGCCGCCAAACGCATACTGCGCACGGCCTGCGTCCCCAGTGATAAAGATGCAGGTCGCATGCAGCATCATGCGCCTGGAGGCGGAGCTACCGGCGGAGGCGGGGCTTAGCGGCGGCCGTGCGCAGGCTGACGCTGCGGCCTTTAATGCAAATGTGAAACCGGCCTAAGGCCAGTTTCACACTTCAGTTTGACGTCAGTTGCAAACCGTCAAAGTGTAAAATAACGGATCCATTTTCGCTTTGCAACGAACGGATGCAGCGGGTACGTTTTCTGGATGGATCCGCTGCAGCCGCTAAGTGCATGAAATTTAAAGGAACAGAGGTCTGGAAAAGGGGAGAGGGATTTTCCTGACCGCATTTTAGGGTTAACATGCATGAAAGGAAAAATCTTCCGGGCATGCGCAGTTTAACCCCTTTCTGTCATGTGACGTACTATCCCGTCCATGTGCCCTGGGACTTAATTCCCAGGGACGGGATAGTACGTCACAGAGATCAGCGGCGCCCACGTGATTATCATAGCTGACACCCGGCACAATGTGTCAGGGGCGGTCACGGACCGTCCCCGACACGTTAACCCCTTGCACTCCGCGATCAAGCACGATCGCGGTGTACCGGGGGTTAAAGGGAAGCATCGGCAGGGAGGGGGCTCCCTCCGTGCTTCCCTGAGCTCCCCACAGCAGCGCAGTGTGCAGCGCTGCTGCGGGGGGCTCCATCCCTGCAGGTCCCCGAACCCAAGATGGCGACGGGGGCCTGCAGGGAGCTGGCTTCCTCAGTGCCTGCAAGGAGGAAGCCTTGTGCAGTGCCTGTGACAGATCGCTGATCTATCACAGTGATCTGTGATGTGACACATCAGAAATTTGTCACAGGACAGTGATGTCCCACCTGGGACAATGTAATAAAGTTTAAAAAAAAGTGTAAAAATAATTTTTAAAAAAATCGCCAAATTAAAAAAAAAAAAATATTCCCTAATTCATTTTTTAGAAATAACAAAAAACAAAATTACACATATTTGGTATCGCCGCGTCCGTAACGACCCGCCCTATAAAACTGTCCCACTAGTTAACCCCTTTAGCGAACCCCTTAAAAAATAAAAAACTAAGCAAAAAATTATTTATACTCATACCGCCGAACAAAAGGTGCAATAACGCGCGATCAAAAAGACGCATATGAGTGTCCAGGGTACCGCTGAAAACGTCATCTTGTCCCGCAAAAAACGAGCTGCCACGCAGCATCATCAGAGAAAAAATAAAAGTTATAGCTCGCAGAATAAAGCGATGCAAAAATAATTATTTTTTATATAAAATAGTTTTCATTGCACAAAACTGCCAAAACATAAAAAAAGACCTAAATGAGGTATCGCTGTAACCGTACTGACCCGAAGAATAAAACCGCTTTATCAATTTTACCTCAGGCGGAACGGTGTAAACGCACCCCCCAAAAGAAATTCATGAAACGCTGGTTTTTGTTCATTCTGCGTCCCAAAAATCGGAATAAAAAGCGATCAAAAGATGTCACGTGCCCAAAAATAATACCAATAAATACGTCAACTCGTCCCGCAAAAAATAAGACATCACATGACTCGGGTCAAAATATGGAAAAATTATAGCTCTCAATATGTGGTGATGCAATAAAAAAAATTAGGGGCTAAATGATCATGTTTGTGGAAAAAATATGATTTTTTTATTTTCATGCCTGGGCATTATGAACTTCTGTGAAGCCCTTGGATGGTTCAAAGTGCTCACCACACATCTAGATAAGTTCCTTAGGGGGTCTAGTTTCCAAAATAGGGTCCCTTGTGGGGGGTTTCCACTGTTTAGGTACATCAGGGGCTTTCCAAAAGCAACATGACACCCGCAGACCATTCCATCAAAGTCTGTATTCCAAAACGTCACTACTTCCCTTCCGAGCCCTGACGTGTGCCCATACTGTAGTTTTCTCCCACATATGGGGTATCAGCATACTCAGGACAAATTATACAACAACTTTTGGGGTCCAGTTTCTCCTGGTACCCTTGGGAAAATAAAAAATTGGTGACTAAAAGATCATGTTTGTGGAAAAAATACAATTTTTTTTATTTTCACGCCCAGGCGTTATAAACTTTTGTGAAGCACTGGGGGGTTCAAAGTGCTCACCACACATCTAGATAAGTTCCTTGGGGGGTCTAGTTTCCAAAATGGTGTAATTTGTGGGGGGTTTTCACTGTTTTGGTATATCAGGGGCTTTCCAAACGCAACATGGTGTCCGATCTCCATTCCAGCCAAAAACGTCAAATGGCGCTGCTTCCCTTCCGAGCCCTGCCATGCGCCCAAATTGTGGTTTACCCCCTCATGTGGGGTATCAGCGTACTCAGGACAAATTGCACAATAACTTTTAGGGTCCTGTTACCCTTGGAAAAATAAGAATTGAGGGTGGAAAGATCATTTTTGCGGAAAAAACATGATTTTTTTAATTGTACCGCTGTACGTTATAAACTTTTCTGAAGCTTGTTGGTTCAAAGTTCTCACCACATATCTAGATAAGTTCCTTGGGGGGTCTAGTTTCCAAAATAGGGGCACTTGTGGGGGGTTTCCACTGTTTAGGTACATCAGGGGCTCTCTAAACATGACATGGTGTCCGATCTGAATTCTAGCCAAGTTTGCATTGAAAAAGTCAAACGGCGCTCCTTCCCTTCTGAGCTCTGCCATGCGCTGAAACAGTGGTTCCCCCCCCACATATCAGGTATCGGCGTACTCAGGACAAACTGCACAATAACTTTTACAGACAATTTCTCCTGTTATCCTTGGTAAAATAAAAAAAATTGAACCTGAAGTATTTTTTTTTGTGAAAAAAAGATAAATGTTCATTTTTTTTTTTTTTAAATATTCAAAAAATTCCTGTCAAGCACCTGAAGGGTTAATAAACTTCTTGAATGTGGTTTTGAGCACCTTAACCCCTTCACCCCCAAGGGTGGTTTGCACGTTCATGACCGGGCCAATTTTTACAATTCTGACCACTGTACCTTTATGAGGTCATAACTCTGGAACTCTTCTATGGATCCCAGTGATTCTGACATTGTTTTCTCGTGACATATTGTGCTTCATGCTAGTGGTAACATTTCATTCAAATAACTTGCGTTTATTTGTGAAAAAAACGGAAATTTGGCAAAAATTTTGAAAATTTCGCAATTTTCCAACTTTGAATTTTTATGCCCTTAAATCACAGAGATACGGCACACAAACTTGATAACTAACATTTCCCACATGTTTACTTTACATCAGCACAATTTTGGAACCAAATTTTTTTTTTTTGTTAGGATGTTATAAGGGTTAAAAGTTGACCAGCGATTTCTCATTTTTACAACACCATTTTATTTTTAGGACCACATCACATTTGAAGCCACTTTGAGGGGTCTATATGATAGAAAATACCCAAAAGTGACACCATTCTAAAAACTGCACCCCTTAAGGTGCTCAAAACCACATTCAAGAAGTTTATTAACCCTTTAGGTGTGTCACAGGAATTTTTTTGAATATTTAAAAAAAAAAAGAACATCTAACTTTTTTTCACAAAAAAAATACTTCAGGTTCAATTTTTTTATTTTACCAAGGGTAACAGGAGAAATTGGACTGCAAAAGTTATTGTGCAATTTGTCCTTAGTACGCTGATACCTGATTTGTGGGGGGGAACGACTGTTTCGGCGCATGGCAGAGCTCAGAATGGAAGGAGCGTCGTTTGACTTTTTCAATGCAAAATTGGCTGGAATTCAGATCGGACGCCATGTCACGTTTGGAGAGTCCCTGATGTACCTAAACAGTGGAAACCCCCTACAAGTGACCCCATTTTGGAAACTAGACCCCTCAAGGAACTTATCTAGATATGTGGTGAGAACTTTGAACCCACAAGGGCTTTACAGAAGTTTATAACGTACAGCGGTACAATTAAAAAATCATATTTTTTCCACAAAAATGATCTTTTCACCCCAATTTTTATTTTCCCAAGGGTAACAGGACCCTAAAAGTTATTGTGCAATTTGTCCTGAGTATGCTGATACCCCACATGTGGGGGTAAACCACTATTTGGGTGCATGGCAGAGCTCGGAAGGGAAGCAGCGCCATTTGACGTTTTTGGCTGGAATTGAGATTGGACATCATGTCGCGATTGGAAAACCCCTGATGTACCAAAACAGTGGAAACCCCCCACAAATGACACCATTTTGGAAACTAGACCCCCTAAGGAACTTATCTAGATGTGTGGTGAGCACTTTGAACCCCCCAGTGCTTCACAGAAGTTTATAAAGCCCGGGCGTGAAAATAAAAAATTCTTATTTTTTCCACAAACATGATCTTTTAGTCACCATTTTTATTTTCCCAAGGGTAACAGGAGAAATTGAACCCCAAAAGTCGTTGTCCAATTTGTCCTGAGTATGCTGATACCCCATATGTGGGAGAAAACTACTGTATGGACACACGTCAGGGCTCGGAAGGGAAGTAGTGACGTTTTGGAATGCAGACTTTGATGGAATGGTCTGCGGGTGTCATGTTGCCTTTGGAGAGCCCCTAATGTACCTAAACAGTGGAAACACCCACAAATGACCCCATTTTGGAAACGAGAACCCCTAAGGAACTTATCTAGATGTGTGGTGAGTACTTTGAACCCCCAAGGGCTTCACAGAAGTTTATAATGCCCGGGCATGAAAATAAAAAAATCATTTTTTTCCACAAAAATGATATTTTTGCCCCCAATTTTTTATTTTCCTTAGGGTAAAATGAGAAATTGGACCCCAAAAATTGTTTTGCAATTTGTCCTGAGTAGGCTGATACCCTACATGTGGGGGTAAAACACTGTTTGGGCGCATGGCAGAGCTTGGAAGGGAAGGAGCACCATTTGACTTTTTCAACTCAGAATTGACTGGAATTGAGATCAGACGCAATGTTGCATTTGGAGAGCCCCTGATGTGCCTAAACAGTGGAAACCCCTAATTCTAACTCCAACCAGAACCCCAACACACCCCTAACCCTAATCTCAGCCCTAGCCCTAACCCTAATGGAAAAATGGAAATAAATACATTTTTTTAATTTTATTATTTTTCCCTAACTAAGGGGGTGATAACGGGGGGTTTGATTTACTATTTATGGCGGTTTTTATTTTTGGCAGCTGTCGCACGCAAAAAGACGCTTTTTATTGTAAAATTAGTTTTTGCATCACCACATATTGAGAGCTATAATTTTTCCGTATTTTGACCCACCGAGTCATGTGAGGTCTTATTTTTTGCGGGACGAGTTGACGTTTTTATTGGTACCATTTTCGAGCACGTGACATTTTTTTGATCGCTTTTTATTCCGATTTTTGGGACGCAGAATGAACGAAAACCAGCGTTTCATGAATTTCTTTTGGGGGAGTGCGTTTACACCATTCCGCGTGCGGTAAAATTGATAAAGCGGTTTTATTCTTCGGGTCAGTACGGTTACAGCGATACCTCATTTAGGTCGTTTTTTTATGTTTTGTCGGTTTTATGCAATGAAAACTATTTTATATAAATATTTTTGCATCGCTTTATTCTGCGAGCTATAACTTTATTTTCGCTGATGATGCTGTGTGGCGGCTCGTTTTTTGCGGGACAAGATGACGTTTTCAGCAGTACCATGGATATTTATATGCGTCTTTTTGATCGCGTGTTATTACACTTTTTGTTTGGCGGTATGATAATAAATCATTATTTTTTGCTTCGTTTTTTATTTTTATTTTTTAAGGGGTTCGCTAAAGGGGTTAACTAATGGGACAGTTTTATAGGGCGGGTCGGCGATACCTAATGTGTACTTTTATTGTTTTGTTTTTTTTATTTTCAAAAAATGAATTTATTGGGGAATATTTTTTTTTTTACTAATTTGGCGATTTTTTTTTTTTTTAAATTATTTTTACGCTTTTTTTTTTTATTATTTTTTTTTTTACTTTATTACATAGTCCCAGGTGGGACATCACTGTCCTGTGACAGATCGCTGATCTGTCACATCACAGATCACTGTGACAGATCAGCAACATGTCACAGGCAGTGTGCAGGTTTCCTCCTTGCCTGCGCTTTGGAGGAAAGGAGTCCCCCGCAGCAGCGCTGCACATTGCGCTGCCGTGGGGGGCTCAGGGAAGCACGGAGGGAGCCCCCTCCCTGCCGATGCTTCCCTTTAACTCCCGGTACACCGCGATCATGTTTGATCACGGTGTGCAAGGGGTTAACGTGTCGGGGGCGCCCCTGACACATAGTGCCGGGTGTCAGCTGTGATAATCAGCTGACACCCGGCCGCGATCAGCGGCGCTCACCACGTGGGCGCCGCTGATCGCGCTAGACGTACTATCCCGTCCATGGGCATAGGGTCCCATGGACGGGATAGTACGTCTGATGTCAGGAAGGGGTTAAGGGGTGCAGTTTTTAGAATGGTGTCACTTTTGGGTATTTTCTATCATATAGACCCCTCAAAGTGGCTTCAAATGTGATGTGGTCCATAAAAATAAAATGATGTTGCAAAAATGAGAAATCGCTGGTCAACTTTTAACCCTTATAACTTCCTAAGAAAAAAAAATTTGGGTTCCAAAATTGTGCTGATGTAAAGTAAACATGTGGGAAATGTTACTTAAGTTTTTTGTGTGCCGTATCTGTGATTTAAGGGCATAAAAATTCAAAGTTGGAAAATTGTGAAATTTTCGCCAAATTTCCGGGGTTTTTTTCACAAATAAACGCAAGTTATATGAATTAAATTTTACCACTAGCATGAAGTACAATATGTCATGAGAAAACAATGTCAGAATCACCAGGGTCCATGGAAGCGTTCCAGAGTTATTACCTCATAAAGGGACAGTGGTCAGAATTGTGAAAATTGGCCCGGTCATGAACGTGCAAACCACCCTTGGGGTTTAAGGGGTTAAAATAGCGGTCCACCGCTGGAAAAAAGTTTCTTTGTCAGTCTACTCCAGCCGGTGGACGCTAAAATTCAAGCGGATCTGTCAAAACCCGGATGCAACGGACGACCATCAGTCATAATCCCCCGCTAACGCAAGTCTATGGGGGGGGGAATGGATCCGCCAAAAAAATGGCAGATCCGCTTTTTTATAAAAACGGTGGATTTTGACTGACTTCAAACAACTGAAGTGGGAAAGAGGCCTAATCACAAAATGCAGTTTATGAATGGTTTTTAATGAGAGAAAAAGAAATCTAATCCTACAGGAACCTGTGTGAAAAAGTGATTGCCCCTCCACCTTAAAGTGTAAATTAAGTGGTTTATCACATCTTTGAGAAGTTGAGTTTCCATTTCCTATCCACACTCGGGCCTGACTACTGTCACACTTGTTCTCAATCAAGAAATCACTTAAAGGGAACCTGTCAGCAGTTTTGGCCAATATAAGATATGGCCATCATCTTTCAAGGCTTATATTCAACATTCTATACTACTGTTTATAAGCACCCAACCTGACTTGGAAGAACTGAAAAAATAAAATTACACTTACCGGTAATTTGGTTTGAGACCCTCCACAACAGCACACAAGTGGTTGCCTCCCCATCCTAATTAGGAGAGGAAACAAGAGGTTTAAATAGCCCTCCCCTTCCCTCAATCTCCACTTTTTTCCAAGGAACACACAGAATGGATGCTTAATTTTTTTTTTGAATTTTTTTTATTTACGCTAAGGAATCAAATGAACATAACTTTATTAGGGGGGTAAAGACCGAGGACCAGGTAGCAGCTCTGCAGGTCTGCTCGATGGACTCTTTGGCCCTTTCCGTCCAGGAAACATTGATGGCACTAGTGAAATGGGCCTTTAGTGATTCTGGAGGTGATAGGTCCTGATTCTTATACGTGTCCGTAATTGCTTTTTTTATATCAATTCGCCAGAGAGCTCTTGGAGGCTTTCTTTCCCTTGTTTGGGCCACCGTACTGGACAAAAAGATTCTGGTCCTTCCTCCAAGATTTTATTTGACTGAAGTAGGAGAGAATAGTCCGTTAGAACATCCAGAGAATGGAATCCTGTTTCTTTATCGTCCTTTGGGTTGTCACAGAAGGAGGGTTAGAATTATTTCTTGCGACCTGTGGAAGTCAGGCACTTGGCAAAAATGAGACGGGTCTAGGTGGAATATTATTCTGTCGTCCAGAATTCTTAAATAAAGTTCCCTAAATGGATAGAGCCTGAATCTCGCCCACCCTTCTTGCTGTTGTAATGGCTACAAGTAGTGCTGCTTTCCAGGAAAGTTTGTCTATCTGGAATTGGTCCATTGGCTCAAATGTTGGAATAGTTAGATCTTTCAGCACTATATTCAAATCCCAAGTTGGAATTATGTTGGATTTCTTTGGACTGATTTTGGAGGCAGCGGACATGAACCTCCTTATCCACTGATGGTCTGCCAGGGTTTGGTCAAAGTAGGAGCTCAGGGCCGACACCTGGTTTTTTAAGGTACTGGGTTTTAGTCCTTTAGATAATCCGTCCTGTAGGAAGTCTAGTATTTTAGCCATGTCGGGGTGGAAAGGATCGATGGGAGTGGATCCATACTATACCGAGAAGGTCTTCCATACTTTGAAGTAGATGGCATTTGCAACCTTTTTTGCAAAGTGGATATGACTGCATCTGAGAGGCCTCTGGCTCTCATGATTGTGGTTTCAGAAGCCAGACTGCCAAGCGTAGGCTGTGGGGGGGAACCAGGTGATAAATGGGACCTTGACATAGAAGGTCGTGGTCCAGTGGCAGGGCCAGAGGTTCGTCTGAGCTCAGGAGTTTGAGCCCCGAACCAGCTCCTCTTTGGCCAGAGAGGGGCGATCAGGATGGTTTTGACCCTGTCCATTCTGACCTTTTACAGAGTCTTTGGCAACAGTGTAATTTGAGAGAACGCGTAGACCAACCTGAAATTCCAGGGGTGAGAGAAGGCATCCACCTTTGATTGTTTTCGTTTGGACATATGGAGAAATAGTGCTTTACTTTTGCGTTTTTCCCGTTTGCAAACAGGTCCTCCTCTGGTAGACCCCATCTTTTGGTTATTAACTGGAATACTCTTGTACTGAGGCTCCATTTCCCTGGGTCTAAATCAGTCCTGCTCAGAAAATCTGCTTCGATGCTGTCGGATCCTTTTAGTTGAAGAGCGATAGGGGGTGACGTTCTGGACAAACAAAAATTCTTCCTGATGCCTGCTGCAGACTCTCAAATTTTGTGCTGGCTTGATGACGTAGATGAGCCACAGTGGTCATGTTGTCGGAGTAAACTCGAACATGGGTTCCTGGAGTATTGGTTTGGCTACTCTCAGGGCCTCCTAACTCTCTCAATTCTCTGAAATTGGAGGAACATTTGTCCATCTTTTTGGGCCAGATTCTCTGAAAGACTCCTCGATGTCACCACTCCCCCAACCATGTTTGCTGACATCTGTTACTGAAGATATTGGATCCAAATTATTCCCTTTGTCAGGTTTTCTCGGCTGAGCCACAAGTTGAGGAATAGTTTTACATGTTGAGGAAGAGCAATTCTCATACCGAGTTCTTCCGGAGTCTTGTCCCAGCGAGAGAGGATACATTTTTGGAGGATCCTCAAGTGAGCCTGGGCCCAGGGAACTGCCTGAATACATGTCATTGATCGCAGGACTAACACTGCAAATCTTCCGGTCATCCTCTTCTGAGTTTTTAGGGTCCGAACCCTTGATCTTATGCATAATTGTTTGGTGAACGGAAGGAATGATTTTTGCTTTTGGGAGACTGAGGATTCCTGAAAAGACCTTCTCGGTTGATGGGTTCAGGTCTGATTTTCCCCGATTTATGATCCAGCCTAAAGATGTTAGGGTATGTAGAACTGAATGTAGATGTACTCAAGTCCCCGTTTTACATAACGATGTCCCAGCGATCCCACCAACGATCCGACGTGGATGGGATCGCTGGGACATCGTTAGGCTGATCGCTGGTGAGCTGTCACATAGACAGCCCCTCCAGCGATCAGGACCAGCGAGCAAGCTGGTTTCCAACGTTAACATCGGGTAACTAAGAGCCGCGCGGCTTTTGGATACGCGCTGTTTACGTTGGAAACCAGCGTCGCTGATCTCTCGCCGCCACGCGCAGCGATGCGTGCTGGCCAGTGGGAGACAAACGATCAAAAAATGGCCCTGCACGATCAGCGATACCCGGCAGGGGGGCCGGTCGCTGATCCCCGTCACACAGAGCGCTATCGCTGGAGAGATCGCTGATGCATCACAAAATCAGCTATCTCGCTAGCGATCTTGCTGTGTATGACCGGGCCTTTAGAGTAACCCTGGAAAGAGCCATGATGAGAAGGTCGTTGAGGTAGGAAACAATGCAGATGTCCTGCTTCCTGAAGAAAAGCTACGACTTCTGCCATTTTCTTTGTGAATGTTCGGGGCGCAGATGATATGCTGACGGGAAGGACCTTGAACTGGAAATGACACATCCTAGACTAGTGACCGCAAACCTCCGATACCGATGATAGCTTGGATGAATGGGTACATGCTTCCTGGAGATCTATGGTAGCCAATGCGAAGCCCTTCTCCATCAATGGGATTATAGATTTTACCAACTCCATTTTGAATCATCGATACACGATGTATTGATTCAGCTGTTTCAGGCTGATAACCTGGTAATCTCCACTCTGCTTCTTTACAAGGAACACCCGGGAGTAATGACCTTGGCCTTCTTCTGCTTCCGGAATCGGTGACATTACCGCAGAAGATAGCATTTGCTGGAGTTCTTTGTACAGAACTTTCTGTAGCCTTGATGATGGAAGAGATGTCACTTCAAGTCTTTGTGGGGGAAAAGAGAAATTCTATTTTTACTCGTCTTCTGACTGAGTCCAGGATTTTGCGCTCTGATACTTCCTGCCATTTTGATAAGTAGTTTGAAATCCTGCACCCTACTCGTTTGGTCTCCTTTCCTATCTGAACGGGGGCTCTGAGAAACGTTTCTTCCTTTACCCCCATTTTGGTAGCTCCACCACCCAGTTTTACCTTTCTCTCTGTATTGAGTGGTCTGTCTGAGGTAGATAAAATAGCCTCTTTTTGAGGGTTTTTGGCTCAGGAATGTTTTTCTTTTTGTTGGTCACAGTCTCCAGTAATTTGTCCAGCGCATGACCAAACACGTATTCTCATTTGAAGGGAATAGAGCATAACTTAGACTTTGGTAAGATGTCTCCGCTCCACATTTTTAACCATAGTGCCTGTCGGGTGGTGATGGAGAGTACCGACGTCCTCGGAGCAATACGAACTGACTCAATTGAGGCATCTCAACGTACAAAAAGTCACCGTAGCCAGACGGGACAGAACAAAGCCCCTAGGCTAAACATAACTGCCAAAAAAGAGAAAAAAGGACCAAAAAATTATCAAAGTCCAATTTATAATAAATATACAATTAATGATATTACGCAAGATCATAAAAAAGAAGAAAAATAGGGGCTTTAATGCAAAATATCAATTTTATTCAAAGCACACAATTATCAATGGACAAGGTATTCAGAGATAGAAAATAGAGATATCAGCCAAAATTAGGTATAGCAGATGGTATAAAAAGGCAATACTAAAGAAACAACAGTCACCCCACCCACAATACAAAAGTCATCGGCTATAGTCTATATTAATAGGTTAGCAGCAATAGGGCAGTAAAAAAATGTATAAATGCCGGTACCGAGTGTATATGAATAATATAACACACAGGGAAACCGGCTGGTAAAATGCATATAATCCTTAGGCATTATCTACCATATGCATTATGAAGGCAATGCACTAATATAAAGAGCAGCTAGCAGCCATAGGGCAGAAAAAAATATATATAAATGCCAGTACCGAGTGCATATAGGTAACAATTAATATAGCGCACAGGGAAACCGGCTAGCAAGCTGCATGTAATCCTTAAGCATTATCTACCATGTGCATTAGGAAGGCAATGCATAAATATAAAGTGCATGTAGGTTAAATTCAGAAAAGCACGCAACTATCAGACTGCATATTACCTTGAGACATAATTGCCGTGTATTGGGGGTGGGAGGACGCACAGATGCCCCGTCGCGCGTTTCACCTCACTCGGCTTCGTGCAGTGAAACGCGCGTTGGGGCCTCTGTGCGTCCTCCCAACACGGCAATTATTTATTATCATTGGGACTTTGATTCTTTTTGGTCCTTTTTTATCTTTTTTTGGTAGTTTTGACTCAATTGAGGCGTCTGCAAGGAAACCAGCAGCTTTATTTAGGAGAGGTAATGAGGCCAGAAGGTCTTCTCTGGGGGTACTGCCCCTAATATGGTCTTCCAGTTGTTGCAAGCAGAGAGATGGGGGTTCTCGTGACGCAGGTGGATGCAACATTTGTCTTTAAGGAAGTTGCTGATGCTTCCCGAGACTTCCTCAATAAGTTGTCCATCTTGGGGTCAAGTGGATCTTTAAGTTGAGGAGTCCTCAAATGGTAACATAGTTTTCCTGGCTACCCTAGCCACCTGGGTATCCACTTTGGGGATCTCTGTCCATCACTTTGAGACGTCCTCATCTAGAGGAAAGCGATCCTTCATATCACTTGGGATGTTCAGTTTCCTTTCTAGGAATTCCCATTCATCCAGGATTAAAATTTGAAGTGGTCATGGATGGGGAAAAAACAACTTCCTTCTTGACTTCAGACCACCGAACATCTCATCTTGGACTATGCAGGATGGTTTCTGCTCCTCCCTTCATATTCCTGACTGCTAGCAGGAGTTCTTCCATATCTTCAGAGGAAAAGAATTTATTATCCTCCATGTGACTCGAAGTAAGTTCACCTTCCGCCCATTCTTTAGGACCTGATGTTTCAGCTTTTTGGGTACAGAGGGGTTCCCTGAAAAGGACTGAGAGAAAGTAGCTAGGGATGACTCTGTCGCACCCATCCCTCTGACTTCATCCATTAGGGATGGCTGTTCTTTCCGGACGATTTTCTCCATACATTGATGACATAAAGCTTTTTTTATGGCTGGATGGAAGTTTTTTCACTGCAGAAGGCACATTTGCGATTCGCATTTTTTCCCTTGATGGTGCAGGATCCTTGTCTCCTTAGAGAAATTTCCATAAGGATGGATCCTATACCAAAGGGGGCCTACCCTTATCAGGTATACTCGTTGGGCCAGGGTTAGCGCTGGGCACTGCAGACACAGAACTAAGAGGAGCATCCATCATTAGAACCTCAGTCCTGCCTTATGGAGTCTTCAGTCAGGGTCCTTTTATACAGGAACCGAGACCCAGCACCTCTTCTCATCCAATAGGATGAAATCTGTCCCCCTCCGTGATAGGTCCTGTCTGTCTTCCACCTGATGAAGACGGATCCTCCGTCGAAACGCGTTGTGGTTTAACCCCATCTCTTGTCTGAGTCTCTTTCCTGCGCTCCTAAGACCGTTTCCATTTTCTCATTGCTCCTATCCAACATTGGAGGTTTTCGGCTGGAGCTGCGGTGGAGACCTGACATTTTTGTCTGCCCCTGGGTTGCTTCCTAAGCGCTCCTCTATGACCGCTTATCACAGACTTAGGTCCTGTCTTATGGCGCCTTTCCCGGTTTGAAAATGTCAAATTTCCTGCCAAAATGATGCGTTTCTCCGTTGAATGCAGGGCGGAAGTGACTGTGCTTTCTCTCGCGGCAGTGTACGTCACTTCCTATGCATGCCCAGGATTGCTAGAGAATGTGGAAACCAGGCGCGAGGAGAAGAGAAACTGAGGCTGGGGGGCTACGGGAGGCTCCCAGCCACTCCTCACCATCCAGCATTGCCAGCAGGTGCCGAAGGATGGTGCGGTCCCGCCCGAGGCAGGAGAAAGGTCCGGGATGATCGACCCCGGCTTAAAGGTATATACGAGTGTGTCGCCGGCCCAGCACTCAGGACCGCACAAAGAACCTCTTCATCCCTTAGGGACAGGAAAATACTGGGGATTGAGGGAAGAGGAGGGCTATTTAAACCTCTTGTTTAGGATGGGGAGGCAACCTCTTGTGTGCTGTCGTGGAGGGGATTAGAAAACTAAGTTTTATTATACTCAACTGCAGGGCGGTCCATTCTGATGGGTGTCGCTGGTCTTGGTCCGGCTCCTCCCATTTTCTTATGATCGCCGTCTGTGACGAACAGCCCACCGCCGTTCGTCTACTTACGGGCGATACTAACGGGGGTCCCGCTGCCACCAAAACGCGACGGACAGCGGACCCTGTGTCACCACTATGTCACAATCCCACCACTGACACGGGTGTATCAGCGGACGGAGGGACGTGACACAATGCCGGCACACAGCTATCACAGGCACCGTTGGGGCTTATCTTAGTTATCCCACCACCGGCACCATGTGACAAAAATATCCAGCAAGCTAATCTCGCTCTACAATTTGCCGCAGGGGGAGTTTAATTTGGATGCCCCACCACTGCTATCAATCTTCCAAGTACTGCGGGGATTTATGTATATCCCACTTTCTCAGTTCCACTTTGGAACTCACAGCTCTCCGGCGCCCCCCCTTACCCTCAGGTCAGTCAGGGAACTGCACCTAGGATAATTGGTCGCCGGACGGGCTGCCTGTTGTGAACCGGCAATTAGGCTTCTGCAGTAAGGGAATTATCAATGCTGTGGCTGCAGACCCTTATTCAGCAATATAAGACCCTTCTGTACTGCCAGCAAGCCGTAATAGCCGTACACAACGCGCTGCCACCAGTCACGGTTACTTAATTCACAGTGTTAAATTAAGAGGGTCCGTGGCAAACCCTTTGAATTAGTAGCGATTATCTATCAAAGGCGTATAGTTCGATTCTTAGAGCATGGAGACAGATCTAAATAATTTCATTTATTTTCCGAAAGAGGACAGTGATTACAGATAAAAGTTGCTATAAAATTGAGACATAAAATATGTACAGTACAGGTATAAAATAAAAGTGGAGAAAACAGAGATTACACTCACAGTTCCATATTGTTCCTTAGGCAGACCATGCGGCTAAGGTGGGTGGAGGCGGAGCTGCACTTCTCCGCTCATTGGGGTCCTTCTAGCACGACGACTTGAGCTGTTCTGAGCTGGTTTGCCCAGGAAATGCCTTATAGACTTTCCTATGTGACATCACAGAGAGGTGCATTCTGGGTTGATCCCACCTCTCTTATCCAAGTTATGTTTTGGCTACAAAACTTAGATTAGCTATAACTTTATGGGAGAAGCTGGTATGGACTCATCAGTGGTATCATGTTTCCCAGCGTAATGAGCCCATCAAGAAAACATCAAACATCTATGCGATATGACCGTCCATTTGGGCGCAAATCCTATCTCATGTTCTGGACAGGGTAGAACTTCGAAACATACGCGGTCTCGAAGCTGGGACCGCTCAGGTTACAAAAATATGATTTTCATATCTCTAGGGTATTTGGTTCTTATGGTATAGTCTCTCATAGTTTTATTCGTTTCAAACAAAGAAGTTTTTCCCGCTCTGAAGAGGAGAGAAGGCAAATGGTGTGAGGAAGATGGTCTAGCTAATTAACATTCCTGCTCTTCCAGAGGAAGTGGCAGGGTTGATAAAACCTGGGGGGAAGGAATTCCTACTACTGAGAGTTTACAATGTCCTAGGATGGAGGATTTGTTAGCACATTGCAACAGAAAACATATCTTGCAGACATGGTACATCACACCTCCCCCCTTAAGAGGGCGCTAAGGAGGCATTACCTCTCGGTAATCGGCCATGCGCACCTCAGCGGGTTCGCCCCGGCGGGACAACCCATCGGCATTGCCGTTTTCACTGCCCTTCCTGTGTTTTACAGTAAAATCGTACTGTTGAAGGGCAAGGCTCCAGCGGAGCAGTCTTCCATTGGTTCCCGACACGGTGTGCAACCAGCTCAGTGGGTTGTGGTCGGTTACCACCGTGAAGGCGCGCCCATACAGGTAGGGCTGTAAACGCTGCAGTGCCCACACCATGGCCAGACACTCCTTCTCGATGGTCGAGTATGCCACTTCCCTCGGCAAAAGTTTCCGGCTCAGGTACAACACGGGGTGCTCTTGGTCCCCCGAGTCGACCTGGCTAAGCACAGCACCGAGGCCAAACTCGCTGGCGTCGGTCTGTACCAGAAACGGGCGACTGCTGTCGACTGCTCTCAACACTGGAGAGTTGCACAGGGCTGCTTTCAAAGCTTGGAAAGCCGCCTCACAGTCATCTGTCCAGTTGACTGTTTGGGGTAGCCTCTGCTTGGTGAGGTCAGTCAAGGGTTTGGCAAGGGCGCTATAGTCCTGTACGAACCGCCTATAGTACCCTGCAGTGCCCAAGAAGGACTTCACCTGTTTCTTGGTCCTGGGGGTGGGCCAGGACACGATTGCGTCCACTTTTTCTGGCTCCGGACTCATGGAACCCCCGCCTACCCGGTGCCCCAGGTAGTGGACCTCGCGCATGCCTATCTGGCACTTCCCCGGCTTGATGGTCAGGCCTGCCTGGTGAAGACGCTTGAGCACCTCCTGGAGGTGCTGAAGGTGTTCCTCCCAGGTGGAACTGAAGACGGCAATATCGTCTAAGTACGCCACTGCGTACTCCTCCAGTCCCCGAAGCAGGTGGTTGACCATCCGCTGGAAAGTGGCAGGGGCATTCTTCATGCCGAAGGGCATGACCGTGGACTCGTACAGTCCAAAGGGGGTGATAAAGGCGGATTTCTCCTGCGCCTCAGGGCTCAGGGGAATCTGCCAGTATCCCCGACTCAAATCCATGATGGATATGTAGTTGGCGTTTGTCAACCGCTCGAGCAGATCCTCGATGCGCGGCATCGGGTGGGCATCAGAGGTTGTGATGGCGTTGAGCCCCCTGTAGTCCACGCAGAACCGGGTGGTTCGATCCTTTTTAGGCACGAGGACTACAGGTGAAGCCCACGCACCTTTTGACCGTCGAATCACTCCCAGCCTTAACATCTCATCGACCTCTTGGCGCATGACTTGTTGCACCGTTTCAGAGATCCGATAAGGTGTTCGCCGTAATGGGGCATGATTCCCGGTGTCCACCTCATGAACCGCTAACTCCGTCCTCCCAGGACGGTTGGTGAACACGGGCCGGAAGAGTTCCAGGGTGGCCATCAACTGCAACCGCTGGGACACGGTGAGCGAACCACTTATCTCCATGTCCTCAATGGACCCATTGGCCTTGGCCTGGGCCAGCATGTCCAGGAGGGAATCTTCCTCCCCATCCTCTGGCAGATTGCAGACCGGTAGGATGCAAGCTTCACGTTCGTAGTGCGCCTTCAGCATGTTGACGTGAAAGGCCTTGCGCCTACCCCGAGCATGGTCAAGCGTGACCACGTAGGTGACCGGGTTGAGCTGTTGGTGGACGACGTACGGGCCTTCCCAGGCTGCCTGAAGCTTATCCGTTGGTACCGGGACCAACACCCACACCTTTTGACCCACCTGGTAGGTCCGCTCCCGGGCGTTCTGGTCGTACCAACGCTTCTGGTCAGCCTGAGCCTGCGTCATGTTGTCATGCACCAACTGCGTCAAGGTCTGCATCTTGTCACGGAAGCGCATGACATAATCCACGATGGACACTTCTGTGGGGTTTGGCTCATCTTCCCAGGATTCTCTTATCAACCCAAGGGGTCCCCGGACTCGCCTGCCATACAGGAGCTCGAAGGGGGAGAACCCGGTCGAAGCCTGCGGAACTTCTCTGTAAGCGAACAGCAGGTGTGGGAGGTACCGCTCCCAGTCGCGCCCTTGGGTCTCAACCAGTATGCGGAGCATCTGTTTGAGGGTACCGTTGAAACGTTCACACAAACCATTAGTCTGTGGGTGATACGGACTCGATACCAGCTGCGTCACCTGCATTTTCTCACAGAGAGCCTCCATTAGGCGAGACATGAATTGGGGCCCTTGATCGGTAAGCATCTCCCTGGGAAATCCTACTCTTGAAAAGATGGTCACCAGTGCGTCAGCCACCTTATCTGCCCTGGTTGAAGACAGAGCTACTGCCTCTGGGTACCGGGTAGCGTAGTCTACCACGGTGAGAATGTATCGCTTTCCGGAGCTGCTGGGGACGGACAGCGGTCCTACAATGTCCACCGCGATTCTCTGGAAAGGCTCCTCTATCACCGGCAAAGGAATAAGGGGAGCCTTAAGAGCAGGCCCCGCCTTACCCACTTTTTGACAGGTGGCACAGGAGCGGCAGTAGTGTGTTACATCTGTCCCCATCTTGGGCCAATAGAAGTGTTGAGACAGCCGTGCCTTTGTTTTGCTGATCCCCAAGTGTCCAGCGAGTGGAATCTCATGGGCAATCCGCAACAACTCAGTTCTGAACTGATAGGGGACGACCAGCTGTCTTTCCCTCAACCACTCCTTTTTAGGATCTCCGGGTACTGTCTCCCGGTACAACCTTCCTCGTTCCCAGAACACCCTCTCCTTATCAGACTTGGAGGTGGGCGTCTCGGCGAGACCTCTCAATTTCTCCAGGCTGGCATCTGAGTGCAGAGCAGCCTGGAACTCCATGCTGGAGGCTGCCAGAAGTGACGTCAGGGTCCCCTCTTTACTGGGACCCTCTGGAACCGGCTCTGGGTTCACCTCTGGTTCAGTCTCTCCTGTAGCAGCAGAGGGTCCAGAAGACAGTGCGTTACCTGCGATCTGGGCACTCTGACTGCGTGTAACAGCTGCTATGTATGCTGTCTCCCTGGGGATTTCTGCAGACCCACCAGCTGGTGCTGCCCTGGGCTCTACCTCCCCATCCACCCCCAACACTTCAGGAGCAGTGCTACTTATGGGCCAGTTACCTTCCTCGGTGGCACTGGTCAGCTGCATGGCATTACCTTCCTCATGGTCCCCATGCACCTCCCCATTTCCTTGAGCACCGTTGCTTACTCCTGCCAGGGGTTCCTCAGCCGTCTCACTCCGCAGAGTGACGGGGCTGAGCACTTCGGTACCTGTGGACACATCTACCGCTTCAAAGAAAGGGTTAACGGGTTCAGTCGGCACAGATACATCAACATCATCATCATCCTTCCTAGGAGAAGAATGGTTATCAGTTTGCTTTGGTACATTCACATCAGCATCAGCATCGTACCTGGGGAAAGAATGGTTGTTAGTTGCATCATTACTCATCAAGGCATTAGCAGGTAACACATTCAGTTTCCCATCATCAACATCATCAGGGTTAACGTTACCCTTATTATCAGTTTGGGGAAGGGTGTCAGGGACATAGTATGCAACCATCCTCCCCAAGTCAGTCCCCAATAAAACATCAGTGGGCAAATTTTCAGACACTCCCACCTCCCTCAACCCGCTCCCGGCACCCCAGTCAAGAAAAACTCGTGCCACTGGCAAGGGACAACGGGTGCCTCCAATCCCGGTGACAGTCAGGGTTTTCCCCTCAACAAACTCTTCAGGGGCCGCCAGTCCAGGACGGATGAGGGTTCGTTCAGCCCCGGTGTCCTTGAGGCCTGTAGCAAGACGGGCCCCCACCTGAACAGGTTGAACGTTGTCGTCAGCCCTCCCAACCACACCTCCCACCAAAAGAACAGAGGCATTGGGCCCGGGGGCCTTGGCTGGGGGGTTCTTCGGCCTGTTCGGACAGGTGTAAAAGAAGTGACCAGGCCGCTGGCAGTGGTGACACAGGCGACTGTCAGTAGCCGGCCTGTTGTTGGCAACAGGGACAGGGCCTCCGGAGGGACGGCTAGCTGGGGCATTGGGGTTGGTTGCTGGCTTACCCCCTTTCCAGCTGGTGGCGACTGGCCTCCGCGTCTCGGGCTTCCGGTTGGCCTCGTGGTTGTCGGCGATCTGCGCCGCTTTGTCCGCGTTCGTTGGTTCGCGGTCCAGGATGAACTGTCGGACCTCAGCTGGGCAGAGATGCAGGAACTGGTCTTTGATCATCAGGTCCCGTAGCTGCTCAAAGGTTTCAACGGACAGTCCATGGATCCACTGGTCAAAGTGGGTCCTGAGTCCTTGCACCACATCACTGTAGCTATCGTGTGGGCCACGTTGGAGGTGTCGGAACTTCTTTCGGTATACCTCAGGTGTCAGCCGGTATTTGGCGATCAGCGCCTGCTTTATGGCGTCATAGTCATCATCGGCTTCTGGCGGAAGAGAAGCAAATGCCTCCAGGGCTTTGCCTTTTAGCCCTGGGGTCAAGTACCTTGCCCATTGGTCTCTAGGCAGCTGGTACTGTCTGCAGGCTTTCTCAAAGGCTCGCAGAAATGTGTCCAAGTCCCCGTCCTTTTCCATCACGGGAAAATGCTCTGGCCGGGGTTTAGGAGTCTGGACGCTGCTGGGCTCACGGCTTCGGGCTGTGAGGGCATTCCCACCCCGCTGGAGTACCTCCAGTTCATGGGCCCTCTGCGCCTGGCGCTCGGCTCTCTCAGCCTCAGCTTGGCGCTCAGCTCTCTCCGCCTGGCGCTCGGCTCGCTGCTCTGCTCTCTCTCGAGCTTGCTGGATCAGCCTCACCCGCCCATCACTGTCTTCGGCGGGGAGTTCGTCCAAGGCCATTTGCAGATAGGGGTCCACCCCGTTCTGGTTGAATGTGGGGCCAGCGCTCAGGAGTGGAGCCTCTGCTGCAGCCCCATTGCAACTTGGGCCAACTTCTGCGCTCGCTGGATTCTGGTCGTTGTCCAGCTGCACTAGAGCCGCGATCATTTGAGCTCTGTTTTTGTTCGTGGCGTCAAGGCCTTGGTACGTGCATAACGCAGCAAGAACTTCCTTTGTCTGCCGGGTGTACCAAGGTTCTCCTTTTGCCGCCATGGTTGCCAAATAAAAGATAGAAAAAGAAAAACGAAGAAACGGGAGGGGGATACTTGCAAGTACACACTAATGTCTCAGGACTAGTAACCACTGAGTCTGTTCTCCAAAACCTATGATGCAGGATTCCCGCAGGAACCGTGCAGGTTTTTAGTGAGAGGAATGATTGCTCAAACCAAATCACTAATGCTCTAGGATTATCCCACCGCGCTGCCACCAATATGTGACGAACAGCCCACCGCCGTTCGTCTACTTACGGGCGATACTAACGGGGGTCCCGCTGCCACCAAAACGCGACGGACAGCGGACCCTGTGTCACCACTATGTCACAATCCCACCACTGACACGGGTGTATCAGCGGACGGAGGGACGTGACACAATGCCGGCACACAGCTATCACAGGCACCGTTGGGGCTTATCTTAGTTATCCCACCACCGGCACCATGTGACAAAAATATCCAGCAAGCTAATCTCGCTCTACAATTTGCCGCAGGGGGAGTTTAATTTGGATGCCCCACCACTGCTATCAATCTTCCAAGTACTGCGGGGATTTATGTATATCCCACTTTCTCAGTTCCACTTTGGAACTCACAGCTCTCCGGCGCCCCCCCTTACCCTCAGGTCAGTCAGGGAACTGCACCTAGGATAATTGGTCGCCGGACGGGCTGCCTGTTGTGAACCGGCAATTAGGCTTCTGCAGTAAGGGAATTATCAATGCTGTGGCTGCAGACACTTATTCAGCAATATAAGACCCTTCTGTACTGCCAGCAAGCCGTAATAGCCGTACACAACGCGCTGCCACCAGTCACGGTTACTTAATTCACAGTGTTAAATTAAGAGGGTCCGTGGCAAACCCTTTGAATTAGTAGCGATTATCTATCAAAGGCGTATAGTTCGATTCTTAGAGCATGGAGACAGATCTAAATAATTTCATTTATTTTCCGAAAGAGGACAGTGATTACAGATAAAAGTTGCTATAAAATTGAGACATAAAATATGTACAGTACAGGTATAAAATAAAAGTGGAGAAAACAAAGAGATTACACTCACAGTTCCATATTGTTCCTTAGGCAGACCATGCGGCTAAGGTGGGTGGAGGCGGAGCTGCACTTCTCCGCTCATTGGGGTCCTTCTAGCACGACGACTTGAGCTGTTCTGAGCTGGTTTGCCCAGGAAATGCCTTATAGACTTTCCTATGTGACATCACAGAGAGGTGCATTCTGGGTTGATCCCACCTCTCTTATCCAAGTTATGTTTTGGCTACAAAACTTAGATTAGCTATAACTTTATGGGAGAAGCTGGTATGGACTCATCAGTGGTATCATGTTTCCCAGCGTAATGAGCCCATCAAGAAAACATCAAACATCTATGCGATATGACCGTCCATTTGGGCGCAAATCCTATCTCATGTTCTGGACAGGGTAGAACTTCGAAACATACGCGGTCTCGAAGCTGGGACCGCTCAGGTTACAAAAATATGATTTTCATATCTCTAGGGTATTTGGTTCTTATGGTATAGTCTCTCATAGTTTTATTCGTTTCAAACAAAGAAGTTTTTCCCGCTCTGAAGAGGAGAGAAGGCAAATGGTGTGAGGAAGATGGTCTAGCTAATTAACATTCCTGCTCTTCCAGAGGAAGTGGCAGGGTTGATAAAACCTGGGGGGAAGGAATTCCTACTACTGAGAGTTTACAATGTCCTAGGATGGAGGATTTGTTAGCACATTGCAACAGAAAACATATCTTGCAGACATGGTACATCACACCGTCGTCCTGCTTGATGCTTGTGGTGATGTGACCCTGCATCTCACACAGACTCCCCGGCATGGTGCTCCTGCGCAAGCATACTTCTCTGCCCTGTTGAGGGCAGAATAAAGTACTGCCGTGCGTGCCTGCTGGAGGTCAGAGCCCCAGCATCTAAGTACTGCTGTACTTTGCTCTGCCCTCAACAGGGCGGAAAAGTATGCCTGTGCAGGAGCGTGATGCTGGGGAACCTGTGTGGACAGTGTAGGGTCGCATCGTCCAGAAGACGCAAGCAGGAAGGAGGTGATAAGATGGGAGGCACCGGACCAAGACCAGTGACACCCATCAGACCGGACCGCCCTGCAGGTGAGTATAATAAAACTTTATTTTTTCAGTTCTTCCAGGTCAAATTGGGGGCTTATCTACAGCATTATACAATGCTGTATATCAGCTCTGAAAGGTGATGGCCGTATCTTACATCAGCCAAAACTGTTGACAGTTTCCCTTTTTAAATAGGACCTGCCTGACAAAGTGAAGTAGACCTAAAGTTACTGAAAAGCTAGACATCATGAAATTCTGGAACACACTAGATACAAAGTATGGGAATTGAGATCTATCAATCTGGTTATAAAGCAATTTCTCAAGCTTTGGGGCTCCAGCAAACCACAGTGAGTCATTATGCACAAATGGCACAAATAAACAAGGAACAGTGGTGAACCTTCCCAGGAGTGGCCTGTCAACAAAAATTACCCAGAGTGCAGCAACGAATCATCAAAGGGGTCACAAAAGACCCCACAACAACATCCAAAGAACTGCAGGCCTCATTTTCCTTAAAACTTAAGTTCAGTGTTCATGACTCCACCATAAGAAAGAGACTGGGTAAAAATGGCCTGCATGGCGACATCCAAGATAAAAACCACTACTGAGCAAGAAGAACATAAAGGCTTGTCTGTTTTGCATGAAAACATCTTGATGATCCCCAATACTTTGGGGAGAATACTCTGTAGACTCATGAGACAAAAGTTGAACTTTTTGGAAGGTGTATGTCCATTACATCTGACATAGGAGTAACACAGCATTACTGAAAAGGAACATAATACCAACAGTAAAATATGATGATGGTAGTGTTAGTGTGATGGTCCAGGACTGTTTTGCTGATCAGGACCTGGAAGACTTGATGTGGTAAATAAAGCAATAAATTCTGACGTCTACCAAAAAATCCTGAAGGAGAATGTCTGGCCATCTGTTCGTGAAAAGGAGGATGAATGAACTCATGGAGATCAACATCCGACACTGCAGAGACACCATCACGTGTTTCTCAACGCAGTGATTCTAGAGCACTGCCCCCATCCCTTATGGGAAATATGTAAAACATGCAAAACAGAAGCCGCGGAGACACCATCACATGTTTCTCAATGCAAGCAATGACCAGCCAGGTCTTTGTCCGGGAAGGAACAACCACGGGAAGGGCAGTCTCCAATGAAGGAAACCACCTATGCCAAAACATGGTATCCATCCACATACAGCTGTTTCGGGGTATTGCCCCTCATCAGTGTGGAGTAGGAAACTGGCTGGTAGGAGCAATGCCTAGTAAAAAGACTAGTGACCTCAAGCTGAAGCGCACTTGGGTTATGCAGCAGGACAATGATCCAAAACACACCAGCAAGTCCACCTCTGGCTTAAATGGATCCTGTCACCAGTTTTGTGACATAGCAGCTAAAAATATCACCTTATTTAGCATCTGCTTTGCATTGTCTAAATCCTTATATAACCCCCTGACTCCCCTTGTATACTCCTGCAAAACCTTTTTCATTTCTCCCACGCTGTATGGTAATCTTAAGTCTGGTCCAATGGGCGTGGTTTCGGACCTCTGCATCACTCCCATCGGCTGTTCGCCGTCCTACTTCATGGATGACTACTTTTGTGCTGTGCGACAGCTGGCGCCTGCTCAGGATTATTGTTTCGCTCCTGCGCAGTATGCTTTGCCCAACTGAGCGTAAAGCCGAAAAACAGAAGTTTGCATGTGCTGACACACGTACTTCCGGCTCATGTACCGGAACTGTTTGCCAGCGAATGCGCACTTCTGTTTTTTGGCTTTGCCTACGGTTGGGTAAAGCATACTGCGCAGGAATGAAACGCAATATTTCTGAGCAGGCGAGATATGTCGCATGGTGATGTGGATCGTTTTCCATGTCAGGTGGACGGTGAGCAGAAGACGGGGGAATGAATGCAGAGGCCCGAAACCACGCCCATCGGACCAGACTTGAGAAGATTACCATACGGCACAGGAGAAATTTAAAAAGGTGTTTTCAGGAGTATACAAGGGGAGTCATTTGGTTTTATAAGGATTTAGGGAATGCATAGCATATGCTGAATAAGGTGATATTTTATCTGTTACAAAACTGGTGACAGGTTCCCTTTAAGAAAAGCAAAATTAAGACTTTGAAGTGGCCTAGTCAAAGTCCTGGTCTTAATCCGATTGAGATGCTGTGGCATGACCTTAAAATGGCGGTTTATGCTCGTAAACTCTCCAGTGTGGTTGAATTGCAACAATTCTGCAAAGCTGAGTGGCCAAAATTCTTCCAGAGCATTGTAAAAGATTCATTGCTACCCTTGATTGCAGTTGTTGCTGCCAAGGACGGTCCAACCAGTTATTGGGTTTATGGGGAAATCACTTTTTCAGTGTCCTTTAGGGTACCGTTACACTTAGCGATGCACCAGCGATCCCGACGATATGGATCGCTGGTGCATCGCTAAGTGGTCGCTAGTGAGCTGCCACACAGGCAGATCTCACCAGCGACATAGCAGGGGTCGCTACTTACCTGTCAGACGCGGCGATCCTGACGTCCTCCCGCGTCGCTCGTCGGCGCCACAGGAAGCGCCCGACGAGAAATGGTCCAGGATGTTCTCGCGCGACCAGCGATCAGCAGCGGGGGAGCGGTCGGAGGCAAGTATCACACATAGCGATATCGCTATAACGTGTCAAAACCAGTGACGTTACAGCGATATTGCTAGCGATATCGCTTTGTGTAATGGGGGCTTTAGGTTTGGATTTCTTTTCCCCTTAATAATAAAGACCTTCATTTATAAACTGCATTTTGTGATTACTTCTTGTTATCTTTGTCTAATATTTACATTTGTGTGGTGATCTGAAACATTTAAGTGTGACAAACATGCAAAAGAATAGGAAATCGGGAAGGGGGCATACTTTTTTACACAATTGTAGCTATGGCGTGTGACTATTGTCAGGGTTTATATTACATATCTGTTTTTAACTAGCGTTTAATGCACCTGTGTTCACTGCACACGGCTGTAGTGTGCATGTGTGTGTATATATAGTGTATACTGCACATACATTGCACTAAAGGTATGTTGGCCATTTATACTGTGTGTGTATATAGCTGGTGTGGGAGGGTAATGTTTGAATGTGTATAGTGTAATGTTTGTATTGGGTATATGCTATGTAGATCCATTATGTACTGTGTATATTGCACATACACCCCCATTACACATAAAACTAGTGTAACGCATGACCCTGTGTATACAGCTGAAGTGTATGGATGTGCACTCTGTATATGCACAGTACATTTGTATCTGTAGCATACACTGTATGAGGTACTGGATGGTTGTCTATAGCTAGTGTATATGTATATAATTAGTGAGGTTATAATATACTGTGTAGATTATCATGTGCATGTACTGTTAATAAATGTGGAGAAGTTATGTCCTTTGTACACTATACATATACTATATATACTCATACAAACATGCGCTGTAGATACACAGGTCTGTAGGGTGTATAAGGGGGTGATGGATGAGCCTGTATATGTCTAAAGTGTATGATGGGGATATGATGTATAAACATGATGTATATGTACAGAGGATATACCACCACTCTGTCGCTCGCTCCCTGGCTTGTATATTCTTTGGCTATTTCCCCTCCCATACGATGACCCAGGTCCGACATCCACATCATTAGTCCATGGCCATCAGACAGGAGCCCTGCAAGGTTCCTCCCTACTGACGTCTCCTGATTCGTGGCCTAATCACTCATTAGCAATGATGGTTTGTAGTCGGTTTGTGGTGCTTGTAGTTAGCTCTTCTCATGCTGTATCCCCAGCTGTCTCATCCTTGGTTTGTTTGCAGTTGATCAGGAAGGGGGTCCCCGGGTCAGGTTTTTTTTTTGTCACTTTCCAGTTTACAACTCCTATCGTGCCCTGACTTGATATCCACAGAGTAGTAAACACACAATCCACTGGCGGATTGTGGGTGTAATTACTCGGTCAGACCCAGTCACCAGTAAGTTTTTCCTTTCGGGTCCATATTGTTTCCATATTGTTTCAACGTGGTGATCATCTTATTAAAGGGGCAGCTGCTAACTTGTGCTTCATGGGAAGGTTGCAGGCTACTTTGGTGCATGCTGGGTAATCACTACGACTACGCTGATGGTTAACTTCTCGTAGGGCCGCCTGTTTACCTAGGTCTCTGCCAAGTGTACTCTGCCCTATATCTCCACCTGCTTCATATACTGCACTGCAGCACTTATCTGGTGGTGGAAGTGTCCCAGCATGCCCTGGTGCAGACCAATAATAGGTTTATAGGTGCAGGTGGATCATTCTTACGTTCATTAGCCATGGCTGTTACTGGTGGCCTTCATGGTGGTGATCCAGTACCCCAGTGTTTGCCACGACCCTGTACGTTCATGTCTCCACATTTTGCCAGCATTTCAGACTTTTAAAGGGGTGGTCTCTCAAAAAACCTTTTAATGTACTTACAAAACTAATGTCCATGAAGTGTGAGCATTTTCCTGCCTTGCACTGTAACTTCATACATAATGTTTTTTGTTTTTTTTATATGCAGTTACTTTATCACTCTCGTAGGAATATATTTTCTGGAACATGCATTTGTGGTTCATCTGCTTTCTGTCAGCACTGTGGGTTCTGTAATGTGCCATTGATCAGCATTCTGACAAACTGTAGTGTTTGCAACTTGATGTTGTGCTTCATCATTATTCTTCCAGCACTATAGGTGCTTAAACTTTCTTTTGGTTCACAATCTGCTTCCCTGAACTCTATTATGTCTATATGCGATTTGGATTTCCACTCAGATGAAGTATTTTGTACATTATAGTGAATGGGGATGGGGGTTAATATTGCATTTAGTAAATATTGTGGTCTATAGGCTGCTTACATTTCCATCCTTATTAAAAAGTCTCTATTGTCTGGTCCTAACAGGGACCCCTTGTCTGGTTTTGGCCCAGTGATGATCTAGTATAGTGCTTAGAGGGATCTGAGCTACCATTCAGGGTCCAAGCTTTCTTCTCCTTAACTAGCTACTTCCGCCTTTACTTTCTTCTCCTCATCTGCTTAGACTTTTTCTTCTGCTTGGACTTGGTCTGGTTTGATCTTCCCAGTGATCACAAGATTGAGATCTGAGGGCTGTCTCCCTGTCTGTCCTCACGGAGGCGGCCATATTGGTGGAGCGACAGCAGAGTACTGTGAAATGTAGTGTTTAGGCTTGGCTCGAGTCATCAGTGCATCATTAGCTTATTCCTCTCCTGTAATCCTGTTACTAACAGCCTGTGATGTCGAGGTCATGTTCCCGGTCTGGCAGGGTTATACTTTGTATGTAAAGACCTTACAGGAGTCCCAGGAATGCGCAATGGAGCAGATCCCAGAGTGGTGACCCCTGATGTGCAGCCAGGCTGACAGCACCCTATGGTGTATGTGCAGTGTGTCAGAATAACATGGATTGAGCGCAGTCATCCTGGATTATCTGCTGTTGGCCGCCTTTCACGCTTATCTCTATGGGTCTGTCATATATTGGCTGTGGGCCCGAGCTCTGGGGAAGCAGACACTCTTATCCTCATGTAATATGCTGCTGGGTCTTTGGCCCACGTCAATTTTCTGGTCCTCTGCTTCCTAATTGCACATGATATAAGGGGTCATACGCTAAAACATCCAGGGATGCCATCACCATACTGGTCCAGCAGGAGGCGGGTGCTACAGGTGCCGAGTCATCCTACACGGCCCCCAGGAGTAGGTAAGGCCTGTTTCACATTTTCGTTTTTAGAAAAAAACGGATCCACCCCTTTTTTTGGCGGATCTGTTTCTCCCCCCCCCCCCATAGACTTACATTAGCGGTGGATTTTGCCTGACGGTCGTCCGTCTCACCCGTTTTTGGACGGATCCGTCAGAATTTTAGCGGCTCCCAGGCGGAGGAGACGGACTCTGAAACGTTTTTTCAGAGTGTCGGTTCGCTATTTTGTATTGCACATGCCTGGCGGATTTGCTCTGGCAGGGACTTTAACCCTGAATAGCGTTCCGGGAAGGCCGTGGAAGAAAAAAAACTCTCCCCTCTCTCTCCTTTTCCAGGGCGTGGTTCCTTTAAATTTCCTCTGGGTCTGGTGCCATAGTTGGTGTCACAGAAACGGATCAGTTTTTCGCATCTTTCACGGATTGCAACTGAACAAAAACAAAGGAAATGTGAAACAGGCCTTACCTGTAAGAATTGCATCAGGTGCGGCAGTTGGTAACTTCCCTTTCCTGGACTCTTCCCCTTCCTGCATGTGGTTTATATTGCATGTGTGTGTATAAAATATATATTGTATATATACACACACTAGCTATTGAACCTGTTCTACGCCCGGGTGCGAGCATTTTTATTGGTATATGGTCTCCCATCCTGGTATGTGCTGCTCTCTTCCTTTCCTGCTATGCATGGTACCCCTCATCCCTATCCTGCTATGCAAGGCCCCCATCATCCCTATCCTGGTATGTATGGTCCTCTCACCCCCCCCCTTATCCTGGTATGCATAGTCCTCTCACCCCCCTTATCCTGGTATGCTTGGTCCCCTCAGCCCCCCCCCCTTATCCTGGTATGCATGGTCCTCTCACCCCCCCTTATCCTGGTATGCATGGTCCCCCCCCCCCCCTTATCCTGGTATGCATGGTCCTCTCACCCCCCCCCCCCCTTATCCTGGTATGCATGGTCCCCTCACTTCCCTTGTCCTGGTATGCATAGTCCCCTCACTTCCCTTGTCCTGGTATGCATAGTCCCCTCACTTCCCTTGTCCTGGTATGCATAGTCCCCTCACCCCCCTTGTCCTGGTATGCATAGTCCCCTCACCCCCCTTATCCTAGTATGCATAGTCCCCTCACCCCCCTTATCCTAGTATGCATAGTCCCCTCACCCCCCTTATCCTAGTATGCATAGTCCCCTCACCCCCCTTATCCTAGTATGCATAGTCCCCTCACCCCCCTTATCCTAGTATGCATAGTCCCCTCACCCCCCCCCCCCTTATCCTGGTATGCATGGTCCCCTCACCCCCCTTGTCCTGGTATGCATGGTCCCCTCACCCCCCTTATCCTGGTATGCATGGTCCCCTCACCCCCCCTTATCCTGGTATGCATGGTCCCCTCACCCCCCCCCTTATCCTGGTATGCATGGCCCCCTCACCCCCCCTATCCTGGTATGCATGCTACCCCTCACCCCCCATCCTGGTATGCATGCTACCTCTTACCCCCCCCCCCCCATCCTGATATGTATGGTCCCCCTCACCCCTATTAAGCTGCACACATGCAAAGAAACATTTATACTCACTTTTCTTTCCTGTGCTCCAGTGCTGTCTCGTTCTGCCGGAGGCCAGGGGAGGAGTGTGGGGGAGGTGTGTGGCACCAAACTACGCACATGCCCATACAGCGCTCTCCGGCGCCATATTGTTGAAGACACTGCAAATGTATCTTCAGTAAAATGGCACGGATGCGCGATCCTGCCCCAGTCTCTGGTGAGAAGAGAAGCGCCGTGGCAATGCTCCTCCCGGTCAGGTAAGCATGGTGCTGGAGATTGCGGTATGCATTCAGTGTGTACCGTGATCTCCGGCACCATACACACTCCCTGTACCGCTGAATGCCTTCTGTCTGGAGCCAGACTGCGCAGGCGCGTCACGCTTGAACGGTCTATAAAGGCTTCGGACAGAGTGACTCTTCCAGCGTTATATTATAGATATATATTCTATTTTCCACGTCAATTTTTTTTCCCCATTTACAACATCATGTGTGGGGCGGCCACTTAAATGGTTAGTCCTGCTCTGCTCACTTTTGCATTGAGCGGCAAAGTCATGTCTACAGAACTGGTAGGATGTGTGTGAGATTGCAGATATCAGCCAGACATGATGTCTTTTGCCATGCTCTCCTCTAGACGCACCTTTAAAGGGAAGGTGCCGTGTATTTTCATAATTTAATGTAAAAAAGAAAATACTATTAAAAGATATTGTCCCTAAACTTGACTCGGTGGTGTGTGTTGTTTTTTTTTTTTTTTTTTTTACTATATTAATGCAGCCACTGGGGGCTGCCATCTTACCTTTCTGGCTGCTGAACGACACTTTCCATGCTCATTTACGGCAGTCCCTGGGCATAAGAGACAAGAGTCGGCTCCCGACCTTATCTGTACCATTGCAGCAGATCAGCTGTGAACTGGGCACGCCTCTATGGGCAGCTCAATTCACAGCTGTAGGTGTTGCCAGGCGCCATTTTATTAAGAGCCCAGTGCTTTCCTTTTAGCTCCAGTTACACTCTATTGCAAGCCCTGGATGCTGTACTGTTCCAGCATAACAGTGCTTGGATGCTCACTCTGCACATACCAGCTGCAGGAGAGGAACCAGGACGAGCTCCTGGAGACCGAGCTGCTCTTTCCAAAACACCCGACCAGCTGCAGCCCCTGCTCTTGCAAAACATAGGAGGAGCTGCACCCTGCTCTTTCAAAACACTTGGCCATCTGCTGGACATCTAATCCTCTCCTGTGTGATACTGACTGCTGAGCCGTGTATCTAATCCTCTCCCGTGTGATACTGACTGCTGAGCCGTGTATCTAATCCTCTCCCGTGTGATACTGACTGCTGAGCCGTGTATCTAATCCTCTCCCGTGTGATACTGACTGCTGAGCCGTGTATCTAATCCTCTCCCGTGTGATACTGACTGCTGAGCCCTGTATCTAATCCTATCCTGTGTGCTACTGACTGCGGAGCCATGTATCTAGTCCTATCCTGTGATACTGACTGCTGAGCCCTGTATCTAATCCTCTCCTGTGTGACACTGACTGCTGAGCCCTGTATCTAATCCTCTCCTGTGTGATACTGTCTGCTGGACATCTAATCCTATTCTGTGATCCTGACTGCTCAGCTGTGTATCAAATCCTCTCCTGTGTGATGCTGTCTGCTGAGCCGTGTATCTAATCCTATCCCCTGTGATACTGACTGTGGAGCCGTGTATCTAATCCTCTCCTGTGTGATACTGTCTGCTGAGCTGCGTATCTAATCCTATCCTGTGTGATCCTGACTGCTGAGCTGCGTATCTAATCCTATCCTGTGTGATACTGACTGCTGAGCCGTGTATCTATTCCTATCTTGTGATACTGTCTGCTGAGCGGTGTATCTAATCCTATCCTGTGTGATACTGACTGCTGAGCTGCGTATCTAATCCTATCCTGTGTGATACTGACTGCTGAGCCGTGTATCTAGTACTATCCTGTGTGATAGTCTGCTGAGCTGTGAATATAATCCTCTCCTGTGTGATACTGTCTGCTGGACATCTAATCCAATCGTGTGATACTGACTGCTCAGCCGCATATCTAATCCTCTCCTGTGTGATGCTGTCTGCTGAGCTGTGTATCTAATCCTATCCTGTTTGATAGTCTGCTGATCCATGTAATCCTATCCCGTGTGATACTGCTCTCCTGAAGTGCTCTGTGCTGCTGTCACCCTGCTGGTTTTGTGCGTGATCTACATGGTGGTATTGTGTATGATCTATATGGCGGCATTATGTGTGAAGTATATGGCGATATTATGTGAGAACCCTATGGCAGTATTATCTGCTAAAAGGGCACCCATTCTAGGGTGGTTCTGGCTGAGCACCTGCACACGGGTCAGGGGTAATAGGTGCAGTCAGGGGAGGGCTGGTGAGGCAGCTGAAGAGAGGGGTCTCATTTTTATCGTTACTATATGACTACATTTCCCCCCCAGCCTGCTTCCCAGCATCATCCCGGACTGCGCCTGTCGCCTCGCTTTCACACATCACCAGGACAGGATCTGAGGAGGGGAATGGGGTCTTTGCATGCAAAGTCTGGATCAGAACAGGCCATCAATCAGCAGAAATGTTTCCTTGATTTCTGTGCTGCTGTCACCCTGCTCCTCCACCATATATCTTCCTCTGTGCCTCCCATAGACCAGTACACTGCTCTCCTGAAATACTCTGTGCTGCTGTCACCCTGCTCCTCCCCCATATATCTCCCTCTGCCTCCCATAGACCAGCACACTGCTCTCCTGAAATACTCTGTGCTGCTGTCACCCTGCTCCTCCCCCATATATCTCCCTCTGTGCTTCCCATAGACCAGCACACTGCTCTCCTGAAATACTCTGTGCTGCTGTCACCCTGCTCCTCCCCCATATATCTCCCTCTGTGCTTCCCATAGACCAGCACACTGCTCTCCTGAAATACTCTGTGCTGCTGTCACCCTGCTCCTCCCCCATATATCTCCCTCTGTGCCTCACATAGACCAGTACACTGCTCTCCTGAAATACTGTGCTGCTGTCACCCTGCTCCTCCCCCATATATGTCCCTCTGTGCCCCCCATAGACCAGTACACTGCTCTCCTGAAATACTCTGTGCTGCTGTCACCCTGCTCCTCCCCCATATATCTCCCTCTGTGCCCCCCATAGACCAGCACACTGCTCTCCTGAAATACTCTGTGCTGCTGTCACCCTGTTCCTGGAATCCTTGCTGCCTGCCATCCTCAGTGACCGAAGACCCCATTCTTCTCCTCAGATCCTGTCCTGGCGATGTGTGAAAGCGAGGCGACAGGGGCCTGATGTATGGTGGAAGGAGCAGGGTGACAGCAGCACAGAGTATTTCAGGAGAGCAGTGTGCTGGTCTATGGGGGGGAACCCTGTTCGGTGCCAGGGATTGTACATGGAGCGTGGTGTTTTATACACCTGGATAGACCGTCTGCTCCACAGAAATCCAGGAAACATTTCTGCTGATTGATGACCTGTTCTGATCCAGACTTTGCATGCAAAGACAGTCAGTAACTTTGCAGGCCCCAGCAAAATGGCTGCTCACTGTGTTCCTAGATGTCGTCCTCTCTTTTCCCTTAGCAAACACCTGGAAGAGGAGGAGAGGAGTGACACCACACCCATGTCAGCAGATTCCGCCCATAATTACTGCAGGGCAGTAATGTGAGCTAGTTGTACACTAGGTTTTTGTGCCAAATTTCACTAGCTGCTCCCCTAGTGTTAACAAGTGGAAATGCCAAACTTTTTAAAATTATTTTTTATATTTTACAAAATTAAAAAACAAATGATAATATTTTTAAGAAAATGTAAACATTAATTCTTTACATTTTTTCAATTGCTGAAAAAAAATTTTGGATGTCACCTTCCCTTTAAAGGGGGTCTGTACATTGTAAATTATCCATAGAACTAGTGACAACTTTCTTATTGCTGGGGCCCTCTCTGATGCTCAGCATCTGCTTCCTGCAGAGTGATGTTCTCAGGATCAATGGGATCCAGGCGATCATGGAGTTATCCTCCATCCTAAGGAGCCCTTTGAGAATATCTGCACTGGGCCCCTCAGTGGCAGCTCCATGTTGTGCCCAGCTTAGTAGACTACTCTGGAGAACTGGGTAGTGCAATTTTTAACAAGGCCTTTTCTTCACAAATGTCCTTAGGCAGATACTACTGTGATCTGTATCCACCCCTGACAGAATGGGCTGAACCTTTCAGTTCTGCTATGTTCAATTTTTTATATCTTGGCTTTGTATAATAAAACATGCCACAGCAAGAAAATTTGTTGCCGCTTGTACTCGGTGCTAGGTTGTCTTCATAGTCATCTCCCTCCATGTTCGGCTGCTTGATAAATCTCACGTGCAATGTGTATTGTAGAGTAAAAAAAATGACCTTTTGCAAAACTGGCACTTAAGCTGCACACAAACTTTAATTTATGGGGGGATTGCAGGAGGTTGTTGCCCAAAATTGATTTTCTGTGTAGTCTGAGCTTTGATCGCCTTTTGGCTCCTGGACGTCATCCGTTTTTCTTCCACATCAAGTGCCAGCTCGAGGGCTGTTTGCCTCGCTGCTTTCCAGGTAGCTAAGAACAGCGAGCAGCTGAAGGGACTGGCGCACACCCGAACTCCCATATTACTAGATGAGGTTGCATTATTAAAAGCTACATGTGAATGCAAGCAAATGGAGGGTAGCGCCCACATGGTGATTCCAGCTTGGCACACTGCAGGTGTTGTACACTTTGTGGCATTTGCTATGACTACCCAGGAGAGGGCATGGGTCAGGATCTGTTTCCCTGTTCACAATTCAGGACACCTACTTTTTCATATGGACCCCCGATGGTAGGCCTTATTGCATGGGCGCATAACTTGCACCAGTCAGCGATGCAACATATCAGTCGGCATGCAAAATTTTCTTCAATCACTCTGATTGCAAAAAGTATACGTACAGATCCTGCTGGCTCAACAAAATGCCCACATCCTCTCTTCCACACTTTTTCAATGAACCCATCTTTCTCCTGACCACACTTGTTTGACAAGCCTCTTGCACCCGACCACACTGGCCCGACTATTGTCCCCATACACTGCATTATTCGCAGCACCACCTGTCTACTTGGATGACGTTTATGGCCACATGATGACACTGCTGTTTGCCGGTCATTTTTACACTGGCTGTAGTCAGGAGCAAGCAGTCATGCTGTATGCAGTGAGTCAGACTGGGGTGTGACGGACAACTAGAACAATTGGGTTTACACCCAGCGCAGAGCTGCCCACATAATTACAGCCCGGTGAAAATGTGGCATTTACTTTCATGTGAGTTACTGTGATGGCTCACTGGCATCGCCCAGGACCAGTCAGTCCTGATTTAACCAGTGACCAACATGATGGAGACTCCATCATATGCAATGTACTGCAGGACCCATGCTTAGCTGTCTGCACCTACCTGGTGCCAGCTGCACTATGCTGCCTGCAGTCTGTGTGAGCGACTGTTAAGCTCTGTGGGGGGGGGGCTATAGGAAGTGGACTATGGTGATAGTAGCTTTGCACCCAGGAGCTTTTCTTAGCGCCAGTAGTTAAACCTGTATTTATATTCTAGGTGGATCTATAAATGTGCTTGCACCCCTCCATACACCCGGATTAGTGCAGACAGTCTAATGTTGGCACTGGTGACTGAGCCGTGGCACAGACCTGTACAGCAGCTAGCGTGACTCCACACTACGGCCTGTCATCTGCTGGGCCTGCCAGGATGCAGGGACTTGCGCAGCGGGGGAAGCCATGGCGTGATGCCAGCAGATTCTCTTCCCTGCGTATTATGTAGCCCTGTGGGTGGTTAGCGGCACATGTGGCCTCAGTGACATGCGCCCACATGCCTAACAATATGCTTTGTGTTGTCCTGGCACTTGTACCATTTACTAGTCTTTTTATTCAAGATTCTGTGCTGTTTGTCGGCTTTTGCATTATCTGAGGTCTTGACGTTTTCTTGGTCCTAAGACTTTTGGTATTTCCTTCCAGGTTGATGAAGTCCCTGAACCCACAGCAAAGTCTGCAAATAAGTACCAAGTTTTCTTTTTTGGGACTCATGAAACGTGAGTATCAGGGGGAAGTGGGCTGTATTGAAGCCCTGAGTCTCCTCCAGGTATTAAATGTGAATTCCTTCTCTTATCAGAGCCCACCTGGGTCCTAAAGACATCTTCCCCTATGAAGAGACCAAGGAGAAGTTTGGGAAAGCCAACAAGAGGAAAGGATTCAGTGACGGCCTGTGGGAGATCGAAAATAATCCCACTGTACAAGCGTCAGATTATCAGGTCTGCTTCCCTACAGGCTTTAAGTAAATTGGTCACATGCGTCTTTATCACACTTTTAATACCGTACATTCATGTTAATTTTTCCTCAGCCTTCCCGGAAGAGGGGGTCAAAAGCAGCAGGCCGAGGTGGTGATAAAGATGGAGAAAAGGTAAAAGCTCAAATTCTTGGGGATATGAGCCCATTTTTAGATTTTGTCCAATAGACAAACTGCTTAGATGCCACGATTGCTATTGAAAGCATCATCTACGGGGGTTTAACTGCCATGATGGGCTTATTCCAATTGAGCTGATGGTATAACCCAGCGGCATCAGCCATGTATAGACTCAATGACTTCTGCCATATGTACCCAACTGATACCTGCAAGGAGTATACACCGCTCAGGAGCAAAGGGTCTAAAAGGAATTGGTCATGTAAAGAAGCCACTAACCTCACATGTGGGACTTATAGCCTAAAGCCATCTTACCAGGAGGAAATGATGTGCCTCACAGCAACTTCTGACTTTCAGTTGCCATGCATGACAAGCTTGGCTGTAATGCAGCAATTCTCCATAGGAGGGCAGCACTGGATCTAAGGTTTGTGTTTTTTTTTTTTTCTTTTGTAGGCAACACCAAAGAAAAGCTCAGAAGCTGACGCTGAAGAGGAGGAGGAGGAGGATGATGATGATGAAGAAAAGCCTGAAGGGGACGGAGAGAAAAAGGGCAATGATGGCAGCAGCGATGAGGAGGGGAAGCTGGTGATTGATGAGCAATCCAAGGAGAAAGGTGACAAGGCTGCTTCCAAGAGGAAAGCTGAGGACGCTGCAGAGGTGTGTTATAGGAGAGCCTCTGCATGAAGGGGTTAATATGCATCTCATACATTGCAGGAATTTGTGGCTTACAACCTGGGTAAATCTTTGTAATGTGGCGTAGTAGAGGCTATCAGGACACGATAAAGAACACATCTGATTTTCCCTCCTCAGAGCTCTCCCAAAAGATCGAAGGCAGATGAAGAGCAGGACGACGACAAGTCTGAGAACAAGGAACCTGCGAAAAAAGAGGTCAAGCAGACGCCGGAGGCCAGAAAAGATGACGACAACGAACCTGCTGCATCGGAGGATCTAAAGATGGAGGAAAAGGCAGAAGAGAAATCAGTCATAGAAGAAACCAGTAACAAAGAGACGAGGTGAGAAACTCCCCTGGACCTGACGTCATAAGGGTCTTCTGGCCTAATTCAGTGGTGGTCCAATACCTATCGACTTAGTTTCTGTACACCCATAGGACCTGGGCTGTCAGCGAGATGCATTGGAATTCCAGCATCTGGTTGTCTGCAGCGGTCACATTCCAGTGGCCCAAGAGGGATGGTAGGAGTCCTGGGCAGCAGTGTGAAGGTCTGTTAGCCAATCTAAAAAGTATATGCTCCTCCCAGATGGGCACTTTGACACCTTGCAGTCGTGTGACCGCTGCAGCTTATCACATTACAACTCTGCACATCATGTTATGGGATAGGTCCTGTATTAAGTGACTATAATTATTGCATCTTAAAAAATGTTTTTGTTTTTCAGCTAAACAGAGTTTCCCTTTCCTGACTGGGCAGAACCTGACTACCTTTTCCTATACGAGGGAGACGCGGGGGCTTTAAAAAAAAATAAAAAATACTTCAAAAAGACAAACATTGAACAACTTCATCAGTCTGCAACCCGTTCATGAAAATATCTGTTTCTAATCCACATTCTTGAGAAGGAATGGCAGTGTGGAGTGTCATCCTCCGACTTGTCAGGCAGTCCATCAGTTACATGGCGGCAAGCGCATCCTCCATCACTTCTGCCGGAGCCCTCCCGCCTCATCTAACGCTTTGTCTTGTGCTGGGGGGGTTGGTTTGTTTGTTAACCCTTTTAACGTTCTCAACTGCTAAAAAAAAAATTAGCATCTCTCTGGGGGAATGGTCACAAGCGTCTTAACAAAAATATGTACTTGAGGTGTTCTCTTCTGTTTAGAAATATCAAATGATCAGCATTGTGGTCCTGTCATAGTTGATGTCAAGGCAGCACCCTGTAGAGGCCCTCTCACAATTGCCCCTGCTTATCTGTATCATCCTCATGAACTGAGAGGTTAGCTGCCATTTCTATACCCCTTTCCTCACAATGGGCTCTATATTGTTTTTTTGTGTTCACTTCAGCTGGCTGCACCAAAGACGTCTCGCCCCTTTAGTGTTGGCTTGTAAAGTGCTTCTGACAACTCGGATATAAATAGTTCATATACATGGCGGGTGGACCTTGCCACTATTGTACACAGCCCCCCTCCAATTTTACCAATTAGAGCCTATAGATCAGCAGTTTCTACTGTTTCAAAACTACAACTCCCACCATGCCTTGGGATTTAATGTTTGCAGCAGCCGCAGGTTGTCTATCCCCTCTATATGAGATTCTTCTTGGCTTGTACCCACTTCTGCTGTTCCCACAAAATGTTAATGGAGATTATTATACCTATAATGTGGGTTTGTTTTTTTTTTTGTTAAAACTGGATATTTTTTTCTGCTTTTATTGTTTTAGATTAGCTTCACAAATATATAAAACCTTCATTTCCAGCTTTCAGGAAAACTGAGCAGAAAGTGAAAAATGTGCATTTACCATCGTATGTGATGTCTGCCTAATATATAAAGGAGGAGACTGGCTGTAATAAACACTAAATGTAGCCTGTGCCCTCCCCAGAGATCATCTGTACACAGTAGTGGCTCTGATCTGTGGCCTTGTACCACCAGGGCCTGATTACTGCTCTGGAATACTACTCCTAGTTTGCTCAATGAATGCTGAGGGTCTGCTGCAAGGAAGTCTCTGGGATAAGAGGTTAAATGATCCAGAGATGCGCCCTCTCTGTCATGAGGTGGCTGCCTCCTACCATGTAGCCCCCATTACTGCTGCTTTTGTTTTACATGATGTTTTTATTTGCGCATTTGTTGCCTTATTCTCTAGTCTGCTAGGTGGGAAATTTACGTATATCTGGGTTTTTACAGCAATAATGACTTTTTGGTTAATAGTTCAGATCTGTGGTATGCCTAATCCATGCATCGACACTCAAAGGGGGAGCCCCTGGGCTGCTCCTTGCCGACACGTGGGGTGGTTGATTGCTTGCTCTCAGCCATCGTGTGGGGTGGTCGTTTGCTTGCTCTCTCGCATCGTTGCTGACGCGTGGGGTGGCCGCTCGCTCCCATTCTCCTTATCAATAACGTCTTCATCAAATCGTCAGGGTTGCAGATGATCCAACTCACATTAAGGAAGTAAAGTTAATTTTTTTAACTAATATTTTTAATAAAATTGAAAATGATAAAAAAAATATAAATTTCCAAATTACAACTTACCCATAAGTGGTTTGTAGCTGGTTTTCTATAGGTAGTTTTGTATTTCCCCAGTCCCCCTCTTGCCCATGTCAGCGCCCCGTCCCCGCTCATCTTGCTATGTGATGTATAATCATTTGTACCATATGCAGAGAACTATTCCCCTCTTTATTTTTTATTTCCCGGTTTTGCGGTTGTGATGAAAGCGATTGTTGCGATTTTAGCTTTTGGTATAGTTCTGTAGACTGCACATCTTTTGGACAAACAGATTATTATTAAAATAATAAAAAAATATCTTTGGGTTTGTTTTTTACTTTTGTGTAATTCTTGTGTAAAACACCAGGGGGTCTCTATCTTCCACTCATTCGAGACTAAAAAGGCCGCAGCTAGCCAATATCTCTAGACCCCAACAAATGTAGAACGGACTTCCCACTTTTTTCATCCAAGACCGATCTCCCGGCCTCTGACTATCAAAGGCTTCTTTTCTGCCCACCTAAAATTAGTTTCCCCATCTCAAAGACATCCAGGACCAATCTCTCACCTTGATCCTGACCAGTCTAGTGCAAGAAATAGGAAACAATGACCACAGCAAAACTAGTGCTTCTCTTTAGACATAATGATTACATCCCATAGCGTTGAGTTGTCATCACATTGTTTATGCTGCAACTGTGAAAGGAGACTTATAGGCCATGCATTCCCCAATGGGAACAACCTCTCCCTTCTGGTCAGCTACCTGCAACATTTTTACGAGTGCTTAATCATTGTCATGGTAACCGGAGGCGTCAGCCAGTTACGGCTACCTTGTTGGACCATGCTCAGAGCATAGTCTGCTGCTTATAACGTATCGCAATGCAGTAAATCAGCAATTAGTGATAAAAGTGAAAGTCACATAGAGGAACTAAAACAAAATTTTACATATTTTGTGATTTATTTTTAAAAAAGAATCAAATTACATTGAGTGTACACTGAGGGTAAGAAGGACGTCCTCCATGGTGCTGCCAGGTGGTGAACTGGAAAGCATAGTTTTTGCCACTAATTTTTTATGGTGTTGACATAAGTGGTTAACTATTGTCAGTTTTATAGGTTGGGTTGTTATGGACACATACAAAATATAAGCATTTTTTACATACATTTTATGTGTCCATAACAACCCAACCTATAAAACAGACACAATAGTTAACCGCTTATGTCAACACCATAAAAAATTAGTGGCAAAAACTATGCTTTCCAGTTCACCACCTGGCAGCACCATGGAGGACGTCCTTCTTGCCCTCAGTGGGACAGGAGCAACGAGCGGTTAAAAGGAGCCTTCCCTTACCACCCATCAGTGTTTTTCTTGTCCCACTGGGGATAAGAATGGAGAGTGTGTCCTCGGACAGTGCTGTGCAGATGGTGAGGATCGGGGGGCCCAGCCTTTCTCTTCCCGCCGCAAGAAGTCTGTGTCTGGTATCTGCAATGGGGGGGGTCCCTCAGCCAACCCCACTTCCTCCTTGGGGGCTCTTGGGCCGGGCGCCATGCTGCTGAAGCACATCAGTCTCCCTGGGGAGCAGGCTGGCGACGCAAGGGATCCAGCAGCCGTGTTGCTTCCGGTTGAGACTGCCAAGTCATTTCTGGTTTCCATGGAGTGTCTCTGCCAGGTCGCGGCAGAACCCAGCAAGCGGCCTCTGCCTTGCGGAGGGGGCTTTCTCAGCATGGTCATGCCGTGCAGGGTGCGGTCAAGGATGAGCAGGATCAACCAGGTAAAGGAATATAAGTGGGGAGAGCTCAGTACTCACAGTCGGCCATCCTGAATTTGTAACACCTGGTCAGTGTGCACTTCAGCAATGGAGGAGACTGAGGGACCAGAGCAGAGCCAGGGACATGTGAGTAGGCTACTCAAAAGAGCCATGCCACAATGCCATACTAGTACCCTATAACACACTGAGGTAATGCCAAAATCTGTGTTTTTAGGGAGAGCCATCCACCCTGTCAGCAGAGAAAAAGAAATCCGGGAAGAGTAAATAACCCATTTGCACCGCTAAATTGCCAGAAAATCGGCAGAAACTGCTCTGTAAGGCCTGTACATTTAAAATTTTCGGGGAGGAGCAGACATCACTAATGTCCAACATGAGGTCAATAATAAGACAGGAAGTCCAGGCTTCCATATTGAGCCTGAGTCTCATACTAGCCAAGCAGAACCGCAGAGGTCGTTCAAAAAGGCTTAAGGAATCTAGCTCCTCAGACGAAGTTTCGGATCAGGATGAAAAGGAGGTTCCGATAGGAAGAGGAAAAAGATACCTCTTTTCATTAGTAGACACGGCTGAGCTCCTTCAGGCAATATTGGACCCTATGCAGTTGCAGGACACCCGGGAAGAAGTATCTATACAGGATAAAATGTTTGGTGGTCTGCGTACCCAGGTCACTAGAGTATCCCCAGTGAATAACCACATCCGGTCCATGATCTTAGAGGAATGGGAAGATGCGGAAAAGAGACTAGTACCAAGGGACTTCAGGCTCTGATTGTCTTTCAACCCAGAGGATATAAAGACTTGGGGTGAAGTACCCAATAGATGTGCCATTGGCCAAAGTGGCGAAGAAAACGGCAATCCCGTTCGAGGACTCCTCCAGTCTAAAAGAACCGATGGATCGTAAAGCGGATGGACTACTAAAAAGATCCTGGGAGTCTTCGGCAGCCATAATTCGGGCCAACATTGTAGCAACTTCTGTAGCCCGGTCCATACACTTATGGGTGAACGATCTGCAGGAACACCTCAAAGCAAAAACTCGCAGAGATGCCATACTTAAATCTCTGCCTTTGCTAAAGCTCGCAACAGGATTCATGGCGGACGCATCAGCAGAGTCAGTGCAGTTCGCCGCCTGGAGCGAGTCTTTAATGCGGCCAGAAGAGCAATCTGGCTAAAGACTTGGTCAGGGGATACCCAGTCAAAAAAACATCTCTGTGCCATTCCATTCTCAGGAGGTAATGTGTTTGGGACAATTTTAGATGACATACTAGAAAACACCTCATCAGAAAAAAGGATTCCCTGAGAAGACGAGAAAATACCAGCCCTTTCATAGATCCCGTCCTAGTCAAAAAACAGACTACAGGGGGAAAGGGAAGACAGGGAGATGGAGCTATCCCAAAGGGGGGAAGGGCAGAGACTAAATCTTCTCGGGCTCTGGCTCAGGGCCCCCCCCCCCCGAAAATGATGCCTTTAGAGTGGGAGGTCAGTTAAAGTAGTTTCTAGAGGGTTGGCAGAAAATATCACAGAATCCTTGGATTCTACATACAATTGGCCAGGGCTACAGACTAGAATTCACCAGCTTACCCTCAGAGAGGTTCATAGTAACCAAATCCTAACCTCTGCTAGCCTCCCCTATGTGGACAGACATGCAGGAGTTGCTAAAAATAAACGCAGTCGTCCCAGTTTCCACTCCAGAGAGGCAGGGGTCATTACTCGAGTCTCTTCTCAAAAAAAAAAAAACCCATCAGGAGACTCCCAAACAATTATAAATCACAAACCCCTGAACAGGTGGATAAAATACAAGAGATTACCCCTGATAGACAAGGACATGGTGATGTGCACTTTAGACTTGAAAAGCACATACTACCATGTCCCAATCCACACTTCCTATCAGAAGTATTTAAGATTCGCCCTGAGAAACCAAGGAATAATCCATTTCCAATTTTGGTGCCTTCCCCTCAGCCCCCAGAACTTTTACCACGCTGCTGATAGAGGTGGTCGCCTATTTAAGAAACCACGGCATAACCATAGTACCATATTTGGACGACTTTTTGGTAGCAAGATCCGAAGAACAGCTCAGGATCGTTTGCTGCCTCAGAATCTCCAAGCTACAGGAGCTAGGGTGGATCATAAATTGGGAAAACTCAAATTTGATCCCACAATCCAGAATAAAATTTGTGGGAGTCATGCTAGATTCTCTCAACAGAACATCTTTTCTGCCAAAGGAAAGACAAGTTGCACTAATCGAAAAGGTCTGCCGGTCAGGAAGAAACTGTGCTCTATAAGGGAGGCAACGAAGATACTGGGCCTGATGACAGCTTGTTTCCCCTGTGTGAAATGAAGTCCGTTTCACTCACGAAGGTTGCAGAAGGAGGTTCTGTGGACCTGGGACAGAAGACAGAGTTCTTTGGACAAGAAGATGACACTTTCTCTTTCAGTAAGGAAAGCACTAAGTTGGTGGACCATCCCGGGGAACCTGAAAGTAGGTGTACCATGGGTTCTCTATCCCTGTATCACCATTACCACAGACGCCAGTCAGTTCGGATGGGGCGGACATATAGAAGGAAGATACTACCAAGGACAATGGAATCCAGAGATTAAGACCAGATCATCAAATTTCAGGGAATTATACGCAATATGGAAAGTTCTCTACCAGGCTCGGTCAAAGAATCAGAGGCAAACGTGAAGGTACTATCTGACAATGTGACAGCAGTGGCATTTCTAAGACACCAGCGAGGCCCCAAACACCCATCATTACAACATCTGGTAAACCGGATTTTCAAGTGCTCAGAGAACTCGGTCGAATCCATCTCGGCGGTACACCTGGAGGGAGCCTGAAACCAGGTGGCGGATTTCCAGAGCAGGACACCGATAAATCCATTTAACCTAATACTTTGTTGCGCCACCTTTTGCTGCTATTACAGTTGCAAGTTGCTTGGTGTATGTCTATCAGTTTTGTACATCGAGAGACTGAAATTATTACCCATTCTTCCTTGGCAAACAGCTCGAGCTCAGTGAGGTTGGATGGAGATCGTTTGTGAACAGCAGTTTTCAGCTTTTTCCACAGATTCTCGATTGGATTCAGGTCTGAACTTTGACTTGGCTATTTTAACACCTGTATATGTTTATTTGTGAACCATTCCATTGTAGATTTAGCTTAATGTTTGGGATCATTGTCTTGTTGGAAGACAAATCTCTGTCCCACTCTCAGGTCTTTTGCAGACTCCAACAGGCTTCCTTCAAGAATGGTCCTGAATTTGGCTCCATCCATCTTCCCATCAATTTTAACCATCTTCCCTGTCCCTGCTGAAGAAAAGCAGGCCCAAACTATGATGCTGCCACCACCATGCTTGACAATGGGGATGGTGTGTTCAGGGTGATGAGCTATGTTGCCTTTGCGCCAAACATATCATTTGACATTGTTGCCAAAAAGTTCGATTTTGGTTTCATCTGACCAGAGCACCTTCTTCCAGATGTTTGGTGTGTCTCCAAGGTGGCTTGTTGCAAACATTAAACAACACTTTTTATGGATATCTTTGAGAAATCGCTTTCTTCTTGCCACTCTTCCATAAAGGCCATATTAGTGCAGTGTATGACTGATTGTTGTCCTATGGACAGACTTTCCCACCTCAGCTGTAGATCTCTGCAGTTCATCCAGAGTGATCATGGGCCTCTTGGCTGCATCTCTGATCAGTCTTCTCCTTGTTTGAGATGAAAGTTTAGAGGGACAGCCGGGTCTAGGAAGATTTGCAGTGGTATGATACTCCTTCCATTTCAATATGATCGCTTGCACAGTGCTCCTAGGGATGTTTAAAGTTTTGGAAATCATTTTGTATCCAAATCCGGCGTTAAACTTATCCATAACAGTATCACGGACCCGCCTTTTGTGTTCCTTGGTCTTCATGATGCTCTCTGTGCTTCAAACAGAACACTGAGACTATCACAGAGCAGGTGCATTTATACGGAGGTGTGACTACACACAGGTGGATTATATTTATCATCATTAGTCATTTAGGACAACATTGGATCATTCAGAGATCCAGAATGAACTTCTGGAGTGAGTTTGCTGCACTGAAAGCAAAGGGGCCAAATAATATTGCACGTCACACTTTTCAGTTTTGGTATTTCTAAAAAAAATATAAAATAACCAATAAATGTTGTTCAACTTCACAATTGTGTCCCAATTCTTCACCAAAAATTTACATTTGGTATATTTTTGTTTGAAGCATGATACTTGGGAAAAGGTTGAAAAGTTCCAGGGGGCTGAATAATTTTTCAAGGCACTGTATATCTATGGAGCATCTTATAGGTCCATTATTGACCTTTGTGCAGCATTATATGGAGCTTATTTTTTGTATGGAGCATCTTATGGGGCCCATCATGAAATGTATGGAGCATTATATGGGGCATATTTTGTATGGAGCATCTTATAGGGCCCATCATGAAATGTATGGAGCATTATATGGGGCTCCTGATTCAATATGCATATTCAAAAAAATTTAACCTACGGATGTCAATTAATTTTACTTTTATTGGTATCTATTTTTATTTTTGAAATTTACCAGTAGCTGCTGCATTTCCCACCCTAGGCTTGTACTTGAGTCATTAAGTTTTCTCAGTTTTTTGTGGCGAAATTATGGACCTCAGCTTATGCTCAGGTCAGCTTATACTTGAGTATTTGTGGTAATTGTAGTTACTCCAGAAATAGTTTTATCTCTCTCGCCATCTGATGTTTTGTTTATTCTGCCTCCCAAAGATCGCAGTAAGGCGCACATTCTGCATTGAGCATTTACACCGGAGCTTCAGCGTAAATCTGTGAAATGTGTGATTCAGATGGAATCCTCGATAGAATATTCCCTATAATGAGGCAGATGGGGAGGTACTGTGGACACCATAGGACCTGTGATCCACCTGTCAGTCTTTTCAGGTGTGCATAAAAGTCCTGTTGACCAGTTTTGTGAACCTCTGAGAAGGATACTGCTGAACGGAGGCCAGACGGAGCTAGAGTAAGTGCTGCCTCAGTGAATGGATCTCTCGGGGGTTTCATCTGAATTGTGTCACTCAGAGATTTAGATGAAAAGATGTGTAAAGATGAGGAGCTTTCCTTCAGTGTCATGGCCCACAAGACCGAAGCCTTCAAGGGAACGAAAAAGGGCTTGCTGTACCTCACCCCATACAGGGTGATTTTTCTAAGTAAGGGGAAGGATGCGATGATGTCCTTTATGATGCCGTTCTACCTTGTGAAGGGATGCTCCATAGAACAACGAGTGTTCTCTGCAAACTACATCAAAGGAAATGTCAGTTCTGAAGCAAATGGAGGTTGGGAAGGACAGGCGTCATTTAAGCTCACCTTTAACAGTGGAGGAGCCATTGAATTTGGGCAACAAATGTTAAAGTTGGCAACCAATGCTTCCAGACCACCAAATGTTCCTAATCCTGGCTATGGATACACGCCTGGTCCTGGAGGATACCCCCCTGCTCCCAGAGGATATGCTCCAGCCCCTCCTGCGGGGCCCTACCCCTATGTGCCAGCTATGAATGGATATGGTCCAGCACCTCAGCCCATGGGTTATCCATACGCTGCACCAACAGGTCCCGGGATGTTTCCACCTGAAATAAATCCTATGTACATGGCACCTCCACCACCTTACCCAGGACCGCCATATTCTGGAGCCCCTGCCCCCACTGTTCCCTCAGCTTGGGCAGAACCAGGAATGCCAGGAGGTGGCAAAGCTGCAGAAGCTGCTTCAAGTGCATATTACAACCCCACAGATCCTCACAATGTCTACATGCCCATGGAGCAGCCTCCTCCCTATACACCTACGGATGACAAGAAGACAAATTAGGATGGCGTGTTATTGCTTCTAAACCTCCAGGAACACTCATCAAGTCTGCTCCCTAATTCTCAGTACCCTGTTACTGGCTAGCCCTCCCTAGAGATCCTTAGGGCCGGTATCAATAAATGACTCCAGTATTAGAGGGTATTGACATATTTAACATAGTAGAGGTAGTACCCTAACAAGGAAACTACCAGAAGTTTTCTAACTGCACTTAGTCATTGATGTTCAAAAATGTTTCCAGAATCCGTCTCTTCCTCAGCCCTCAATCTACTAAAACTCTTGTACATGCCCTCATTATCTCCTGCCTTGACTACTGCAATACTCTCCTCTGTGGCCTCCCTGCTAACTCTCTTGCACCACTCCAGTCTGTCCTCAACTCTGCTGCCCGACTAATCCACCTCTCTCCTCGCTACTCCCCTGTCTCTCCCCTCTGCAAATCCTTCCACTGGCTCCCAATTCACCAACACATCCAGTTCAAACTACTAACACTGACCTACAAAGCCATCCACAACCTATCCCCTGCCTATATCTCTGAACTAATCTCCCAATATCTTCCCTCACGTAATCTTCGATCCTCCCAAGACCTCCTACTCTCCTCCACACTTATTCGTTCCTCACACAACCGCCTCCAAGATTTTTCCCGAATATCCCCCATCCTCTGGAATTCCATGCCTCAACACGTCCGATTATCCACTACCCTCGGATCCTTCAAACGGAACCTGAAAACCCATCTTTTCAGGAAAGCTTACAGCCTGCAATAACCATTCTGCCGCCTCACCACCGCCTGAGCCGCCACCTCAAAACTACCAGAGCTGCTGCACCCCCGACCTTCTGTCTCTTCCCCACTTTCCCGTAGAATGTAAGTCCGCAAGGACAGGGTCCTCTCCCCTCTGTACCATTATGTAACCCCCCCTTCTCATGTACAGCACCATGGAATTAATGGCGCTATATAAATAATAATAATAATAATAATGAAAACATCGTAGATGGTCAGCGTAGAGCGGCGGATAAATGTGATCCCAAATGTTATGTAAAATGATCCCAATAAAAGCTTCAACTCAATCCACAAAAAAAGCAAGTCCCCACTCAGGTCTATCATCTGATAACCACCTTACTGGTAGTGCAAATGCTCTGGAAATGTGAAATGGCTCCTTGCTCCCCAAAAGAAATTTAGCAAATTCCCTGCTCCCAAAACCAAATGCCCTATTTAGCGCCCACATGTTTGGAATTTCTGTAGTGATGAGAGCCCGCCTAATTTACAGATTTAATTTAATTTGCAGTTTGCCATTTTCACTCAGCAACATCCATTGCTGCTTGCATCTGGAAAACACCCATGGAGTCTGTGATGGTGTGATATGCTATGTGGATGTCATTTTTTGCATATTCCTATTTTTCTATTTCAGTTATTTTCACAGTATTTTTCTTATTACATTGTAAGTCTACAGCCTCACTCTATCTGTCTCTTGATGACCCCCTGTAGTGCATTAATCCCTAAGGCCCTTTGTTCTCCTCTGGGGGGCCTGGAAACCGCCCCAACTTGTTTGACTTTCCCTGGACAAGGAAGGGGGTGGAGAGAGAACAGGGGCTGGGCAAGTCAGTTCCGGTGTGGACAGGATCGTGTAAAGACTGCATTTCAGAGAGAAGGACCCATTTTATCCTCTGGTGCTAGAGTTTTGGAATCTCGTTTCCCTGGACATTTTATCCTGTTACTGGACTGCATTCTTATTCTGGACTATCTTATCCTTTGTGCGGTGGACTGAATATGGACCTTTTTGTATTTTTGCCTGAATAAAGGTCTTGGAATTGTTCACTCTTCGCTTGCTCTGTTGATTGTGTGACACCAGAGAAGGTCCCCGTGACAACTGGTGGCAGCAGTGGGATCAACAGCGCATAACCCAATGGAGAACCACCCACAGAGTGAGTACAGAAATTGGACTGTATGCAGTTTACAGGAGAGAGCCAGAGACTTGGGCCTGAACTACCAGGGACTGACTAAAGAGGCCTTAATCGATCTACTGGTGGGCGCTAGCTCGGCCACCTCCTCCCAGATGTCTGAAGGACGAGCACTGGAGACAGAGATCCCTTTCCAGAAAAGCCAGTGGTTGGTGTGGTACGAAGAAGAGATGGCGGTTCTGGGCCCCGGCGTCTCTCAGGAGTACAAGGAGGAGGCTGCCTGCTGGGCACAGTGGAGACAGTAAGCAATGGAGCTTGAAAAAGGGAGTAACGCAATGTGGAGTGTAACCCCAACAATCCGGGAGCCTGTACGGATCACCCGGACAGAGTTTAAGCCATTTGATGAGGCTTCCGGAGATGTGGAGGGGTTCTTCAAGGACTTTGAGCAGCAGTGTGCTGTGATGGAGGTGCCCCACTCTAGCTGGATGCGTTTGTTAGTGGGGCTCCTGAACGGAACCATGGCGGAGGCTTACCGAACCATTGATGCACTGCGGAATTGGGATTATAACATTGTAAAGCGGACTATCCTGGATTACAATGCTATCACCCCAGACTCATATAGGGCCAAGTTCCGAGACCTCCCATGCACCACGGGGGGATCGTTTAGGATGTATGCACATAAGATGTTCGAGGCATGTCGGAGATGGCTGGAAGCAGAAAACGCCTTTACTGTGGAAGATGTTATACAGGCGTTCCTTATAGAACAATTTCTTGCCAAGTGCCCTGCAGAGGTACGGGAATGGGTCCGGGAGCGCACGCCGTGTACCGTGGATAGAGCTGCAGCCCTGGCCGATGAAGCCCTTACTATCCAGCCGCAATGGAGGAGGCTTCTGGACAATGAACCACGGCCTGCTCCCGCGCCCCGTCCCCCTCCACTTATATCTGCCCTTCCACCTAGTCGCAAGCCGATGACAATCACGCCTCACAATCCTAGGCCCCAACAGTTCCGACCACGACCTGGGGGTATCACAGAGAGGAGGCGTTATGGGTGTGGGCAACCTGGACATTTGCAGTCTGGCTGTCCCTCCAGGATTCGGAGGGAGCCCCACGCAGCCCCACCTCGTCCAGTGCATCTTGTACACTCCACCACACCTGAGGAAGAGCTACCACCACCCCCACCAGAGTGGACCACCGACCACGGCACCATAGATACCCCTCCTGGAGTGTACGGACTCCGACCTCTGTCCTTTAGCTACTCAGAGCAACGGCAATGCCACCTGCATGCAGGATGTCTTTATTGATGGATACAAAGTGTCAGGATTTAGAGACACGGGGGCATTCTTGACTATCGCTGACCCCCGTGTGGTTCGACCCTAGGCAATTTACCAGGGTCCAGGAATTCCCATTGTCCTGGTGGGGGGTGCCTGCAAATATATACAGCGAGCTTCTGTGCGTTTGGATTATGGTTGTGGAGAAAAACTGTGTTGGATTGGAGTTATGGGAGGACTTCCTGCAGATATCCTCCTTGGGAACGACATTGGGGAGTTACAGTGCCAATTTGTGGGAGCAGTCACCCGACTACAGGCCCTTCAAGCACTACGTCATCCGGACCCCACTTGGGAGCAACCACCACGAACCGCATCAGAGTCGGTAAGCAATACTTTCACTGCTACTACATTGGGAGAGTCTTGGGACAGAGAGGAGTTTAGGAGAGAAATAGAGGGTGACACTACCTTAGCAGCCCTTAGGCGAAAGGCAGAAACTGGGCACTTGGGAGATAATGGGGATGGCTTCACTCGAGAAAACGGACTGTATTATCGTGTAACAAAGGGCAGTGACCAGGGCAACCCTGACGCAACGACCAGGCAACTCATTGTCCCTCAGAAGTACAGGGCACAGCTGCTTCAACTGGCCCATGACATCCCCTTGGCTGGGCATCAAGGGAGAAAAAGGACTGAAAAGAGACTCACCCAAAGTTTTTACTAGCCGGGCGTCTCGCAGTTGGTAGCCCATTATTGCCGCACCTGCGATGTGTGCCAGCGAATGTGGCATCCAGGAGCTCGACATAAGGTACCCATGCAATCCCTGCCCATAATTGAGGAACCATTTCAACGTGTAGCCGTCGATATCATAGTTCCTCTGGCCCACCCCAGCAGGTCAGGCAAAAATATATCCTGACCGTGGTGGATTATGCCACTAGGTATCCTGAAGCTGTGGCCCTGTCCAGTATTACAGCAGTAAAGGTAGCCGAGGCCCTTGTTACCATCTTTACCCGGGTAGGGTTTCCTAGTGAAATATTGTCGGATCAAGGCACTCAGTTCATGTCAGATCTGGTCCAGTCCCTATGGCATACCTGTGGTGTTCGAGCCATTCGCACCACCCCATACCACCCGCAGACCAATGGACTATGTGAACGCTTTAATGGAACCCTAAAAAATATGCTGAGGGCTTTTGTTGACGTTGAGAAAGACTGGGAAAAGTACCTGCCACATCTCCTCTTCGCCTATCGGGAGGTTCCCCAAGAGTCCACAGCGTTCTCTCCCTTCGAACTACTGTTTAGCCGGAAGGTCCGTGGGCCTCTCACTCTTCTGAAAGAACATTTAGAGGGAGACATCTCAGATACCGGAATGCCCATCGTTCCCTATGTTCTAGAGCTCAGAGACCGTCTCGCCCAGCTAGCTACCTTCGCTAAAGAGCATCAGCGAATGGCCCAGTCCAGACAAAAAACCTTGTCTGACCGTAATGCCAGGAACCGGGAATTTATGGAAGGACAGCAAGTGCTCATGATTACTGCTTCCCCTGCCAACAAGCTTCAAGCAGTGTGGGATGGCCCTTATCAGGTTGTCAAGAAAATTAATGACACTATGTTATTGCCCTGGACTCTAGTGGTCGATGACAGAAAACCGTCCACATTAACATGCTGAAAGACTACCACGACCGATCTCTGCCTGTTCTAGCTGTCTGCCACCCCCCTAGTGATACCGCCGCCGACGAGTATCTCCCAGATCTCCTCCAGGTTGCCCAAGCGGGAGGATCACTGGAACAAGTGCCCCTGGGCTCCTATTTAGCGGATATACAAAAGGACTATATTGTCGCCGTACTAAGGCCGAGGGCTGCTGCTTTCTCCTCAAAGCCGGGGAAGACTACTCTCACCAGTCACCATGTGGAAACCCCCGGACAACGCCCCATCCAGCAGGCTGCCTACCAGGTTCCAGAGGCTGTTCAAGGCATGATAAAGAACGAACTGGAGGAGATGAAACAGCTGGGAGTTATTCAGTCATCTCACAGTTCTTGGGCCTCTCCTGTCGTCCCGGTCCCCAAGAAGGATGGTACAACACGATTCTGCGTTGATTACAGACGACTAAATGATGCCACCAAGAGTGATGCTTATCCCATGCCCAGAATTGATGATCTATTGGATCGTCTGGCCAGTGCCCAATTTGTGACCACGTTAGACTTCAGCAAGGGGTACTGGCAGATACCCCTAACGGAGGACGCTCGGGAGCGCTCAGCCTTCATTACTCCATTTGGGCTTTATGAGTTCCTAGGAATGCCCTTTGGGATGAAAACTGCCCCCGCTACTTTCCAGAGACTGGTGGATCGACTGTTACAACAATGTCAGGACTTTGCCTGTGCTTACTTAGACGACATTGCCATTTTTAGCACAACCTGGGAGGAACATCTTAAACACTTGGGCATAGTGCTGGACTGTATCCTTACTGCAGGACTGACCATTCGCCCTGATAAGTGACAAATAGGGATGGCTGAGGTGCAGTACCTCGGGCATAGAGTAGGGGGTGGGACACTAAGGCCTGAGCCTGCCAAGGTGGAAGCCATTAGCAACTGGTGTAGACCCCAGACTAAAAAGCAGGTACTTGCATTTTTAGGAACTGCTGGTTACTATCGCAAATTTGTTTCTAACTTCAGCACCTTGGCCAAGCCCCTAACCGACCTGACCCACAAGAACATGCCTAGGAATGTGACGTGGACGACTGCATGCGAGAATGCCTTTTCAGCATTAAAGACTGCGCTCGTCACTGCTCCTGTCTTGGCTGCCCCGGATTACAAACGCAGGTTCCTCGTGCAGACAGATGCATCCACCTTTGGGATTGGGGCAGTACTTAGCCAAGTGAACGCCGCCGGAGAAGAACATCCTGTTGCTTTTGCCAGTCGAAAACTACTGGATCGGGAAGTTGCCTATGCCACTATTGAAAAGGAGTGCCTTGCCATCGTATGGGTGCTAAAAAAATTGCAGCCATACTTGTACGGCAGAGAGTTTACAATTGTTACAGACCACAACCCCCTCATATGGCTGAATCGCGTATCAGGGGACAATTGAAGATTGCTGCGGTGGAGCTTGTCCTTACAACCCTACTGCTTCTCCATCCAATACAAGCGGGGAAGCCAACACCAGAACGCCGATGGACTGTCTCAACAAGAAGAACCATAGGCTCCCCAGGCCGACCTACCCCTGCCACTGTACAAGGAACTATAAATAACTGAGCAATGTGGACTAAAGTGAGCAGGCCAGAGGTCTGTGTAGACCTCATGGCGTGCTCACTTATTATGGGGGGGGGGAGGTTGTGATGATGTGATATGCTATGTGGATGTCATTTTTTGTATATTCCTATTTTTCTATTTCAGTTATTTTCACAGTGTTTTTCTTATTACATTGTAAGTCTACAGCCTCACTCTATCTGTCTCTTGATGACCCCCTAAGGCCCTTTGTTCTCCTCTGGGGGGCCTGGAAACTGCCCCAACTTGTTTGACTTTCCCTGGACAAGGAAGGGGGTGGAGAGAGAATGGGCTGGGCAACTCAGTTCAGGTGTGGACAGGATCGTGTAAAGACTGCATTTCAGAGAGAAGGACCCATTTTATCCTCTGGTGCTAGAGTTTTGGAATCTCATTTCCCTGGACTTTTTATCCTGTTACTGGACTGCATTCTTATTCTGGACTATCTTATCCTTTGTGTGGTGGACTGAATATGGACCTTTTTGTATTTTTGCCTGAATAAAGGTCTTGGAATTGTTCACTCTTCGCTTGCTCTGTTGATTGTGTGATACCAGAGAAGGACCCCGTGACAGAGTCAAAATAGGAACGACACCTGTAGATAAATTCCCAAAGGGGGGTATAATTTCCAAAATGTGGTCACTTAAGGAGGGATTCTGCTCCTCACTACCCAGTTTCTTCAATCAGAAGAATTTGTGACAGATTTTGGTGCCATTTTTACCCATTTCCCATTGTGAAAATGTAAAATCTGTGGATAAAACAGAGTTTTAGTGGTAAAAATGTAATATTTTCTTCACTGACCAATGGTATAAAACTGTGAGGCATATGTGGTGTCAACATGATCACGGCACCCTTAGATGAATTCCTTGAGAGGTGTATTTTGTAAAATAGGGTCACTTATGGGGGGGTTCTTCTGTTATGGCACCACAGAGACTCTGCCAATGTGACATGACACCTTTTAAACCAGTCCAGTAAAATCTGCACTCCACTATGGCATTTCTTCTCTTCTAAGCTTCTAAGCTGTGCCTCAACAGTAGTTTTTGGCCACATATGTAACAAATTGTACCCTCCACTTTCTCCTATTATCCCTTAGGAAAATTTAAACTTTGGGACTTAAGGAACATTTTAGTGGAAAAAATGGTAATTTTTCCATTGACTCAGCCAATGTTATACAATTCTGTGAATCGCTTGAAGCTTAGAAATGCTCACTACAGCTAGATGATTTCCTCAAAAGGTGTAGTTTCCAAAATGGGGTCACTTGTGGGTGTTTCTGTTTCGGCATGTGGCTCTTCAAATGCAACATGGCAAAATTCAAATGATTCTCCTTTCGAGTCATTTTCTACCACATATGGCGTACTCAGGAAAAATCACACAATATATTTTAGGGTCGATTTTCTGTTACCCTTGTGAAAATGAAAAATTTGAGGCTAAAGGAAGGTTTTTGTGGGAAATTTTAATTTTTAATTTTCACGGCTCAATGTTCTAAAATTCAGTAAAACACAGGAGGGGTTCTAGGTGCTCACCACACATCTACATAAAATTGCTTGAGGGGTGTAGTTTCCGAAATGGGGTCACTTGGTGGTGGTGGGGGGGTGTCACTGTTTAGGCACATTAGGGGCTCTTCAAACATGACATGGCATCCGCTATCTATACAAGACAATTTTGCACTCCAAAAGTCAAATGGTGCTTCTTTCCTTCTGTGATATGCTGTGCCCTAAAACAATAGTTTTCCCCAACATTGGTGTACTCAGGAGAAACTGCACAACAAATTGTATGGTCCATTTTCTCCCGTTACCTTTGTAAAAATGCAAAATTTGGGGTTAAATCAATGTTTTGGTTAGAAAAATTAAAATTTTCATTTTTTCCTTCCACTCTGCTTTAATTCTGGTGCCTAAAGTGTTAATAATTGTGTTTTTTAGTACTTTTAAAGGGTGCAGTTTTTAGAATTGGGTATTTTCTGCCATATAGGTTCTCCAAAATAAGTGCTTTGGATGCAGAGCATGTTCGCTGTGTCCAAAACGTTGCAGTCTATTGAATGCAGGTAAACCGCGTATGGTCACTGAACCGTGCGGATTTACCACGTCCAATATATTGTACGGGTGAAATTCCTCTTGCGGAGACTTGCGTGTCTACAAAAGAAATTCACATGATGCGGTCTGGTGAGATGTGTGCTCATGTCCATCTCTGCGGGTGATCCGCGGGCGTCTGTGGACGCATAGTGGACATGAGATTTCTTGAAATCCCATCCACTATGCTTTAACATTTGGACACTGCACAAGTACACCGCTTCAAACCCGCAGCGATTACTGATCGTGTGAACTTACACTGAGTGTATTAACTATTTTATGTGACATCTCTCTGATTTTAGGGCATAAAAATTTAAAGTTTGAAAATTTCAATTTTTTTAACCCCTTCACGACATGCGCTGTACTAGTACAGCACATGTCTTGTCTCCCCCTTTGACGGGTGCTCCAGCGCTTAGCCCTCATCTCTTCTGGCACCTGTCAGCTGCTTTGAACAGCTGCGGGTGGAATCCCGATCCACCCGTGACTATTAACCCACTAAATGCCGTTATCAATCGCTGACAGCGGCATTTAACGCACAATCCGCCCATCGCTGATCCCTGTCATCGGGTCGGCATGACAACCAGAGGTCTCCTGCACACCTCTATGATTGTCAATGCCGGATTGCAGTGAGCGCTGTCTGGTGGTTGGCGCTCATAGCAAATCATCAGTTCTGCTTCGTACAGGTGATCTGATAATTGCCTGTACATAGCAGAGCCGATTGTAAAAAAGTTAAAAAATATATATAAAAGTTCAAATCACCCCCCTTTCACCCCATTGAAAATAAAACAATAAAAAATACCCATAATTGGTATCGCCGCATCCAGAATCGCCTGATCTATCATGCTATAAAAAGAATCTGATCGTTAAATGGTGTAATAAGAAAAAAACTCAAAATGCCAGAATTATGCTTTTTTGGTTACCGCAACAATGCATTAAATATAGCACAAACATATGGGGAGATATAAAGGCCATGTTGTTATATGCCTGGTTTCCTGTGAACATGTGGGCATGTCTATGATGCGTATGGGTGGGGACGTTGCTTCTGGTGTCCATGGTGTGGGGTGTGAGACTCAGATTGCTATGGGGCAATTTGTGTACTCGCACTTCGCACTGGAGGCCGGGGGGGACGTCCTTTTCGGCCCTGCGTGTGTCATCCACATGCGCCGCTTAGTATGTTCATGATGATGTGGGTATTTACAAGCTGACTTTTATTTACGATATGTGAGGTCGATATGGTAATAGTGTGGTCATGTGATTGTTCTATGACCCGGAACCTTTTAGATTTTGACCTTATGTGACTCATCCATGTGCGCCGCTCATTATACCGTGATCTGGTACAGCTGTATTGTGTATATATATATATGACTGAACACATAGACTTATGCACAGCCCCCTGAGGAAGCCCAAGCGAAACGCGCGTTGGGCTGCTTGGTGTGACCGGTTACACAGATATTTTCGGGTGAGACCTTTTATACTATTCAGATTGTTCTAATAGATTGTGTGTGGATACTAGTTTGGCATATGCTATATGTATATATATGTATATCTAAAGAGGCATAAATGACTATATGTCTGGTATCATTGGTATATGTGAAGATATTATAAGGTTGTCTCCCTGATCTGTAATTATAGTAACTGTGTCGGACCTTATGTCTTGTGTCCTTCCCATTTTTATATAAATAAAAATTTTTTTTAGAACTTAAGAATATATTCAACAAAATACTATTTGCATATGTTTTCTATGAAGTAGAGGGCGTCTTGTTTGTCATACGTGAGTTTTTATTGCTGCATTTGCACTAGGTATTGTGGTATATGTGCCTGCTCAGGCATGCCACCGGAGTAGACTCTTCAGGTGTCTCTGGAGCCTGCAGTACGTAAAGAGGCATTTTGCAGTAGGACGTCCCGGCTTCCTATAGGTGTCTCTGGCAGTGGTAATAACAGAGGCGGCCACCTGAAATGGAGAAGATTAACAGATGGTAAACATCTAATCACTGTCAAGATTGGCTCTTCGGGAGGAGGAGGTAAATCTGTCACCCCATTTTTCGAGTATCAGCTGCCGGCACCACCATCAGGGGCTTATCTACAGCATTCTGTAATGCTGTAGATAAGCCCCTGATGTAACCTGAAAGATAAGAAAAATGAGTTATATTATACTCACCCAGGGGCGGTCCGGGTCCGGTTTTGGTCCGATGGGTCTCACGGTCCAGTCTGGCGCCTCCCATCTTCTAACGGTGACTTCCTCTTTGCTGCCTGTTGTGGCTCCTGCGCAGGAGCACTGTTCTGCCCTGTTGAGGGCAGAGCAGAGTCCTGCAGTGCGCCGGGCAGCAAAGAAGAGGACGTCACCGCTAGAAGATGGGAGGCGCCGGACCGCAACACCTATCGTACCAAGACTGGACCGCCCCCCCCGGTGAGTATAATCTAACTCATTTTTCTTGTCTTTCAGGTTACATTGGGGGCTTATCCTACAGCATTACAGAATGCTGTAGATAAGCCCCTGATGGCAGTGCCGGCAGCTGATTCTCGAAAAATGGGGTGACAGATTCCCTTTAATGACCAGGCCAAATTTTACAATTCTGACCACTGTCACTTTGAGGTTATAACTCTGGAACATTTTAACGGATCCTGCTGATTCTGATATTGTTTTTTTCGTGACATATTGTACTCCATGTTAGTGGTTAAAATGTCTTTGATATAACTTGCGTTTATTTATGAAAAAAATGGAAATATGGCGAAAATTTTTAAAATTTTGACATTTTCAAACTTTTAATTTTTATGCCCTTAAATCAGAGAGATATGTCACACAAAATACTTAATAGTATTTCACACATGTGTACTTTACATCATCAATTTTTGGAAACAAAATTTTTATGTTAGGAACTTAAGGGTTAAAAGTTGACCAGCGATTTCTCATTTTTATAACAAAATTTACAAAACCATTTTTTTTAGGGACCACATAACATTTGAAGTCACTTTGAGGGGTCAATATGACAGAAAATACCCAAAAGTGACACCATTCTAAAAACTGCACCCCTCAAGGTGCTCAAATCCACATTAAGAAGTTTATTAACCCTTTACGTGCTTCACAGGAACTGAAGCAATGTGGAAGGAAAACATTAACATTTAACTTTTTTTTTTACAAACATTTTACTTCAGAACAAATTTTTTTTAATTTTCACAAGTGTAAAAAGAGAAAATGCACCACAAAATTTGTTGTGCAATTTCTCCTGAATAGGCAGATACCCCATATGTGGGGGTAAACCACTTTTGGCGCACAGCAGGGCTTGGAACGGAAGGAGCGCCGTTTGACTTTTTCAATGCAGAACTGGCTGAAATTGAGATCGGACGCCATGTCGCGTTTGGAGAGCCCCTGATGTGCCTAAACAGTGGAAACCCCCAACAAGTGACACCATTTTAGAAACTAGACTCCTTAAGGAACTTATCTAGTTGTGTGGTGAGCACTTTGAACCTTCACGTGCTTCATAGAAGTTTATAACGTAGAGCCGTGAAAATAAAAAATATGTTTCCCACAAAAATGATCCTTTCGCCCCCAAATTTTTATTTTCACAAGGGTAACAAGAGAAATTAGACCCCCAAAGTTGTTGTGCAATTTGTCCTGAGTACGCTGAAAGTCCATATGTGGGGGTAAACCACTGTTTGGGCACACAGCAGAACTCAGAAGGGAAGGAGCGCCGTTTTACTTTTTCAATGCAGAATTGGCTGGAATTGAGATTGGACGCCATGTCACGTTTGGAGAGCCCCTGATTGGCCTAAACAGTGAAAAACCCCCACAAGTGACACCATTATGGAAACTAGACCCCTTAAGGAACTTATCTAGATGTGTGGTGGGCACTTTGAACCCCAAAGTGCTTCACAGACGTTTATAACGCAGAGCCGTGAAAATAAAAAACATTTCCTCAAAAATGATTTTTTTGCCGCGCTATTTTTTATTTTCACAAGGGTAACAGGAAAAATTGGACCACAAAAGTTGTGCAATTTGGCCTGAGTACGCTGATACCCTATATGTGGGGGGAACCACTGTTTAGTCGCATGGCAGAGCTTGGAAGAGGAGCGCCGTTTTGGAATGCAGACTTTGATGGAATGGTCTGTGGATGTCATGTTGCAGAGCCCCTGATGTGCCTAAACAGTAGAAACCCCCCACAAGTGACCCCATTTTTTAATCTAGACCTCCTAGGGAGCTTATCTAGATGTGGCGTGAGCACTTTGAACCCCTAAGTGCTTCACAGAAGTTTATCATTTTTTTTTTCACAAAAATGATTTTTTTAGCCCCCAATTTTTTATTTTCCCAAGGGTAACAGGAGAAATTAGACCCTCAAATTTGGTGTGCAATTTGTCCTGAGTACTCTGATGCCCCATAGGTTGGGGTAAACCACTGTTTGTGCACACGTCGGGGCTCGGAAGGGAGGGAGCACCATTTGACTTATTGAACGCAAAATTGGCTGGAATCAATGATGGCGCCATGTTGCGTTTGAAAACCCTCTGATGTGCCTAAAGAGTGGAAAGCCCTCAATTCTAACTCCACCTTAACCCCAACACACCCATAACCTTAATCCTAACCATAACTAACCACAAACCTAACCCCAACACAACCCTAATCCCAACTCTAACAACACCCCTAACCCTAACTCCAACCCTAGCCCTAATTCCAACCCTAACTGTAGCCTAACTCTAGCCCTAATGAAAAAATGAAAGTAAATATATTTTCTTTATTTCATTATTTTTCCCTATAAAGGGGGGGTTTATTTACTATTTTTATTATTTTGATCACTGTGACAGGGTTTATCACAGTGATCAAAATGTACTTTGAATGAATGAATGAAATCTTGCCGGGTGTCGGCCGTCAGATCTCGCCGGGCGCACTGCGCATACGCTTGCCATTTTCTTCCTGGAAGAAGATGGCGGCGCCCAAGGAGGGGAAGCTCGTGGGCCGAGGACCACCGGGGGGGATCGGCGACCCTATTTCTCTCTCCTCTGATGTGCGATCACATCAGAGAGAGAAATTAAATGACATCAGACTTTTTTTTTTGCGGTCGCCGTTATACGGTTAATAACGGCGATCGCAAAATCGGGGACGACCGAATCATGTTCTCTGGGGTCTCGGCTACCCCCCTCTGGGGGCGCTATACACTTTTTGCTGTGGTTTAAGTACCCTTAACTACCGCCGTTAAAAGGCGTATCGGCGGTCGTTAAGGGGTTAATCCAAAGCTCTGCCACATGTTTACTTATAGAATGCCCCATTGGTTGCATCACTTCCGCTCCCAAAATGCCCTGACTGTGGCAAAACAACAGCGCCCAGAATCCCTCAGACATTATACAACTACAGTTCCCAGAATGCCTCAGCATTTGCAAAACTTCAGCTCCCCAAATACTCCAGTGGTGGGAAATCTACAGCTGCCAGAAAGTCTTTACCTGTAGCAAAATTACAGCTCACAGAATGCCTCGTTGGTTGCAAAAGTACAGCTCACAGAGTGCTCCAACAGGTACAAAACTACAGCTCCCTAAAATTACAGCTCCCAGAATCCCTCAGCTGTTCTACTTTAGCTCCCAGAATCCCTCAGAAGTTGCAAAACTACAGAATTCTCTATTGCCACCTAGTGGAGTCAAGAAGGAAAATACTGGATTGACTAACATCTTTTAGTCATTTGGCAAGGTGTTGAATGGGTAACCGAGGAGGATAGCAGGCCAGGCTAAGCCACAGAAAACCAGAGAGGTTGGAAACTAAGCGGATGCAGACCCCTGATCCTGTCCACACAACTAACAGTAGCTGTGGAGCATACCTATGATGATCCTAGACGCCTCGGCACAGCCGGAGAGCTAACTAAGCCTAAAGCAAGAAAGGGGAAATCTAAACTGCCCCGGAGCAGACCTCAAAGGAATAGATAGCTCCCAAACATATATTGTCGGTGATACAAGATGAAAACACAAACGCAGGCAGAATAATTGATTGAGCAAACGATGGGACCTACACTGACTAGACAGGAAAGGAAAGACACTGTCTGCAATCATGCAAAAAACCCTGCAAAAAGTCCAACACGTCTGATGCACAAAAACACTGAAGTCGCACGACTTCGCCCCCATTATATCAGCACTCTGGTATATTCTGAAAGCAAAGCAAAAAGAGACCAATATAAAAGGGGACAAAACTGGCACATGCAGTAACATATGGGCGGTGATTCAGCACAGCCCCAGCCGGAGCTGGCTGACCCGCACAAAGCAGAGATAAACAAAACCAGATCAAATGCAAACAGAATAGCAAATGAACCACTTAGCTGAACATGCAGGGAAAGAGCAGGAGACATCAGACCTCAGGGGGCACAGGAAGAAAATCACCAGTAGGGATAGAGGGAGTCAACTGTCTTAAATCCCAGTCAGAAACCCCAGATCTCCAATCGTCTTCCTCATTATCAGGTGGCAAGCCTCTGTCAATCAGATCAACTCCACTACCTCCAGTAACCACCAGAGGGAGCCCAGAAATAGAACTCTCAGTCTGACCAGCTCCACTATCTTCAGTAATCACCAGAGGGAAGCCAGAGAGAGAATTCACAACAGCAAGGCTCATTACAGGGCTGGTGGACATTGACTTATTAAACCGCTAATGCCACAAGGTGGCAATAGAGAAAACCAGTTTGCTGATTTGTATACCTTTTCCTAGGGAGCCTTGCCTGGCCTAGAAGTTTCCCTTACTATTGGTGGTCTAACGGGCCGCCATCAGGGCTTTACTGCCCTGATTGGCGTATGGTCATCGGGCCCCAGCGGCAGGATTCTACTGGTGCAGTAACTGAATCTGCGTCCGAGACGCAGGTTCAGTTAAACTCTATTGCTGTAGTTAAAATCAACCAATCAGAGGCTGACAGCTTACATCAGCGCACATGTCGCCGGCGCATGACGTCATTGTCATTTGCCGGCGAGTCCGCGCTGAAATGCCTGGGGTGGACTTCGGCGCTGGACCGAAGCCGGGTAAAGAGAAAGTTTTTTTATTGAAAGCGGCAAGCCCGGGGTAGGATGGAATCACGGGGGGCCAGGATGTAAACACATGAGGCAGAATGAAGACATGGGCGACATGGGGGCAGGATGTAAACACATGGGGCAGAATAGAGACAACGGGGAAGGATGGGAGACATGGGGGAGAATGGAGATGGGCAGGATGGGAGACACGGGGGCAGGATGTAAACATGGGGCAGGATGGAGACAGATGGGGCAGGATGGATATGATGGAGATGGGGCAGGATCATGGGACAGATGAGGCAGGCTCATGGGACAGATGGGGAGCTCATATGGGGGCAAAATGGGAGAACATATGCCTGGAGTCAGGATGGCGGATATTATTACCATAGGGGATTAAGGGATATTAAGAGTCATAAGATCATAAGATATTATGATATTATTACCATAGGGGATTAAGGGATATTATTACTGCAGTCATGTATTTATTTTAATATTTTGAGGATACTGTTATAAAGGGGTGGTCCTGTTACTGTGCAGAGCAACACTGTTGCCTTTTTTTTTCTTCATCTGGTGTAGTGTAGTAGTTGGGAAAAAATTGAGTAATGTGTTCTGCAAGCGGAGCTCTAGATACCTGTTATTTCCTGCAGAGACAAGTCCTAGCTGGAAGAAGTGATGGCGGTCTGTGCTGGATGAAGATGAAGAATTTCACCTAGAGACGTTACTGGTGAGTCAGTGTGTTACCTATACACTGACTCTACATTATATAGAGTTCCTGTGTACAATGTCACCAGTGATCACAGTATTACCTTTACACTGACACTATATACAGAGCTCCTGTGTATATTGTCACTGGTGATAACTGTATTACCTGTACACTGACACTATATAAAGAGCTCATGGGTATAATGTCACGGGTGATCACTGTATTACCTGTTCACAGACACTGCATACTAAGTACAGATCTCAGGTGATAGTATTTTTTTTTTTTTATTAATGATCAGTATTGTAGTATTCAGTCACTATGTGGTTTGGTCATGGTGTGGTATTTGTCCCTTGCATGTGCTATTATTCAGTCACTATGGTGGTGGTATGTGGTCTGGTCATGGTGTGGCTGTATTTATTCGTTGTATGTGGTATCACTATGTGGTGGTCATATTGTGTCTGGTCATGATGCAGTGGTATTTGTCCCTTTGCTTGTGATATTATTGTTAATTTTAAATATTGAAAAATAAGTAAAAATATACCTAAATTGTATTGGATATTTTAACAAATTTTTAATAGTTCAGAGTAGAGCTCGGCCAGAGGAATCTACCTTGTCATGGTGTCAGATTAAAAAAAAATATTTTGGCCAAAACAAAAGCTGCTGGCTATAATTGTGATCTGGTGATGGGAACTTTTAATGTGTGATTGGTGAGAAGTGGAGTTTTTCCAAGAGAGAGCGGTGGGACTGTGGACAGTTTGAGGGTTGGGGTGGAGCCTGGATGGAGTCTCAAGGGGCCCTGAAAATTTTGCCGGTATGGGGCCCTGAAATTCCTAGTGGCAGCCCTGGGTCCAAGTAGAAAATAATGTGATGTTAGATATACCAACCTGTGGGGCCGGTTCTACATCGGTGACCAAACACTCTCCTCCTGAGATGATAGTGCCTGCTCCTGGGAGGACGACCTTTTTCAGGGGTCTTTTTATGAAGCTCCTTGCTTTCTTGCACTTGGATGGGTGACACCTCCATGCTGCGTCTCTTGAACTCACCATGTAGTTCCTCTGTCTGCATCTTTCTGACCACTTGCTGGCTGGCGTTGAAGTCTCTGAAGCTTCAGACTTCTTGTGGACTCAGCTCCATTATGACATCATATTACATCACTATATATGTTCTTACACTAGTCAGAGCAGAGTTTTATTAGCATGGTCAAAATTTCCCAGAATAAAGAAATGAGCCATCTAGTAAATGGGACAAGAGCATTGTCTCTCATTGTGGAGATACAGCTGTTATAGGAAATCATGGGAAGAAGTATGCAAATTAGCTCTCCGCAAATAAGAGAATACTCTCTGGTGCCACCTGTAGGTGAATGTTCGACCTGTTAAAAAGCGTTAAATCATAGCTAAGCCAAAGATGCCTCCATAAAGAAGAGACATCATCTGTAAACAGCTTGTTCCTTCTAGCAGTGAGCTAATTTTCTAAGCAAGCGATTCTCGGGAAAGGAACCCACCACAAATCACTAAGCATTTTTATTGACGTCTACAGTCCCTGCTGCATCGATCCCAGTGAAGACGTTCGCTGACTGGTGTAACTTGTCCTCTTCTTTATTAGCAAAGTAGTCTGTATCTTGGGTCTCCAATGACAGGTCGGACCTCCGCAGCAGAATCTTTCCTTTTATCAGCTCATTCTGTAATGGTAGTAGTAGCATATGTGCCCCCCTGAGGAGAAAATATTCATTCTGTCATTTATAATAATTAAAGGGGTTGTCCATCCCCGTTCATTCAAAGGTGAGTGGCACTTATGGTGTTGAGCTGTGCAGGGCAGCAGGTATCATACACGCGTCCTCACATGTACCAATGGCCTCCTGAGCGCTGCCAGAGAACCCCTTAAATGAAAATTACCAAGAGCCGAAGGAAACCTGCCAATGGCCACAGGTTGAGCAGGACAGTCCCAAATTTTGGCCTGCCACATATTTTAATTGAAAGCAGGTAAGCCAGTTCACAAAACTGCTCCACATGTCACCCCCTCCTCCCTGGCAATCAGCACTTGCATCTTCCTTCCACGTGTCCCGCTATATGAGCTCAAGGGGGTAATCAGACAATAGAAGACAGTAATTCAGAACTTTCCAGGTCCTCATGGGCGGGAACTCCCTGTGTATGGGAAGAGAGTAAACAGTTGAAGCCATAGCAGAGGATCATGGGGGCTTTTCCTAAATATGATATAACGTATAACCAACTTGATGGGTGTAACAAATAATAAGTGTTTCCATGACGTCCGGCTTTGGTTCTCTTATAGGCAATGAGCCTTCTTTTTCGATGTGGGTGTTTTCTTATTCTACAGGAGTGGCGCTTCCTGTAAGGGTATGTGCACACGTTGCGGATTTTGATGCTTTTCCGCATTTTTTGGATGCGTGGAATTGCCTCAAATCCGCAGTGCAGAGTGCACACAATGTTAATAAATGGGAAATGCAAAAATGCTGTGCATATGCTGCGGAAAATAGCGCAGAATCACAGCGTTTTATTTTCCGCAGCATGTCAATTCTTTTTGCGGATCCGCAGCTGCGGTTTCCATTCTGGCACATAAAAATATTCTCTCTCATCACAAAATGGAGGGAAAAAAAACGCCAATCCACAATTATGGTGTACTGCAAAAACAAGCTACTGTTGTTTTTGCGGTACCATTGATTGAAATGGAGGCCATGTCCGTGAGCCGTGAAAAACATTGAGCAAGCTCGATTTTTTTTTCACGGTCGTAAATACGGCCATACGGCGCTCCGATGTATTTTTGTTGGCTGTTTTTGCGGCCCCATATAAATCTATTGGGGCCGCAAAAATAGCCCTCAAAAACACGGTGTAACAACCCTGCCGGCATCACTACATGGCCTCCCATCCCCCACCTGCCTTACACACCAACTTACTACTCCGGGCCATGCTGTGAGTTCTGTCTTCTGCCAACTCCATGCTGTATGCCGCCTTGCCTCCTGCCTGCATACTTCCTGGCTGTGCCCATGGGGGGGCGGCGCCAGAACTCTCTGGCTCTTATTGAGTCAGTGTGCACCTGCCTAATGTGTCCCCGGCCAATTGTCAAGAGGTCTCCAGTACTTAAGGCATCCTTGCCCATAGAAGGATGCCTGAGCAACTATTTCCCTCAGTCAGTATCTTGCTGCTGAGGTGCCAGGTCCTGTCCAGCTTCTGACCTCTCTGGGGGCTATAAACCGAAAATAAAAAACAGTGCAACAAAGTCCAAGATAAATTGTGGTTAAAAGAATCACAAATCTTTATTTAAGTTCCAGGAAGAATAGCAAATGAGGCTAAAAAACGACACATGAAAGCTCAGCAGAGTAATGGTGAACAGGGCTCCTAAAAAGGTATCATCATAAGTATGAAGGGAACCCTATTAATGTAAAAGGCATAATGGTCACAGGAGAAAAGCCACCAAGGGCTAACAGTAAATGGGTGACCAGCACGAAAAATGTTAAGGGAAAAGTCCCAAGCTGAACACCAAGATGGATAATAAAATTATAAAGTGCCCATGAGACCAACAGACTAAATCACATACATACCAGGATGAAGGAGACACTGTGCACCACACTCTGAAACCCCAACGCGCGTTTCGGAAAACGTTCCTTCCTCAGTGGGTGTGTAGCAATGCTGGTGTACAGACTATAAGTGCCCATGAAAAAATCCAGCCAGTAGCGTCAGGCTGTGTGCACACGCTGCGGATTTTGCTGCGGTTCCGCAGCGGTTTTGGACGCTGCGGACTACAGTACCATGATTCCCTATGGGAATCAAAAACCGCAATGCAGACGGTGCGGAATTTTCCGCGCGGATTATCTGCAGTTTTCAATCCGCAGAAAGAATTGACATGTCAATTCTTTCTGCGGATTCTGCTGCAAGTTTGCCATGTCCTCCATTCAGGAGATGAAAAACCGCAGGGCAAAACCGCAGAGCAATCCACAGGTAAAACCACAGGTATTTTGACCTGCGGTTTCACCTGCGGATTTTACAAAATCCGTGCGGATGAATCCGCACCTAATCCGCAGCGTGTGCACACAGCCTCAGGAAGCTCGGACAAGCCCCCCAACCCTCACCGTCACCACAGCTGGCGCCGACGAAGACACGGGGCCCCGTGACGTCAGACGCCAGACCGCGGGCGGAAGCCGCGTCTCCTGGCGCATGCGCAGAAACAGATGAACACATCGCGGCCATCTTGTAAGAGGGCAGACGTGAGGAAATGTCCCTTGTAAGTACAAGGGTACATACACAGCGCAAACTGGCGAACAATACACTAAAAGAGGCATGTAAAGAAGCGAACTAAACGCAGGAAGTATGTGTATGTATACATAATAACAAAAAAAATATATAAAGGTAAGTAGTACCATCAGGTATTAACACAAGAATAGTAACAAATATTATGAAAAGGGGCATACAAAAAATAATAAATAAATCCTCCTGCTATATCATATTATATATCTCAGCGCCAAAAAAGGGTGTATAAACAATAATAACATAAATCAAATATGCACATACAAAATTGCCGCATGGGAATTGCTCGAATTACACGCTCCGGATGTCCGGATGACGCATAAAGAAGAGAATTGGTGGCGGTTGTCTTCCTGAAAATGTCGGTCTGCAAAACAGTCCATCCACACGGTTTAAATGAATGCTTGTCCTTTGCCCCTTTTTTGTAATTATCCCTAGGTTGCAATTTTATTACTGATACTGTTTATGTGGCTTTGTTTTTAACTTTTGTTTTTATTTTAGTGATTATTCACCGTGATACCTATTTTGCTGCTGTCTGCTTATCCTTCGGTTGGATTTCGTACCTACTTGCTCTAGCGAAAATGAAGATCTCCAATGACTGATGTTATAATGGACTTGCTTAGGATATATGTTTTCCATTTGTAGGGTATTCTGCTGACTGTTTATGTGCTCATGTGGTTATATGCCTACAACTATGTTTCTTTGTATGTACATATTTGATTTATGCTATTATTGTTTATACACCCTTTTTTGGTGCTGAGAAATATAATATGATATGGCAGGAGGATTTATTTATTATTTTTTGTATGCCCCTTTTCATAATATTTGTTACTATTCTTGTGTTAATACCTGATGGTACTACTTACCTTTATATATGTTTTTTTGTTATTATGTATACATACACGTACTTCCTGCGTTTAGTTCGCTTCTTTACATGCCTCTTTTTGTGTATTGTTTGCCAGTTTGCGCTGTGTATGTACCCTTGTACTTACAAGGGACATTTTCTCTCGTCTGCCGTTTACAAGATGGCCGCGATGTGTTCATCTGTTTCTGCGCATGCGCCAGGAGACGCGGCTTCCGCCCTGCCTACTTACGCCCACGGTCTGGCGTCTGACATCACGGGGCCCCGTGTCTTCGTCGGCGCCAGCTGTGGTGACGGTGAGGGTTGGGGGGCTTGTCCGAGCTTCCTGACGCTACTGGCTGGATTTTTTCATGGGCACTTATAAATAGTCTGTACACCACCATTGCTACACACCCCCTGAGGCAGGAACGTTTTCCGAAACGCGCGTTGGGGTTTCAGAGTGTGGTGCACAGTGTCTCCTTCATCCTGGTATGTATGTGATTTAGTCTGTTGGTCTCATGGGCACTTTATAATTTTATTATCCATCTTGGTGTTCAGCTTGGGACTTTTCCCTTTACATTTTTCATGCTGGTCACCCATTTACTGTTAGCCCTTGGTGTCTTTTCTCCTGTGACCATATGCCTTTTACATTAACCAGGTTCCCTTCATACTTATAATGATACCTTTTTAGGAGCCCTGTTCACCATTACTCTGCTGAGCTTTCATGTGTCATTTTTTTAGCCTCATTTGCTATTCTTCCTGGAACTTAAATAAGGATTTGTGATTCTTTTAACCACAATTTATCTTGGACTTTGTTGCACTGTTTTTTAATTTCGGTTTATATTTGAGTCTGCAGTGTGTCCAACACTGTTTTGCAATAAGCTGGAACGGTTATTTCTATCACATCTATCTTATGAATATTTACATATGATGTCACCTCTTTCCAGCTTGTTGTGCTGTCATTTTGGCTTCTCTGGGGGCTGCATACCCAGATGTGTTTCCGTGCGCTTGGTGTTTTATGTTTCCGCCTCCTAGGGGGCTGCATACTCAGGCCTGTGTGTTTGGCCAGTATTTGTTTGTGTCCGTCCTTGTGTGTACTGTGTCCTATTCCTGTATCTTATCCTGTTTCTGACCTTTTCTGAACTCTGTCCTAACCTCTGTCTGTTGGTCTCCTTGTCTGTGGCTCCTTTCCCTGCTGTGTCTGTGCCGCCCCTGAGGATTCCGTTGCCAAAGAGGTACTGCACCTCCTCCTGAGGTGTGGTACCCCACCATCCAGGTAGGTTGGAGGCTCATGACCACGCTCCAACACCTGCATCCCACACAGCACAGTAGTTCAGCAAAGCCACATTGCGGCTCCCTGCTTGGAGTGTAGCAGAGCACCTTTGGTTGCTCCCTGCTTGGAACACTAAACATGCTGGGAGGCGGGTGGAGTTAGAATACATAAAAGAGCGGGAAGGTTGAGGATTTCAGGTCAGTCTGTCAGTCAGTCAGTAGGAGAGAGTGAGAAGAGAGGATCCCTGGGAGAGTGATGGAGGAAGGAGGTGCTGCAGCAGACCTCAGTGACCTGGGTCTGCTGGCACGGGAAAGGAAAGAAGGAGAAAGACATTGAACAGAAACCTGATTTTCCATAAGCAGGAGAGACTAGTACGGAACGAAGGAGTAAAAGGGAACAGAGGACGTGGGTTAGGAGAGAACCCTGCCCAGAAGTTCTAAGCGCAAAGTCGGGGCCCGGTCCCCGAGGTTGTATGGATACTAATGGTCCTACAGCAGACACCGGTGGAGTAGTGGGCTGTAAATGCACTACTCCCATCTAAGACTTGGGGGCACAACAGCAACTTGGATAGTGAGCCGGGACTCAGGAGTAAGGAGTCCCCGAAGCAGGCTGCAGCTGTCTGCAGTACAAGTATGGTTCTTGGGAACATCTGTCAGGAGGAACTCCAGTGTAACTCAGTACTAGGAGTACTTCACACCAAAGGCGCTATAAGAGGAGACGTTCAGAAAGGCACATGTTGGCGGAGTGTTGAAAGGGAGTATTCCATCTGACCTGGAGGTTGACTGAGTCCCTGACCCGGAGGACACAGTACGGGGACAGGCACCTGTGTGTACTACAGACTGTGAGTAAAGCTTTGGAACTACATGCCCTGGTGTCCTCCAATTATTCCTGCGCTAACACACCCTGTACCACTACATCGGGGTACCAGCTTCTACACCGCCGGTGCCTCTCCTCTACCCCTACACTGCCCTGGGACTACAGCTCCACCTGTGGGGAGCTACACCATCTTGGCTGCACCACACCACCAGTCCCAGAGGATCTGCATGCAGCGTCGGCTTAAAATCTCACTTGCCGAACACCACAGGTGGCGTCACGAACTATTCCTTTAATCAACTACATTCCACCATTCAAACTTCCTCTATTAATTGGGCGACCAGGGCCACAGACTGGGTCACCGCTGCTGTGACACATCCCGCCGACACCGGCCCAGTACCGAGTACCCCACAGCCCTGGGAGGGTGACCCTTGTCTATCCTTATGTCCTCTCATTCTGCCTGTGCTCCGCGCTCCTAGCGGCTCTGCCTTTGCTCCGTGCTCTTGTGGCTCTGCCTTTGCTCCGCGCTCTTGCGGCTCTGCCTTTGCTCCGCGCTCTTGCGGCTCTGCCTTTGCTGCGCGCTCTTGCTGCTCTGCCTTTGCTGCGCGCTCTTGCTGCTCTGCCTTTGCTCCGCGCTCTTGCTGCTCTGCCTGTGCTCCGCATTCCTTGCGGTTCATCTTGCTGCACTGCAACCAGCGACTCTGCTCTGCTCATCACTCCGTTCTCGTTCCGCTTCCTGCAGCTCTTTATTGGTCCCTGCTCCTCCAGTCTGAACAGGTCCCTACCTGTTCCCACACACTACTCTTACCTGTCCGTGTTTCCGTCCTTCCTGAGTCCATCCCTGCTTCTCCAGTCTGAACAGGTCTCTACCTGTTCCATACACCACTCATTCCTGCCAGTGTTCCTGTGCCTTCCGAGTCAGTTCCTGCCCCTTGTGTCTCAGCCGTTCCCGCCTGCCTGTCAGCCACGCCCGCCTGCCTGAGTACCAGCCATGCTTGCCTACTCATCCAAGTATCAGCCATGCTCACCTGCCTGTCAGCCAGTCGTGCCTGTGACCCACACCTGTCCTATCGTTCCGTCCCCCAGTGGGATCAGCAGCCTCAGCCAGACACCACCCTGGGGTGGCACCTGGCTTGTACCTTCCGCACAAGCCTGACCTCACCATCAGAGTTTCCGGCGAACACCAAGGTAGCTGCTTAATCACGCCCCTGGTAGTCTGGTTTGTGGAATAGTGGGGCCTCGCCCCCACGCTCGCGCCAACCAGTCAGGGCGTGAGAGTGACACACGGCAAATGTAAAAGAACCCTTAGACATGATGGTATATTGCACTCACTTCGGTCCCTGAGATCACTGACAACTGTATTTTCGGGAGATCTGCTGCACGCTGTTCCATGGTGATCATGTCACAATCCTGTCTTGTGATGAGAAAACGACTGTGGTAGCTTACATTAACCGCTCCTCTATAACCTTCCGAGGTGTCCAGAAAGAGCTGGCACCTCTCTGTTCTTGTGCTTTCTTCTACTCACAGGCGGCTTGGCTTGCGCTATAAAAGTGGTCCCGAGTCAGAAACTGGAGAATCCCCCCAGCACATTCACTGCATATTCATGAGTCTGTGGTCACACAGAGTGACTGCAGACGTATCGGTTTGGACTGGACAACACCCTTTAATGGCAATAAAAATATCTGAGTTGGCTCAGTTGTTAGCACTGTTGCTTTCCAGCTCTGAGGTCTTGGATTCAAGTCCCACCAAGGACAACATCTGCAAGGAGCTTGCATGTTCTCCTTGTGTTTGCGTGTCAGGTATTTGTGTATGCTCAGTTGTCAACAATTTTGGAAAATTTTGCAAAATGCAGTACCTCACCTGAAAAGCTTGTGGACCCCAGTTCTATGTCAGGACTCCCCAAATATAATGAGTCTTTAATAGTATTGGCCTTCCCATATGTCCCACCTTTTGGGGCCCCCTTATGTTCCAAGGAGCAACCTTAGTCCTTTTCCCCCTCTAGACTCTGCACCTCACTGGCCTCCTCTGTCCATGGTCTATCTCATGAAACGGATCCTCAGTCCGGAGAAACTTGACTATGAGGAATTTGCAGAGGTCAATGGCGTCATTGCTGCACCCTGGAGCCAGAACCACAGAGGATTGGGAAGACCAGTAACCTCCCTCTTTCCCGCTGTTCCCTCTGACGCACCCTGGCTTGTGGAGAAGCAACAGCGCCGTCATCATGGAGACCGGGCCTCTGTAGGCATCAGCTAAGGTGTACGCTTCACTCTCCATGACACATACATTAGGAGCTGAACCCACTCCACATAGGGCTGATGTCAGCTCCCTCAAGCTCCAATCTGATTAACCACTTCAATGCTGCTGCCATGATCATGGCATGGCGTCCATTTTGATACCTCAATGTGATGGGTTACCATGGCAGCCAGGCCAAGGCCCCTATAACCACCATCTTGTTTGTCCTGTGAAGTCTATCTTGTGGTTGAGGTTCGTAGGAGACTGTGATTTTTATTCATACTGTGCTATCACATGCTTAAGTCCAATGATGGGTGGGGAAAAAAAATAAAACATAAAAACAAAGAATAAAAAAAAATAAATAAAATATATGTAAAATAAAAATACATAAAATAAAAGTAAAGAAAAAAATTCAAATGTCTAAAAATAAAGGAAAAATGCAAAATAATAATAATACAAAATATATGAAATAAAAATAATAATAAAAATGAGAAAAATAATAAAACAATTTCTGTGTTCAGAAAAGTCTGATCTATTAAAAATATGAAATTATTCCAAATCGGTACATTCTGCAATGAGAAAAAAAATCTGAATACCAGAATGATTTTTTTCTGGTCTTTGTCCCCCCTCCAAAAAAAATATGTACACCAAATTGGTGTCAAAAAACATCAGCACGTCACACACAAAAAACAAGCCCTCACGAAAGAAAGAATAAAATGATGGCACAAGCTGAGTTTTTAATTTTTTTTTTACAAATTTCAGATTTTTTTACCACATAAAAACATTACACAAGTTTGGGATGGCTGTAATTGTCCTGACCTGGAGAATCGCGCTACGAAGCCATTTTTACCTCACACTGGACGCTGCAAAACAAAACCTAAAAAAGAATGGTGGGAATGCGTTTTTTTTCCACTGTACTCTGTTTCCTCATTCTTCAGTCATTTTCATTGTGTAATGAACGGTGTCATCCAGAATTACAAATCGCCCTCATAAAATAAACAAGCCCTTGTGCAAAAAAATAAAAAGGGCTTTTGGAAGACAGGGAGAGAAAAGCAAAAGCGCAAACATGGCAGCTGTCTGCATCCTTAATAAATGGCATCAATAACACATCTGCAGCTCCGGAGGGAGCGAGACATCATCTGTCTGTGTCTACAGGCTGCATTCACTCCGCCAAATTTCTACAGATTACAGAAGGAAAATGCTCGCAGAGAAGTTTTGTAAATAAAGTTTATAAAAAAAAAAAAAAGATGTGCAAGCGCCGTGTAAACACTACAACTCCCATGATGCCTTGCGGCACTGACGGCCTCTATCCTCGGGGAATCTGTTTCCTGGCTCAAACTTGCAGGATTTGCCCAGAGTCAGACGCTGTGCGGCGGGTGCGCCAGGCTCTGTGGGTGAGGGGTCGGAGGCTTTCGGGGACAGTGGGAGAAGGAGGTGAGAGGTGTGGGGCAGTGTGGTGAAGGTCACCGCTCCTATGCACGTGTTCTGCAGGGTCTGTGGCATGAGTGTCATCTGTAGTCCTTTAGTACGTCACTAGGGTACAATTACTGGGGATCTCACCACTGGGACCACCACTGATCACGGGAACGAGGGTCCAAGGTCAACTCTGCTTGTGCTGTATTCAGTTTTCTGCGCAGCAGCGCCCCCCCAATAATCTGTCTTTTGTTAGCGGCTGCTAATGACCAAGTAATTTAAGTGGTTAAAATGAAGCTATCCTTGTAGCTGGGGGTGGAGCCCGCCCAGTGGACCTCTTAGCTGGGCTGCCCATTGGCCCTCGCAGCCGTGGGGTGGAGCTCGCCCAGTGGACCTCTTAGCTGGGCTGCCCATTGGACCTCGCAGCCGTGGGGTGGAACCCGCCCATTGGACCTCTTAGCTGGGCTGCCCATTGGCCCTCGCAGCCGTGGGGTGGAGCCCGCCCAGTTGAACCTCTTAGCTGGGCTGCCCATTGGACCTCGCACCCGTGGGGTGGAGCCCGCCCAGTGAACCTCTTAGCTGGGCTGCCCATTGGACCTCGCAGCCGTGGGGTGGAACCCGCCCATTGGACCTCTTAGCTGGGCTGCCCATTGGCCTTCGCAGCCGTGGGGTGGAGCCCGCCCAGTGAACCTCTTAGCTGGGCTGCCCATTGGACCTCGCAGCCGTGGGGTGGAACCCGCCCATTGGACCTCTTAGCTGGGCTGCCCATTGGCCCTCGCAGCCGTGGGGCCCGCCCATTGGACCTCTTAGCTGGGCTGCCCATTGGCCCTCGCAGCCGTGGGGCCCGCCCATTGGACCTCTTAGCTGGGTTGCCCATTGGCCCTCGCAGCTGTGGGGTGGACCTCTTAGCTGGGCTGCCCATTGGACCTCGCAGCCGTGGGGTGGAACCCGCCCATTGGACCTCTTAGCTGGGCTGCCCATTGGCCCTCGCAGCTGTGGGGTGGACCTCTTAGCTTGGCTGCCCATTGGACCTCGCAGCCGTGGAGTGGAGCTCGCCCAGTGAACCTCTTAGCTGGGCTGCCCATTGGACCTCGCAGCCGTGGGGTGGAACCCGCCCATTGGAACTCTTAGCTGGGCTGCCCATTGGCCCTCGCAGCCGTGGGGCCCGCCCATTGGACCTCTTAGCTGGGCTGCCCATTGGCCCTCGCAGCTGTGGGGTGGACCTCTTAGCTTGGCTGCCCATTGGACCTCCCAGCCGTGGGGTGGAGCTCGCCCAGTGAACCTCTTAGCTGGGCTGCACATTGGACCTCTTAGCTGGGTTGCCCATTGGCCCTCGCAGCTGTGGGGTGGACCTCTTAGCTGGGCTGCCCATTGGACCTCGCAGCCGTGGGGTGGAACCCGCCCATTGGACCTCTTAGCTGGGCTGCCCATTGGCCCTCGCAGCTGTGGGGTGGACCTCTTAGCTGGGCTGCCCATTGGACCTCGCAGCCGTGGGGTGGAACCCGCCCATTGGACCTCTTAGCTGGGCTGCCCATTGGCCCTCGCAGCTATGGGGCCTGCCCATTGGACCTCTTAGCTGGGCTGCCCATTGGACCTCGCCCATTGGACCTCTTAGCTGGGCTGCCCATTGGCCCTCGCAGCCGTGTGGTGGAGCTTGCCCAGTGGACCTCTCAGCTGGGCTGCCCATTGGACCTCGCAGCCGTGGGGTGGAACCCGCCCATTGGACCTCTTAGCTGGGCTGGCTATTGGCCCTCGCAGCTATGGGGCCTGCCCATTGGACCTCTTAGCTGGGCTGCCCATTGGACCTCGCCCAGTGGACCTCTTAGCTGGGCTGCCCATTGGACCTCGCAGCTATGGGGCCTGCCCATTGGACCTCTTAGCTGGGCTGCCCATTGGACCTCGCCCAGTGGACCTCTTAGCTGGGCTGCCCATTGGACCTCGCAGCTATGGGGCCTGCCCATTGGACCTCTTAGCTGGGCTGCCCATTGGACCTCGCCCAGTGGACCTCTTAGCTGGGCTGCCCATTGGACCTCGCAGCTATGGGGCCTGCCCATTGGACCTCTTAGCTGGGCTGCCCATTGGACCTCGCCCAGTGGACCTCTTAGCTGGGCTGCCCATTGGACCTCGCAGCTATGGGGCCTGCCCATTGGACCTCTTAGCTGGGCTGCCCATTGGACCTCGCCCAGTGGACCTCTTAGCTGGGCTGCCCATTGGACCTCGCAGCCGTGGGGTGGAGCCCGCCCATTGGACCTCTCAGCTGGGGGTGTAGAATATTGTTGCTGCGGACATTTTCTTTCTTCATTACTGAGAAATTACTAAGCTTCAGGGCCTCTGGTTGTTTTCTTCCAGACATGCGTCTCACCGCTCTCCTCTCTGCGCCCTCCAAGGTCATAAAGTTACCCCGCGACTACCGCTTTGGCACCAGCCGGCCGTCTACAATAGCCGCTCAGCGGAAAAACCCTCCTGGAAAGAGGAGATCGAAAATATTTGTGGAGCCCATCAGGAATGATGAGTGGGCGTATTTCCGCGGTGACACAGTAAGTAGCAGAGATTAGTTTTGTGACCCTATTGTGGGTGTTTTCCGAGACGGATTTGCCACCTATTTCACAATTTGCATTGAAATTCAACCCTGAAATCTGCAACAAAAATAGCCGAAATGATGCGATTTTTGATGATTTTGCCATCCTGTTGGGTGTGCACACGTGTGATTGCACTTCACAGTCGCGGTCAGGCTTCAGCGCAGACAGACCGTTAGGTCTACATGCACCAAAGTAGTCAATGATGACTCGCACGGTTTTTTGGTGTTAAGGTTTTGTGCCCTAAGTTTTATCTGCTTTGTTTTCCAGGTTGAAGTTCTCGCTGGTAAAGATGCAGGAAAACAGGGGAAGGTGTCACAAGTTATAAGGGCGCGTAACTGGGTGGTGGTGGAGAATCTGAACACGGTGAGAGGCAGAAACGTACCTGATACAGATGCCTGTGTTTGTGTGTATATACACTGCATGGAAAAAAGTAGGGGCACTGCAGTTCCCCTGCTCAGCTCCTGAGCCTGCTCCGTCCCAGCAGATCCTGGCTCAACTCCCGAGCACGCTTCGTACTTGCAGATCCCACGCTCTGCTCCCGAGCCTGCTGCGTACATTCAGAATGTCCAGACATACGTTCATGCTGTTTGCAAGCTCATGTAGCCTTCATCAGGGAATTGGAGCTTTATTTCAAGAGGCATATACACTAATGTGCACAGTGTCTTGTTGACTTCTAGGCCTTTCTGTAAACAGATAATCACATCTTGCACTTTCTCCCTTTGATATTTAGCATTATCGCCACGTTGGGAAGTCGGGTAGTTACAGAGGGACATATGTACCCAGTGAAGCTCCTCTGTTGCTTAATCACGTGGCCCTCGTGGACCCGACAGACAAGTGAGCCACTCGTCCTTTCAATCATTCATCTCTACTACTCATATGGCCATGATCTTATGATTTTTTTATTTTTTTTTCTCTCCAGGCAGCCAACATCGGTGGAATGGCGGTACACAGAGGAGGGCGAGCGGGTGAGAGTGTCGCTACGAACTGGACGTATCATTCCTAAACCCGTCTTCCAGCGTCGAGATGGTATCATCCCTGAGCAGTGGAAGGGTGAGGACTCCGTAGGAATCTGCTATTTATTGTATGCAGTGGTCACTTGCTTTAGCTAAAACAATGTCGTAGAATCGTAGAGTTGGAAGGGACCTCCTGGGCCATCTGGTCCAACCCCCTGCTCAAAGCAGGATTTGCTAAATCATCCCAGTCAGATGTCTGTCCAGCCTCTGTTTGAAGACTTCCATTGAAGGAGAACTCACCACTTCTCGTGGCAGCCTGTTCCACTCTTTGATCACTCTAACTGTCAAAAAGTTTTTTCTAATATCTAATCTGTCTCCTCCCATTCAGTTTCATCCCATTGCTTCTAGTCTTTCCTTGCGCAAATGAGAATAAAGTTGATCCTTCTACCATGTGACAGCCCTTTAGATATTTGTAGACAGCTATTAAGTCTCCTTTCAGTCTTCTCTTTTGCAAACTAAACATTCCCAAATCCTGCAACCTTTCCTCATAGGACAGGGTTTGCAGACCGGTCACCATTCTGGTCGCTCTTTTCTGAACTTGCTCCAGTTTGTTGATGTCTTTTTTAAAATGTGGTGCCCAAAACTGGACACAATATTTCAGATGAGGTCTGACCAAAGAGGAGTAGAGGGAAATAATGACTTCACGTGATCTAGACTGTATGCTTCTGTTAATACATCCTAGAATTGCATTTGCCTTTTTTGCTGCTGCATCACACACTGTTGACTCATATTCAGTCTGTGATCTATTAGTATACCCAAGTCTTTTTCACATGTGCTGTCACTTAGCCCTATTCCTCCCATTCTGAATATGCTTTTTTCATTTTTATTTCCCAGATGTAGTACTTTGCATTTCTCCCTGTTAAAAACCATTCTGTTAGTTGCTGCCCACTGCTCCAGTTTATTTATATCTTTTTGAATCCTCTCTCTCTCTTCTCTAGTATTAGCTATCCCTCCTAGCTTTGTGTCATCAGCAAATTTAATCAGTTTACCTTCAATTCCTTCATCTAAATCGTTGATAAAGATGTTGAACAATACAGGGCCCAGGACAGAGCCCTGTGGTACCCCACTTGAGACATTCTTCCAACTGGATGTGCAGCCATTTACGACCACTCTTTGGGTCCAATCACTAAGCCAGTTATGAATCCACCTAACAGTTGCCTTGTCCATTCCATACTTAGTCATTTTTTCAGTAAGGATTGTATGAGAGACTTTGTCAAATGCTTTGCTGAAGTCAAGATATACTATATCTACAGCATTTCCTTGATCCACCCAATCAGTGATTCCGTCATAGAAGGAAATTAAGTTAGTCTGATATGACTTATTAGTTACAAACCCATGCTGACTCTGTTTAATCACTTCATTCTTATCCAGGTAGTGACATACATGTTGTTTAATAATTTGTTCAAAGATCTTTCCTGGTATAGAAGTCAGACTCACCGGCCTATAGTTGCCTGGGTCCACCTTCTTCCCCTTTTTGAAGATAGGACCAACATTTGCTCTTCTCCAGTCTTCTGGCACGTCTCCTGTTCTCCAAGAATTTTCAAAGATTATGGAGAGGGGTTCAAAAATTTCTTCTGCTATCTCCTTCAGTACTCTGGGGTGTAATTCATCTGGGCCTGGAGACTTGAATTCATTTAGGTTAGCTAAGTGTTTCCTCACTATCTTTCTGTTTATAGATATCCTGGATTCTTCTATTCCCTTAATAGGACAGTGAAGAACAATTGATGTTACATTTCCTTTCTGAGAGAAAACAGATGCAAAATAGGAATTTAAAAGTTTGGCCTTCTCAACATCTTGTCTTGCCATTTCATCATTTTCATCCTGTAAAAATCCTATAGCATCTTTGACTTTTCTTTTACTTTTGACATATCCCCAAAATCCTTTATTATTGCTTTTGACATCTCTTGCAAGCCTCAATTCATTTTCAGCTTTAGCTAATCTGATTTGTGCCCTGCAGGTTCTGCAGACAGCATTATATTCTTCTTTAGATATGCCTCCCTCTTTCCATTTTATAAACATTTCTTTCTTCCTTTTTAGCATGTGCTTAAGTTCTGTGTTCATCCATCCTGGTTTCCTTAAATGCTTCCTATTCTTCCCTCTTTTCGGAATTGTTAACAACTGTGCTTTGAGAATTTCATTTTTCAAGATTTCCCATCCCTCCTGGACATTTTTGTCTTTAAGGATATCCAGCCATTGGATCCCTCCAATTCTCTTTCTGAATCCCTTAAAATCTGCCTTTCTGAAATCTAACCTTGACGTCTGAGTCTTCACAGGTCTTCCGCCTCTAGTTATCCAAAATTCTAAAATAGCATGGTCGCTACCTCCTAGGGTCCCAGCCACTTTTACCTCCTCAACCATTTCCTCCCTGTTTATAAGGATTAGATCCAAGGTAGCAGTTCCCCTTGTTTTCTCCCCTACCTTTTGGAAGATAAAGTTGTCAGCAAGAGAGGATAAGAATTTCCTTGACCTGTTAGTTTTGCCTGAGAGAGATTCCCAACAAATGTCTGGATAGTTGAAATCTCCCATGACAACTATGTCATATTTTTTGGAGAACTTGGCCATTTGATGCATAAAGAGTTCATCCATGTCTTCAGCTTGCACAGGCGGCCTGTAGTAAATGCCTACAATGGTGTCCTTTCCATTGTTCTGTCCTTGTATTCTTACCCAAACAGTTTCCACAGAACTCCCAGTTCAGTGTGTTTCGGTGTGGCCACTGCTAGTCTAGGTACTGGTGTTCGGTGTGGCTACTGCTGGTCTAGATGCTGGTGTTCGGTATGGCCACTACTGGACTAGATACTGGTGTTCGGTGTGGCCACTGCTGGTCTAGATGGTGGTGTTCGGTGTGGCCACTGCTGGTCTAGATACTCGTGTTCGGTGTGGCCACTGCTGGTCTAGATACTGGTGTTCGGTGTGGCTACTGCTGGTCTAGATGCTGGTGTTCGGTATGGCCACTACTGGACTAGATACTGGTGTTCGGTGTGGCCACTGCTGGTCTAGATGCTGGTGTTCGGTATGGCCACTGCTGGTCTAGATGCTGGTGTTCGGTATGGCCACTACTGGTCTAGATGCTGGTGTTCGGTGTGCAACTGCTGGTCTAGATGCTGGTGTTCGGTGTGGCCACTGCTGGTCTAGATACTGGGGTTCGGTGCTGTCACTGCCGGGCTACATGCTGGTGTTTGGTGTGGCCACCCCGGTTTAGATACCGGTGTGAGAGACCCCAGAAAACCCCCTAAGTAGTCTGACATACATAGTTTGTGTCACATTCCTAACTTCTCTCCTTTCTGTAGACGGCCCTAAGGACACGTCTGCGGATGACGCTTTGGAGAGAACCTACGTCCCATCATTGAAAACCTTTCAGGAGGAAATCATGGAAGCCATGGGCATCGTAGAGAACAGACGGCATCGGGATTCCTTCTGGTACTGATGGGAGCAGACCTCGGCCGGGGGTCACAGAGGACTCAAACGTTATAGATCAGCCCTATTACACGTGAAAAACAAGACCAATGTCCTAAGTGCAGAAGTGGGATATATGCTGCGGATGTTACATCTGGATTTGCAAAAATGTGTCAGCGTACTGTATAACAAAAGAGGAGATCACAATAAAATCCAGACACGTTCATCTAACATCTTATTTTAATTTTCATCTTCTTGGGTCCTTTATTTAATAGAATATTTTATAAATGTTTTTCTTCTGTGTAAATGGAGTTGCGCTGTTGCTGGCGGTATATGCGGCATTGGGCTGGCATGTAGGGGTGTGGGATTGTCCGGGGTCTGCAGATCATCAGGAGTCATGCTTTATTTTCACTGCAGAGTATAGAACCTGAGGAGCCTGGAACATGACTTACTGATCATTGAAGATCTCAACATTCTCAAGAACGAAGCTCTGAAGCACCCATCTTCATGAAGAGACGGGCGCGGGTGCCTACATTCAGATGGGGCACCTCACAGCCCCATTAAAGGGACCCTCAGCAATTGGCAATAAGTTCCTCAGTTGGGACAACCCCTTTAAGATGAATTCTTAGGCAATACTCACAGTTTCAGTGACTTTAGGTGATGAAGCTGAAAATATAAAGGCAGAGCGTAACATGAAATATAATATATGTATATACAGTGAAGGAAATAAGTATTTGATCCCTTGCTGATTTTGTAAGTTTTCCCACTGACAAAGACATGAACAGTTTATAATTTTAACCCCTTTCTGTCATGTGACGTACTATCCCGTCCATGTGCCCTGGGACTTAATTCCCAGGGACGGGATAGTACGTCACAGCGATCAGTGGCGCCCACGTGGTGAGCGCCGCTGATCGCGGCCGGGTGTCAGCTGATTATCACAGCTGACACCCGGCACAATGTGTCAGGGGCGGTCACGGTCCGCCCCCGACACGTTCACCCCTTGCACACCACGATCAAACACGATCGCGGTGTACCGGGGGTTAAAGGGATGCATCGGCACGAAGGGGGCTCCCTCCGTGCTTCCCTGAGCCCCCCACAGCAGCACAATGTGCAGCGCTGCTGCGGGGGGCTTCATCCTTGCAGGTCCCCGAATCCAAGATGGCAACGGGGGCCTGCAGGGAGTTGTCTTCCTCATGCCTGCAAAGTGCAGGCAAGGAGGAAGTCTTGTGCAGTGCCTGTGACAGATCGCTGATCTGTCACAGTGATCTGTGATGTGACAGATCAGCGATCTGTCACAGGACAGCTATGTCCCCCCGGGACAATGTAATAAAGTTAAAAAAAAGTGTAAAAATAATTTTAAAAAAAATCACTAAATAAATTTAAAAAAAAAATATTCCTTAATAAATTCATTTTTTTGGAAAAAAAACCAAAAGTACACATATTTGGTATCGCCGCGTCCGTAATGACCCGCACTATAAAACTGTCCCATTAGTTAACCCCTTTAGCGAACCCCTTAAAAAAAAAAAAAAAAACGAAGCAAAAAATGATTTATCATAACGCACGATCAAAAAGACGCATATAAATATCCATGGTACCGCTGAAAACGTCATCTTGTCCCGCAAAAAACGAGCCGCCATACATCATCATCAGCAAAAAAATAAAAAGGTTATAGCTCGCAGAATAAAGCGATGCAAAAATAATTATTTTTTATATAAAATTGTTTTCATTGCATAAAAGCGCCAAAACATAAAAAAAGACCTAAATGAGGTATCGCTGTAACCGTACTGACCCGAAGAATAAAACCGCTTTATCAATTTTACTGCAGGCGGAACGGTGTAAACGCACCCCCCCAAAAGAAATTCATGAAACGCTGGTTTTTGTTCATTCTGTGTCCCAAAAATTGGAATAAAAAGCGATCAAAAGATGTCACGTGCCCGAAAATGATACCAATAAAAACGTCAACTCGTCCCGCAAAAAATAAGACCTCACATGACTCTGTGCGTCAAAATATGGAAAAATTATAGCTCTCAAAATGTGGTGATGCAAAAACTATTTTTACAATAAAAAGCGTCTTTTAGCGTGTGACAGCTGCCAAAAATAAAAACCGCCATAAATAGTAAATCAAACCCCCCGTTATCACCCCCTTAGTTAGGGAAAAAAAATAAAATTAAAAGAAAATGTATTTATTTCCATTTTCCGGTTAGGGTTAGGGGTGTGTTGGGGTTAGGGTTGGAGTTATAATTGGGGGGTTTCCACTGTTTGGGCACATCAGGTGCTCTCCAAACGCAACATGGCGTCTGATCTCAATTCCAGCCAATTCTGCGTTGAAAAAGTCAAATGGCGCTCCTTCCCTTCCAAGCTCTGCCATGCGCCCAAACAGTGTTTTACCCCCACATACAGCCTACTCAGGACAAATTGCACAACAACTTTTGGGGTCCAATTTCTCCTGTTACCCTTAGGAAAATAAAAAAATTGGGGGCAAAAATATCATTTTTGTGGAAAAAAAGGATTTTATTTTCAGGCCCGGGCATTATAAACTTCTGTTAAGCCCTTGGGGGTTCAAAGTGCTCACCACACATCTAGATAAGTTCCTTAGGGGGTCTAGTTTCCAAAATGGTGTCATTTGTGGGGGGTTTCCACTGTTTAGGTACATTAGGGGTTCTCCAAAGGCAACATGACACCCGCAGAGCATTCCATTAAAGTCTGCATTCCAAAACGTCACTACTTCTCTTCCGAGCCCCGACGTGTGCCCATACAGTAGGTTTCTCCCACATATGGGGTGTCGGCGTACTCAGGACAAATTGGACGACAACTTTTGGGGTCCAATTTCTCCTGGTACCCTTGGGGAAATAAAAAAAAAATGGTGACTAAAAGATCATGTTTGTGGAAAAAATACGATTTTTTTATTTTCACGCCCGGGCGTTATAAACTTCTGTGAAGCACTGGGGGGTTCAAAGTTCTCACCACACATCTAGATAAGTTCCTTGGGGGGTCTAGTTTCCAAAATGGGGTAATTTTGGGGGTTTTCCACTGTTTTGGTACATCAGGGGTTTTCCAATCGCGACATGGTGTCCAATCTCAATTCCAGCCAAAAAAGTCAAATGGCGCTGCTTCCCTTCCGAGCTCTGCCATGCGCCTAAATAGTGGTTTACCCCCATATATAGGGTATCAGCGTACTCAGGACAAATTGCACAATAACTTTTAGGGTCCTGTTACCCTTGGGAAAATAAAAATTGGGGGTGAAAAGATCATTTTTGTGGAAAAAATATGATTTTTTAATTGTACGGCTGTACGTTATAAACTTCTGTGAAGCTCTTGTGAGTTCAAAGTTCTCATCACATATCTAGAAAAGTTCCTTGGGGGGTCGTTTCCAAAATGGGGTCACTTGTGAGAGGTTTCCACTGTTTAGGTACGTCAGGGACTCTCCAAACGTGACATGGCGTCCTATCTGAATTCCAGCCAATTTTGCATTGAAAAAGTCAAACGGCGCTCCTTCCCTTCTGAGCTCTGCCATGCGGCGAAACAGTGGTTCCCCCCCACATATCAGGTATCAGTGTACTCAGGGCAAACTGCACAATAACTTTTGCAAGTCCAATTTCTCCTGTTACCCTTGGTAAAATAAAAAAAATTAAACCTGAAGTATTTTTTTTGTGAAAAAAAGTTAAATGTTCATTTTTTTTTTAAATATTCAAAAAATTCCTGTGAAGCACCTAAAGGGTTAATAAACTTCTTGAATGTGGTTTTGAGCACCTTGAGGGGTGCAGTTTTTAGAATGGTGTCACTTTGGGTATTTTCTATCATATAGACCCCTCAAAGTGGCTTCAAATGTGATGTGGTCCGTAAAAATAAAATGGTGTTGCAAAAATGAGAAATCGCTGGTCAACTTTTAACCCTTATAACTTCCTAACAAAAAAAAATTTGGTTCCAAAATTGTGCTGATGTAAAGTGAACGTGTGGGAAATGTTACTTAAGTTTTTTGTGTGCTGTATCTCTGTGATTTAAGAGCATAAAAATTCAAAGTTGGAAAATTGCAAAATTTTCGCCAAATTTCCGTTTTTTTTCACAAATAAACGCAAGTTATATGAATGCAATTTTACCACTACCATGAAGTACAATATGTCACGAGAAAACAATATCAGAATCACCAGGATCCATGGAAGCGTTTCAGAGTTATTACCTCATAAAGGGACAGTGGTCAGAATTGTAAAAATTGGCCCGGTCATGAACGTGCAAACCACCCTTGGGGGTTAAGGGGTTAAGGGTAGGTTAATTTTAACATTGAGAGAATATCAAAACTAAAATACAGAAAGTCACATTGTATAAATTATATAAACGTATGTGCATTTTTTTTTTTTTTAAATTCGTTTATTGAACCAAAGGCAGGGTACACAATATGCAAACTGACAATGATGAAAATATCATGTAAACGTATGTGCATTTTGCAGTGAGAAATAAGTATTTGATCCCTCTGGCAAACAAGACTTGATACTTGGTGGCAAAACCCTTGTTGGCAAGCATAGCATTCAGACTTTTTTGTAGTTGATGATGAGGTTTGTGCACATGTCAGGAGGAACTTTGGTCCACTCCTCTTTGCAGATCATCTCTATATCATTAAGAGTTTGAGGCTGTCACTTGGCAACTCGGAGCTTCATCTCCCTCCATAAATTTTCTATGGGACTAAGGTCTGGAGACTGGCTAGGCCACTCCATGACCCTAATGTGCTTCTTTTTGAGCCACTTCTTTATTGCCTTGCCTGTATGCTTTGGGTCATTGTCTTGCTGGAAGACCAAGCCACAACCCATTTTTAATGTCCTGGCAGAGGGAAGGAGGTTGTCACTCAGAATTTTACGGTACATTGCTCCATCCATTCTCCCATTGAAGCGGTGAAGTAGTCCTGTGCGCTTAGCAGAGAAACACCCCCAAAACAATATTTCGTCCTCCATGCTTGACAGTGGGGGCGGTGTTCTTTGGGTCATAGGCAGCATTTCTCTTCCTCCAAACACGGTGAGTTGAGTTAATGCCAAAAAGCTCAAATTTTGTCTCATCTGACCACAGCATCTTCTTCCAGTCACTCACTGAGTCATCCAGGTGTTCATTGGCAAACTTCAGATGGCCCTGCACATGTGCCTTCTTGAGCAGGGGGGCCTTGCGGCACTTCATGATTTTAAGCTTTTACGGCGTAATGTGCTACCAATGGTTTTCTTGGTGACTGTGGTCCCAGCTGCCTTGAGATCATTAACAAGTTACCTCCGTGTAGTTTTAAACTGATCTCTCACCTTCTTCATGACCAAGGATACCCCACGAGGTGATATTTTGCATGGTGCCCCAGATTGATGTCGATTGACAGTCCTTTTGTATTTCGTCCATTTTCTTACCATTGCACCAACAGTTGTCTCCTTTTTACCCAGTGACTTATGATTTTGTAGCCCATTCTAGCTTTGTGCAGGTCTATGATTTTGTCCCTGACATCCTTAGAAAGCTCTTTGGTCTTGCCCATGCTGTAGAGGTTAGAGTCTGACTGACTGATTAATTAAGTCTGTGGCAGGAGTCTTTTATAAAGGTGACTCTGTAAGACAGCTGTCTATAATGCAGGTAATGAGTTGATTAGGAGCATCTAACTGGTCTGTAAGAGCCAGAACTCTTAATGTTGGTAGGGGATCAAATACTTGTTTCTCACTGCAAAATGATACAAATACATGTATAGAATTTATACCATGTGATTTTCTGAATTTTATTTTTGATATTCTAACATTGCTAAAATTATCCTACCCTTAAAAATACAGACTGTTCATGTCTTTGTCAGTGGGAAAACTTACAAAATCAGCAAGTGATCAAATAATTATTTACCCCATTGTATATTTACACTTTTTTTTGTAAAAAGCAGCTACGTTTTTGGTTTACCTCGGCCACCCTGAGTCCTGGCTAAACTATGGGTCTAATAACTAAAACATTTTTTCCACTTGGCTTTTTCTAAAGCGGATGAAAACCTCTCTCCAAAAGGTCAATTAAGAGTGGCGTAACAGACGTCATCTCTGCTAGCATCTATGGAGAAGAATGAAGGAACAATGAAATAAAACAGAAAGGAAAAAGTAGCATCTATTACATCCACCAAACCGTCTGCTGGTCACCATACAGGCTTCTCCAGGAATTGTATTGTGTCCTCAATGTAATGTACATGTGATTATTTAAGGTCTTACATAAGTCTTTTAGAAATTAGTAGTCATTGCCTTACTAAACTGTGACAGAGGATTTATTTTATTACTCACCATTCTGCATCCACCATCCGTCTATATTACTATAAATGGTCTCATATTCTCCAGTAAAGTGTTTTCCTGAGCTATGGACTAACAGAAACATATCAGCCATATGTACTTCTACATAGGGTGCAGTATATAATTCTGCTCCTATGTATAAGAATATAATTACTATAATACTGCCCCCTATGTACAAGAATATAACTACTATAATACTGCTCCTATGTGCAAGAATATAACTACTGTAATACTGCTCCTATGTACAAGAATATAACTACTATAATACTGCCCCCTATGTACAAGAGTATAACTACTATAATACTGCTCCTATGTACAAGAATATAACTACTATAATACTGTCCCCCATGTACAAGAATATAACTACTATAATACTGCTCCCTATGTACAAGAATATAACTACTATAATACTACTATGTACAAGAATATAACTGCTATAATACTGCTCCTATGTACAAGAATATAACTACTATAATACTGCTCCTATGTACAAGAATATAACTCCTGTAATACTGCCCCCTATGTACAAGAATATAATAGCTATAATACTGCCCCTATGTACAAGAATATGACTACTCTAATACTGCTCCTATGTACAAGAATATAACTGCTATAATACTGCTATGTACAAGAATATAACTACTATAATACTGCTCCTATGTACAAGAATCTAACTCCTGTAATACTGCCCCCTATGTACAAGAATATAACTACTATACTACTTCTCCTATGTACAAGAATATAACTACTATAATACTGCCCCTATGTACAAGAATATAACTACTATAATACTGCCCCCTATGTACAAGAATATAACAGCTATAATACTGCTCCTATATACAAGAATATATTATAATACTGCTCCTATGTACTATATAAGAATATAACTACTATAATACTGCTCCTATGTACAGGGATATAACTACTATAATACTGCCCGTATGTACAAGAATATAACTACTATAATACTGCCCGTATATACAAGAATATAACTACTATAATACTGCTCCTATGTACAAGAATATAACTACTATAATACTGCCCCCTATGTACAAGAATATAACTACTATAATACTGCCCCTATGTACAAGGATATAACTACTATAATACTGCTCCTATGTACAAGAATATAACTACTATAATACTGCTCCTATGTACAAGAATATAACTACTATAATACTGCCCCCTATGTACAACAATATAACTACTATAATACTGCCCCCTATGTAGAAGAATATAACTGCTATAATACTGCTCCTATGTACAAGAATATAACTACTATAACACTGCTCCTATGTACAAGAATATAACTACTATAATACTGCCCCTATATACAAGAATATAACTACAATAATACTGCCCCTATGTACAAGAAAATAACTACTATAATACTGGACTGCCCGTATGTACAAGAATATAACTACTATATTACTGCCCCTATTTACAAGAATATAACTACTATAATACTGCTCCTATGTACAAGAATATAACTACTATAACACTGCCCCCTATGTACAAGAATATAACTACTATAATACCGCCCCCTATGTACAAGAATATAACAGCTATAATACTGCTCCTATAAACAAGAATATATTATAATACTGCTCCTATGTACTATATAAGAATATAACTACCATAATACTGCTCCTATGTACAGGGATATAACTACTATAATACTGCCCATATGTACAAGAATATAACTACTATAATACTGCCCCTATATACAAGAATATAACTACTATAATACTGCCCCTATGTACAAAAATATAACTACTATAACACTGCTCCTATGTACAAGAATATAACTACAATAATACTGCCCCTATGTACAAGAAAATAACTACTATAATACTGGACTGCCTGTATGTACAAGAATATAACTACTATAATACTGCCTCTATATACAAGAATATAACTACTATAATACTGCCCCTATGTACAAGAATACACTATAATACTACTCCTATGTACAGGGATATAACTGCTATAATACTGCCCCTATATACAAGAATATAACTACTATAATACTGCCCCTATATACAAGAATATAACTACTATAATACTGCCCCTATGTACAAGAATATAACTACTATAATACTGCTCCTATGTACAAGAATATAACTACTATATGGGTGCGTGCACACGCTGCGGATTCTGCTGCGTTTCCGCAGCGGTTGTGGCCGCTGCAGACCCGCAGCAGTTTTAGCTGCGGTGTACAGTACCATTCAAATGAATGGTATCAAAAAAACGCTGTGCCGACGCTGCGGAAAAATCCGCGCGGATTTGCTGTGGTTTTGATTCCGCAGAAAGAATTGCATGTCAATTCTTTCTGCGGAAACCGCTGCGGGTTCCTATCTCCACCATTGTGGAGATAGTGAATCCGCAGGCAAAATCGCAGATAATCCGCAGGTCTTTTGACCTGCGGATTATCTGCGGTTTTTGCAAAATCCGTGCGGATTAATCCGCAGCGGATTCCGCAGCGTGTGCACGTACCCTAATACTGCTCCTATGTACAAGAATATAACTACTATAATACTGCCCCCTATGTACAAGAATATAACAGCTATAATACTGCTCCTATATAAGAATATACTATAATACTGCTCCTATGTACTATATAAGAATATAACTACTATAATACTGCTATGTACAGGGATATAACTACTATAATACTGCCCGTATGTACAAGAATATAACTACTATAATACTGCTCCTATGTACAGGGATATAACTACTATAATACTGCCCCTATATACAAGAATATAACTACTTTAAGGGTACGTGCACACGCTGCGGAATCCGCTGCGGATTAATCCGCACGGATTTTGCAAAAACCGCAGATAATCCGCAGGTCCAAAGACCTGCGGATTATCTGCGGTTTTGCCTGCGGTTTGGTCCTGCGGATTCACTATCTCCACAATGGTGGAGATAGGAACCCGCAGCGGTATCCGCAGAAAGAATTGACATGCAATTCTTTCTGCGGATTCAAAACCGCAGCAAATCCGCGCGTTTTTTTCCGCAGCGTCGGCACAGCGTTTTTTTTTTCCCATTCAAATGAATGGTACTGTACACCGCAGCTAAAACTGCTGCGTGTCCGCAGCGGCCAAAACCGCTGCGGAAACGCAGCGGAATCCGCAGCGTGTGCACACAGCCTAATACTGCCCCTATATACAAGAATGTAACTACTATAATGCTGCCCCTATGTACAAGAATATAACTACTATAATACTGCCCCCTATGTACAAGAATATAACTACTATAATACTGCTCCTATATACAAGAATATAACTACTATAATACTGCTCCTATGTACAAGAATATAACTACTATAATACTGCTCCTATATACAAGAATATATCTACTATAATACTGCCCCCTATGTACAAGAATATAACTACTATAATGCTGCCCCTATGTACAAGAATATAACTACTATAATACTGCCCCCTATGTACAAGAATATAACTACTATAATACTGCTCCTATATACAAGAATATAACTACTATAATACTGCTCCTATGTACAAGAATATAACTACTATAATACTGCTCCTAAATACAAGAGTATAACTACTATAATACTGCCCCTATATACAAGAATATAACTACTATAATACTGCCCCCTATGTACAAGAATATAACTACTATAATACTGCCCCTATATACAAGAATATAACTACTATAATACTGCTCCTATGTACAAGAATATAACTACTATAATACTGCCCCTATGTACAAGAATATAACTACTATAATACTGCCTCGTATGTATAAGAATATAACTACTATAATACTGCTCCTATGTACAAGAATATAACTACTATAATACTGCCTCCTAGCTGTGAGGTGTGTCTGTGGTTCTCCTCATGTCTGGAGCAAGCCCAGGGAGGGGCCACCCTGGGCGGGGAAGCTCCCCAAGCAAGGCCCAGGCTTCCCGGCCTACACTGGGAGGAAACTCCCAACCTTCTCATGTGGATGGAAATCCCAGAGTTGCCTCTGCAGGAAATAAATCTCAGAATGGAAGACCCAGCAGTGTGGAGAAAGATCCTGTGTTGAAGTTCAGCACAGTAAAGAAACAAGAGAAAGTTTTGTCTGTGTGCAAGGATGTTTCTGTTAAACAGTCGGCCAGTCAAGGCAAACAGTGTCCGGAGCCTGGAAGGAAATCCCAGAAGGCATCTTCTGCTGAGAACCTGAGTGCTGGAGGGCAGGTGGCTGCACAGAAGGTGAGGCAGAGTCCATCATCAGCCTCAGGTGTGCAGCTCACTCCAGGCAGACACAGACGGACATCTCTGGAGAAGCAAACACTCCAGGAGAACCTTCAGCTGGGACATGTGGTGCCCAGCATGGCGAGCTCTGGACACACGAGATTGCAGGCTGGTGGCAGCGGTAAAAGTGTTATGGAGGCTGGGGTCACAAAACCAGCGACATTAAAAACCAACGTGTCTACCCCTAAAGCAAGACCCCAGAAGGAGCCGCCGCGTGCCCCGGAGCTACAGCTGGCAGAGGAGATACCAGGACTGGTCAGGAGGATGGGTGAGTTGCAGCAGCAGAGGAATCTTCTGTAAATGGAAATTGACTGCATTTACAAGGTGAAGGCTGCTAATCCTGGGGATCACTCTGTATATGACCAGAGACTTAATGCACTGGGGGTAGAGCTGGCAACTGTGGTGCAGGACATAGACTGTGTGCTGGCGAGGATGGGGCCCCTGGCAGAGACATATAGGAACCAAGAGCGGTTTAGGTCCTGCACGCAGGACTCTGCTGGTTCCCGCACAGACATTGTCCCAGGTGGGACCCGGCAGCAGGTACGGCTGGTGCTGCAGCCCGCTAGCTTCTGTTTTAAGGAGGGTCAGATACTGCACCAGCAGCCGCAACTACCTGCGGCAGACCCGAAGCAGGAGCAAGAGGCTCAGATCCCAGCAGTACCACAAGTCCCAGCATGCCCAGCACAACAGCAAGACAGTGGACATGAGACTGCATCTACTGTTGGTGTCCAGGAGAGCACTAATTCTGGGGATATTGATACTGTTCATGTGGGGTTGGGGGCTGAAGGGGGTACAGAGACTGTGGTGGACATTGCGCATCCTGATGATGTTATTGAGATTGATGATAATGTGCAAAATGTTTGTGATTTCCCCCCTTTGGTTTCCAGCACACAAGGTGCAATAGGCCCCTCCGCTGCAGACCCTCGCCCTGTCAGTCAGCCCAGTGTGGCCCCACAGGTCCCTCCCAGTAATGTTTGGAGCCGCAGCGCTCCGTCCTTTACCTCTGGCGCCAATTACACCGGGCAGGCTTTCAAAAGGAGGAATGTGGTGCGGTTCAGGCACAGAGGTGCCAAGGAGGACCTGCCGGACAGGAGGCTGGTAGTCAGGGAGCTTCTGTGCCGCCAGATGGGGTTTGCGCCGGTTAATATCTTGGCGGTCATCAATCTGCCAGACAGACAGGGCTATGACATCAGCTTTAAGCTTATGTCTGATCTGGACAGATTCTGGGCCAATTTCCCCAAGTTCAGGGACGCTGATGGCTGGAACGAGTTCAGCTTCATTCCAATATCTAAGCCGGATACCGCCACGGTTAATATCATCTTTTGGAATGAGGCTGTTCCCCCGCAGGACATTGTGGTGTGGCTCCGGAGGCATTGTGACCTTGTCTCCGACCTCACCAAAAACAGGGATGAGGACGGTATATGGACCGGTGGATGGAAGGTGCTGGTGAAATTGCGCCAGCACAACAATATCACGGCTCACTTACCCAACTCCTTCTTTATCGGGAGGGAGAAGGGAGTTTGCTTCTACCCTGGGCAGCCACGAAAGTGTTTTAAGTGTGGTAAAGTGGGTCACCTGGCAAACACCTGTACCGTGGTAAAGTGCAGCCTGTGCGGGGAAGTTGGCCACTTAGCGTCAGATTGCCAGAACATCAGGTGCAACCTCTGTGGGGAGGTCGGCCACCCTCACAGGGACTGTCCTGATGCCTGGCACAATATATGCAAGCTCCTTCCTGATGAGGAGTTAGTGACAGGGACAGAGGCTCAGGAGGAGGAGGCTTTAATGTCAGGGACAGTACTGACCAGGTCAGAGGTCCACCAGGGGTCCGCTCAGGTAACATCAGAGCAGCTTTGTACAGAGGGGAGCATGGAGGTCATCCCTCAGGTCCAGCAGCCACATGTAGCCACTTCAGTATCACCATCTCTAGCTGAAGAAAGTGGCTGTAATCAGGTTAAAAGGAAAAAAAAGGACAAGGCCTCCCGTAAACCTGAGGAGGAGTATGTCACTAGCCAGGGTGGCAGGAAAAAAGTCCAGAGTTTGGCAGGTGTGATGGTTGTGTCCAATAAGTTTGATGTTTTGTCTGAGTCTGATGGGGACTTGGAGGAAGAGATAAAAAGAATAGAGACTGAGTATGACAGGGACGTAGCGGACCATCCCCCTACAAAACGGAAGCCCGTACCTGCTGACACTGAGATACAGTCTGACATGGAGACCGGTGGTAGTCAGAACATCTGTGACCCAGACTTATGATGGCGCCTTTTGCATCTCTGCTCCTCTGTTGTGGTATTGTGATGGCAGATTTCTCATTAAAAGTAACATCCAGTAATGTGAACAGCATTAAGGTGAGGAGGACGAGGCACGCTGTCTATGACCATCTCCGATACCTGGACGCAGATGTCATCTTTCTGCAGGAGACGCGGCTGACAACTCAGGGGCTCATGAGGGAGGCTGAAAGGGAATGGCGGTCTGGTCCCTCTTTTTGGTCACTGGCTGTGGAGCCGTACGCCGGGGTCGCCATTCTGTTTAACACCGGGCATGTGACCGTACATAGGATGACGGAGGTGGTAATGGGAAGGTGTCTGGTCCTGGAAGTCACTGTCCATGGGAGGCGTCTCCGGCTTATTAACATCTATGGGCCACAGACGGTGACTGACAGGATACAGTTATTTAATGATGTCAAGCCTTATCTGTTCACCTCTCTTCCAGTGATAATGCCCGGGGACTTTAATGCCATACTGACATCAGGTGACAGCTCCTCAGGTAGAACCGTGACGAGGGATGGTAGGATCTTGAATAACATAGTCCTGCAGGCCGGATTAGGGGACGTCTTTAAACGGGGAGGACGAAAGCCAAAATTAACCTATTCCTGCTCCAATAGAAGCAGTAGAATAGATCTGGCTTTTGTAAGTCCCATGGAAGTCCCATGGAAGTCATTGGTGCCATGAGTGAGAGAGTCGTCCCATACTCAGACCATCTTGCCCTATATTTCTGCCTGGGGGCCACTAAGCGAGCTGATGTTGGTAGGGGGTTATGGAGACTCAATTCTAGCCTCCTCCATGATGTCTCTGTCCAGAGTTGTGTCCATTCCCTTTTGCAGGGTCATCTACAGAGAGTGGACTTCTATGACAACATGGCCGACTGGTGGGAGGATGTCAAGGATGATATCAGATACCTCTTGAAGAGACTGTCAGTTAAGAAAGGCAGGAGTAAGTATAGCCAGTACCTAAGGCTGCGCAAAGATTTGGAGTCACTCTATTCGGAGGGCGGGGGTAACAAAGAGAAGATCGACCGGTTAAAATCTGAGATAAGGCAGTATCAGTACAGCAGGTATACCTCCCTGGTTCTCGAACGGGATTATGGGGTCTTGGGGGCACCTGATCCCTTTGAGAATTGCCGGGAGCGGGTGGCCAATAAATTGGTCACAGGTCTCATTGACTCCCAGGGTGTATTGCAGGAATCTCGGGAGGGTATCCTGGGGGTTGTGAAATCTTATTATACTGACTTGTTTCAGAGGAAGGCTTTGGATAAACATAAAATGACTCAATTCTTGGAGGCAACTCCAACACCTGATATTAATGATCTGGATTTTTCTCCTTTGACAGCAGAATTAACGGTGGAGGAGGTTAAGGAGGCCATTGATAAGTTACATCTGAAGAAGGCACCAGGTCCGGATGGTGTAACAGCAGAATTTTATAAGAAATTCAAAGACCTCCTGGCTCCAATTCTTGTGGATGTTTACAAAAATTGTCTAGAAAATCACCTGATGCCTCCATCCATGAGAGTGTCCTCATTAATTTTGCTGTCTAAAGGTAAGGAGCCGAGCGACATCAAGAACTGGAGGCCAATTGCCCTCTTGAATGTTGACAGGAAGATTCTGGCAAAGATCCTGTTTTCTAGGTTAGTCTGTTTGTCCCCTACACTGTTGGTAGGCTCTCAGTTTGGCACAGTAAAAGGGCGGAACATCTCTGGAGCAGTCATCTCGATACGGGAGATGTTTGAGAGATGTAAATCTCTGCGGTGTGGGAGATATGTTGTCAGTCTGGACCAGGCTAAAGCCTTTGACAGGGTTGATCATGACTATCTGTGGGCCACTTTGTCAAAGTACGGTATTCCAGGACAATTTGTGGATTGGCTGAAGACTTTGTACAGAGAGGCGGTGAGCTTTCCTCTGATTAATGGTTGGCAGGGTGGCACTTTTGGAGTTGAGGCGGGGGTGAGACAGGGCTGCCCGCTGAGTCCACTCCCGTATGTTTTTGCCATAGACCCGTTTTTGAGGTCACTGCAGGAGTGTAACTTTTGGGGGGTGCCGGTCCCCCACTGCTTGCCTCTGAAGGTGGTTGCCTACGTGGATGATGTGACGCTGGTGATATCTAATCCTCATGAGGTGCAGATGTTGTCTGCGGCCACCAGAAGTTACTCAGAGGCCTCCGGGTCTCTGGTCAACCTTGAGAAGAGTCAAGCTCTGTGGACATTGCAATCTGACCCAGACTTTGATCTGCCGCAGTTTGTTAAGGCCTCCACCCATATTAAGATCTTAGGGGTTAAATTTGGGAGGGACGATAATGCCAGCCTAAATTGGGAGGAAAAATTGGAGACCGGAAATGCAAAGGTTCAGCGATGGAAGAACTGGAGGCTGACTTACAGAGAAAGGGTTGCTATGTTGAAGACTTACCTGGTCCCCGTCTTTTTGTATGTCTCTGTCGTTTTTCCTTTGCCAGAATCCTTCTCGGCGAGGCTCCTCAGCCTGTTCTTCTAGCCAGCGTCGGACTGGAACACCTTGGGCCCACCAGAGAAAATCATTCTTGGGGCCCACTATGTAGCTGCATAGAGTTAAATACCAGACCACCAATTATGCGGTAAAACACGCTAATATCCGGGTATAATATAAGGTTGTACATGTCTTAATTATGTAGCAGGAGTTGGGGTAGCCCCCTCATAGAATATAAAGCAGTCCCCTCACATAGTATAATGCAGCCATCTCATAGAATATAATGCAGCCATCTCATAGAATATAATACTGCCCCCCTCATAGGGTATAATACTGCCCCCCTCATAGGGTATAATAATGCACCCCCTCATAGGGTATAATGCACCCCCTCATAGGGTATAATGCACCCCCTCATAGGGTATAATACTGCCCCCCTCATAGGGTATAATACTGCCCCCCTCATAGGGTATAATACTGCCCCCCTCATAGGGAATAATACTGCCCCCCTCATAGGGAATAATGCACCCCCTCATAGGGAATAATGCTGCCCCCTCATAGGGTATAATACTGCCCCCCTCATAGGGAATAATGCACCCCCTCATAGGGTATAATGCTGCCTCCTCATAGGGAATAATGCACCCCCTCATAGGGTATAATGCTGCCCCCCTCATAGGGAATAATGCACCCCCTCATAGGGTATAATACTGCCCCCCTCATAGGGAATAATGCACCCCCTCATAGGGTATAATACTGCCCCCCTCATAGGGAATAATGCACCCCCTCATAGGGTATAATGCTGCCCCCTCATAGGGTATAATACTGCCCCCCTCATAGGTCATAGGGTATAATGCACCCCCTCATAGGGAATAATGCACCCCCTCATAGGGAATAATGCACCCCCTCAAAGGGAATAATGCTGCCCCCTCATAGGGTATAATGCTGCCCCCCTCATAGGGAATAATGCTGCCCCCCTCATAGGGAATAATGCTGCCTCCTCATAGGGTATAATGCTGCCCCCTCATAGGGTATAATGCTGCCCTCCTCATAGGGTATAATGCACCCCGTCATAGGGAATAATGCTGCCCCCTCATAGGGTATAATGCTGCCTCCTCATAGGGTATAATGCTTCCCCCTCATAGGGTATAATGCTGCCCCCTCATAGGGTATAATGCTGCCCTCCTCATAGGGTATAATGCACCCCCTCATAGGGAATAATGCTGCCCTCCTCATAGGGTATAATGCTGCCTCCTCATAGGGTATAATGCTGCCTCCTCATAGGGTATAATGCTGCCTCTTCATAGGGTATAATACTGCCCCCCTCATAGGGTATAATGCTATATAGATATAGAGTTAGATAGATATAGATAGAAAGATAGATGTAGAAATAGATAGATATAGAGATAGATAGTAGATAATGGATAGAAAGTAGATAATGGATAGATAGAAAGATTCATAGAGATAGATAGAGATAGATATAAAGATAGATATAGAAAGAAATATAGATAGATAGATCTAGATAGCTATAGATAGAAAGATATAGAGAAAGATAGATATATAGATATAGATAGATATACAGATATAATAATAATAATATAGACATTAGAGTTGAGCGATACCGTCCGATACTTCAAAGTATCGGATCGGAATGGATCGGCCGATCTTTAAAAAAAAGTATCGGTATCGCCGATTCCGATACCGGAAGTCCCATTCAAGTCTATGGGACTTCCGGTATTGGAATAAGAAAAACCCTGTTTTTGCCTTGTACAGCCTCTCTGGGGTCTGTACGGGCCTTTCGGGGGGCTGTGCCGGCCTGCCAGGGGGTCTGTGCAGGCTCCGGTGGTCTGTGCCGGCCTGCCGGGGGGCTGTGCCGGCCTGCCGGTGGTCTGTGCAGGCTCCGGTGGGCCGTGCCGGCCTGCCGGTGGTCTGTGCAGGCTCCGGTGGGCTGTGCCGGCCTGCCGGTGGTCTGTGCCGGCCTGCCGGTGGTCTGTGCAGGCTCCGGGGGGCTGTGCCGGCCTGCCGGGGGGCTGTGCAGGCTTCGGGGGTCTGTGCAGGCATCGTCCGATGGGACTACAAGTCCCATCGGGCGATGCCTGCTACCATGACAGTGATTGACACATTAGCCAATGATGGGACAGTAGTAGTCCCATCATCCGGCTAATGTGTTAAATGTTAAAAAAAAAAAAAAATACTACATACATACATACTACATGCTACATACATACTACATGCTACATACATGCTACATACATACTACATGCTACATACATACTACATGCTACATGCATGCTACATACATACTACATGCTACATGCATGCTACATGCATGCTACATGCATGCTACATGCATGCTACATGCATGCTACATACATACTACATACATACTGCATGCTACATACATACTACATACATATTCCCACACAGCAATGGCATAAAGTGAGACTAGGGACTTTTTTTTTTTTTAAGTGGCGGAGGAATACAGTGCGGAAGGATACCTACCTTCCGTCATTGGATTCCTGCAGCCCGTAGAGAACGGCAGCATCATCTGATGCTGCAGTTCTCTACCCAAGATCGTCGTGGGACACACTCGTGGACTGCTTCGGATCGTGGGTGAGTATTTTTGTGGTTTGTTATGTTAATATTTATTCCGGAAAAGACAATGGCTTCGGGGAACAATGTGACAAGTATTGGTAAGTATGTTACTCTATGTTATATGTACTGTATGTCTATGTATGTATTGTATGAATGTATTGTATGTATGTAGTATATATGTGGTATGTATGTAGCATGTAGTATGTATGTAGCATGCATGTAGCATGCAGTATGTATGTAGCATGCATGTAGTATGTATGTAGCATGTAGTATGTATGTAGCATGCATGTAGTATGTATGTAGCATGTAGTATGTATGTAGCATGTAGTATGTATGTAGCATGCATGTAGTATATATGTAGTATGTATGTAGCATGTAGTATGTATGTAGCATGTATGTAGCATGTAGTATGTATGTAGCATGTATGTAGCATGTAGTATGTATGTAGCATGCATGTAGTATGTATGTAGTATGTATGTAGCATGTAGTATGTATGTAGCATGCATGTAGTATGTATGTATGTAGCATGCATGTAGTATGTATGTAGTATGTATGTAGTATGTATGTAGCATGTAGTATGTATGTAGCATGTATGTAGCATGTATGTAGTATGTATGTAGTATGTATGTAGCATGCATCTAGTATATATGTAGTATGTATGTAGCATGCATGTAGTATATATGTAGTATGTATGTAGCATGTAGTATGTATGTAGTATTTTTTTTTTTTTTTTTAACATTTAACACATTAGCCGGATGATGGGACTACTACTGTCCCATCATTGGCTAATGTGTCAATCACTGTCATGGTAGCAGGCATCGCCAGATGGGACTTGTAGTCCCATCGGACGATGCTTGCACAGACCCCCGGACATCAGCACAGCCCCCCGGCAGGCCGGCACAGCCCCCCGGCAGGCCGGTACAGACCCCCACAGGGTGCACAGACCACCAGCAGGCCGGCACAGCCCCCCGGCAGGCCGGTACAGACCCCCACAGGGTGCACAGACCACCGGCAGGCCGGCACAGCCCCCCCGGCAGGCCGGTACCGACCCCGGGCAGTCCACACAGCCCCCCGGCAGGCCTGCAGAGACCCCCGGAAGGCCCGAAATGACGGCGCATCATGATGCGCACACACCGCGCATCATGATGACGTCAGGCCGTCAATCAACTTTGAACTTCCGATTCCGATGCCGAATTCCGATATTGAAAAAATATCGGAAGTCGGTATCGGAATTCCGATACAGCAAGTATCGGCCGATACCCGATACTTGCGGTATCGGAATGCTCAACACTAATAGACATATATAGATAGATATAGAGATAAATATATATAGATGGATATAAATAAAAATAGATATAGAGATATATATATAGAGATATATATATATAGAGATATAGATAGAGATATAGATAGAGATAGAGATGATAGATATAGAGATGATAGATATAGAGATGATAGATATAGAGATGATAGATATAGAGATGATAGATATAGAGATGATAGATATAGAGATAGATAGATATAGAAAGATAGATTTAGAGATAGATATAGAGATAATAGCTAGATATAGAGATATGTATAGAGATAGATAGATATAGATAGATAGATAGAGATAGCTAGATAGATAGATGGACAGATAGATATAGATAATAGAGATAATAGATAGATATAATAGATAGATATAGAGATAGATCTAGAGATAGATGGATAGATCAATAGATAGATAGATAAAGAGAGATGGAGATAGAGATAGATAATGAGATATAGAGATATAGTGTTAGAAAGATAGATATAGAGATATATAGATATAGAGATAGATATGGATATAGAGATAACAGATATAGAGATAGATAGATATAGAGATAATATATAGATAGATATAGAGATAATATATAGATAGCTATAGAGAGAGAGATATAGAGATAGATATAGAGAGAAACAGATATAGATATAGAGATAGATATAGAGATAGATAGGTAGATATAGAGATAATAGATAGATAGATATAGAGATAGATAGATATAGATATAAAGATAGAGACAGAGAGAGCGGTAGATAGATAGAGAGAGAGAGATAGAGAGATAGATATAGAGAGAGATAGATACAGAGATTGATAAATAGATAGAGATATAGATATAGATAATAGATAGAGATAGATAGATAAAGATAGATAATAAATATAGAGATAGAGTAAGATAGAAAGATATAGAGATAGGTAGAGATAGATAGATATAGATAGATATAGAGATCGATAGAAAGATAGATATAGAGATAGATGTAGAGATAGAAAGATAGATATAGAGATAGATATATATAATAGATAGAGATAGATAGATATAGAGATAGAAAGATAGATATACAGAGAGATAGATATAGAGATAGAGATAAATAGATAGATGGATATAGAGAGAGATATAGAGAGAAATAGATATAGAGATAATAGATATATATAGAGATAGATAGATATAGAGAGAGATAGATACAGAGAAAAGATATAGAGATAAATAGAGAAAGATAGATATATAGATATAGAGATAGAAAGATAGATAGATATACAGAGAGATAGATATAGAGATATATAGATAGATAGCTATAGAGATAGATATAGAGAGAAATAGATATATAGATATATAGATATATAGATATATAGATATAGAGATAGATATAGATATAGAGATAGAGCGATAGATAGCGAGAGATATAGATATAGAGAGAGATAGATAGATAGATACAGAGAAAAGATATAGAGATAGATAACGTATAGATAGATAGGTATAGAGATAGATAGATATAGATATTAGATAGAGAGATATATATATATATAGATAAAGATAGATAGATATAGATGGTAGCTAGATAATAAATATAGAGATAATAGATATAGAGATAGATAGATAGATAGACATAATAGATAGATATAGAGATATATATAGAAAGATATAGAGATAGATAGATATAGAGATAGATGTAGAGATAGAAAGATAGATATAAAGATAGAGCGATAGATAGAGATAGATATAGATAATAGATAGATATAGAGATAGATAGATATAGATAATAGATAGAGATAGAAAGATAGATAGATATAAGAGAGATAGAGAGATATATTGAGAAATAGAGATAGATAGATAGAGACAGATAGAGAGAGCAAGAGAGATATAAAAACAAAACAAAACACAATACTCACCTCTCCTCCTCGCGCCCACGCTGATCCCGGCTTCAGTGTCAGGAGCTGCCCCCTCTGCCAGACACACAGCGGGTGCGCGATGTAGTGACGTCATCGCGCACTGGCTGTGAGTCAGGAGCAGAGAGGACTGAGGGCGGCGCCGGCCCTGATGCAGAGCGGCTTACTGGGCTGGGGGCGGGGCCTCTGGGGGTGGAGTCCTGAAATGATATTCACTGCTTCGCAGTGAATATTCATTTCTCTTTAGCAGCGGGGACAGGGGCTCCTGCCTCCTGACACCCGCTGCTACTCCGCTGGCAGGGGCCCCCATAGCAGCTGCATGGTGTGCGACACACCACTGGCTGGGGGCCCCTGGAGCAGCAGGGGCCCTAGGCAACTGCTGGCCCTGTATGCCAGCAGGTGCCAGGGCCCACCAGATGCCAGGGCCCACCGGAGAATCCTCCGGTTCTCCGGTGGGCCAGTCCGACGCTGCTTCCAGCTCTTGTGGGGGAACAGGATGAACCTGATAAAGAGGGGAATAACATACCTACAGCGGAGTGAGGGCGGGCTGGATATGTTAAATCCAAGGGTTTTCTTTGACTCCTTGTTTCTGAAAGTAAATTTTGGGAGCATGGATTCAAACAGTGGCTCCCTGTGGGCGAATAGTATCAGGTATTGGATATTGCCTTTTGCGGAATCTTGGGTGCGAGGCGGCAGTCTCAAGAGGAGGAGATGGACAGGTGACCACCTCCCCCAGTATCTGGAATATGGTCTGAAGTGTGTCAGGAAGTGGGGACTGGAGAAGTCCTACATTGAGAGTAATACGAGGAAAGATCTGTGTGCTAATATATGTAGGACTTTCTTTTACTCTTCACTGGCCCTAAGAGATTGTGCCACCAGGACCCTTCAGGACAGTCTCCGATTCCTCAACGGGAGGCGACTTCCAGCAAAGTTTTTTGACATTGCTTTGCTGTCGCTACATGGGAAGCTCTTTGTGAGGGGGAACTTAAAATATTTAAGTGTTTCGGATCGGAACTGTCCCCTTGGTTGTCAGCAAGAGGAAACCATGGAGCATTTTATTTGTGATTGCTGGGGAGGTAGGGAAATATGGACGGAAGTATCGACCAAGCTGAAAATCCCCAGACTGCTGTCCCTGAAATACCCTGACATTATCTATGGTGTCCCATCCACTGACGGTAACATCGACAGGGGGACAATGTACCTGATCATTACCACCATTAAGTATTACCACTGGCACATGAGAACCCGAGTGTCCCTCCACAGCGAGCCCTTCCATCCCGTCACCGCAGCCACAAAGATACTGTCCGAGCTCAGATGGATAAGAGCGATAGAGATAAAGAAAAGTCAGAGTAATGAGAAACTATGGAGGAATGTGTCTGTGGCATAATAACATGATCATGTTACTAAAAGTGTTTATTTCATATTCTTCCTTCCACAGGAGTGAACTCTAAGTTACCTTTATTCCTAATGTATTAATTTAGTTCTATAATTATTGTCTGATGCATTCATGAGAATTTATGTTTTGTATTAAGGAAGAATTCTGTTTCTTTTAATTGTATTTGTTGGTTGTTATACAATAAAAATTGCCCCCTATGTACAAGAATATAACTACTATAATACTGCTCCTATATACAAGAATATAACTACTATAATACTGCTCCTATGTACAAGAATATAACTACTATAATACTGCCCCTATGTACAAGAATATAACTACTATAATACTGCCTCCTATGTATAAGAATATAACTACTATAATACTGTCCCCTATGTGCAAGAATATAACTACTATAATACTGCCCCTATGTACAAGAATATAACTACTATAATACTTCTCCTATGTACAAGAATATAACTACTATTATACTGTCCATATGAACAAGAATATAACTACTATAATACTGCTCCCTATGTACAAGAATATAACTACTATAATACTTCTCTGTACAAGAATTTAACTAGTATAATACTGCCCCTATGTACAAGAATATAACTACTATAATACTGCCTCCTATGTATAAGAATATAACTACTATAATACTGCTCCCTATGTACAAGAATATAACTACTATAATACTGCTCCTATGTACAAGAATATAACTACTATAATACTGCCCCTATGTACAAGAATATAACTACTATAATACTGCTCCTATATACAAGAATATAGCTACTATAATACTGCTCCTATATACAAGAATATAACTACTATAATACTGCTCCTATGTACAAGAATATAACTACTATAATACTGCTCCTATGTACAAGAATATAACTACTATAATACTGCCCCTATGTACAAGAATATGTCCAGGCCGTGGAAGGCTAACAGTAGTTCCATAAGCCTTCCACTTCCGGATGATGCTCCCAACAGTGGAGACAGGTAGGCCCAACTCCTTGGAAAGGGTTTTGTACCCCTTGCCAGCCTTGTGACCCTCCACGATCTTGTCTCTGATGGCCTTGGAATGCTCCTTTGTCTTTCCCATGTTGACCATGTATGAGTGCTGTTCACAAGTTTGGGGAGGGTCTTAAATAGTCAGAAAAGGCTGGAAAAAGAGATAATTAATCCAAACATGTGAAGCTCATTGTTCTTTGTGCCTGAAATACTTCTTAATACTTTAGGGGAACCAAACAGAATTCTGGTGGTTTGAGGGGTTGAATAATAAATGACCCTCTGAATAAACTTTTCACAATTTAAAAAAAAATTAAACAAAGAAATAACATTCTTTTTTGCTGCAGTGCATTTCACACTTCCAGGCTGATCTACAGTCCAAATGTCACAATGCCAAGTTAATTCCCAATGTGTAAACCTGCTAAATCTGCAGGGGGTTGAATACTACTTGTAGGCACTGTAGGAGTAGTATAATAGTAGTTATATTCTTGTACATAGGAGCAGTATTATAGTAGTTATATTCTTGTATATAGGGGCAGTATTACAGGAGTTATATTCGTGTACATAGGTGGCAGTATTATAGTAGTTATATTCTTGTACATAGAGGCAGTATTATAGTAGTTACATTCTTGTACATAGGGGCCAGTATTATAGTCGTTATATTCTTGTACATAGGAGCAGTATTATAGTAGTTATATTCTTGTACATAGGGGCAGTATTATAGTAGTTATATTCTTGTACATGGGGGGCAGTATTATAGTAGTTATATTCTTATACATAGGAGCAGTATTATAGTAGTTATATTCTCTTACATAGGAGCAGTATTATAGGAGTTATATTCTTGTATATAGGGGCAGTATTACAGGAGTTATATTCAACAGAGCACGCGAAGAGTGAACAATTCCAAGACCTTTATTCAGGCAAAACTACGAAAAGGTCCATATTCAGTCCACCACACAAAGGATAAGATAGTCCAGAATAAGAATGCAGTCCAGTATCAGGATAAAATGTCCAGGGAAACGAGATTTCAAAACCCTAGCACCAGAGGATAAAAATGGGTCCTTCTCTCTGAAATGCAGCCTTTTCACCATCTTGTCTCTACCGGAACTGACTTGTCCAGCTGCCGTTCTTCCCCCCCACCCCCTTCCTAGTCCAGAGGAGAACAAAAGGCCTTAGGGATTAATGCACTACAGGGGGTCATCAAGAGACAGATACAGTGAGGCTGTAGACTTACAATGTAATAAGAAAAACACTATGAAAATACCTGAAATTGTTAAAAATAGGAATATACAAAAAATGACATCCACATAACATATCACAACCTCTCCCCCCCCATAATAAGTGAGCACGCCATGAGGTCTACACAGACCTCTGGCCTGCTCACTTTAGTCCACATTGCACTGTTATTTATAGTTCCTTGTACAGTGGCAGGGAGAGGTCGGCCTGAGGAGCCTATGGTTCTTCTTGTCGAGACAGTCCATCGGCGTTCTGGTGTTGGCTTCCTCGCTTGTATTGGATGGAGAAGCTGTAGGGTTGTAAGGACAAGCTCCACTGCAGCAATCTTCCATTGTCCCCTGATACGCGATTCAGCCATGTGAGGGGGTTGTGGTCTGTAACAATTGTAAAGTCTCTGTCATACAAGTATGGCTGCAATTTTTTTAGCGCCCATACGATGGCAAGGCACTCCTTTTCAATAGTGGCATAGGCAACTTCACGATCCAGTAGTTTCCGACTGGCAAAAGCAACAGGATGTTCTTCTCCGGTGGCGTTCACTTGGCTAAGTACTGCCCCAATCCCAAAGGTGGATGCATCTGTCTGCACGAGGAACCTGCGTTTATAATCCGGGGCAGCCAAGACAGGAGCAGTGACGAGGGCAGTCTTTAACGCTGAAAAGGCATCCTCGCATGCCGTCGTCCACGTCACATTCCTAGGCATGTTCTTGCGGGTCAGGTCGGTTAGGGGCTTGGCCAAGGTGCTGAAGTTAGAAACAAATTTGCGATAGTAACCAGCAGTTCCTAAAAACGCAAGTACCTGCTTTTTAGTCTGGGGTTTACACCAGTTGCTAATGGCTTCCACTTTGGCAGGCTCAGGCCTTAGGGTCCCACCCCCTACTCTATGCTCGAGGTACTGCACCTCAGCCATCCCTATTTGGCACTTATCAGGGCAAATGGTTCGAACACCACAGGTATGCCATAGGGACTGGACCAGATCTGACATGAACTGAGTGCCTTGATCCGACAATATTTCACTAGGAAACCCTACCCAGGTAAAGATGGTAACAAGGGCCTCGGCTACCTTTACTGCTGTAAGACTGGACAGGGCCACAGCTTCAGGATACCTAGTGGCATAATCCACCACCGTCAGGATATATTTTTTCCCTGACCTGCTGGGGTGGGCCAGAGGACCTATGATGTCGACGGCTACACCTTGAAATGGTTCCTCAATTATGGGCAGGGATTGCAGGGGTACCTTATGTCGAGCTCCTGGATGCCGCATTCGCTGGCACACATCACAGGTGCGGCAATAATGGGCTACCGACTGCGAGACGCCCGGCCAGTAAAAACTTTGGGTGAGTCTCTTTTCAGTCCTTTTTCTCCCTTGATGCCCAGCCAAGGGGATATAATGGGCCAGCTGAAGTAGCTGTGCCCTGTACTTCTGAGGGACAATGAGTTGCCTGGTCGTTGCGTCAGGGTTGCCCTGGTCACTGCCCTTTGTTACATGATAATACAGTCCGTTTTCTCGAGTGAAGCCATCCCCATTATCTCCCATGTGCCCAGTTTCTGCCTTTCGCCTAAGGGCTGCTAAGGTAGTGTCACCCTCTATTTCTCTCCTAAACTCCTCTCTGTCCCAAGACTCTCCCAATGTAGTAGCAGCGAAAGTATTGCTTACCGACTCTGATGCGGTTCGTGGTGGTTGCTCCCCGGTGGGGTCCGGATGACGTAGTGCTTGAAGGGCCTGTAGCCGGGTGACTGCTCCCACAAATTGGCACTGTAACTCCCCAATGTCGTTCCCAAGGAGGATATCTGCAGGAAGTCCTCCCATAACTCCAATCCAACACAGTTTTTCTCCACAACCATAATCCAAACGCACAGAAGCTCGCTGTATATATTTGCGGGCACCGCCCGCCAGGACCCGGTAAATTGCCTTGGGTCGAACCACACAAGGGTCAGCGATAGTCAAGAATGCCCCCGTGTCTCTAAATCCTGACACTTTGTATCCATCAATAAAGATCCTGCAGGTGGCGTTGCCATTGCTCTGAGTAGCTAAAGGACAGAGGCCGGAGTCCGTACACTCCAGGAGGGGTATCTATGGTGCCGTGGTTGGTGGTCCACTCTGGTGGGGGTGGTGGTAGCTCTTCCTCAGGTGTGGTGGAATGTACAAGATGCACTGGATGAGGTGGGGCTGCGTGGGGCTCCCTCCGAATCCTGGAGGGACAGCCAGACTGCAAATGTCCAGGTTCCCCACACCCATAACACCTCCTCTCTGTGATACCCCCAGGCCGTGGTCGGAACTGTTGGGGCCTAGGATTGTGAGGCATGATTGTCATCGGCTTGCGACTAGGTGGAAGGGCAGATATAATTGGAGGGGGACGGGGCGCGGGAGCAGGCCGTGGTTCATTGTCCAGAAGCCTCCTCCATTGCGGCTGGATAGTAAGGGCTTCATCGGCCAGGGCTGCAGCTCTATCCACGGTACACGGCGTGCGCTCCCGGACCCATTCCCGTACCTCTGCAGGGCACTTGGAAAGAAATTGTTCTATAAGGAACGCCTGTATAACATCTTCCACAGTAAAGGCGTTTTCTGCTTCCAGCCATCTCCGACATGCCTCGGACATCTTATGTGCATACATCCTAAACGATCCCCCCGTGGTGCATGGGAGGTCTCGGAACTTGGCCCTATATGAGTCTGGGGTGATAGCATGGTAATCCAGGATAGTCCGCTTTACAATGTTATAATCCCGATTCCGCAGTGCATCAATGGTTCGGTAAGCCTCCGCCAAGCTTCCGTTCAGGAGCCCCACTAACAAACGCATCCAGCTAGAGTGGGGCACCTCCATCACAGCACACTGCTGCTCAAAGTCTTTGAAGAACCCCTCCACATCTCCAGAAGCCTCATCAAATGGCTTAAACTCTGTCCGGGAGATCCGTACAGGCTCCCGGTTTGTTGGGGTTACACTCCAGATTGCGTTACTCCCTTTTTCAAGCTCCATTGCTTCCTGTCTCCGCTGTGTCCGGCGGGCAGCCTCCTCCTTGTACTCCTGAGAGACGCCGGGGCCCAGAACCGCCATCTCTTCTTCATACCACACCAACCACTGGCTTTTCTGGATGGGGATCCCTGTCTCCAGTGCTCGTCCTTCAGACATCTGGGAGGAGGTGGCCGGGCTAGCGCCCACCAGTAGATCTATTAAGGCCTCTTTAGTCAGTCCCTGGTAGTTCAGGCCCAGGGCTCTGGCTCTCTCCTGTAAACTGCATACAGTCCAATTTCTGTACTCACTCTGTGGGTGGTTCTCCATTGGGTGAGGCTCTGTTGATCCCACTGCTGCCACCAGTTGTCACGGGGTCCTTCTCTGGTATCACACAATCAACAGAGCTAGCGAAGAGTGAACAATTCCAAGACCTTTATTCAGGCAAAAATACGAAAAGGTCCATATTCAGTCCACCACACAAAGGATAAGATAGTCCAGAATAAGAATGCAGTCCAGTATCAGGATAAAATGTCCAGGGAAACGAGATTTCAAAACTCTAGCACCAGAGGATAAAAATGGGTCCTTCTCTCTGAAATGCAGCCTTTTCACCATCTTGTCTCTACCGGAACTGACTTGTCCAGCTGCCGTTCTTCCCCCCACCCCCTTCCTTGTCCAGGGGTAGTCCAACAAGTTGCCTCCCAGAGGAGAACAAAAGGCCTTAGGGATTAATGCACTACAGGGGGTCATCAAGAGACAGATACAGTGAGGCTGTAGACTTACAATGTAATAAGAAAAACACTATGAAAATAACTGGAATTGTTAAAAATAGGAATATACAAAAAATGACATCCACATAACATATCACACCATCACAAGCAGTATTTATAGTAGTTATATTCTTGTACATAGGGGGCAGTATTATAGTAGTTATATTCTTGTACATAGGAGCAGTATTATAGTAGCTATATTCTTCTTCATAGGAACAGTATTATGGTATTTATATTCTTGTATATAGGGGCAGTATTATAGTAGTTATATTCTTGTATATAGGGGCAGTATTACAGGAGTTATATTCTTGTACATAGGAGCAGTATTATAGTAGTTATATTCTTGTATATATGGGCAGTATTACAGGAGTTATATTCTTGTACATAGGAGTAATATAACAGTAGTTATATTCTTATACATAGGGGCAGTATTATAGTAGTTATATTCTTGTCCATAGGTGGCAGTATTATAGTAGATATATTCTGGTACATAGTAGCAGTATTATAGTATTTACAGTATACAGTCATATATAAAACTGAAATAGCTGTTGCAAAAACCAAAATTGTTATAAAGAAAAAAGGTTAACATTAATAGGGGTGCCCAAACTTTTACATATGACTGTATTCTTGTATATAGGGGCAGTATTATAGTAGTTATATTCTTGTATATAGGGGCAGTATTATAGTAGTTATATTCTTGTATATAGGGGCAGTATTACAGGAGTTATATTCTTGTACATAAGGGCAGTATTATAGTAGTTATATTCTTGTACACAGGGGCAGTATTATAGTAGTTATATTCTCATACATAGGGGCAGTATTATAGTAGTTATATTCTTGTATATAGGGGCAGTATTATAGTAGTTATATTCTTGTATATAGGGGCAGTATTACAGGAGTTATATTCTTGTACATAAGGGCAGTATTATAGTAGTTATATTCTTGTACATAGGAGTAGTATAATAATAGTTATATTCTTGTCCATAGGTGGCAGTATTAGAGTAGATATATTCTGGTACATAGGAGCAGCATTATATTTGTTATTTTCTTGTACATAGAGGCAGTATTATAGTAGTTATATTCTTGTACATAGAGGCAGTACTGTAGTAGCTATATTACTGTAAATAGGGGCAGTATTATAGAAGTTATATTCTTCTACATAGGAGCAGTATTATAGTAGTTATATTCTGTACGTAGGAGCAGTATTATAGTAGTTATATTCTTGTACATAGGTGGCAGTATTATAGTAGTTATATTCTTGTACATAGGAGCAGCATTATAGTAGTTATATTCTTGTACATAGGGACAGTATTATAGTAGTTATATTCTTGCACATAGGAGCAGTATTATAGGAGTTTTATTCTTATACATAGGTGGCAGTATTATAGTAGTTATATTCTTGTACATAGGAGCAGCATTATAGTAGTTATATTCTTGTATATATGGGTAGCATTACAGTAGTTTTATTCTTATACATAGGGGGCAGTATTATATTAGTTATAATCTTGTACATAGGGGCAGTATTATAGTAGTTATATTTTTGTAAATAGGGGCAGTATTATAGTAGTTATATTCTTGTACATAGGGGCAGTATTATAGTAGTTATATTCCTGTATATAGGGTCAGTATTATAGTAGTTATATTCTTGTACATGGGAGCAGTATTATAGTAGTTATATTCTTGTATATAGGGGCAATTTTTATTGTATAAAACCAACAAATACAATTAAAATAAACAGAATTCTTCCTTAATACAAAACAAATTCTCATGAATGCATCAGACAATAATTATAAAACTAAATTAATACATTAGGAATAAAGGTAACTTAGAGTTCTCTCCTGTGGAATTAAGAATATGAAATAAACACTTTTAGTAACACGATCATGTTATTATCCCACAGACACATTCCTCCATAGTTTCTCACTACTCTGACTTTTCTTTATCTCTAACGCTCTTATCCATCTGATCTCGGACAGTATCTTTGTGGCTGCGGTGATGGGATGGAAGGGCTCGCTGTGGAGAGACACTCGGGTTCTCATGTGCCAGTGGTAATACTTAATGGTGGTAATGATCAGGTACATTGTCCCCCTGTCGATGGTACTGTCAGTGGATGGGACACCATAGACAATGTCAGGGTAATTCAGGGACAGCAGTCTGGGGATTTTCAGCTTGGTCGATACTTCCGTCCATATTTCCCTACCTCCCCAGCAATCACAAATAAAATGCTCCATGGTTTCCTCCTGCTGACAACCAAGGGGACAGTTCCGATCCGAAACACTTAAATATTTTAAGTTCCCCCTCACAAAGAGCTTCCCATGTAGCGACAGCCAAGCAATGTCAAAAAACTTTGCTGGAAGTCGCCTCCCGTTGAGGAACCGGAGACTGTCCTGAAGGGTCCTGGTGGCACAATCTCTTAGGGCCAGTGGAGAGTAGAAGAAAGTCCTACATATATGAGCACACAGATCTTTCCTCGTATTACTCTCAATGTAAGACTTCTCCAGTCCCCACTTCCTGACACACTTCAGACCATATTCCAGATACTGGGGGAGGTGGTCACCTGTCCATCTCCTCCTCTTGAGACTGCCGCCTCGCACCCAAGATTCCGCAAAAGGCAATATCCAATACCTGATACTATTCACCCACAGGGAGCTACTGTTTGAATCCATGCTCCCAAAATTTACTTTCAGAAACAAGGAGTCAAAGAAAACCCTTGGATTTAACATATCCAGCCCACCCTCACTCCGCCGTAGGTACGTTATTCCCCTCTTTATCAGGTTCATCCTGTTCCCCCACAAGAGCTGGAAGAACAGGCTGAGGAGTCTCGCCGAGAAGGATTCTGGCAAAGGAAAAACGACAGAGACATACAAGAAGACGGGGACCAGGTACGTCTTCAACATAGCAACCCTTTCTCTGTAAGTCAGCCTCCAGTTCTTCCATTGCTGAACCTTTGCATTTCCGGTCTCCAATTTTTCCTCCCAATTTAGGCTGGCATTATCTTCCCTCCCAAATTTCACCCCTAAGATCTTAATATGGGTGGAGGCCTTAACAAACTGCGGCAGATCAAAGTCTTGGTCAGATTGCAATGTCCACAGAGCTTGACTCTTCTCAAGGTTGACCAGAGACCCGGAGGCCTCTGAGTAACTTCTGATGGCCGCAGACAACATCTGCACCTCATGAGGATTAGATATCACCAGCGTCACATCATCCGCGTAGGCAACCACCTTCAGAGGCAAGCAGTGGGGGACCGGCACCCCCCAAAAGTTACACTCCTGCAGTGACCTCAGAAACGGGTCTATGGCAAAAACATACAGGAGTGGACTCAGCGGGCAGCCCTGTCTCACCCCCGCCTCAACTCCAAAAGTGCCACCCCGCCAACCATTAATCAGAGGAAAGCTCACCGCCTCTCTGTAAAAAAGTCTTCAGCCAATCCACAAATTGTCCTGGAATACCGTACTTTGACAAAGTGGCCCACAGATAATCATGATCAACTCTGTCAAAGGCTTTAGCCTGGTCCAGACTGACAACATATCTCCCACACCGCAGAGCTTTACATCTCTCAAACATCTCCCGTATCGAGATGACTGCTCCAGAGATGTTCCGCCCTTTTACCGTGCCAAACTGAGAGCCTACCAACAGTGCCGGGGACAAACAGACTAACCTAGAAAACAGGATCTTCGCCAGAATCTTCCTGTCAACATTCAAGAGGGCAATTGGCCTCCAGTTCTTGATGTCGCTCGGCTCCTTACCTTTAGACAGCAGAATTAATGAGGACACTCTCATGGATGGAGGCATCAGGTGATTTTCTAGACAATTTTTGTAAACATCCACAAGAATTGGAGCCAGGAGGTCTCTGAATTTCTTATAAAATTCTGCTGTTATACCATCCGGACCTGGTGCCTTCTTCAGATGTAACTTATCAATGGCCTCCTTAACCTCCTCCACCGTTAATTCTGCTGTCAAAGGAGAACAGTCCAGATCATTAGTATCAGGCGTTGGAGTTGCCTCCAAGAATTGAGTCATTTTATGTTTATCCAAAGCCTTCCTCTGAAACAGGTCAGTATAATAAGATTTCACAACCCCCAGGATACCCTCCCGAGATTCCTGCAATACACCCTGGGAGTCAATGAGACCTGTGACCAATTTATTGGCCACCCGCTCCCGGCAATTCTCAAAGGGATCAGGTGCCCCTAAGACCCCATAATCCCGTTCAAGAACCAAGGAGGTATACCTGCTGTACTGATACTGCCTTATCTCAGATTTCAACCGGTCGATCTTCTCTTTGTTACCCCCGCCCTCCGAATAGAGTGACTCCAATTCTTTGCGCAGCCTTAGGTACTGGCTATACTTACTCCTGCCCTTCTTAACTGACAGTCTCTTCAAGAGGTATCTGATATCATCCTTGACGTCCTCCCACCAGTCGGCCATGTTGTCATAGAAGTCCACTCTCTGTAGATGACCCTGCAAAAGGGAGTGGACACAACTCTGGACAGAGACATCATGGAGGAGGCTGGAATTGAGTCTCCATAACCCCCTACCAACATCAGCTCGCTTAGTGGCCCCCAGGCAGAAATATAGGGCAAGATGGTCTGAGTATGGGACGACTCTCTCACTCATGGCACCAATGACTTCCATGGGACTTACAAAAGCCAGATCTATTCTACTGCCTCTATTGGAGCAGGAATAGGTTAATTTTGGCTTTCGACCTCCCCGTTTAAAGACGTCCCCTAATCCGGCCTGCAGGACTATGTTATTCAAGATCCTACCATCCCTCGTCACGGTTCTACCTGAGGAGCTGTCACCTGATGTCAGTATGGCATTAAAGTCCCCCGCCATTATCACTGGAAGAGAGGTGAACAGATAAGGCTTGACATCATTAAATAACTGTATCCTGTCAGTCACCGTCTGTGGCCCATAGATGTTAATAAGCCTATGTCGCCTCCCATGGACAGTGACTTCCAGGACCAGACACCTTCCCATAACCACCTCCGTCATCCTATGTACTGTCACATCCCTGGTGTTAAACAGAACGGCGACCCCGGCGTAAGACTCCACAGCCAGTGACCAAAAAGAGGGACCAGATCGCCATTCCCTCTCAGCCTCCCTCATGAGCCCCTGAGTCGTCAGCCGCGTCTCCTGCAAAAAGAGGACATCTGCGTCCAGGTATCGGAGATGGTCATAGACAGTGTGCCTTGTCCTCCTCACCTTAATGCTGTTCACATTACTGGATGTTATTTTTAATGAGAAATCCGCCATCACAATGCCACAACAGAGGAGCAGAGATGTAAAAGCCGCCATCATAAGTCTGGGTCACAGATGTTCTGACTACCACCGGTCTCCATGTCAGACTGTATCTCAGTGTCAGCAAGTACGGGCTTCCGTTTTGTAGGGGGATCGTCCGCTACGTCCCTGTCATACTCAGTCTCTATTCTTTTTATCTCTTCCTCCAAGTCCCCATAAGACTCAGACAAAACATCAAACTTATTGGACACGACCATCACACCTGCCTAACTCTGGACTTTTTTCCTGCCACCCTGGCTAGTGACATACTCCTCCTCAGGTTTACGGGAGGCCTTGTCCTTTTTTTTTCCTTTTTACCTGATTACAGCCACTTTCTTCAGCTAGAGATGGTGATACTGAAGAGGTGGCTACATGTGGCTGCTGGACCTGAGGGACGACCTCCATGCTCCCCTCTGTACAAAGCTGCTCTGATGTTACCTGAGCGGACCCCTGGTGGACCTCTGACCTGGTCAGTACTGTCCCTGACATTAAAGCCTCCTCCTCCTGAGCCTCTGTCCCTGTCACTAACTCCTCATCAGGAAGGAGCTTGCATATATTGTGCCAGGCATCTGGACAGTCCCTGTGAGGGTGGCCGATCTCCCCACAGAGATTGCACTTGATGTTCTGGCAATCTGCTGCTAAGTGGCCGACTTCCCTGCACAGGCTGCACTTTACCACGGTACAGGTGTTTGCCAGGTGACCCACTTTACCACACTTAAAACACTTTCATGGCTGCCCAGGGTAGAAGCAAACCCCTGCTCCCTCCCGATAAAGAAGGAGTTGGGTAAGTGAGCCGTGATATTGTTGTGCTGGCGCAGTTTCACCAGCACCTTCCATCCACTGGTCCATATACCGTCCTCATCCTTGTTTTTGGTGAGGTCGGAGACAAGGTCACAATGCCTCCGGAGCCACACCACAATGTCCTGCGGGGGAACAGCCTCATTCCAAAAGATATTAACCGTGGCGGTATCCGGCTTAGATATTGGAATGAAGCTGAACTCGTTCCAGCCATCAGCATCCCTGAACTTGGGGAAATTGGCCCAGAATCTGTCCAGATCAGACATAAGCTTAAAGCTGATATCATAGCCCTGTCTGTCTGGCAGATTGATGACCGCCAAGATATTAACCGGCGCAAACCCCATCTAGCGGCACAGAAGCTCCCTGACCACCAGCCTCCTCTCCGGCAGGTCCTCCTTGGCACCTCTGTGCCTGAACCGCACCACATTCCTCCTTTTGAATGCCTGCCCGGTGTAATTGGCGCTGGAGGTAAAGGACGGAGCACCGCGGCTCCAAACATTACTGGGAGGGACCTGTGGGGCCACACTGGGCTGACTGACAGGGCGAGGGTCTGCAGCGGAGGGGCCTGTTGCACCTTGTGTGCTGGAAACCAAAGGGGGGAAATCACAGACATTTTGCACATTATTATCATCATCATCATCAATCTCAATAGCGTCATCAGGATGCGCAATGTCCACCACAGACTCTGTACCCCCTTCAGCCCCCAACCCCACATGAACAGTATCAATATCCCCAGAATTAGTGCTCTCCCGGGCTCCAACAGTAGATGCAGTCTCATTTCCACTGTCTTGCTGTTGTGCTGGGCATGCTGGGACTTGTGGTACCGCTGGGATCTGAGCCTCTTGCTCCTGCTTGGGGTCTGCCGCACGTAGTTGTGGCTGCTGGTGCAGTATCTGACCCTCCTTAAAACAGAAGCTAGCGGGCTGCAGCACCAGCCGTACCTGCTGCTGGGTCCCACCTGGGACAATGTCTGTGCGGGAACTAGCAGAGTCCTGCGTGCAGGACCTAAACCGCTCCTGGTTCCTATATGTCTCTGCCAGGGGCCCCATCCTCGCCAGCACACAGTCTATGTCCCGCACCACAGTCGCCAGCTCTACCCCCAGTGCATTCAGTCTCTGGTCATATGCTGAGTGATCCCCAGGATTAGCAGCCTTCAACTTGTAAATACAGTCAATTTCCATTTGCAGAAGATTCCTCTGCTGCTGCAACTCACCCATCCTCCTGACCAGTCCTGGTATCTCCTCTGCCAGCTGTAGCTCCGGGGCTCGCGGCGGCTCCTTCTGGGGTCTTGCTTTAGGGGTTGACACGTTAGTTTTTAATGTCGCTGGTTTTATGGCTCCAGCCTCCGCAACACTTTTACCGCTGCCACCAGCCTACAATCTCTTGCGTCCAGAGCTCGCCATGCTGGTCACCACATGTCCCAGCTGAAGGTTCTCCTTGTGTGTTTGCTTCTCCAGAGATGTCCGTCTCTGTCTGCCTGGAGTGAGCTGCACACCTGAAGCTGGTGATGGACTCTGCCTCAGCTTCTGTGCAGCCACCTGCCCTCCAGCACTCAGGTTCTCAGCAGAAGATGCCTTCTGGGATTTCCTTCCAGGCTCTGGACACTGTTTGCCTTGACTGGCCGACTGTTTAACTGCACCATCCTTACACACAAACAAAGCTTTCTCCTGTTTCTTTCCCGTACTGAGCTTCAACGCATTATCTTTCTCCATGCTGCTGGGACTTCCATTCTGAGGTTTATTTCCCGCAGAGGCGACTCTGGGATTTCCATCCACATGAGAAGGATGGGAGTTTCCTCCCAGTGTAGGCCTGGAAGCAAGGGCCTTGCTTGGGGAGCTTCCCCTCCCAGAGTGGCCCCTCCCTGGGCTTGCTCCAGACATGAGGAGAACCACAGACACACAACCTCACAGCTAGGAGGCAGTATTATAGTAGTTATATTCTTGTATATAGGAGCAGTATTATAGTAGTTATATTCTGGTATATAGGGGCAGTATTACAGGAGTTATATTCTTGTACATAGGAGCAGTATTATAGTAGCTATATTCTTGTATATAGGGGCAGTATTACAGGAGTTATATTCTTGTACATAGGAGCAGTATTATAGTAGTTATATTCTTGTATATAGGGGCAGTATTACAGGAGTTATATTCTTGTACATAGGAGCAGTATTATAGTTGTGATGGTGTGATATGCTATGTGGATGTCATTTTTTGTATATTCCTATTTTTCTATTTCAGTTATTCTCACAGTGTTTTTCTTATTACATTGTAAGTCTACAGCCTCACTATATCTGTCTCTTGATGACCCCCCTGTAGTGCATTAATCCCTAAGGTCTTTTTTTCCCCTCTAGGGGGCCTGAAAACCGCCCCAACTTGTTTGACTTTCCCTGGACAAGGAAGGGGGTGGAGAGAGAACAGGAGCTGGGCAAGTCAGTTCCGGTGTGGACAGGATCGTGTAAAGACTGCATTTAAGAGAGAAGGACCCATTTTATCCTCTGGTGCTAGAGTTTTAGAATCTCGTTTCCCTGGACTTTTTATCCTGTTACTGGACTGCATTCTTATTCTGGACTATCTTATCCTTTGTGTGATGGACTGAATATGGACCTTTTCGTATTTTTGCCTGAATAAAGGTCTTGGAATTGTTCACTCTTCGCTTGCTCTGTTGATTGTGTTATACCAGAGAAGGACCCCGTGAAAATAGTAGTTATATTCTTGCACATAGGAGCAGTATTATAGTAGTTATATTCTTGTATATAGGGGCAGTATTATAAGTTATATTCTTGTACATAAGGGCTGTATTATAGTAGTTATATTCTTGTACATAGGAGTAGTATAATAGTAGTTATATTCTTGTACATAGGAGCAGTATTATAGTAGTTATATTCTTGTACATAGGAGCAGTATTATAGTAGTTATATTCTGGTATATAGGGGCACAATTACAGGAGTTATATTCTTGTACATAGGAGCAGTATTATAGTAGCTATATTCTTGTATATAGGGGCAGTATTACAGGAGTTATATTCTTGTACATAGGAGCAGTATTATAGTAGTTATATTCTTGTATATAGGGGCAGTATTACAGGAGTTATATTCTTGTACATAGGAGCAGTATTATAGTTGTGATGGTGTGATATGCTATGTGGATGTCATTTTTTGTATATTCCTATTTTTCTATTTCAGTTATTCTCACAATGTTTTTCTTATTACATTGTAAGTCTACAGCCTCACTATATCTGTCTCTTGATGACCCCCCTGTAGTGCATTAATCCCTAAGGTCCTTTGTTCTCCTCTAGGGGGCCTGGAAACCGCCCCAACTTGTTTGACTTTCCCTGGACAAGGAAGGGGGTGGAGAGAGAACAGGAGCTGGGCAAGTCAGTTCCGGTGTGGACAGGATCGTGTAAAGACTGCATTTCAGAGAGAAGGACCCATTTTATCCTCTGGTGCTAGAGTTTTAGAATCTCGTTTCCCTGGACTTTTTATCCTGTTACTGGACTGCATTCTTATTCTGGACAATCTTGTCCTTTGTGTGGTGGACTGAATATGGACCTTTTCGTATTTTTGCCTGAATAAAGGTCTTGGAATTGTTCACTCTTCGCTTGCTCTGTTGATTGTGTTATACCAGAGAAGGACCCCATGAAAATAGTAGTTATATTCTTGCACATAGGAGCAGTATTATAGTAGTTATATTCTTGTACATAGGAGCAGTATTAAAGTAGTTATATTCTGGTACATAAGAGCAGTATTATAGTAGTTATATTCTTGTATATAGGGGCAGTATTATAAGTTATATTCTTGTACATAAGGGCTGTATTATAGTAGTTATATTCTTGTACAAAGGGGCAGTATTATAGTAGTTATATTCTTGTACATAGGAGTAGAATCATAGAATCATAGAATCGTAGAGTTGGAAGGGACCTCCTGGGCCATCTGGTCCAACCCCTGCTCAGAGCAGGATTTGCTAAATCATCCCAGTCAGATGTCTGTCCAGCCTCTGTTTGAAGACTTCCATTGAAGGAGAACTCACCACTTCTCGTGGCAGCCTGTTCCACTCATTGATCACTCTAACTGTCAAAAAGTTTTTTCTAATATCTAATCTGTGTCTCCTCCCATTCAGTTTCATCCCATTGCTTCTAGTCTTTCCTTGTGCAAATGAGAATAAAGTTGATCCTTCTACAATGTGACAGCCCTTTAGATATTTGTAGACAGCTATTAAGTCTCCTCTCAGTCTTCTCTTTTGCAAACTAAACATTCCCAATTCCTGCAACCTTTCCTCATAAGACAGGGTTTGCAGACCGGTCACCATTCTGGTCGCTCTTTTCTGAACTTGCTCCAGTTTGTTGATGTCTTTTTTAAAATGTGGTGCCCAAAACTGGACACAATATTCCAGATGAGGTCTGACCAAAGAGGAGTAGAGGGAAATAATGACTTCACGTGATCTAGACTGTATGCTTCTGTTAATACATCCTAGAATTGCATTTGCCTTTTTTGCTGCTGCATCACACTGTTGACTCATATTCAGTCTGTGATCTATTAGTATACCCAAGTCTTTTTCACATGTGCTGTCACTTAGCCCTATTCCTCCCATTCTATATATGCTTTTTTCAGTTTTATAGCCCAGATGTAGTACTTTGCATTTCTCCCTGTTAAAAACCATTCTGTTAGTTGCTGCCCACTTCTCCAGTTTATTTAAATCTTTTTGAATCCTTTCTCTCTTCTCTAGTATTAGCTATCCCTCCTAGCTTTGTGTCATCAGCAAATTTAATCAGTTTAATAGTATAATAGTTGTTATATTCTTGTACATAGGAGCAGTATTATAGTAGTTATATTCTTGTACATAGGAGCAGTATTATAGTAGTTATATTCTTGTATATAGGGGCAGTATTACAGGAGTTATATTCTTGTACATAGGAGTAGTATAATAGTAGTTATATTCTTGTACATAGGAGCAGTATTATAGTAGTTATATACTTGTACATAGGAGTAGTATAATATTAGTTATATTTTTGTACATAGGAGCAGTATTATAATAGTTATATTCTTGCATATAGGGGCAGTATTATAAGTTATATTCTTGTACATAAGGGCAGTATTATAGTAGTTATATTCGTGTAAACAGGGGCAGTATTATAGTAGTTATATTCTGGTACATAGGAGTAGTATAATAGTAGTTATATTCTTGCACATAGGAGCAGTATTATAGTAGTTATATTCTTGTACATAGGAGCAGTATTAAAGTAGTTATATTCTTGTACATAGGAGCAGTATTATAGTAGTTATATTCTTGTATATAGGGGCAGTATTATAAGTTATATTCTTGTACATAAGGGCTGTATTATAGTAGTTATATTCTTGTACATAGGAGTAGTATAATAGTAGTTATATTCTTGTACATAGGAGCAGTATTATAGTAGTTAGATTCTTGTACATAGGAGCTGTATTATAGTAGTTATATTCTGGTATATAGGGGCACTATTACAGGAGTTATATTCTTGTACATAGGAGCAGTATTATAGTAGCTATATTCTTGTATATAGGGGCAGTATTACAGGAGTTATATTCTTGTACATAGGAGCAGTATTATAGTAGTTATATTCTTGTATATAGGGGCAGTATTACAGGAGTTATATTCTTGTACATAGGAGCAGTATTATAGTTGTGATGGTGTGATATGCTATGTGGATGTCATTTTTTGTATATTCCTATTTTTCTATTTCAGTTATTCTCACAATGTTTTTCTTATTACATTGTAAGTCTACAGCCTCACTATATCTGTCTCTTGACCCCCTGTAGTGCATTAATCCCTAAGGTCCTTTGTTCTCCTCTAGGGGGCCTGGAAACCGCCCCAACTTGTTTGACTTTCCCTGGACAAGGAAGGGGGTGGAGAGAGAACAGGAGCTGGGCAAGTCAGTTCCGGTGTGGACAGGATCGTGTAAAGACTGCATTTCAGAGAGAAGGACCCATTTTATCATCTGGTGCTAGAGTTTTAGAATCTCGTTTCCCTGGACCTTTTATCCTGTTACTGGACTGCATTCTTATTCTGGACTATCTTATCCTTTGTGTGGTGGACTGAATATGGACCTTTTCGTATTTTTGCCTGAATAAAGGTCTTGGAATTGTTCACTCTTCGCTTGCTCTGTTGATTGTGTTATACCAGAGAAGGACCCCATGAAAATAGTAGTTATATTCTTGCACATAGGAGCAGTATTATAGTAGTTATATTCTTGTACATAGGAGCAGTATTAAAGTAGTTACATTCTTGTACATAAGAGCATTATTATAGTAGTTATATTCTTGTATATAGGGGCAGTATTATAAGTTATATTCTTGTACATAAGGGCTGTATTATAGTAGTTATATTCTTGTACAAAGGGGCAGTATTATAGTAGTTATATTCTTGTACATAGGAGTAGAATCATAGAATCGTAGAGTTGGAAGGGACCTCCTGGGCCATCTGGTCCAACCCCCTGCTCAGAGCAGGATTCGCTAAATCATCCCAGTCAGATGTCTGTCCAGCCTCTGTTTGAAGACTTCCATTGAAGGAGAACTCACCACTTCTTGTGGTAGCCTGTTCCACTCATTGATCACTCTAACTGTCAAAAAGTTTTTTCTAATATCTAATCTGTGTCTCCTCCCATTCAGTTTCATCCCATTGCTTCTAGTCTTTCCTTGTGCAAATGAGAATAAAGTTGATCCTTCTACAATGTGACAGCCCTTTAGATATTTGTAGACAGCTATTAAGTCTCCTCTCAGTCTTCTCTTTTGCAAACTAAACATTCCCAATTCCTGCAACCTTTCCTCATAAGACAGGGTTTGCAGACCGGTCACCATTCTGGTCGCTCTTTTCTGAACTTGCTCCAGTTTGTTGATGTCTTTTTTAAAATGTGGTGCCCAAAACTGTACACAATATTCCAGATGAGGTCTGACCAAAGAGGAGTAGAGGGAAATAATGACTTCACGTGATCTAGACTGTATGCTTCTGTTAATACATCCTAGAATTGCATTTGCCTTTTTTGCTGCTGCATCACACTGTTGACTCATATTCAGTCTGTGATCTATTAGTATACCCAAGTCTTTTTCACATGTGCTGTCACTTAGCCCTATTCCTCCCATTCTATATATGCTTTTCTCAGTTTTATTGCCCAGATGTAGTACTTTGCATTTCTCCCTGTTAAAAACCATTCTGTTAGTTGCTGCCCACTTCTCCAGTTTATTTAAATCTTTTTGAATCCTTTCTCTCTCTTCTCTAGTATTAGCTATCCCTCCTAGCTTTGTGTCATCAGCAAATTTAATCAGTTTAATAGTATAATAGTTGTTATATTCTTGTACATAGGAGCAGTATTATAGTAGTTATATTCTTGTACATAGGAGCAGTATTATAGTAGTTATATTCTTGTATATAGGGGCAGTATTACAGGAGTTATATTCTTGTACATAGGAGTAGTATAATAGTAGTTATATTCTTGTACATAGGAGCAGTATTATAGTAGTTATATACTTGTACATAGTAGTAGTATAATAGTAGTTATATTCTTGTACATAGGAGCAGAATTATAATAGTTATATTCTTGTATATAGGGGCAGTATTATAAGTTATATTCTTGTACATAAGGGCAGTATTATAGTAGTTATATTCTTGTACACAGGGGCAGTATTATAGTAGTTATATTCTGGTACATAGGAGTAGTATAATAGTAGTTATATTCTTGTACATAGGAGCAGTATTATAGTAGTTATATTCTTGTATATAGGGGTAGTATTACTGGAGTTATATTCTTGTACATAGGAGTAGTATTATAGTAGTTATATTCTTGTATATAGGGGCAGTATTACAGGAGTTATATTCTTGTACATAGGAGCAGTATTATAGTAGTTATATTCTTGTATATAGGGGAAGTATTACAGGAGTTATATTCTTGTACATAGGAGCAGTATTATAGTAGTTATATTTCTTGTACATAGGAGCAGTATTATAGTAGTTATAATACTGCCCCCATATACAAGAATATAACTACTATAATACTGCCCTTATGTACAAGAATATAACTTATAATACTGCCCCCACATACAAGAATATAAGTTATATTCTTGTACATAAGGGCAGTATTATAGTAGTTATATTCTTGTACACAGGGGCAGTATTATAGTAGTTATATTCTTGTACATAGGAGTAGTATAATAGTAGTTATATTCTTGTACATAGCAGTATTATAGTAGTTATATTATTGTATATAGGGGCAGTATTACAGGAGTTATATTCTTGTACATAGGAGTAGTATAATAGTAGTTATATTCTTGTACATAGCAGTATTATAGTACTTATATTCTTGTATATAGGGGCAGTATTACAGGAGTTATATTCTCGTACATAGGTGTAGTATAATAGTAGTTATATTCTTGTACATAGGAGCAGTATTATAGTAGTTATATTCTTGTATATAGGGGCAGTATTATAGTAGTTATTTTCTTGTATATAGGGCAGTATTATAAGTTATATTCTTGTACATAAGGGCAGTATTACAGGAGTTATATTCTTGTACATAGGAGCAGTATTATAGTAGTTATATTCTTGTACATGGGAGCAGTATTATAGTAGATATATTCTTGTACATAGGAGCAGTATTATAGTAGTTATATTCTTGTACATAGGAGCAGTATTATAGTAGTTGTTATAGTCTTGTACATAGGAGCAGTATTATAGTAGTTATATTCTTGTATATAGGGACAGTATTATAAGTTATATTCTTGTACATAAGGGCAGTTGTTGTGAGTTCATTCTCTGGTTCACCAGTTGTGAGTTCTCCTCCCAAACTCCCTCTGGTGGTAACAGGAGATAGTGTTATGATGAGTCACCGAAGGAGGAAAAAACAAAATACCAGCTAAGTCCAGAAAAACCAGAGAGGTTGGCAGCTATCGGATTGCAGACCCCTGAACCTATCCACAACAACTAGCAGTAGCCGTGGGGGGTTCCTACGGTGCCCTAGACCCCTTGATCACAGCCGGAGAACTACATAGCCTAAAGACAGAAAGGGGAAAAACTAAACTGCCCCAGAGCAGACCCCAAAGCAATAGGCAGCCCCCAACATATAATGACGGTGAAGCAAGATGAAAACACTAACACAGATAGAAAGATAGGTTGAGCAAATGATGGGGCCCAAGCTAACTACATAGGACAGGATAAGAAAGCTGCTGTCTGCCATCCGCAAAACCCTATCAAAATGAGCCAACCGACTGATAGGAAAAACAGGCCCTGAAGTCGCTAGGCTTCAAAAGACTATATCAGCACTCAGGTATATTCTGAAGACAGAGCAAAAGATCAACAGATCAGAGACAAAAATGGAATTCAGCTCACCCCCGGCCGGGGATGGCAGAACTCCCAAAAAACAAGGCAAAACAAAAACAAAACTGAAGAGTACAAAGCAGAGCAGAAACACTTAGTTTTGAGACGCAGGAATCAGACTGGTCTCCAAGAATCCAGCAGGAAAATCACCAGCCAGGAAGAAGGGCGTCGGCAGCCTTATATCCAGTCCTCAATTCCAGCCACCCAGTCATCATCTAGCCGCCCAGGTGTTTGGTAATCAGCCTCACTACCTTCCTTCACCAGAGGAGGGAGTTCATCAGACCTCAATGGTGAAGGGAAAAATTAACTCACAACAGTACCTCCCCCTTGAGGAGGGGTCACCGAACCCTCATCCATGCTACCAGGGCGATCCGGGTGAGCCCGATGAAAGGCACGCACCAATCTTTCGGCATGAATATCAGAGGCAGAGACCCAGGAATTATCCTCCTGACCATAACCCTTCCACTTAACCAAATACTGGAGTCTCCGTCTAGCCAGATGGGAATCCAGTATCTTCTCTACCTCATATTCCATGTTACCTTCAACCAATATAGGGTCAGGAGGTGCCACCACAGGAACTACTGGTTCAACAAACCTCTTCAACAAGGACTTATGAAACACATTATGAATTTTAAATGTGACAGAAAGAGCCAACCGAAAAGAGACCGGATTAATAATCTCCAAAATCTTGTAAGGTCCAAAAAATCTAGGCTTAAACTTAGGAGAAGCCACCTTCATAGCGATATTTTTTGATGACAACCAAACCATATCACCCACCTTAAACTGGGGACCAACGGTCCTACGCCGGTTGGAAAACCGCTGGGCCTTTTCCTGGGAGAGAGACAACTTATCCACTACTTGGTCCCAGATCTGGTGCATTCTCTCCACCACAGTGTCAACACCTGGGCAGGCAGAAGGCTCCACCTGCCCTGAAGAAAATCGAGGGTGGAAACCAAAGTTACAAAAAAAATGTGACATCAAAGTGGCAGAACTAGCTCTATTATTTAAAGCAAATTCGGCCAAGGGCAAAAATGAAACCCAATCATCCTGATCGGCAGAAATAAAACATCTCAAATACAACTCCAAAGTCTGGTTTGTTCTCTCCGTCTGCCCATTGGTCTGAGGGTGAAACGCAGAGGAGAAGGAAAACTGAATTCCCAGCTTGGAACAGAAAGTCCTCCAAAATCTAGACACAAACTGAACTCCTCTGTCAGATACAATGTTCTCAGGAATCCCGTGCAAGCGAACCACTTGTTGCAAAAACAAGGGCACCAACTCAGAGGAAGATGGCAGCTTAGGGAGTGGTACAAGATGGACCATCTTAGAGAATCTATCACAAATCACCCAAATAACAGTCATTCTCTGAGAGACAGGCATATCAGAGATAAAATCCATTGAAATATGGGTCCATGGCCTCCTGGGCACCGGCAAAGGCATCAACAAGCCACTAGAGCGAGAACAAGGTTTAGACCGGGAGCAAGTCCCACAGGACTGCACAAAATTCCTGACATCATGAGACAAGGCGGGCCACCAAAAAGACCGACTCACCAGATCTCTAGTACCAAAAATACCTGGATGACCAGCCGATGCAGAGCAATGAACTTCAGACATCACTCTCTTCCTCCACTGGTCAGGAACATACAACTTTCCACTGGGACAACGCTCAAGTTTGTCCTCCTGAAACTCTTCCAGAGCACGCCTCAAATCGGGCGAGATGGCAGAAAGAACTACCCCCTCACCTAAGATGGTAGCAGGCTTAGTCACAACAGGAGAATCAGCAAGGAAACTCCTAGAGAGGGCGTCTGCCTTGACATTCTTAGTGCCCGGATGAAAAGAGACCACAAAATCAAAACGTGTGAAAAAGAAGGCCCACCTAGCATGTCTAGGATTCAAGCGCTTGGCCGACTCCAGGTAAATCAAATTCTTGTGGTCAGTAAGGACCACGACTTGGTGTTTGGCTCCCTCCAACCAATGTCTCCACTCCTCAAATGCCCATTTCATGGCCAACAGTTCCCGATTCCCCACATCATAGTTACGTTCGGATGGGGAGAACTTTCGGGAAAAGAAAGCACAAGGATTCATTTTAGATGTCACAGGATCTTTTTGGGACAACACCGCTCCTGCACCAATCTCAGAAGCGTCCACCTCCACTTGAAACGGGAGTGAGACATCAGGTTGTCGCAAAACCGGAGCAGAAGTGAATCTTCGCTTCAGCTCCTGAAAGGAAGAAACAGCCTCCGGAGACCAATTCAGCACATCAGCACCCTTCCTAGTCAAATCCGTCAATGGCTTGGCAATACCAGAAAAATTAGCTATAAATTTCCAATAAAAATTAGCAAAACCCAAAAACTTCTGGATGGCCTTCAAAGAAGTGGGCTGAACCCAATCATAAATGGCCTGTACCTTGGCCGGGTCCATTTCAATAGTTGATGGAGACAAAATAAATCCCAAAAATGAAATCCTCTGTACCCCAAAAAGGCATTTCGATCCCTTGACATACAGGGAATTCTCCCTCAAAATCCGGAACACAGTCCGAACATGTTCCACATGAGAGTCCCAATTCTTGGAGAAGATCAAAATATCATCCAGATAGATAATCAAAAATTTATCCACAAAGTCTCGGAATATATCGTTCATGAAGCACTGAAAGACAGAAGGGGCATTAGTGAGCCCAAAAGGCATCACCAGGTACTCAAAATGTCCCTCCGGAGTATTAAACGCCGTCTTCCATTCATCCCCATGCTTAATGCGAATAAGATTATACGCCCCCCTGAGGTCAAGCTTGGTAAACCAGCAAGCACCTTTAACTCTGGAGAATAGATCAGAAATCAGGGGTAACGGATACTGATATTTAACAGTAATTTTGTTGAGGGCACGATAGTCAATACAAGGCCTTAATGAACCATCCTTTTTAGCCACGAAAAAAAACCCAGCACCTAAGGGTGAAGAGGATGGTCTAATATGACCCTTCTCCAATGCCTCCTTAATATAGGATCGCATAGCCTCGTGCTCGGGTACAGATAAATTGAAAAACCAAGCCTTGGGGAATTTACACCCCGGGTTCAGCTCAATTGCACAGTCATAACTCCTATGAGGAGGCAAATACGCAGACTCATTCTCAATAAATACATCATAAAAGTCAGCCAAATAGTCAGGAACATCATGCGACTGGGGAGAGGTGGAGAAAACAGGAGCATCACTAAGGGCACACCGACAACCCCAACTCACCACAGACAAAGATTTCCAATCCAGAACTGGATTATGGATTTGCAACCAGGGAAACCCCAGAACAATGGTATCATGCAAATTATGCAACACCAAAAATCTCCAATTTTCTTGATGGTCTGGGGCGACCGGCATTACCACCTGGGTCCAAAACTGAGGTTTATTCTTTGCCAAAGGAGTAGCATCAATACCCCTCAAAGGGATAGGCGTCCGCAGAGGTGTCATAGGAAATCCACAACGTTTAGCAAAATCCAAGTCCATCAGGTTCAGAGCTGCTCCTGAATCCACAAAAGCCTTGGCGGAAAATGTGGACAGGGAGCAGATCAGAGTAATTGCCAGAAGAAACTTAGGTTGAACACCACCCACAGAAAACGTGTGTGCACAACGTTTCTCTCGTTTAGGGCAGACAGAAATAATATGCGAGGCATCTCCACAAAAAAAACACAGCTTATTACGCCTTCTGAACTCCTGACGTTGCGCCCTAGACAAAACTCTATCACATTGCATAGGTTCAGACATTTGTTCAACAGGTGGCAACATCTCTCGTGTAGTTTTGCGTTCACGTAAACGCCGATCCACCTGAATGGCTAATGACATAGAATCGTCAAGACCAGAGGGAACAGGAAATCCCACCATAGTATCTTTTACAGTTTCTAACAAACCCTTCCGAAAGAGGGCTGCCAAGGCACCATTATTCCAGGTAGTAAGGACCGCCCACTTTCGGAATTTTTGACAGTACAACTCTGCCGAATCCCGACCCTGGCTTAATGCCAACAGGGTCTTTTCAGCCTGATCAATAGCATTAGGTTCATCATACAACAACCCCAAGGCTTGAAAAAATGCGTTCACATTATTCAGAATAGGATCATCAGGTTTCAAAGAAAACGCCCAATCCTGGGGATCGCCGCGCAGAAAAGAGATGACAATTTTAACCTGCTGCGCGGAGTTCCCCGACGAGTTAGGCTTCAAGGCAAAAAATAATTTACAATTTTTCTTGAAATTCAAGAATTTAGACCGATCCCGAAAAAACACATCAGGAATGGGAATCCTTGGTTCAGCAGCATGTGAATGAGCAAGATAGGCGGAAATTCCCCGCACTTCAGCAGCGAGCTGCTCCACACGATCAGACAATTGCTTCATCTCCATTGAGAGAAAAATTCCCCCTACGGCCTCAGAGATATAGAGGAAAAAATATGCACACACAAAAAAAAAAATTCTGACACTTTTTTTTCCTTTTTTTTTTACAATTCTCTCCTGCTATTGAGTACCCTAGGATCTGCGGTATGGCTGGTGATTCTGTTATGATGAGTCACCGAAGGAGGAAAAAACAAAATACCAGCTAAGTCCAGAAAAAAAGAGAGGTTGGCAGCTATCGGATTGCAGACCCCTGAACCTATCCACAACAACTAGCAGTTGCCGTGGGGGGTTCCTACGGTGCCCTAGACCCCTCGATCACAGCCGGAGAACTACATAGCCTAAAGACAGAAAGGGGAAAAACTAAACTGCCCCAGAGCAGACCCCAAGGCAATAGGCAGCCCCCAACATATAATGACGGTGAAGCAAGATGAAAACACTAACACAGATAGAAAGATAGGTTGAGCAAATGATGGGGCCCAAGCTAACTACATAGGACAGGATAGAAAAGCTGCTGTCTGCCATCTGCAAAACCCTATCAAAATGAGCCAACCGACTGATAGGAAAAACAGGCCCTGAAGTCGCTAGGCTTCAAAAGACTATATCAGCACTCAGGTATATTCTGAAGACAGAGCAAAAGATCAACAGATCAGAGACAAAAATGGAATTCAGCTCACCCCCGGCCGGGGATGGCAGAACTCCCAAAAAACAAGGCAAAACAAAAACAAAACTGAAGAGTACAAAGCAGAGCAGAAAAACTTAGCTTTGAGATGCAGGAATCAGACTGGTCTCCAAGAATCCAGCAGGAAAATCACCAGCCAGGAAGAAGGGCGTCGGCAGCCTTATATCCAGTCCTCAATTCCAGCCACCCAGTCATCATCTAGCTGCTCAGGTGTTTGGTAATCAGCCTCACTACCTTCCTTCACCAGAGGAGGGAGTTCATCAGACCTCAATGGTGAAGGGAAAAATGAACTCACAACAGATAGTGAGGCTGATTTGATCGGTGGAGATCAGATACCTGAGAATGAGGATGACGATTGGACCTCAGGAGGCTCAGATTGGATTTAAGACAGCCGACGGCCTATTCAGTTGCTGGTGACTCCTTCTGCTTGTCAGGTCTTGGTTCTCAGCTCTGTTCCAGTCAGCTCAAGCTAAGTTCTCTGCTAATGTTCACAGTTGATTTTGTTGTTCTATTCAGTTTTTTGTGTGGTCAGCCAGCCCCGGCTTGGGCTGTGCTGAATTTCCACTCTTATTTATCTATATTTGACAATTTGCTTTTTGTCCCTTATTAGATTGGCCTCTTTTTGCTCTGTCTCAAAATATTTCAGAGTGCTGATATAGTGGGAGAAGTCTAGTGACTTCAGAGTTAATTTTGCTATCAGAAGTGTTGGACATTATTTTGTAGGGTTTTGGGCAGATTGCAGACAGTGTCTTTCCTTTCCTATCCTCTCTAGTTAGTTTGGGCCCCATCGTTTGCTCAGCCTATTTTCCTACCTGTGTTTGTGTTTTCATCTTGTTTCACCGTCAATACATGTGTGGGGGCTGTCTATTCCTTTGGGGTCTGCTCTGGGGCAGTTAGTTTTCCCTTTTCTTGCTTTAGGCTTATTTAGTCCTCTGGCCGTGACGAGGCGTCTTGGTTCATCGTAGGCACGCTCCACGGCTGCTGCTAGTTGTGTGGTAGGATCAGGGTTCTGCAGTCTGCATAGTTACCAGCCTCTCTGGTTTTTCTGGGCTTAGCATGTTTAGGTTTTTTCCTCCTCGGTGACCCATTCATAACAGGCAGTATTATAGTAGTTATATTCTTGTACACAGGGGCAGTATTATAGTAGTTATATTCTTGTACATAGGAGCAGTATTATACAGTGCCTACAAGTAGTATTCAACCCCCTGCAGATTTAGCAGGTTTACACATTTGGAATTAACTTGGCATTGTGACATTTGGACTGTAGATCAGCCTGGAAGTGTGAAATGCACTGCAGCAAAAAAGAATGTTATTTCTTTGTTTAATTTTTTTTTAAATTGTGAAAAGTTTATTCAGAGGGTCATTTATTATTCAACCCCTCAAACCACCAGAATTCTGTTTGGTTCCCCTAAAGTATTAGGAAGTATTTCAGGCACAAAGAACAATGAGCTTCACATGTTTGGATTAATTATCTCTTTTTCCAGCCTTTTCTGACTATTTAAGACCCTCCCCAAACTTGTGAACAGCACTCATACATGGCCAACATGGGAAAGACAAAGGAGCATTCCAAGGCCATCAGAGACAAGATCGTGGAGGGTCACAGGGCTGGCAAGGGGTACAAAACCCTTTCCAAGAAGTTGGGCCTACCTGTCTCCACTGTTGCGAGAATCATCCGGAAGTGGAAGGCTTATGGAACTACTGTTAGCCTTCCACGGCCTGGACAGCCTTTGAAAGTTTCCTCCCGTGCCGAGGCCAGGCTTGTCCGAAGAGTCAAGGCTAACCCAAGGACAACAAGGAAGGAGCTCCGGGAAGATCTCATGGCAGTGGGGACATTGGTTTCAGTCAATACCATAAGTAACGTACTCCACCGCAATGATCTCCGTTCCAGACGAGCCCGTAAGGTACCTTTACTTTCAAAGCATCATGTCAAGGCTTGTCTACACTTTGCTCATGATCACTTGGAGGACTCTGAGACAGACTGGTTCAAGGTTCTCTGGTCAGATGAGACCAAGATCGAGATCTTTGGTGCCAACCACACACGTGACGTTTGGAGACTGGATGGCACTGCATACAACCCCAAGAATACCATCCCTACAGTCAAGCATGGTGGTGGCAGCATCATGCTGTGGGGCTGTTTCTCAGCCAAGGGGCCTAGCCATCTGGTCCGCATCCATGGGAAGATGGATAGCACGGCCTACCTGGAGATTTTGGCCAAGAACCTCCGCTCCTCCATCAAGAATCTTAAGATGGGTCATCATTTCATCTTCCAACAAGACAACGACCCAAAGCACACAGCCAAGAAAACCAAGGCCTGGTTCGAGAGGGAAAAAATCAAGGTGTTGCAGTGGCCTAGTCAGTCTCCTGACCTTAACCCAATTGAAAACTTGTGGAAGGAGCTCAAGATTAAAGTCCACATGAGACACCTAAAGAACCTAGATAACTTGGAGAAGATGTGCATGGAGGAGTGGGCCAAGATAACTCCAGAGACCTGTGCCGGCCTAATCAGGTCTTATAAAAGACGATTATTAGCTGTAATTGCAAACAAGGGTTATTCCACAAAATATTAAACCTAGGGGTAGAATAATAATTGACCCACACTTTTATGTTTAAAATTTATTAAAATTTAACTGAGCCACATAATTTTTTGTTTTTTAAGATTTATGCATCTGTTATTAAATCCTGCTCTTGTTTGAAGTTTGAAGGCTCTAACTTATTTGCATCTTATCAAACCTGCTAAATCTGCAGGGGGTTGAATACTACTTGTAGGCACTGTAGTAGTTATATTCTTGTATATAGGGGCAGTATTACAGGAGTTATATTCTTGTACATAGGAGCAGTATTATAGTAGTTATATTCTTGTATATAGGGGCAGTATTACAGGAGTTATAATCTTGTACATAGGGGCAGGATTATAGTAGTTATATTCTTGTACATAGGAGCAGTATTATAGTAGTTATATTCTTGTACATAGGGGCAGTATTATAGTAGTTATATTCTTGTACAAAGGGGCAGTATTTTAGTAGTTATATTCTTGTACATAGGGGGCAGTATTATAGTAGTTATATTCTTGTATGTAGGGGGAGTATTACAGGAGTTATATTCCTTTACATAGGAGCAGTATTATAGTAGTTATATTCTTGTATATAGGGGCAGTATTACAGGAGTTATATTCTTGTACATAGGAGCAGTATTATAGTAGTTATATTCTTGTATATAGGGGCAGTATTACAGGAGTTATAATCTTGTACATACGGGCAGGATTATAGTAGCTATATTCTTGTACATAGGAGCAGTATTATAGTAGTTATATTCTTGTACATAGGGGCAGTATTATAGTAGTTATATTCTTGTACAAGGGGGCAGTATTATAGTAGTTATATTCTTGTACATAGGGGGCAGTATTATAGTAGTTATATTCTTGTATATAGGGGGAGTATTACAGGAGTTATATTCCTGTACAAAGGAGCAGTATTGTAGTAGTTATATTCTTGTATATAGGAGCAGTATTACAGGAGTTATATTCTTGTACATAGGAGCAGTATTATAGTAGTTATATTCTTGTACATAGCAGTATTATAGTAGTTATATTCTTATACATAGGGGGCAGTATTATAGTAGTTATATTCTTGTACACAGGAGCAGTATTATAGTAGTTATATTCTTGTACATAGGGGGCAGTATTATAGTAGTTATATTCTTGTACATAGGGGCAGTATTATAGTAGTTATATTCTTGTACATAGGGGCAGTATTATAGAAGTTATATTCTTGTATATAGGGGCAGTATTACAGGAGTTATATTCTTGTACATAGGAGCCGTATTTTACACCATCTTATGTTGTAGATAAATCTGGATTACATGACTGGTTTTCAGCTGCCTGTTTCTGAAGATGAGAAAAGCTGATCTGATACATACGACCACAATGACTGATGGATACAAGTATTTGTTGAGTAAATGGCACATTATTACATAGATGCCACATGTATAATACAATACAGTATATATTATTGCAGTATTTTTAATTCTCTGCTGGTGAGAATATTTTAGTTTGTAGAAGAACATACAGTACAAGTGAGCCCAACATTGTCTTCATATTTCTGTACTCACCGTTTATCAGGTCATTTAAATCTTGACTTTTTTCCCAAACTCTGCTATCTAAAGTTCTCGCCACACAGGAATAATTCTCAGATTTCTCCAACTGAGTGGGCCACCAGAGGAAAAAAACGTTGCAAGCTCCGTTTTGAAATCTTTGAGGATGGTGACGGACAGCAACTTTTGGCGGATCCGCAAAAAAAACGGATGCAACGGACGGCAATCCGTCACAATCCGCCAATAATGGAAGTCAATGGGGAAAAAAACGTATCCTCAAAAGAAAATTGCGGATCCGTTTTTTTCAAAACCTGGCGGATTGTGACTGATTGTAAAAAACTGAAGTGTGAAAGAGGCCTAAGGCTTGTGACACATGTCAGGGTTGTGCCACCATCTTCTATAGTTACTGGCCGGGTCAGGTTAATCTGTGGCGTGGAGAACAGCTCTGTTGGTGAAGGTAGAAAAATATTCAGGATTGAGAGTCCTCAGTGGTTGATACCTTTTAATGGCTAACTGGAAAGATGGTAACACATTGCAAGCTTTCGAGACTGCTCAGGTCTCTTCATCAGGCTAGACTAATACAAAATCTGAAGAGTCACATATTTATGCACAATACAGCACAGAAATAATGCAATAGATAAGACAAGTGACGTGAAGCAGAACTATCAATATGGGAGAGGGAGAAACATAAATATAAACATTGGACCAGTTCATAGATAAGGAGTCCGGATGTTTTATGGTCCTCTGATTGGGGTCTAGCTCTGTGTTGTGATGCCCCCACACGGTTTTAAAAGGAAATTCCTTAATTGATGTAAAAAGACATAAATCCATGCGACACATTCATTCCAGCACTGAGAGTGTCAAAGTTCGTCATAAATTTGTACTCCCAAACTCGTCTCTCTCTCTGAGATGTGAAGCTACCTTTCAATACCAGTAATTTCATATCCATGTTGCTGTGATCAGGGATACAGAAATGTTTTGCCACTGGTAGATCCATTCTTTTTTTCTCTTATTGTGTGGTGATGAGAATTCATCCTTGTTCTCAGTTTTTACCCAGTCTCCCCCACATACAGACCCCCAGTTGGACATTTAGTACAAATAATTAAGTACACCACATTAGATGTGAAGCAGCTGAAAGTACCTGGGATCTTGTAGTCCTGATGTGAGTTGGGGATCTTTATCTTGTCCGTGGTCATTATAAATGGACAGGTTTTACATTTTTTCTGGTTGCACGGAAAGGTTCCTGCAGCTGTTGGAGAGGACAGGGAGCTTCTGACAATGATGCTTCTTAAATTTGAGGGCTGCCTAAAACACAGCAGTGGGGGGTCTGGAAAAATGGATTGTAATCGGGCATCTTTTTGTAGTAAAGGTTGTAATTTCCGTGCAGCTCCCCTTAGCACCTCCAGATTTGGGTTGTAGGTGACTACTAGAGGCTGTCATGATCCAGGATGGGATTTCGCTTTGCCCCGTCCTGGTTAGACTAGGGGTTAATTGTGCTGCCTCTCTCTGGCAGCAGGAGGCTATTTAGTGCTCACTGGACCTGGGTCCGGTGTCAGTTATACTCCTGCCCTCGGCTGAGTTAAGTGACCTCTTGTATACGTGTGCCTTGTGCCTGATAACTTGTTGCTTGTTCGGTCGTGATCCGGTTCTGTCCCTGTTACGAGTTCTGCCTGACCCTCTTGTACTGCGCTACCTCTCGTGTATGACTCTCTGCTTGTGACCCGACTTCTCTCTGCTCGTCCCCTTGGTACCACGTCGCCCTCTTGTGTATGACCTTTGGCTCTGTCTGACTACCCGTCTGTTCGTCCCTCCTGTACCTCGTTCGCCCGTACTGTGTGTGACCTCTGTTTTGCCTGACTCTGAGTTGTTGTATGGTGCCCTGTCCTATCTGAATACAGGACGCTAAGCCCCGCCCCCTTGCAGTCACATGACCATAGGTCCCGTGCACATTATTCAGTTTCATTGTCCGCAGGTCCTATGCCTCTTTACTTTCCAGCACTGACTGGACCCTGACACTATTAGCCTGAAGCACGCATGGTCACCTCTGCTGCCCTTCTCCACAGGTATCTTTTAGCACTGCTTCTGTACTCAGGACACGCGCACTGGCTCTATGAGCAAGTGCAGTGCGGTGTCTCTGACAGAGGCACTCGGTTATTTTCTTCTTTAGCTTTGTAATGTAGCAGGTGATTCCTTGACAATCTGGTGGCTCTTGTAATTTGGTTTTCAATTGTTCTTGGATGGTAACCCTGATTCAAAAAGGTATTTTTGAGACCCCAATCAGAGGACCATAAAACATCCGGACTTCTTATCTATGAACTGGTCCAATGTTTATATTTATGCTTCTCCCTCTCCCATATTGATAGTTCTGCTTCACGTCACTTGTCTTATCTATTGCATTTTTTCTAGGCTGTATTGTGTATAAATATGTGACTTCAGATTTTGTATTCGTCTAGCCTGATGAAGAGACCTGAGTAGTCTGGAAAGCTTGCAATGTGTTACCATCTTTTCAGTTAGCCATTAAAAGGTATGAACCACTGAGGACTCTCAATCCTGAATATTTTTCTATCTACTGGCTAACACGGTACAAAGATATACATCTTTCCTGTATCAAATTGGTGAAGGTAGTAATGTGTGTGAATTAACAGGAGAGAGAAATGAAGGTCCTTAAATTTCACCTCCGCTCCATTCAATTGGGGCTTTGTAGATGCGTTTGCTTGGGATCGGTGGAGGGTCTGAATATTCGGACCTCCTGGTATCTGTGTTATCTTTTGTCCTATGGATACTAAAATAATTTGTAGTTTTACGATAACCTCCTTACGAACCTGTGATGTATATTTTCGGCACAGGTCGGGTACAGGTGTTTGGAGCTGAACTAAAAACCTTACTCCAGGTATGGAAACGTGGCAAAAAAGAATGCAACATTTGGTAAAAGTCGCATTTCCTGAATCTGTATTAAACATCATGACAAACAAAGTTTTCGAGGCAAAAAGAAAGAAAAAATGATAAAAGAAAGAACTTTAAAATTGGTGAAAAACATATAGATAATAAGGCGCAAATACTAAAGCCACTAAAAAGGAGCATATTACTCCAGAAAAGTGGAGAAACAGCAATGATGATGAACAGGGGGCAAAATCTCTATAAATATAATTACCTTGTAATGTCTTCACATCCTGTTCCGTCCAGATGTGTCCGGATCCCAGAATTCCAAGTGGCAGAAGTTCACCGACCGCCATATTGGGACACCCAAGAGATGGGTGCCTCAATATGGAAACTGCTGGTGGTACCAGCCTCATGGGGCAGGGTGAGGGCTTATTTGTTGCGTGTCGAGCTGATGTTTTTATTGATACCATTCCACCCTCAGCTCTAAGGGGCACATGTCAGCTAATGAAATCTTGCGGGCTCATCACCGGAGTCCACAGCAAAAAGGGGAAGGCGACCTTAGACGTACCTATATGTCTAAGGTTGGATAGAGGTTAGACCTCCTAAACTTGGATCTGCATCCCTTATTCTTTCTCCATGGCAGCGCAGATTAACCCATTAGTTCCAGTTTAGTTTCTTCCATTTTTCATTGTTTCTTCCATTTTTCACCGTGGGTCTGCTGCAGTCTTTAACCCTATCGGGGGGTTATGTGCACACAGCCGCACCAGGTCAGCACCACTGTACATGTTCTTTTCCTACTGTTTCATCCAGATAAGACCCTATTTGCACTTTTTATTCCTTCCAATATTTGTCTTTTCATAGATATGACATTAACTCACCCTTAGTAACCTGGAGCAGCACAGCCTCACTCATGTTCTCCCCATTGGCCCCGCACTGGTAATTCCCACCATGTCTGAACTGGGCCGACTGGACGATAAAAGTCTTTCCTTCTTGGGTCTGTTGATTATTCCTGTACCAGGTATATGTGACCTTTCCCTGTACAGAAACGCCCACCTCACAGGTCATGGTCACAGATTCTCCTTGTAAGATCTTGTTCCAGATCGGAGAGAAGGTCACCACGGGTCTCACATCAGCTTCAGGAAACATCACCTGGAAATGAGAGCAATTCTTGTATTCATATTCGTTATTTATGCAGCGTGAATTTTATCAATATACATCGACATATTGCTAGATATCTGTCAATGTCTGTAACAAAAACTTGAAAATAGGGACAAGGAAAACAGATAACTGGTTTATTTCCCATATTCAAAGATATTTTTAGATAGCGCTCATAAAAATAAGCACTTTTGCAATTTACTTCCTATTAAAATTTGTAGCCATTCCTGAGATATTAACATTTATCTTCTTCTTTTACAGCTTGTTGTCTAGGAGACCGACCACCGCTGCCATGTAGCTTATAAACACTGCCTTGAAGTTGGCCGGGATTAGGAGGTGTCAGGGTGCTCCAGGGATCCGGGCTTACTTGACACAATAGTTACACGTGTAATAAGAAAACGGCTTATAAGCTATAATCAAGCTTGCACGCTCTTTGGAGAACTACAAGTTCCATACACTCTAAGCGAGGCTGCATTATAAGTCTGGGGCTGCAGATAAGTGCATAGTTAAATGCAATATCATAGTTTAACAAATGAGCATAGTTTGGTATTTTTCTGCTTTCATCTGTACTGTTTATCCCCATTAGTATGTGCTCCATGGACAATTCTACCAGGTGCATCTTGTGAGATGTTTGCATGCCTTGAACCAGGGGCGGACACTGACAGCTTGGGGCCCCTGTACAAGAAATGTGTCTGGGCCCCCCTCCTTTTATGGCGACAAAGCTAAACATATATATATATATATATATATATATATAGCCACACACACATACATGTATATATATTGCATAGTCTCCTTTATTATGTATATTGCCGTCCCTTATTCAGTGCCCTCTCTTGCTATGTACAGCACCGTCCCTTACATATTGGATTATATAGAGCCCTGTTTTTTATTACATACAGTCCTCTCTTGTTAGATATATAATGCAATTATGGCTGATGGAGCATGGGAAAGCTTCTTTTCTAATGGAGGAGATAATGGACTGGTAGTCTGGTCACCGGCTCTTCCATCAGCAGTCATTTTATATCTAGCAAGAGAGGGGACTATGTAATAAAAGAGTTCACTGTGAATAACAAAAATAACAAGAAAACACTATGTAAGAGACAGCACTGTACCTAACAGCAGAGGAAGCTATATATTAAGGCTATATATTAAGGGATGGCACCATATATATCTAGAGAGGATGTATATAATAAGGGAAGGTGTTATACATAACAACTATGTAGCTTAAGGTCCCGTTACATTTAGCGATGCACCAGCGATCTCGACAACGATACGACCCGAGCAGGATCGCTGGTGCATCGCTAAATGGTCGCTAGTGAGCTGCCAAACAGGCAGATCTCACCAGCGACGCAGCGATGCTCGTTACTTACCCTGACGGCAGCGATGATGACGTCTTCCACCTGCGTCCATGCATCGCTCGTCGGCGCCAGCGGGACTCCAGTGAGAAGAAAACGGCCCAGGACGTTCTCACGCAATCAGTGATATCCAGCGGGGGGGCCGGACGGAGGTAAGTGTCACATGTAGCGAGATCGCTAGCGATATCGCTGTTGCGTCACAAAATCGGTGACAATTTAGCGATATCGCTAGTGATATCGCTAAGTGTAAAAGGCCCTTAAGGATGGTGTTATACATAATAAGTTAGTACACTATATACTAAGGTACTGTGCTATACATAAAAAGTGACTACACTATATACTGAGGGATGGCGCTACACATAATAAGCTACTACACTACTGTATATACTAAAGGACTGTGCTATACATAATAAGTGAGTACACTATATACTAAGGGCCTGTGCTATGTATAATAAGTGAGTACACTGTTTACTAAGGGACTGTGTTAAAGGGAACCTGTCACCTGTTTTGGCCGCTATAAGATGCAGCCACTGCCTTTCGGGGCTTATCTACAGCATTCTGTAATGCTGTAGATAAGCCCCCAATCCGACCTGAAAGATAAGTAAAATAAGTTTTATTATACTCACCTGGGGGGCGGTCCGGTCCGATGGGTGTCGCAAGTCTGGGTCCGGCGCCTCCCATCTTCTTGCGAAGCCGCCCTCCTGCTTGCTTCATGGCTCCCCGTCATTGCGCTCCTGAGCAGGCTTACTTATCTGCCCTGTTGAGGACAGAGCAAAGTACTACAGTGTGCAGGCGCTGGGAAAGGTCAGAGTGGCCCAGCGCCTGTGCACTGCAGTACTTTGCTCTGTCCTCAACAGGGCAGATAAGTACGCCTGCTCAGGAGCGCAATGTCGGGGAGCCACGAACAAAGCAGGAGGGCGGAATCGCAAAAGATGGGAGGCGCTGGACCTGCGACACCCATAGACTGGACCGCATCGGACAGCTCCCCTGGGTGAGTATAATAAAACTTATTTTTCTTCACTTGCAGGTTGGATCGGGGGCTTATCTACAGCATTATGGAATGCCTGTAGATAAGCCCTGAAAGGCAGTGGCCGCAGCTTATAGTGGCTGACCAAAATAGCAGGTTTAAAGGGAACCTGTCACCACTTTTTTGGGCTACCAGCTAAAAACATCAGTTAATTCGGTGTCAGCTATGCATGCATTCCACAACTACTTCTGAAACCCCCTGACTCCCCATGTATCACCTATAAAAACCTTTTTTTTTTGTCCCGCGCTGTATGGTAAATCTGTTCGGTCCAGTCCGATGGCGTTGCCTCTGTTTCCTCACTCCACCCCTCCTCGGTTTTCTGTACGCATTCTTTGCCCTGAATATCGGAGATCACGTACAGATTTCGCGTGTGTCAGGCTTCCCATGATGGTTCAAAACCGATTCCGAGACATTTCTGTCTAAAACATGGATGTAATCCTGCGGACCTTAAGATTAAGGCTGTGTGCCCACGTGTTTTTTTTCCGCACTTTTCAAGCATTTGTACTGGCAAAAACGCTTAAAAATCGCTTAAAAGAAGCATCCCATTCATTTTAATGCATTCTGCACTTTTTGTGCATATTGATGTGTTCTTTTCCTTGAAAAAAACGCATCGTGGTTAAAAAAAAACGCAGCATGCTCATTAATTTTGTGAAAAATTCTGCGTTTTTGGCTATTTTCTATGAGATTGGGGACGCGCGCAAAAAACGCGCATTTTTTGCGCAAGAAACGCACGGAAAAAAACGCGCATTTTCTGGGAAGGAGTCTGGTTTTCATGCAGAAATTTTCTGCATATGTGAGCACATAGCCTAAAGGAATTGACCGCATTAGGTTAGGGATTCGTGGTGGTGATGCTATGCGTTCCCTCCTTCAGAGGGAATGTAAATGGATTATTTCTCTGAACATGTTAACACCGGCGGGTTTGAACTAACAACTACGTTTTTTCCCCTTTTTTATGGGATTTTGTCTGATGTGTTTGTAATCTGTGTTTTTTGTCTTTGTCTTTTATAGTTATTGTCTTTTATATGGAGATGTGCTGTCCTCCTTATATATATATCATCATGTGACTTCACTTCTGAGGATGAAGATTTTCAAGACTGATATCAGATCTGAATTAAGGACAATATTCCTCCCATCTTATTCAGTCTAGGGTGATTTGTAATTCCTTTCCTTTGAGACAGTTTTGTTGTTCGTAATGTTTAGGATGAGGATATTATTTCTCATTCTATTGCAGTAAAATGCTAATGATGATTGATGTGTCTCATTATAGTGATATTTGGATCTTTCCTGCTTATCACGTTTCACTTTATTTTTAGTGTTATTATATTTTTATGTGTATTTATAAGTGTTTTTGCATAGTTTATGATGTGAATATGGATATGTATCTTCATTATTTGCACTTGTCACTTTATATTTATAGCACTTATTATGTAGATGCCATTGCTGAAAATATTAATATATAACATATAATGGCGATATTTAAAAGTGGCCAAATATCCCTTTGAATGTAATTACTATGTATGTTCCTTTCCCTAGTAAATGTAATGTGATGGATGGATGAAAATAATAAAAGGTCTATGTATTGGGCCTTTTTTAGCGATGGCAATTGTAATTCCCCAGGTGAGATGTATGATATTAATTGCCGCCGCTAGTGCACGTCTTCGGACGGGACTGGCTGGATGCGTCCCATTGGCACCGATTGATGACGTGTGTGTGCCAGTTACATCATCAGGATTCTCCCTTGTGACACGCACGGTCATCTTGGAGCCGGATGTGACGCCACATCCGGTCTCCAACCCGGAAACATGCACTGTCAATTAGCGGTATACCCGGCACCTGTGCTAGCCTTATATGAGGAGGACTTTGAGACAGTTAACACCGCAACAGCCCCCGAAAGAAGCCCATGCGAAACGTGCGTCGAGGCGCAGCGTGCGGTCTCCTGACAGCTATGGGTATGCAGTAACCCTGGGTTATGACCTATGGACGAATTTGCGAAGGATTATTAAGAAGTATACACCTCACTGGGGGGCTACTATGCCTAGGCTAATCTGTACCTTTGGGGCCTCTTGAATATAATTGCACTGCCAAAATATATGCTAAGATTTCCTGCTGTCACTGGCGCCGCACCTATGTTGCACCTTAGACTTTCTTTTTGGCACTCTATCATATCTACGGTTGCAACTATTTGTCTACTTCTAAATATATGTTTTTTGGTTATCAATAAAATAATGAAGTGATTTTATCTGAGGATATAGACTCCTTTTTTCATGCATGCTTATACGATCTTTTGATCTCCTGTTATTGCATTTTAATGCCACTGGGTGGAGCTCACAGCAAGCCAGCAGTGACCACCATAAAGGTCTCCAGGAAACCTCTAATTGTCATGCCAACCCATCAGTGACCCGCGATCACGTGACGGGCGTCACTGATGGGTGGATTTCCGGCCCGATGGGCGAATTTCCGTCCCAGTGGCCAGAAGCACGCATTAAATGTCGCTGTCAGAGTTGCATTTAGCAATACTGCATGGACCAGGGCTCATACCACTGGACGCCCGCTCTATCTCCCTGTGGGCAATACACTACACAGACAACACAGGGTTAGGGTAAACCAGTTGTCACGTCGCCATCGGATACAGGGACTGCTGTTCCTGCTTCGGCCACTAGGAGGCACCAGACTGGCACGTCGCCGTCAGACCCGAGCTTTGCTAATCCGGTCTCGGCCTCTGGGAGGCGCTGGACTGTCATGTCACGGTCAAACTCGGGGACGGCTGTTCCTGCCTCAGCCACTGGGAGGCGCCATGGTCTGACCGTGGGTACTGCTAACAGGGAGGAGGCTGCTCCGCAGGCAAATCGCGGCCGCAGGCTGCGCTCCTCTGTCGGTCATGAAGGGTGCATCACCATCTGGCCTGGTCCTGGGGGCGGTCCTAATGACCTCATCAGACCGTGAACCTGTGAGGGATGATCTGATCCCTCAAATACCTTGGGGCTGGTCTTGCAGGCCGCCAGATATAGTCTTGGTTTCCCCAGTGTGCTAGTTTGTTATTTGCGATCTTTGATTCTGAACTTTGCCTGGATTTCTGACTCTGCTCCTGCCTGACGATTTTGTACCTCTGCCTCCCTCCCGGTTTATTACTCTGACCTTGGCCTGGATTTGTCTCTTCTACTGTCTACCATTTTATACCTCTGCTGCCCGCCTGGTTTAGACTTGGATTCCGGACTACGCTTTTGGTCCCGTTTTTTAACCCCTTTCTGGTGACCGTCTTGCTCTGGTCCGCTGCTCTTACTCAGACATCTACCTCCTGGGCTCTGCTGTAAAGCCAGATCCCTGTATAGGGGTAAAGGATATCGGGGTTGCTCGGGGTGCTGTCTTACTGCAGCCCAGACTCGCAGACGGACGTCACACCAGTGTGGCAATACTTTATTGATCCACAACTCCCAATAGCAAACAGAACAATCCCAGCAATTACCCCAAATTGGTGCACATTACAGGGTCTCACCCTTCCACTGGCTCGCCGGGATAATGGTAGATGTTACGTCAGAGCTCCCAGGATCGCTATTCCACCTGTGATACACAGAGAATGGATATCGACAAACGTAGGGATATGACAGAGGACAGTCCATAGAGTCCGTACAAGGTCCAAAGCCAGTTGGCATGAGAGTCACCACCTGGCTTATCCGACCATCTCCATGGAACCAGACGACCAGCGGGTCCCAAACTTGGCTTTCTCCAAACATTTCCATGGTTCAGAGATGGTCAATGGATCAGAACTATGTCCTTCGAAACGGAGCAGAAAACCCCTAGGCTGTTTCCTATAGAATCATAGATCCGTGTCCCTTGTAATGGTGCCATGATGAAATGGCTGCAGTCCTCTCGTCCATTGAGTGTTTTGCAGAATGTCCGACTGGTTGCTCTGTGTGATGAGATGAGAACTGCTCTCTCTGTCTCATGAGTCTTTTTATACCTGAGGCATGTGATCTATTTTTAGATTTACCCAGTGTCCTTTAGTCCACCCTCACAGCCTTTCCCTATCTACTTTCCAAGTCAACAAATTGGTTATTGAATACAATACACAATTAGCACATCAGTACACAATAAACAAAGATAAACACACACTATGTACAAGTCACTATTACAGACGTACACAGCATGGTATGCAAGTCTGTCTTCTTGACCCACCTGAGATAAACACTTAAATCCACAAGCCAATATACAGATAAAAAGTCAATTCTTCTTGGATTGCAAAAACATAGTCGTCTGGGTAATTAAGATATATTCTGGTGTCTTCACATTGCTCCCCCATCTTAATTAACCAGACGTGATAGGCTTCCGATCATCCAGTTTCCTTAGAGCATATTCCATGTCCTCCTTACAAAAATAAACAGGAATCTGTACTGGGAGTAGTGGGGACCGCAGGAATCTGTACTGGGAGCAGTGGGTACCAAAGGACTCTGTACTGGGAGCAATGGGGACTGCAAGGGTCTGAACTGGAAGCAGTGTGGACTGCAGACATCTGTACAGGAAGCAGTGGGGACCGCAGTGATCTGTACTAGAAGCAGTGAGGACTGCAGGGATCTTTACTGGGAGCAGTGGGGTACGCAGAGATCTGTACTGGGAGCGGTGTGGACCGCAGGGATCAATGCTAGGACCAATTCTTTTTAACCTCTTCATTAATGACCCTGTGGATGGGATTCAGAGTAAAGTGTCCATGTCTGATGATGGCAGCAGACTATGAAGGATACTAAAATCTGACCTTAACTTTATAATATTACAGAATGACCTGGATAATATGTCTGATGGGCATACACTTGGCAGATGAGGAATAATGTAGATAAATGTAGAGTAATGCACCTGGGATGGAGTAATCCTATGGCTGCATAGGCAATAAATGGGTGTATACTCGGGACTACAGAACAGGAGAAGGACTTGAGTATTCTGATTACAAGTAAGCTGAGCAGCAGCCGCAAAAGCAAACAAGATTTTAGGATGTGTAAAAGGAGAGATAAAATCCCGGAATCCCAAGGCATTGTTGTCCCTGTTTTGAACAGCTGCCATGTGCCCGCAATAGGCGCGAGCGGAATTGCGATCCGCCTGCGCCTATTAACTAGTTAAATGCCGCTGTCAAATGCTGACAGCGGCATTTAGCATGTGTTTCCGGCCGTGCGGCCAGAAATATGCACACCGCTGACCCCGTCACGTGATCAGGGGTCATCGGTGGGTTGTCATAACAACCAGAGGTCTCCTCGAGACCTCTATGGTTGTTGATGATGGATTGCGTTCATAGCAATGCTATCTTTCTGCTTCATAGAGGTGAGCTCTGTATCACCTCTATGTAGCAGAGGCGATCGAGTAGTGGCAGCTTCTAGCCTCCCATGGAGGCTATTGAAGCATGACAAAAGTAAAAAGAAAATGTTTTTAAAAATATGAAAAAAATAAAAAAAAACATAACTTTAAATCATCCCCTTTTGCCCCATTCAAAATAAAACAATAAGAAAAAAAATCAAACCTTCACATACTTGGTATCGCCGTGTTCAGAATCACCCGATCTATCAATAAAAAAAAAGGATTAACCTGATCGCTAAACGGCGTAGCCAGAAAAAATCGAAACGCCAGAATTACGCTATTTTTGGTTGCCGCGACAGTGCATAAAAATGCAATAACGAGCGATCCAAAGAATGAATCTGCACAAAAATGGTATCATTAAAAATGTCAGCTCGGCACGCAAAAATAAGCCCTCACCCAACCCGAGACGCTACGGGTTTCGAAAAATTGCGCAATTTTTTTTTTTTAGCAAACGCTGGAATTTTTTTTACCACTTAGATAATGAAGAACCTAGACATGTTTGGTGTCTATGAACTCGTAATGACCTTGAGAATCATAATGGCAGGTCAGCTTTAGCATTTAATGAACCTAGCAAAAAAGCCAATCAAAAAACAAGCGTGGGATTGCACTTTTTTGCAATTTCACCGCACTTGGAATTTTTTACCCGCTTTCAAGTACATGACATGGTAAAACCAATGGTATCGTTCAAAACTACAACTCATCCCGCAAAAAATAAGCCCTCACATGGCCGTATTGACGGAAAAATAAAAAAGTTAGGCTCTGGAAAGAAAGGAAGTGAAAAACGAAAAAGCTCTTGTCATTAAGGGGTTAAAGGGGATCTATAACCTCTCCCAAAAGATCTTTTTAAATAAATACTTCTGCTGCCTATGAAATAAGAATTCTGAGTAATCTTTTCTTATAATTCTATGTTTTTCCGTTCCTCTATTATTCCTCCTGCCTATCTATAAATAAATAGACCAATGAGTATTACCATTTCCCATGTCAACGTGGCATGTCCCTACAAAGTCTGAAACTGGCTGTACTGATTCCATTTGTCAATTTATTCATACATTTCTAGCACGAGGAACAATTCTTAATTCATGGTGGTCTACGTCAGTCCCACCAACTCCTCACTGTAATGGCAGGAAGGGCTCCGGACCCTTTTTTCAAGTGATAAATAGGGCTCCTAGAAATCAAAAACATTATAAAGTTAAAAAAATACAAAATTGCATTAATGGCTAAATTTTGATTTGCACCTTTTTTATGCTTTTTATTTTTTCCAAGTGATCAGACAACTGGTGCAGAAAGTTTGCTCAAAATGTATTTGTATTATTTTCAAGCATTTTTTTTACTCACCTGGTAATCCTGGTAATGAATGGGAAATGCAAAGAGAGAGAGCACAGCGTTTTTGCATTTCCCATTCATTAACATTGTGTGCACTCTGCAATGTGGATTTGAGGCAATTCCGCGCATCCAAAAACGCTGCGGAAATGCATCAAAATCCGCAACGTGTGCACATACACTAATAAGGATTTTACATGTGGTGACTCCATAAATTGTTTACACATAGAGGGGGTTGTGAAAAAAAAGGAAATAATAGATACTTGCTGAAAAACAGCGCAAGAAGCCTGGTACTAATACAGAAGATAAACCTCAAGTGTGAAGGTGTGACATCTAGAGACATGTGTTTTCAGTAAGTTTTCTGCACTTATTAAAAACAAATGAGGCCATCCCTAATGTTTGTAGATTTTATTGATATTTTTATTCATCCTTTTCATTTGTTAGAGGGATTACAAGCTTCAGTAATTCGGTGTCTAGCAGCGTCTTCCACTTGTGAGAAGCCACGAGTCTGGACACAAAGTGCAGTTATGCTTGATGGTTGCAAACAACTCGCCGCAACACTTTACCGGTGTAAACTGCCACATGTACTCACAAACCTCCTCTTAGATGTAGGTATGGGCCAGGGTGTGAGGCCAATCACTCACTTGGTGTAGATGTATCTGTGAGCCAGAGTGTAAGGCCGGGGTCACACTAAACAATGCAAAATACGGTCCGTATTTTACATGCGTAATACGGAGAAATCTCCCCTAAATAGTGCTCCGAATGTCTTCCGCAATCAAGGTGTGGTCGCGTATTTTGCGCATGTAAGTATCTGTATGTAATCTGTATGCCGAGATTTTCTCGCAGGCTTGCAAAATGGACATTTAACGGTTTGAGGCCTGCTAACTATTTAAATCATTAGCCTGCACCCTATTTATTGCCTCAGGAACAGGTGGCTGCCTCCATTCTGTCCATTTGTGACCTTGCTTTCACTAGGTGTATTGGTGTTGTATGTGCAACATGGAAGACAGTCTGAGTTTCAACACAACTGAGCAGGTTCTCTTCAACTGGCTTTTGTCACGCCGCTTTGGTCAACCATACCCAGTGATAGTGGATCTGCGGAGGAGACGCATGTGGGTCCATCAACTTTTGAGGCAGCGACTCACAAGAGGTCATTTTCACCGCCTCTATTCTTCTCTCCGGGAGCATCCGGCAAAATTTTACCAGTACTGTCGCATGAGCCTTGCAACATTTGATCTACTCTTGGAGACAGTGCGCCCTGGGATAACCTTTCAGGGCACAAGGATGCGCAAAGCTATATCTGCAGAGGAGCGACTTCTACTCCCATTACGGTATGTACTACACAACCACATACTCTATGTTCATGATGTGTTGCCCAATGTATGTTTTGTTTTGGTATAGAGACTAATTTTGTTGCCCTCATCTTAGTCCACATATATTTAAACTTACATACCAGAATGTTATGTGTACTATGTACTGAATATCACTTAGTCATTATGCTAGAAAATATATGTATGTTAGTAGATATAAAACAAAAAAAGTTTGGTATGTATGTAGCTGGTATTCTTATCATTTTTCCCTTGTAAAATGTTCCATTTCTGTTGTTCTTCAGCTTCCTGGCCACTGGCCTGTCTTATGCCGCCCTCCACCATGAGTTACTCATTGGAAGATCTACCATTTCTGGCATAGTCAGGTCGACATGTAGTCAAATATGGTCAAGACTCCATCAACTCGTCATGCCCGAGCCCAGGATGGAAGACTGGTTGAGGATATCAAGGGACTTTGAGGAGGAATGCCAGTTTCCTAATTGTATTGGGGCCCTTGATGGCAAACATATCCGGGTGCGTAAGCCGCCGAACTCTGGCTCCCAATTCTTCAATTATAAACAATACTTTTCTGTTGTATTTTTGGCTCTGGCCGACCCTCAATACAAGTTTATAATTGTTGACATTGGGGCCTATGGAAGGACGGGAGACTCTAGAGTCTTCAATACTTCCATTATGGGTCGGCGGCTACGCACCAACCAGTTGGATCTACCCTCACCACGCCAGCTACCAGGCTTCACTCAAGAATCAGTCCCTTATGTCCTTTTGGCAGATGAGGCGTTTTAGTTAATGAGCAATGTCATGAGGCCATATCCCCGGCACAACCTAGACCACTGGCACAGAATGCTCGGCGACTGGTGGAGTGTTCCTTTGGCATTCCTACAGTCTGCCATTCAGCTGAGTGAACAAAATGTGAATGAAGTTATCAAAACATGTGTCGTTCTTCATAACTTCACCAGGATACATGATTGTTCCTCCTCTGCTGGTGTTGTGTGTGGGTTGGACAATGTGCGTAGGGTGAGACCACCTATCAACCCTCAACGTAGACCGCTCTCTGGGCTCAAAGTGCGTGATATTTTCACAAATTATTTTATGTCACCTGAGGGGGAAACTTCTTGGCAAGAGCATGCTGTGTCTATGTTATAATTTTTTTGTTTATGTCTGCATATATATATATATATATATTTAAACCCCTTATGATTCTCTGTTTAATTGCCTTGGTAAGCGTATGTTAGTATGCTGACACCTTTTATTATAATTGAGACAGAGACATAAAATGTATTAGACAAATCTTTACTTTTGCCTTATTTTTTTTTTGTTTTGAAAAACATATTATTGCCATATGATAAATGTGGCAAAGGCCCAAAGTGGCCTTTTTGCATATGTGAAAATTTAGAAACAAAACATTTTCAGAAAAACAAAAATACAACAAAACCATTATGCAAGACCAAAATGGCTATATTACAAATTTTGGTAGGTCGGGCGAGGAGAAGGCGGAAGACCAGCCTGTGTTTGCTGCTGGCTACTTTGGCCAACTTGGCCATGGTCCTGTGTGGGGGCATACTGTTGCCCATGATGTGGGTAGTGTACTGCCTCCTGGGATTGTGGTGGGTACTGGGCTGACAGAAAATTGTAGAGGGGCCTCTTGTTGGGGCTGGTAGGCCCGTGGCTCATACCCACCAAAATAGCCATGTCGTCCCCAACCAGGTTGGGACCAGCCTCCAACACTGGGTGGGAACAAGTGGCCATATTGGTGAGGTTGGCTAGAGGCAGACATATGTGGCTGCTATGGGAAAGGTTGGTTAGGGGGAGGAAGGGGGTGAGGTGTAGGCCCACGTATTTGAGGATCCTCAGAGCCTGCTTGAGCAAGCATGTGTGTGGGGTGTCTAAGGCGCATCAGAGTCCTTGGGAAAAGCTGCCACCTCTCCAGATATTCAAAAAACTCATATAGGGTATTGGGGTGTCTGCTTGCATCAAGCAGGATCTGAAAACATCCTCGAATATGTAGCCTCACCTCACGGGAAAGGGCCCGAAGATAACGGGCCAGGCTGCGTGAGTACGCCTCCTCGCCATCATCATTATTGACTCTAGCCACATAGTTCAGTACCCCTGTGTCAACATTGGTACGGGTATCTTGGGCAGGGATCTAGCGCCTTCTTCTTCCTTGCAGTCCAGCAGGCTGTGGGGAGCCCTGGATCTGGGCAGTTGGGCTGGTGCTGATGTTGCCCTGCTCCTCCTGTATGGCGGATGGTGCTGCAGCAGACGGTCCTGCTTGTGGATGTAGTCCTGGTGGTGGGGTTTGTGGTGCAGGCACTGGGTTTTCCGGAGAGGAATCTTCACCCATGCTTCTTGGAGGGGGAGAAGATGGGCCAGCCACCTCTTCTCCTCCAGTCACAGGATCAATTATGGCCTCTGTATCTGAGCCAGTTTCTCTCTCCGTAAGGTTGGACTGAGTTTTGTTATGAAATCGAATACAGCCAAAATTCTAAACATTAGTTTTGTCCCTGTAAAGTATCTGTGTAATGTGGTGTGAGGTACAGTGCCTTGCGAAAGTATTCCGCCCCCTGGAACTTTTTAACCTTTTCCCACATATCATGCTTCAAACATAAAGACACCACATGTAAATTTTTGGTGAAGAATCAACAACAAGTGGGACACAATTGTGGAGTTGAACAAAATTTATTGGTTATTTTAAATTTTTGTGGAAATTCAAAAACTGAAAAGTGGGGCGTGCAATATTATTCGGCCCCTTTAACTTAATACTTTGTTGCGCCACCTTTTGCTACGATTACAGCTGCAAGTCGCTTGGGGTATGTCTCTATCAGTTTTGTTCATCGAGAGACTGAAATTCTTCCCCATTCTTCCTTGGCAAACAGCTCGAGCTCAGTGAGGTTTGATGGAGATCGTTTGTGAACAGCAGTTTTCAGCTCTTTCCACAGATTCTCGATTGGATTCAGGTCTGGACTTTGACTTGGCCATTCTAATACCTGGATACGTTTATTTGTGAACCATTCCATTGTAGATTTTGCTTTATGTTTGGGATCATTGTGTTGTTGGAAGACAAATCTCCGACCCAGTCTCAGGTCTTTTGCAGACTCCAACAGGTTTTCTTCAAGAATGGTCCTGTATTTGGCTCCATCCATTTTCCAATCAATTTTAACCATCTTCCCTGTCCCCGCTGAAGAAAAGTAGGCCCAAACCATGGTGCTGCCACCACGTTTGACAGTGGGGATGGTGTGTTCAGGGTGATGAGCTGTGTTGCTTTTACGCCAAACATATCGTTTGGCATTGTTGCCAAAAAGTTCGATTTTGGTTTCATCTGAGCAGAGCACCTTCTTCCACATGTTTGGTGTGTCTCCCAGGTGGCTTGTTGCAAACTTTAAACAACACTTTTTATGGATATCAATGAGAAATGGCTTTCTTCTTGCCACTCTTCCATAAAGGCCAGATTTGTGCAGTGTACAACTGATTGTTGTCCTATGGATAGACTGTCCCACCTCAGCTGTAGATCTCTGCAGTTCATCCAGAGTGATCATGGGCCTCTTGGCTGCATCTCTGATCGGTCTTCTCCTTGTTTGAGATGAAAGTTTAGACGGACGGCCGGGTCTTCGTAGATTTGCAGTGGTATGATACTCCTTCCATTTCAATATGATCGCTTGCACAGTGCTCCTTGGGATGTTTAAAGTTTTGGGAATCATTTTGTATCCAAATCCGACTTTAAACTTCTCCACAACAGTATCACGGACCTGCCTGTTGTGTTCCTTGGTCTTCATGATGCTCTCTGTGCTTCAAACAGAACCCTGAGACTATCACAGAGCAGGTGCATTTATACGGAGGCTTGATTACACAGAGGTGGATTATATTTATCATCATTAGTCACTTAGGACAACATTGGATCATTCAGAGATCCACACTGAACTTCTGGAGTGAGTCTGCTGCACTGAAAGTAAAGGGGCCGAATAATATTGCACGCCCCACTTTTCAGTATTTTAATTTCCACAAAAATTTAAAATAACAAATACATTTCGTTCAACTTCACAATTGTGTTCCACTTGTTGTTGATTCTTCACCAAAAATTTACATTTGGTATCTTTATGTTTGAAGCATGATATGTGGGAAAAGGTTGAAAAGTTCCAGGGGGCCAAATACTTTCGCATGGCACTGCTTCTACTTACGGTCTCAGATCCAGAATTGAAGCGAGGAAGGAGAGGCGGTCATAATAAATATATTTTCGCTTTGTGTGGCCCGCATCACCACTCCTGGCCCACTGCTGACGTTCCCGCCTGTATTGGTCGCGGATGCTGCGCCAGCGTCTCATCACATCTTCCACTGCAATGTGACAGGAAATATTCTAAATTGCACATATTTGCTAGCTAAAATTTGCTACCAGTAGCCTAGGCATGTGGCCTTCTAGGGTGTGCTTTCTACCCAGGGTGGCATATATAATTGGGGCATCCAGGCCAGATACACAGGGTCGCAATAGTTCAGGGGTCAAGTAACTACACTTAATAACTTGGTTGGCTAGGGGGATGTAGAGCTTGTGGCCTGGGCCAAATTATGTCTGTGTAAAACAATGGATCACATCAAAATCTACACGCCTCATGAGGCAAAAAGGCCAAGCACAAGAAGGGGGGTTGCCTTGATTCTAAATGCCTTCTTTGATGTGAGGTAATTTTAACCACTTTTTGGGTTGTACTTACTCATTTGCTGCTGCTCCTCACGTGGCTGATCACCAAAATCGTGGAGCATCTGACGACATATGCTTCTCCATGACGCCTCCTTTCTTGCCCGGTTGTCATAATGGGCATCATGTTGGTCCCAGATTTCCGGGCGCTCCTGCACTAGTACAATCAGCATCTCCACATTGAGGAAGTATGGTGCCATAACGCTGCAGGACTCCGTGGAGGCGTACTTCCTGGATGCTTGGAGCGCTTTTTGAGCTAATTAGCATGTCTAAGCTTCCTGATGATGGATTGGCCCATTTCTTGTCACCTGCCAAAAGACCTGCGTATTTCTCGCAAGTCACACGTGTGGTCCGTGTGTAATGCATATTTTTTGCGCACCCAAAGACTTGCATTGGCGTACTACGGCACGGCACGGACCGGAGAATACGGACGAGAAATATATGGCTGATGGGAGCTGCCCCATAGAGAATCGTTTGTCCGTGTGTAATGCGTGGTTTTAACGCCTCTCACTCTAGTGTGACCCCGGCCTAAGGCTGATACCTCACTTGGTGTAGATGTAGCTATGGGCCAGGGTGTGAGACCGAAACTTCACATGGTGTAGATGTAGCTTTGGACCATGGGTGAGGCTGATACCTCATTTGGTGTAGATATAGCTGTGGGCTGGGGGGGATGCTTATACCTCATTTGGTGTAGATGTAGCTATGGAACACGGGTGAGGCTGATATCTCCCTTGGTGTAGATGTAGCTATGGGCTGAGTGTGAGGTCGACATCTCACTTGGTGTAGCTGTAGTCATGGGCTGGCACAACATAGAAAAAGTTTTTCCAGCGTCTCCAGGAGATAAAATAACAATTGCTTTATTGAAAATATAAAATCTTCTTACCATCAAGTAAAAACAACATAAAGAGGCATATGGAGGGGAGCACAGTCATGGGCTGGGTTGTGATACCGATATGTAACAGGGGCCAGGGTGTCAGTCGTGGCGAGGGGCTTTTGTGTCATTTCCACTCTCTGATGTTCTGCTACAGAAATATAACTATTCTGCCTTTTTCCACGTATGACGCTGTGTGGATTCCAGCATGCGGCTTAACCTTTCATCCACTCCCAGAAACAAGACTGTATGGGTGCTTAAGTCTATATTTATTGGGATGATATGGACAATGATGAGAGATGATAACAGATGCTATAGTAGAACACAGTTATGGATGATTCAGCAGATTGTTGTACAAAATGTGGACGATTCAGGTAAAAACTACAAGAGACAGATAATACAGCATGTCAGTACTGATACACAGTATACAATACACAAATACTGGCCGGTAATAGCAATGCAGGGTATTATTACAACAATATACAAAATGAGGTTGCTCTCTATCATGCTAAAGCATGTCAATGTGGAATATATGAAATTTGAATAGCAATACGGCTATGGAGCATTAGGAAAAGATATGAGACTCTTAGCATATAACTTGGCCAAATTATATCTGCCCATCAACCAACATCAAGGAGGCCTCAAAGTCTGATGGGTACCTACACTGTGTGAATACCTCTCTAAGACTGATGTCTGAATTCCTGGGTGAATGTGGACACCTGTGTCAGCAATGCCTGCATTTATAGGTAAGTAGGGACCTGCTGTAGTTAAAATCACCACCTGGTGGAGGGCGGAGTGCTCGGTCAAAGACAAAAAACTGACTGGTACATCCAGACTAGTGTGAATAGGTGCATACCAGGAGGAGCTACCTCCATATACAATACACAAAATAAGGTTGCACTCTATCATAGTAAAGCATGTAAATGTGGAATATATGAAATTTGAATAGCAATACGGCTATGGAGTATTAGGAAAAAATATGAGCCGCTTAACATATAACTTGGCCAAATTATATCTGCCCATCAACCAAAGTCAAGGTGGCCTCAACATCTGATACAGCAATGATACAGGATGCTGTTATTATGCATTATATAAGAGCTGAGCAATATAACATACACAGCAGCAAAGGAGAAAGATAACTACCACACTAATGGCTGCCAGCTTTACACTCACTGAATGGAGGATGCGTAACTAGAGGACGCTTATAACAAACATGCAGTGAAATAACATCACAGGAGCTGAGCATGCAATACAAACATCATAGGGGGCTGCATAACTAATAATTGCATTATCCTTACCGGAATCCGCTTGTTATAAGCAACGGTTTGTAAAGAGCTGAGCAGGTGTGAGCTACTCCAGAGACGGCTGGGAAAATGATTACATGTTGTTGACCAGGCAGAAAGAAGGGGCGGTTCTGAACAATTAACCATTAGGGGAACAGAAAATTCCAACCACATGAATAAAAGAGAAGGGCAACTTATGACACCTAATGGCCATAGCTGCAACAGCACTTAAAAATATCTAGCTGCACAGAATGGGCAGAACAATAAGAATGTCCATTTTGTAGTGTACTGTGGGTGTCAAGTGCTTTACCCACCTACGGGTCAGGAACCTTCTCAGCCTGCAGAACTCCAGTCCTTTTCAGACACAAACAAACATGATCAGAGTCCTGGCTCTATTCCAATAAAACTTTACTGAATTAAGTCTTCTTCAATACATTTACAGTCCATCCATTTTCACAATACATGAGAATCCCATTTCCTGCACTCTCCCTGGTCTGCTGCTCCTTCTGCTTTTCTTCCTGCACCATCAGAGGCGTAGCTAGGGTTTTCGTTCGGGGGGGCGAAACTTCTGAGTGGGCCCCTAACTAGGTAACTTTGATTACAACTCGGTGACGCACCCTAATAGTGGAGGAGAACCTCAGCAGATGACCGTGCTGCTACTGAAAATAATCTCTATATAAAGATCAATATTGATATTACCGCCATATGGTCACTGGTAAATACCAGTCCTACAAAATATATGTGATTACTGCGCAGTTATAGTTGGTGTCTTACCGCTGACGTTCATTCTGATGGAATCGTTCACTTTTCATGTCTTTTCCATCTGGCCCAGACCGACATGACAACTCCTCCAGCCACAACTCTGCTACAGAGAATACAACAACGACACGTTTCACATCTCATATTCCAGCTCCATCACATGTATCTCCAAACTGCACAAACCCCACATCCTGCTGATACCCCAATGCTTAGCCGCTGCTGCCGTATGTGTCCTTATTACTGCACCTGATACCCCAATGCTGAGCCGCTGCTGCCGTATGTGTCCCTATTAGTACACCTGATACCCCAATGCTGAGCCACTGCTGCCGTATGTGTCCCTATTACTGCACTTGATACCCCAATGATGAGCTACTGCTGCCGTATGTGTCCCTATTACTGCACTTGATACCCCAATGCTGAGCCACTGCTGTCGTATGTGTCCCTATTACTGCACTTGATACCCCAATGCTGAGCCGCTGCTGCCGTATGTGTCCCTATTACTGCACCTGATACCCCAATTCTGAGCTGCTGCTGCCGTATGTGTCCCTATTACTGCACTTGATACCCCAATGATGAGCCACTGCTGCCGTATGTGTCTCTATTACTGCACCTGATACCCCAATGCTGAGCCTCTGCTGCCGTATGTGTCCCTATTACTGCACTTGATACCTCCTATTACTGCACTTGATACCCCAATGCTGAGCCGCTGTTGCCGTATGTGCCCCTATTACTGCACCTGATACCCCAATGCTGAGCTGCTGCCGTATGTGTCCCTATTACTGCACCTGATACCCTAATTCTGAGCCGCTGTTGCCGTATGTGTCCCTATTACTGCACTTGATACCCCAATGCTGAGCCACTGCTGCCGTATGTATCCCTATTACTGCACTTGATACCCCAATGCTGAGCCGCTGCTGCCGTATGTGTGCCTATTACTGCACCTGATACCCCAATGCTGAGCCGTTGCTGCCGAATGTGTCCATATTACTGCACCTGATACCCCAATTCTGAGCCGCTGCTGCCATATGTGTCCCTATTACTGCACTTGATACCCCGATGCAGAGCCACTGCTGCCGTATGTATCCCTATTACTGCACTTGATACCCCAATGCTGAGCCGCTGCTGCCGTATGTGTCCCTATTACAGCACCTGATACCCCAATGCTGAGCCACTGCTGCCGCATGTGTCCCTATTACTGCACTTGATACCCCAATGCTGAGCCACTGCTGCCGTATGTGTCCCTATTACTGCACCTGATACCTCAATACTTAGTTGCTGCTGCCGTATGTGTCTCTATTACTTCACCTATACCCCAATACTGAGCCGATGCTGCCGTATGTGTACCTATTACTGACTATGATACCCCAATACTGTGCCGCTGCTGCCGTATGTGTCCCTATTACTGCCCCTGGTGCCACAATACTGAGCCGCTGCTGCCGTATGTGTCCCTATTACTGCACCTGATACCCCAATGCTGAGCCACTGCCGTATGTGTACCTATTACTGCACCTGATACCCCAATACTGAGCCACTGCTGCCATATGTCCCCCTATTACTGCACCTGATACCCCAATGCTGAGCCACTGCCGTATGTGTCCCTATTACTGCACTTGATACCCCAATACTGAGCTGCTGCTGCCATATGTCCCCCTATTACTGCACCTGATACCCCAATAATGAGCCGCTGCTGCCGTATGTGCCCCTATTACTGCATCTGATATCCCAATGCTGAGCCATTGCTGCCGTATGTGTCCTTATTACTGCACCTGCTACCCCAATGCTGAGCCACTGCTGCCGTATGTGTCCCTATTACTGCACTTGATACCCCAATGCTGAGCCGCTGCTGCCATATGTGTGCCTATTACTGCATCTGATACCCCAATGCTGAGCCGCTGCTGCCGTATGTGTCCCTATTACTGCACCTGATACCCCAATTCTGAGCCGCTGCTGCCGTATGCGTCCCTATTACTGTACTTGATACCCCGATGCAGAGCCACTGCTGCCGTATGTATCCCTATTACTGCACTTGATACCCCAATGCTGAGCCGCTGCTGCCATATGCGTCCCTATTACTGCCCCTGATACCCCAATGCTGAGCCACTGCTGCCGCATGTGTCCCTATTACTGCTCTTGATACCCCAATGCTGAGCCGCTGCTGCCGTATGTGTCGCTATTACTGCACTTGATACCCCAATGCTGAGCCGCTGCTGCCGTATGTGTCCCTATTACTGCCCCTGATACCCCAATACTGAGCTGCTGCTGCTGCCGTATTTGTCCCATTACTGCACTTGATACCCCAATGCTGAGCCACTGCTGCCGTATGTGTCCCTATTACTGCACCTGATACTCCAATGCTGAGCCTCTGCTGCCATATGTGTCCCTATTACTGCACTTGATACCCCAATGCTGAGCCACTGCTGCCGTATGTGTCCCTATTACTGCACTTGATACCCCAATGCTGAGCCGCTGCTGCCGTATGTGTCCCTATTACTGCACCAGATACCCCAATGCTGAGCCACTGCTGCCGTATGTGTCCTTATTACTGCACCTGATACCCCAATGCTGAGCCGCTGCTGCCGCATGTGTCCCTATTACTGCACCTGATACCCCAATGCTGAGCCACTGCCATATGTGTCCCTATTACTGCACCTGATACCCCAATACTGAGCAACTGCTGCCATTTGTCCCCCTATTACTGCACCTGATACCCCAATAATGAGCCGCTGCTGCTGTATGTGCCCCTATTACTGCATCTGATATCCCAATGCTGAGCCATTGCTGCCGTATGTGTCCTTATTACTGCACCTGCTACCCCAATGCTGAGCCACTGCTGCCGTATGTGTCCCTATTACTGCACTTGATACCCCAATGCTGAGCCGCTGCTGCCATATGTGTGCCTATTACTGCATCTGATACCCCAATGCTGAGCCGCTGCTGCCGTATGTGTCACTATTACTGCACCTGATACCCCAATTCTGAGCCGCTGCTGCCGTATGCGTCCCTGTTACTGTACTTGATACCCCGATGCAGAGCCACTGCTGCCGTATGTATCCCTATTACTGTACTTGATACCCCAATGCTGAGCCGCTGCTGCCGTATACATCCCTATTACTGCACCTGATACCCCAATGCTGAGCCACTGCTGCCGCATGTGTCCCTATTACTGCTCTTGATACCCCAATGCTGAGCCACTGCTGCCGTATGTGTCCCTATTACTGCACTTGATACCCCAATGCTGAGCCGCTGCTGCCGTATGTGTCCCTATTACTGCACCTGATACCCCAATGCTGAGCCACTGCTGCCATATGTGTCCTTATTACTGCACCTGATACCCCAATGCTGAGCCGCTGCTGCCACCTGTGTCCCTATTACTGCACCTGATACCCCAATGCTGAGCCACTGCCATATGTGTACCTATTACTGCACCTGATACCCCAATACTGAGCCACTGCTGCCATATGTCCCTCTATTACTGCACCCGATACCCCAATAATGAGCCGCTGCTGCCGTATGTGCCCCTATTACTGCATCTGATACCCCAATGCTGAGCCACTGCTGCCGTATGTGTCCTTATTACTGCACCTGATACCGCAATGCGGAGCCGCTGCTGCCGTATGTGTCCTTATTACTGCAGCTGATACCCCAATGCTTAGCCGCTGGTGCCGTATGTGTCCCTATTACTGCCCCTGATACCCCAATACTGAGCCGCTGCTGCCGTATGTGTCCCTATTACTGTTCTTGATACCCCAATGCTGAGCCACTGCTGCCGTATGTGTCCCTATTACTGCACCTGATACCCCAATGCTGAGCCTCTGCTGCCGTATGTGTCCCTATTACTGCACTTGATACCCCAATGCTGAGCCACTGCTGCCGTATGTGTCCCTATTACTGCACTTGATACCCCAATGCTGAGCCGCTGCTGCCATATGTGTCCCTATTACTGCACCTGATACCCCAATGCTGAGCCGCTGCTGCCGTATGTGTCCCTATTACTGCACCTGATACCCCAATTCTGAGCCGCTGCTGTCGTATGCGTCCCTATTACTGTACTTGATACCCCGATACAGAGCCACTGCTGCCGTATGTATCCCTATTACTGCACTTGATACCCCAATGCTGAGCCGCTGCTGCCGTATGCGTCCCTATTACTGCACCTGATACCCCAATGCTGAGCCACTGCTGCCGCATGTGTCCCTATTACTGTTCTTGAGACCCCAATGCTGAGCCACTGCTGCCGTATGTGTCCCTATTACTGCACCTGATACCTCAATACTTAGTTGCTGCTGCCGTATGTGTACCTATTACTGACTCTTATACCTCAATTCAGAGCCGCTGCTGCCATATGTGTCCCTATTACTACATCTGATACCCCAATGCTGAGCCGCCGCTGCCATATGTGTCCCTATTACTGCATCTGATACCTCAATACTGAGCTGCTGCCGTATGTGTCCCTATTACTGCACCTGATACCCCAATATTGAGCTACTGCTGCCGTATGTGTCCTTATTACTGCACCTGATACCCCAATGCTGAGCCGCTGCTGCCGCATGTGTCCCTATTACTGCACTTGATACCCCAATGCTGAGCCACTGCTGCCGTATGTGTCCGTATTACTGCACCTGATACCCCTATACTTAGTCGCTGCTGCCGTATGTGTCCCTATTACTTCACCTGATACCCCAATACTGAGCCGCTGCTGCCGTATGTGTACCTATTACTGCCCCTGATACCCCAATACTGAGCCGCTGCTGCCGTATGTGTCCCTATTACTGCACTTGATACCCCAATGCTGAGCCACTGCTGCCGTATGTGTCCATATTACTGCACCTGATACCCCAATACTTAGTCGCTGCTGCCGTATGTGTCCCTATTACTTCACCTGATACCCCAATACTGAGCTGCTGCTGCCGTATGTCCCCCTATTACTGCACCTGATACCTCAATGCTGAGCCGCTGCTGCCGTATGTGTCCCTATTACTGCACCTGATACCCCAATTCTGAGCCGCTGCTGCCGTATGCGTCCCTATTACTGTACTTGATACCACGATGCTGAGCCGCTGCTGCCGTATGTGTCCCTATTACTGCACTTGATACCCCAATGCTGAGCCGCTGCTGTCGTATGTGTCCCTATTACTGCACCTAAGACCCCAATGCTGAGCCGCTGCTGCCGTATGTGTCCTTATTACTGCACCTGATACCCCAATACTGAGCCGCTGCTGCCATATGTGTCCCTATTACTGCACCTGATACCGCAATGCTGAGGCTCTGCTGCCGTATGTGTACCTATTACTGCCCCTGATACCCCAATACTGAGCCGCTGCTGCCGCATGTCCCCCTATTACTGCCCACAATACACCAATATTGAGCCGCTGCTGCCGTATGTGTCCCTACTACTGCACCCGATACCCCAATGCTGAACCGCTGCTGCCGTATGTGTCCCTATTGCTGCACCTGATACCCCAATACTGAGCCGCTGCTGCCGTATGTGTACCTATTACTGCCCCTGGTGCCACAATACTGAGCCGCTGCTGCCGTATGTGTCCCTATTACTGCCCCTGATACCCCAATGCTGAGCCGCTGCTGCCGTATGTGTCCCTATTACTGCACCTGATACCCCAATGCTGAGCCACTGCCGTATGTGTCCCTATTACTGCACCTGATACCCCAATACTGAGCCACTGCTGCCATATGTCCCCCTATTACTGCACCTGATACCCCAATGCTGAGCCACTGCCGTATGTGTCCCTATTACTGCACCTGATACCCCAATACTGAGCTGCTGCTGCCATATGTCCCCCTATTACTGCACCTGATACACCAATACTAAGCTGCTGCTGCCGTATGCGTCCCTTTTACTGCACCCGATACCCCAATGCTGAGCCACTGCTGCCGTATGTGTCCTTATTACTGCACCTGATACCCCAATGCTGAGCCGCTGCTGCTGTATGTGTCCGTATTACTGCACCTGATACCCCAATGCTGAGCCACTGCTGCTGTATGTGTCCCTATTACTGCACCTGATACCCCAATACTGAGCTGCTGCTGCCGTATGTCCCATTACTGCACCCGATACCCCAATACTGAGCCGCTGCTGCTGTATGTGTCCGTATTACTGCACCTGATACCCCAATGCTGAGCCGCTGCTGCTGTATGTGTCCCTATTACTGCACCTGATACCCCAATACTGAGCTGCTGCTGCCGTATGTCCCATTACTGCACCCGATACCCCAATACTGAGCCACTGCTGCCGTATGTGTCCTTATTACTGCACCTGATACCTCAATACTTAGCCGCTGCTGCCGTATGTGTCCCTATTACTGCCCCTGATACCCTAATACTGAGCCGCTGCTGCCGTATGTGTCCCTATTACTGCCCCTGATATCCCAATGCTGAGCCACTGCTGCCGTATGTGTCCCTATTACTGCACCTGATACCCCAATGCTGAGCCACTGCAGTATGTTCCCTATTACTGCACCTGATACCCTAATGCTGAGCCACTGCTGCTGTATGTGTCCGTATTACTGCACCTGATACCCCAATGCTGAGCCGCTGCTGCTGTATGTGTCCCTATTACTGCACCTGATACCCCAATACTGAGCTGCTGCTGCCGTATGTCCCATTACTGCACCCGATACCCCAATACTGAGCCGCTGCTGCCGTATGTGTCCTTATTACTGCACCTGATACCCCAATGCTGAGCTGCTGCTGCCGCATGTGTCCCTATTACTGCACCTGATACCCCAATGTTGAGCCACTGCCGTATGTGTCCCTATTACTGCACCCTGTACCCCGATACTGAGCTGCTGCTGTATGTGTCCCTATTACTTCACCTGATACCCCAATACTGAGCCGCTGCTGCCGTATGTGCCCCTATTACTGCACCTGATACCCCAATACTGAGCTGCTGCTGTATGTGTCCCTATTACTGCACCTGATACCTCAATGCTGAGCCGCTGCTGCCGTATGTGTCCTTATTACTGCACCTGATACCCCAATGCTGAGACCCTGCTGCCGCATGTGTCCCTATTACTGCACCTGATACCCCAATGCTGAGCCACTGCTGCCGTATGTGTCACTATTACTGCACCTGATACCCCAATACTGAGCAGCTGCTGTCCTATGTGTCACTATTACTGCGCCTGATACCGCAATGCTGAGCCGCTGCTGCCGTATGTGTCACTATTACTGCACCTGATACCCCAGTACTGAGCCGCTGCTGCCGCATGTGTCCCTATTACTGCAGCTGATACCCCAATGCTGAGCCGCTGCTGCCGTATGTGTCACTATTACTGCACCTGATACCCCAATGCTGAGCCTCTGCTGCTGCATGTGTCCTTATTACTGCAGTTGGTACCTCCTATACACACACGGCTCTGCTCCGTACACCTTGTACACACGACCTCCGCTCCGCACACCTTGTACACATGCGGCTCCGCTCCGCACATCTCGTACACATGCGGCTCCGCTCCATACAGCTCGTACACTTACGGCTCCGCTCTGTACACCTTGCACACACGGCTCTGCTCCGTACACCCTGTCCACACATGGCTCCGCTCCGTACACCCCATACACACACGGCTCTGCTCCGTACACCTTGTACACAAACGGCTCTGCTCACCCCATACACACGAGGCTCCGCTCCCTCGTACACCTCATACATGCATATCTCTGCTTCGTACAACTTCTACACACACAGCTCTGCTCCGTGCACACACAGCTCTGCTCCGTGCACACACAGCTCTGCTCCGTGCACACACAGCTCTTTTACATCCACCCTGTAAACCCCTCCTGACCCCACACATAAACTTCACCTCATCCAGCACCATGACAACCAGCACAGCAGAGTCCTGCAGCCACTTAGGCCCCTGATCATGTGACCGCTGACTCCGCCCCTCCTGTGACCTCATCACAGGTCCTGTGACCTCATCACAGGTCCTGTGCGCACAGAATAGCCCAGGACAACATTGCTGGCTGGGTTGAGCCTAGACTGTATGGGCTCCTTCCAGGTGCCTGACTGCAGCCCATACAGTCTAGCCGGCTCACTACTCAAGGTGCTAGACTGTATGGGCTCCTACCAGGTATATATTCTTGAAGATAGCAGACATTATGGGCTGCTGCCTGGCCCTGACTGCAGCCCATACATGACACTAGAATGTATGTGCTCCTTCAAGGTATAAATTATTAAAGCCAGCCGAATATATGGGCTCCTTCCGGGTCCTAACTGCAGCCCATACAGTCTAGCCGACTCACTACTGAAGATGCTAGACTGTATGGGCTCCTTCCAGGTATATATTCTTGAAGATAGCAGACATTATGGGCTGCTGCCTGGCCCTGACTGCAGCCCATACATGGCACTGGGGTCCCCCACCGCCCTCTCAAAGGCCCATAGCGGCAGGGCAGCAGAGTAGGGAGATCGATTCTCCCTGCTCTGCCTCAGAATGTAGAGTAACTGTAAGGGCACGCTGTGCACGCCAATACAGTTACAGTAGTGTAGCTCCGGTCACCGCTGGGCCCCCTCAGAGCGTGGGGCCCGGGGCCACCACCCCCTCTGGCCCCTGGTAGCTACGCTACTGTGCACCATGGTTTCCGAGCCCGAGGCTTTCCGAATCTTCCAGCTAGCTGTCACTGAGTGCTCCTCATCCACATTTCCCATTCTGGGCAAAATATCAGGTTGCCTTTTGCAATCCCTGTTTGGACCGTAGGTCCCAGGACATCATGGAAGGTGACACCTTAGACTAGTCGGAGATTCTTCCTAGCTGCCTTGCTTTTCACGTGCTCCAAGAACAAGCACCCCCAGACCACAAGTGCCCCCAGACCTTCTCTCTTAATCCACTTTCTGGCTCAGCCACTGTAACACTACTTTCTCTCCTAGAACTTCCCAGACAAGCTAATATTCCCTCTGAGTAACTCCTCCCACCAACTATTCTATTGGTTTAAACATTTAACTATTACTATCTTATCTCAATTTACATCTCCCTCTTTCTATATCTAACATCTTACTTTCTAATTCTATAGTGCCCTCTATGCAAATTGCCTCTTCAGAAAGAAAGAGGACTTTTACTCTACAGCGCCACCTATTGGTAATAGTGCCCTCTAGTGTCCCAAGCACTACATATCCCCACTATTATTCTATGCAAACCTCTATACTATCCCTAAATCTAGGCACATCAAATACACGACATTACAATACATGAATGCTGAGGAACAGCATGTCGCTTTGACATTACAGTATACAACACACATTACATATATAAACATTGCATCTTACATGTACACAGCAATAAAGGTGGGGAGGCACATGATGTATCTAGTCACCCTCTTACAGATACCTCACTTGTGAATATAGCAATGAGCTGTGAGGCTGATACCTTACCTTGTGTAGATATAGCTATAGGCCTGGGTTATGGCCGATACCTCACATGGTGTAGATGTAGCTGTGGACCGGGGGTTGAGGCCGATACATCACTTGGTGTAGATGTAGTTATGAGCCGGTGTGTGAGGCCAATATCTCTCTTGGTGTAGATGTAGCTATAGACCGGGACTGAGGCTGATACCTCACTTGCTGTAGATGTAGCTATGGGCTGAGCTGTGAGGCTGATACCTCATCTGGTGTAGATGTAGCTTTGGACCAAGGGTGAGGCCAATACATTACATGGTGTAGATGTACAATGGGTACGGAAAGTATTCAGACCCCTTTAAATTTTTCACTCTGTTTCTTTGCAGCTGTACGGAGGAGGACCAGGCTGCGGGTACCTGTATTGAGCCAGGTCCGGAACTGCCGAGGCTGCATCCCATGTTGCCCGGGGGAAAGAGTAGGGGATCGGAGAGGCCCGGTGACCCGGGACAAGGGGGAGTGTTTAAACCGGAAACAGACAAAAGCGCGTGAAGCAGCAGTCAGTTTTCCGCGATCAGGTAGAGTGCAGAAAGGTGAGCAGTGCACTCCGCACCTCTAGAACCCACGCTGTGATGTACTGCAGCCAACATCTCCTGGTCACTCCCGGTTGACAGCGAGTGTAGAGAGTGCCGTGCGCCCTTCTACAAGTAAGACCGCGCACATGCAAAGAAGAATGGGCCGGCTACAGGACACTAAGTTGCGGACCCCTCTACCAGAATTTCCGCAGCTCTCTTTACTTTAGCTGCACAGGCTTATGGACTAGCGGCTCAACAGGTAAAACCGGAGACTGCTCTTTGCTACCAGAAGTTGGACCGTCGTTTGTGGGACCCCATCTGTGGACACTACCCCGGCCGTTGCCGGTACTACAACCCCCAATGGATCATCTGTGGCTGAGGAACCTAAGGACATGATAAGTTTGATAACTGAACTGATGTCACTTTGCAATTTCTCTTTTCAACTTAAATGTTTATCTCCCTGCGAGGAGTTCCTCTATTCTTTCAATTAAACTGTTATAGTGTTAACCCTCCCTTGCGTCACTGCATCCCACAACCTGCTTACATTTGGCGTAGTTGAAAGGATGCATTCTACGGGCATAGAGGCAGCAGACCAAGTGGCCATGGGTGCCCCAAGGGCCGGCTTGCTGCTGGAGGCCATGCTCAGCAATCTTCCAAAGTTTACAGGGAGCAAACACTGCTGTGGGACTGGACTGAGTGGGTTAAAGGTATGCTGAGGATGCATCCTATAACCCCCGCTATGCAAGCAGAAATTGCTGTGATGGCCCTGGATGGGGAAGCTAGATGTCCTGTAATGTTTTGGCCCCCGCATGAGCGGAACATCTTCACCAAGGTGTTGCAAATTTTGGAGGAGATGAATGAGGACCCCCACTGATGTTGGAGAATTGTGGATGAGATTGTTTAGCCGCGTTCAAAGGGAGGGGGAATCTGTGACCCAATATATGAACGCATTACAAGAGGTGCATGCAACGATCGCTAAGTGGGATGATGTGGGCGTGGGAACTCCCGATGTGATCTTGAGAGAACAACTTGTAGCAGGCCTCAGGGATGCACCGCTTAAGCAAGCCTTGTGGGAGTGCCTGCGTACTAATCCGCACTTGACTTTCATAGATATCGGGGTGGAAGTGCGCGTGCGGGAGCAGGGGACGGCAGCCTCGGCAGGGAAGGTATGGAGCAGGGAAGTACCCGCCTCACCCGCGGCGGAGCCAGGATGGGCCAGCGGGTTCCGGAAGGAAATTTGGGAAGAGTGGTCTGACCTCAAAAGGGCCCCCCCTTTGGCTCCAAATCCATCCAAAGCCAGGACTGACCCTGAGTCTCACTTACCCAATGCACATCATCAGGAAATGTGGCAATCCCAAGCAAAGAGACAATCGACCTGTTTCAAGTGTGGGTACATTGGACACTATGCCAGAGGATGTGCAAGACAGGGGTGGCCACTTACCTGGCGGTCGTTAAACTAGTGGGATCCGTGACTGGCGGATGTAGCCTAGAGCCTGAGCAGCCAACAAGGAGAGAAGGCAGTCCTGATACTTTAATTTCCCTGAGCCCCCTCGTGTGGGCTGTAATGGACGGTTGAGCCGTCCGCTGTCTAGTTGATACCGGTGTCCAGGTGACTACCATGCCAGAAACGTATTTTAGGTGTAATTTTCCTGAAGCAGCGCGGCCTGAGTGGAGACCAGTGATCAAGTTAACGGCGGCCAATCATTTGCCCATCCCGGTCACAGGGGTGGTCTAGATGCAGATGACAGTGTGCGGCAAAGCTGTGGAACAGAAGGGAGTCATGTTGACCGCCGGGGACCCTGGCAATGGCCCTGCAGTGACTTTGGGGATGAATGTGCTGAAAGAATTCGGGACTTTTTTGATCAGCGAGTTGCCAGATGCTTTTCTAGACCGATGAACCCACGAACCCCCCAGAGGAAGGTATTTCAACAATTCATCCGAGTTGCCCAGGCCCAAGAAATGTCGAGTGAAGGGAAAGTTTTAGGAAAAGTGATAGTCCCTGCCGCTGCTAAACTCGTTCTACTGCCTGGTCAGACTGTGCTCACACTGCCTGTATGAGCCTGTACACCACTCGAATTGGTGGAAGTCCAGATAGAGCCAACCTTGATAGACCAAATACCTTCGGGACTCCTCACTGCTCGGACACTAGTCACCGTCCGTGACGGTAACGTACTGGTGCCGTGTGTCTATCTGGGAGATGACAATATTACTCTCTCGCCCAAGAGTGAAGTGGCACAGATGCTGGGCATGCCGGAAGAACTGATGCAACCGAAGGTCATCCAGTTAGCAGTAAAATAAGGGGACCCTTGGACTGTCTGTTACCATGAACCAGGAGCACCCATCTGGAAGCACGAAGGAGGGGCGTCGGATCTTGGAACAGATGCGGGCTGAATTGACGGGACTCTCACCGCAACAGGTGCAAAGGTGGAAGCTGTGCTGGAGAGTTACCAAGATGTCTTTGCTTGTCATGAAGACGACTTCGAATGTACTACAGCTATAACCCATGAGATACCCACAGGAAGTGCCGCACCGATCCGGGAGAGATATCGGCAGACCCCGCTGCAGATGTTCAAAGAAGTGAAAGAAATGTTGGCACACATGCTGCAGAGTGGAATCATACGGGAGAGTCAGAGCCCGTGGGCAGCTCCCATCGTTCTAATTTGAAAGAAGGATGGGACCCTACGTTTTGTGTCAACTATAGGTGACTAAATGCCTGTACGGTGCGGGATTCCTACCCCCTGCCTAGAATTGAGGCGTTGTCTGACTTGGAGAAGGCAAAGTATTTTTTCCCCTGGATCTGGCCAGCAGATACTGGCAGGTGCCTATGGCTGAGCACGATCGGACGAAGACAGCGTTCATATTGCCCATGGGACTATTTGAATTCAATCAGATGCCCTTCAGCCTGACTAACGCCTCTGGAACATTTCAGCGATTGCTGGAGAGATGCTTGGGAGATCTGAACTTTGAAGCTACACTCATCTATCTGGATGATATCAGTGTCTATAAAGCCACTTTTGAAGAACACCTTTGGCGGCTGGAGCAAGTGTTGAGTCAACTACAGAAGCACGGCCTGAAAGTGAAGTCCCAGAAATGTCACCTCTTCCGTAAGCAAATTGAGTACCTAGGACATGTCGTATCCACTGAAGGATTGAAAAGATAGCTGCAGTACAGTGGGGAGATAGCCAAGACAAAGTCTTCCGAGCCTTGAAGATGGCCTTGGCTGAGGCACCAATACTTGCCTACGCAGATTCTCCCAGACTTCTACACACCTATGGAAGTCTCCATGGTCTGGGGGCCTTCTTATCGCAAATACAGGAAGGGAAAGAACGAGTGATTGCCTACGTGAGCTTGTCCCTCCACGACGCTGAATGGAACCCGGACAATTACAGTTCCTTCAAGCTGGAGATGCTGGCGTTGGTATGGGCAATGACGGAAAAGTTTGCCAAATATTTGTCAGGGTCCGAAGTCTTGGTGCGCACTGATAACAATCCTCTGGCCCACCTAGAAAATGCAAAACTGGGGGCCCTGGAACAAAGATGGATTGCCCGCATGGCGAAGTATAGTTACAAGACTGCATATCGGAAAGGAGCCGAGAATGCACATACTGATGCTCTTTCCCGAGTAACTCATGAGCGACCGGGACGCGATCAAGACAAAGAGTTGGAGGCAGAAGAGATTCCTGGATTCCGGGACCTTGCCAGGTTGTTGGCGGCGACGCAGGGACAGATCGGAGAGGCATCGGGAGGACAGGTGCTGGGACGACCTCAAGATGACTGGGTGCAACAGCAGGAAGATAGGGAAATCACCCAATTGAGACAGTGGGTGGCTTTGAAGCGACTCCCCAGCCGAAGTGAAAGAGACGCTCTGTCCCCGGTGACTCAGCAGATTCTCAGACAGTGGGAGAGGCTCTAATTAGAAGATGGCTTGCTGTATACTGTGGAAAAGTGCAGTTGGTACAGGAGTTGGGGATAACCTGGCAAGTGGAGCTCCCAGAGAAGTTGATCGACATAGTGGCTATGGAGGCCCATGAGAGAGGGGCTCACTTTGGCCTGGAGAAGAAGCTGGTTACAGAAGCTGGTATATCACCACCGATTGAAGACTGCAGTATAGGAGGTCTGTCACCAATGTCAGAGCTGTGAACTGGCTAAACCCCCGGAACAGAGAGCCCCCACACAGACCATCGTGACTTCTGCCCCCTTAGAGTTATTGATGATTGACTAATTGACCGTGGGTCCAGCTCATCTCGGGTATGAACATTGCCTGGTGATGACTGATCACTTTACCAAGCTAGCTGTGGTGACTCTGACCCGGGATCAGACTGCCGAGTCCGCTGCACAGGCTATCTGTCGAGACTTTAGGCGAGTGTACGATTGCCTGAAGAGGATTCATTCCGACCAAGGCACTTGTTTTCAAGTCCGAGAGATGGAGGAATTACATCGTCTGTACCAGATTGAAAAGTCAAGGATGACGCCTTATCATCCTCAGGGGAATGGAGCCTGTGAACACTTCAATTGGATACTAATCCAGATGCTGAGAACATTGGAGGAAGATCGGAAAGTACGATGGCCTGAGTACATGGCTGAACTGGTCTCGGTGTACAACAATCGAGTTCACAGTACAACCGAATACACTCTGTATACCCTGCTGTTTGGGCGGAAAGGACAGGAGATCAGAGATGGAATTGGATCCAGAAGAAGACTACCCACGGACGGGGGTGTCTTCCTGGGTCCGAGAACATCGACATCAGCTGCAGACTCTTCATCGGCTGGTGCAGACCAAGTTCCAGGAAATCGAGCATCATGAAGCGCCACCCATTCGAGGGACAGCTGTTAAGGCAGGAGATCGAGTGCTAGTCAGAGACTAGTGGCCCCGGGGCAAGTTAGAAAATCAATGGGAAAAAACCCATATCGGGTGAAATGCCGAGTTGGAACCGATGGTCCAGTGTATGAAGTTCAACCCGAAGGAGAAGAGGGGGCACTTACCCAAATAGTCCACCGTAGCATGTTGCATCATTGCCTGTCCTGGAACCCTGTAGAAGAGAAAGAGTCAAGTCCCACCAAAACGCTCTCTCCCGCGGTTTCCGATTGTGATGAGGAAGAACCACTTGTATCATTCTCAGACTTGGATAGTCTGCCGCTCGCCAGTCCAAGGGAAGTGTGTCAAGAAAACCGGAACACGGCTATCACATTCGCAGGGGGCTTATCTTAGTTATCCCACCGCTGCCACCAAATGTGATGAAAAACAGCAAACAAATCTATTGATCTATCAATTAACCGCAGGGGCTAATTTTAGTTATCCCACTGCTTCCAACAATATGTCATGAACTGCAGGGATTTATGTATATCCCACTTTTCGGTTCCACAGCTCTCCGGCGCCCCCCTTACCCTCAGGTCAGTCAGGGAACTACACCTAGGGTAATTAGTCGCCGGTCGGGCCGATTGGACGTGTACTGGCTATTAGGCATGCTGCAGCGAGAGAATTATAACTGCTCCTAGCCGCAGCTAAACAATAAGCTTATAAAACCCATTCCATCACTGCCAGCTTTACTCATCTAACTCATCTAGCTCAGAACACACTTCGCTGCCACCAGCTCTGATTCCTCGAAAGAGGGGTCCGAAGCCAACCCAAATTAGTAGCGTGATTCACTTCAGGGTACGCACAGATCCGTTATAGAGCAAGGAGAAACAAAACTAATAATTTTATATTTTACTCCAAAAAGGTAGGGAGTGTTTACAGAAGGTATAAAAAGATTTTACAATATGAGACAATAAAAGTATGTACAAGACAATTACAAAATAACAGGGATTAAAAAATGCACTCACATTTTGCTTAGATCATTTCAGGCTGACCATGCTGTGCGGGGGATAGGCGATGTCATAATGCATCACAGACTCTCTGTATCTCAGGTTTCCCAGGCAAGAATAATCCCTGTTATTTTGCAATTGTCTTGTACATACTTTTATTGTTACTGAGTGACAGTAACTTATACTTCTAGGCTATGACATCACTAAAGGGGCTGAGTTGCAGGTGCCCTCCCCTTCTCTCAGACATGCAAACTTGCTAAGAAAGCTTTTTAGCTACATAACTCGGCTGGAGAACCTAGCAGAATAATGTCATAACCATCACTCATCTTGTTTTAGAGTTAGCTTCCTATCAACTCTAAACATGGCGTGGCTATTCAACTCGGTTCAGGAGAAATTAATTTCTCGGATTCCGCTGGCGCTAGACCTTAGAAAAAGGCGCTGGAGCGTAGCTTAAATATTGCAGGTCCCAAATATGTATTTTTCATATTCATAACATCAACTGGTGTCGAGTTATGTCCTAATGGTTAGATTCTAAATCTATGCTATGGAAGACCCAAAGCACATTTTGGAGACCAAGGGTCGTATTCTGCTAATTACCACATTCCTTAGGGAGGGGGGGGGAAGAAGGAGTGAGAGAGAACAGCGTGCAGCTGCTGGCAAGGGGGAAGAGAAGCTGCTCTCTGTGCAGCTCTAAAGGATGCAGCAGAGCTCAGTGTTTGAATGGAAGATTCTAGAAAGGTGTATTAATAAGGAAAACCATAGCTCATGTTCATATTTTTGTGACAAAGTACGTAGGCCTGAAACCTCAGAGATGGCTGATTCGTTGGACCCGGACCTGCTCCCATTGTCCACATTGTCCACCACTCAATCTGGCTCCACCACTCAACCTGAACCACGCCGTACTGAGCGGACGATAGCTGGGATAACTCCCATTTGTTATGAACAAGACCAGATTATTTGGCAGCTAATTGTTTGAGAAATGAAGGAGTGTGAACGTCTGCTGAAGGAACTCTCATTCGTGGAATGTCGAGCTCAAGGTAGAGGGGAGAGTGGAAGGAGGAGGACCGGGCTGCGGGTACCTGTATTGAGCCGGGTCCAGAACTGCCGAGGCTGCATCCTGTGTTGCCCAGGGGAAGGAATAGGAGACCGGACAGGCCCTGTGACCCAGGATGAGGGGTGTTTTTAAACTGGAATCAGAGCCATCAGGGAGACTGCAGGAGGGTGAGCAGAGCCCTCCGCACCCCAAGCATCTGTGCTGCGACGTACTGCAGCCGACATCTCCCGGTCACTCCAGTGGGACAGCGAGTGTAGAGAGTGCTGTGCGCCCCGCTACAAGTAAGTTGCGCACAGGCAAAGAAGCATGGGCCGGCTACAGGATACTAGGTTGCGGTCCCCTCTGCTGGACAGCACACATCAGCCCACACTTAGAATCATAGAATCTTGATCCTGGGATTTCTGCAGCTCTCTTTACTTTAGCTGCACAGGCTTATGGACTAGTGGCTCAACGGGTATAACCGGAGACCGCCCGTTGCCGCCAGAAGTTGGATCGTTGTTTGTGGGACCCCATCTGCGGACACTACCCCGGCCGTTGCCGGTACTACAATCCCCAACGGATCATCTGCGGCTGAGGAACCCAAGGACACAAGAAGTTTGATAACTGGGCTGTGGTTACTTTGCAATTTCTCTTTTCAACTTAACTGTTTATCTCCCTGTGAGGAGTTCCTCTATTGTTTCAATTATACTGTTAACCCTTGGTCTGCCTCCCTTGCATCGCTGCATCCCACAACCTGCTTACACAGCCATTTGGTAAATTCAAAAAAGTTCATTTTTTTTCTCATTAATGTCCACACTGCACCCCATCTTGACTGAAAAAAAAACAGAAATGTAGAAATTTCTGGAAATTTTTTAAAAAAGAAACTGAAATATTGCATAGTCATAAGTATTCAGACCCTTTTCTCAGTATTGAGTAGAAGCACCCTTTTGAGCAAGTACAGCCATGAGCCTTCTTGGGAGTGATGCAACAAGTTTTTCACAACTGGATTTAGGGATCCTCTGCCATTCTTCCTTGCAGAACATCTCCAGTTCCGTCAGGTTGGATGGTGAATGTTGGTGGACAGCCATTTTTAGGTCTCTCCAGAGATGCTCAATTGGGTTTAGGTAAGGGCTCTGGCTGGGCCAGTCAAGAATGGTTACAGAGTTGTTCTGAAGCCAATCCTTTGTTATTTTAGCTATGTGCTTAGAGTCATTGTCTTGTTGGAAAGGGAACCTTCGGCCAAGTCTGAGGTCCAAAGCACTCTGGAAGAGGTTTTCATCCAGGATATCTCTGTACTTGGCCGCATTCATGTTTCCTTCAATTGCAATCAGTCATCCTGTCCCTGCAGCTGAAAAATACCCCCATAGAATGATGCTGCCACCACCATGTTTCACTGTTGGGATTGTATTGGGCAGGTGATGAGCAGTGCCTGGTTTTCTCCACACATACTGCTTAGAATTATCACCAAAAAGTTCTATCTTCATCTCATCAGACCAGAGAATCTTATTTCTCAAAGTCTGTGAGCCCTTCATGTGTTTTTTATCAAACTCTATGCAGGCTTTCATATGTCTTGCACTGAGGAGAGGCTTCCGTTGGGCCACTCTGCCATAAAGGCCCAACCGATGGAGGGCTGCAGTGATAGTTGACTTTGTGGGCCTTTCTCCCATCTCCCTACTGCATCTGTGGAGCTCAACCACAGTGATCATGGATTCTTCTTTACCTGTCTCACCAAAGCTCTTCTCCCATGATTGCTCTGTTTGGCTGGATGGCCAGGAAGACTTCTGGTGGTCCCAAACTTCTTCCATTTAAGGATTATGGCGGCCAATGTGCTCTTAGGAACCTTGAGTACTGCAGAAATTCTTTTGTAACCTTGGCCAGATTTGTGCCTTGACACACCTCTGAGCTCCTTGGCCAGTTCTTTTGACCTCATGATTCTCATTTGGTCTGAGATGCACTGTGAGCTGTGAGGTCTTATACAGTGGGGAAAAAAGTATTTAGTCAGCCACCAATTGAGCAAGTTCTCCCACTTAAAAAGATGAGAGAGGCCTATAATTGACATCATAGGTAGACCACAACTATGAGAGTCAAAATGAGAAAACAAATCCAGAAAATCACCTTGTCTGATTTGGCAAGATTTACTTTGCAAATTATGGTGGAAAATAGGCATTTGGTCACCTAAAAACATGCAAGATTTCTGTCTGTCACAGACCTGTAACTTCTTCTTTAAGAGGATTCTCTGTCCTCCACTCATTACCTGTAGTAATGGCACCTGTTTGAACTTGTTATCAGTATAAAATACACCTGTCCACAACCTCAAACAGTCACACTCCAAACTCCACTATGGTGAAGATGAAAGAGCTGTGGAAGAACACCAGAAACAAAATTGTAGCCCTGCACAAGGCTGGGAAGACTGAATCTGCAATAGGCAAGCATCTTGGTGTGATGAAATCAAGTGTGGGAGCATTAATAAGAAAATGGAAGACATACAAGACCACTGATAATCGCCCTCGATCTGGGGCTCCACGCAAGATCTCACCCCATGGGGTCAAAATTATCACAAGAACGGTGAGCAAAAATCCCAGAACCACACCGGGGGATCTAGTGAATGACCTGCATAGAGCTGGGACCAACATAACAAAGGTTACCATCAGTAACACACTACGCCGCCAGGGACTCAGATCCTGCAGTGCCAAACGTGTCCTCCTACTTAAGCCAGAACATGTCCGGGCCCGTCTGAACTTTGCTAGAGAGCATTTGGATTATCCAGAAGAGTATTGGAAGAATGTCATACGGTCTGATGAAACTAAAGTAGAACTGTTTGGTAGAAACAAAACTCGTCACGTTTGGAGGAGACAGAATGCTGAGTTGCATCCAAAGAATGCCATACCTACTGTGAAGCATGGGGGTGGCAACTGTTAGGGTTGCGGATCACACTAATTATAAAATATAAAAAGTACGATCGCGACCCGGGGTCTACGTGCAGAGATGGTAAACTTCTGCTCGGTAATGGCGGAGTATTAACTACACACAGACGGGTTAACCACTGACTCGGTGTGCACAGGGGCGAACTCTGTTACCTCACAGAGCCGCTGGAACAAATGCCGGAGCCTGTTAACGTCACAGGACCGCTATAACGTAGTAAAAAGCACTAGTGAAGTGGTCACAGGACTCAGCTCCAAGGCCACGGGGATGGAGTCCTTCTAGACCCACAGGTGCATGGAACCGCTACTGGGATGCCAGGGGTAGACTCTTAAGGAATACTGTGCCCTGTTAACAATCACAAGGTGCAGAAGACAGTTGCTTACCGCACTGAATGAGAACAGCGCCACATGGGCGGATGCCACTAACCAGCCTAAGAATAGAGCTGGAAAGCGCACTATCTGCGCATGGCGCTGCTCTGACAGATGCTGCAGTACATGCGGTACAATGGTGCTGTGTGCTGAATGGCGCCCTCAGGCGCTAACATGTGAGAGGAGCTTGGAGCACTGCTGTTGTGAACTCTCTCGATTTGACTTCTGAGTCGAGGCTCCCTCTGGTGGTTACTCTGGGTAGTGGAGCTGGCCGAAGTCTGCCACCTGATGACGATGATTGGAAATCAGGGGTTACTGACTGGAGTATTTAAGTGAGCAGCCTTCCTTCAGTGGCTGCTGGTGATTAGTTTCTTCCTGTGCATTCTGAGGTCTGCTGTCTCCTGCCTGATCCTGCATTTTTCAGTTAAGTTGTTCATTTGCTAATCCTTTGCTTCTGATCTGGTTTTGCCTCTTTCTGCTTTGCTGTGAGGGTTCAGCGAGCTCCCTGCTGGGGCTGTTCTGGACCCCACTCCATATGTTACAGCTTGTGTCAGTTTGTTCAGTCCCCTGTTATATTAGTCTCTTTTGCTTTGCTGCCAGTTCATACCAGAATGCTGATATAGTGGGGGAGAGGTCGTGAGACCTCAGTGTTTTTTGTACATCAGACGTGTTGGATTTTTTAGGGTCTTTGCGTGATTGCAGACAGTGTATTTCCTTTCCTATCCTATCTAGTCAGTTTGGGCCCCATCATTTGCTCAGTCTATTTTCTGCCTGCTTTTGTGTCTCATCTTGTCTTACCGACAATATATGTTTGGGGGCTATCTATTCCTTTGGGGTTATGCTCCGGGGCAGTTTAGATTTCACCTTTCTTGCTTTAGGCTTAGTTAGCTCTCCGGCTGTGCCGAGGCATCTAGGGCATCGTAGGTACACCCCACGGCTACTGCTAGTTGTGTTGTTAGGATTAGGGGTCTGCAATCCGCTAAGTTACCAACCTTTCTGGTTTCCTGGTGGCCTAGCCTATTTCTGCCATCCTCCTCGGTGACCAGTTCATAACAGAATCACCAGCCAAAACTGTAGACTCTAGGGTACTTGAAAGAAGGAAAGAATTGTTAAAAAAAAAAAAGTGTCAGAATTTTTTTTATATATTTTTCCTCTTTTTCTCTGGGGCCGTAGGAGGATTTTTTCTTTAATCGAGACTAAGCAATTGTCCGAACCGTGTTGAGCAGCTCGCTGCTGAAGTGCGGGGAATTTCTGCCTACCTCGCTCAATCATCTGCTGTGGAACCAAAGATTCCTACTCCTGATGTGTTTTCTGGGGATCGGTCAAAGTTTTTGAATTTTAAGAATAATTGTAAATTATTTTTTGCTTTGAAGCCTAACTCATCGGGGAGCTCGGTGCAGCAGGTTAAAATTGTCATCTCCCTGCTGCGCGGCGATCCCCAGGACTGGGCTTTTTCTCTGACACCTGGAGATCCTATTCTGGATAATGTGGATGCGTTTTTTCAAGCCCTGGGGTTGTTGTATAATGAACCTAAAGTTTTTGATCAAGCTGAGAAAACCTTATTGGCATTGAACCAGGGTCAGGATTCTGCAGAGTTATATTGTCAAAAATGCCGAAAGTGGCCGGTCCTTACTAAATAGAATGATGATGCCCTGGCAGCTCTCTTTCAGAAAGGGTCCTAAAGAGGTCTCAATATTTACTGCCCTTCCCAATATCATAGATATCCAAAAAGAAAATGGAAAAATAAGGCGCATCACAAAGTAACTTAGTTTACATATATTTTATTTTTTATTTTATTGGTGCCCATAAAGATAAGATACAGGAGAAGAAAACATACAGGTGTGAACACCACCCATTAGTTATGCACAAATCCACATCAAAAGGACTGCATGGTAAAGAGATGCATGTATATAGAGTGCAGCACATAAACAATGATATAAAAATAAGCGCATGTGCGCCACTAAAAAGAGAGTATATGTCTAACAATAAGCACGTCCCAAATGAGGACAATGATAGATGAACACTGATATGAAGCCAATACTACAATGATGTGCCGCAAACAACAATGATATAAAGTGCTATGTGCATGCGTAAGTGCAAATGTGCATGTTGCATCCAGTTTACATATGAATATGGCAGCAAGATATGCTAGCCAAAAATAACTATGCATCATATAACTATCTGTGTGCCCAATAATATAAATGAGTGCGTAGTGTGATATAAATCACAGCTGCCTCCACTGGGGTAAATATCTAGGACGCAGTATACAATAGTAATAAGGGTACACAGAATGAGTACATAGGTATATGAATATCTTATACTGGCGCAAAAAAAAATATGCCAATTATGCATCAATGCTCAATGATCGGATAATCCGTATGTCAGCACTGATAGAACTATATACAAGTGTATATTCCAATGCTAGGTTACACAGGAGTCCATGTACTGGCACATAATACATTCTAAGCACATAGTGATTGCACAATGCCCGCTTGCATAACAACCCTTAATCAGATGGACAGACTTTTAAGCAAAGTGCTATATGCATAACTCGGGGTGAAGAGACAAACCACCCCCAGGTATGCATATAGCACTGTGCTTAAAAGTCTGTCCATCTGATTAAGGGTTGTTATGCAAGCGGGCATTGTGCAATCACTATGTGCTTAGAATGTATTATGTGCCAGTACATGGACTCCTGTGTAACCTAGCATTGGAATATACACTTGTATATAGTTCTATCAGTGCTGACATACGGATTATCCGATCAGAGAGCATTGATGCATAATTGGCATATTTTTTTTGCGCCAGTATAAGATATTCATATACCTACAGTGGGGAAAAAAAGTATTTAGTCAGTCAGCAATAGTGCAAGTTCCACCACTTAAAAAGATGAGAGGCGTCTGTAATTTACATCATAGGTAGACCTCAACTATGGGAGACAAACTGAGAAAAAAAAATCCAGAAAATCACATTATCTGTTTTTTTTCCATTTTATTTGCATATTATGGTGGAAAATAAGTATTTGGTCAGAAACAAGCAATCAAGATTTCTGGCTCTCACAGACCTGTAACTTCTTCTTTAAGAGTCTCCTCTTTCCTCCACTCATTACCTGTAGTAATGGCACCTGTTTAAACTTGTTATCAGTATAAAAAGACACCTGTGCACACCCTCAAACAGTCTGACTCCAAACTCCACTATGGCGAAGACCAAAGAGCTGTCAAAGGACACCAGAAACAAAATTGTAGCCCTGCACCAGGCTGGGAAGACTGAATCTGCAATAGCCAACCAGCTTGGAGTGAAGAAATCAACTGTGGGAGCAATAATTAGAAAATGGAAGACATACAAGACCACTGATAATCTCCCTCGATCTGGTGCTCCACGCAAAATCCCACCCCGTGGGGTCAGAATGATCACAAGAACGGTGAGCAAAAATCCCAGAACCACGTGGGGGGACCTAGTGAATGAACTGCAGAGAGCTGGGACCAATGTAACAAGGCCTACCATAAGTAACACACTACGCCACCATGGACTCAGATCCTGCAGTGCCAGACGTGTCCCACTGCTTAAGCCTGTACATGTCCGGGCCCGTCTGAAGTTTGCTAGAGAGCATTTGGATGATCCAGAGGAGTTTTGGGAGAATGTCCTATGGTCTGATGAAACCAAACTGGAACTGTTTGGTAGAAACACAACTTGTCGTGTTTGGAGGAAAAAGAATACTGAGTTGCATCTATCAAACACCATACCTACTGTAAAGCATGGTGGTGGAAACATCATGTTTTGGGGCTGTTTCTCTGCAAAGGGGCCAGGACGACTGATCCGGGTACATGAAAGAATGAATGGGGCCATGTATCGTTAGATTTTGAGTGCAAACCTCCTTCCATCAGCAAGGGCATTGAAGATGAAACGTGGCTGGGTCTTTCAACATGACAATGATCCAAAGCACACCGCCAGGGCAATGAAGGAGTGGCTTCGTAAGAAGCATTTCAAGGTCCTGGAGTGGCCTAGCCAGTCTCCAGATCTCAACCCTATAGAAAACCTTTGGAGGGAGTTGAAAGTCCGTGTTGCCAAGCGAAAAGCCAAAAACATCACTGCTCTAGAGGAGATCTGCATGGAGGAATGGGCCAACATACCAACAACAGTGTGTGGCAACCTTGTGAAGACTTACAGAAAACGTTTGACCTCTGTCATTGCCAACAAAGGATATATCACAAAGTATTGAGATGAAATTTTGTTTCTGACCAAATACTTATTTTCCACCATAATATGCAAATAAAATGAAAAAAAACCCAGACAATGTGATTTTCTGGATTTTTATTTCTCAGTTTGTCTCCCATAGTTGAGGTCTACCTATGATGTAAATTACAGACGCCTCTCATCTTTTTAAGTGGTGGAACTTGCACTATTGCTGACTGACTAAATACTTTTTTTCCCCACTGTATGTACTCATTCTGTGTACCCTTATTACTATTGTATACTGCGTCCTAGATATTTACCCCAGTGGAGGCAGCTGTGATTTATATCACACTACACACTCATTTATATTATTGGGCACACAGATAGTTATATGATACATAGTTATTTTTGGCTAGCATATCTTGCTGCCATATTCATATGTAAACTGGATGCAATATGCACATTTGCACTTACGCATGCACATAGCACTTTACATCATTGTTGTTTGCGGCACATCATTGTAGTATTGGCTTCATATCAGTGTTCATCTATCATTGTCCTCATTTGGGACGTGCTTATTGTTAGACATATACTCTCTTTTTAGTGGCGCACATGCGCTTATTTTTATATCATTGTTGATGTGCTGCACTCTGTATACATGCATCTCTTTACCATGCAGTCTTTTTTATGTGGATTTGTGCATAACTAATGGGTGGTGTTCACACCTGTATGTTTTCTTCTCCTGTATCTTATCTTTATGGGCACCAATAAAATAAAAAATAAAATATATTTATATTAAGTTACTTTGTGATGCACCTTATTCTTCCATTTTCTTTTTGGATATCTCTTTCAGAAAGGTCTGGCAGAAACCGTAAAAGATGTTATGGTGGGATTTCCTGTCCCCTCTGGTCTTAACGACTCTATGTCATTAGCCATTCAAATTTATTGTTTACATGAACGTAAAACTACGCGAAAGGCGGTGCTGCCTTTTGAACAAACTTCTGAACCCATGCAATGTGATAGGGTTTTGTCTAGGGCGCAACGTCAAGAGTTTAGAAGGCGTAATAAGTTGTGCTTCATTTGTGGGGACGCCTCTCATGTTATTTCTGTCTGCCCTAAACGAGAAAAATGTTTTGCTCACTCATTTGCAGTGGGTAGTGTACAGCCTAAGTTTTTTGGTGGTTACCTTGATCTGCTCCTTGTCTACATTTTCTGCTAAGGCTTTTGTTGATTCAGGAGCAGCTTTGAATCTGATGGATTTTGACTTTGCCAAATGTTGTGGTTTTCCCATGGTGCCCCTGTGGACCCCTATTCCTTTGAGGGGTATTGATGCTACCCCTTTGGCAGAGAATAAACCCCAGTTTTGGACCCAGGTGATAATGCGGGTAGCCCCGGACCACCAAGAGAATTGTCAATTTTTGTTGTTGCACAATTTACATGATAATATTGTACTCGGTTTTCCTTGGTTGCAAACCCATAATCCTGTTTTGGATTGGAAATCTGTGTCTGTAGTGAATTGGGGTTGTCAATGTGTTCTTAGTGACACTCCTGTTTTCTCCACCTCTCCCCAGTCTCATGATGTTCCTGACTATTTGGCCGATTTTTCTGATGTTTTTAGTGAGAGTAAGTCCGCGTCTTTGCCTCCTCATAGGAGTTATGACTGCGCAATTGAGTTAATGCTCCGTTGTAAATTTCCCAAGGGTCAGCTTTTCAACTTATCGGAGTCACGTGCCCCGTCCTGAGTGACACGGCCAGCAGGCCGGTAACTGATACAACAGGACGTGGCACGTGTAATTGTCCTATGTGACGCGGCCCGCAGGCTGGTAACTAATGCAATAAGACAAGGGGATAGGGAAAACCTAGGTAACAATAACAATGGTGGCCCTGCGATAGGGAACGGGGAAGTGGAGACCTTCTGCACTGCCCTGAGTCAGTGTCTCTACACTCCTAACGTTCCCTAGGCCGGTTCCGCACCTGGCGCCGATCAGGAACCTAAAAACCCTGACTCGCCCTGCACCTAAACCCTCGCTAGGGAATTGGTCGGTGCGGAAACTAATCCCACCACTGCACTAAACACACATAAGGAAAAGTGACATAACAGGGGAACACCACTTAGCTTTGCTCTGTCGCTAACGCTCCCAGCAACAGAGCCCACCACCTGCGTGCATCTTTTCCTCCACCGAGTCCAACATCTGGGTGCACTGTCCAGAAACGGATCTTCTCAGCACCATAGTGCAGCCTTGGAGCAAACAGAGTCCACACCTGCGTGCAGCTGTCCCGAAAAAGAGTCCAGCAAATGAGTCCAGCTTTTCTGCCAAAGAGTCCAACATTTTAAGTCCAGCTTTCCGCAACCGAGAAGTTTTTGGGTTTTGCTAATTTCTACCGTAAATTTATAAGTAATTTTTCTGGTATTGTTAAACCACTGACGGATTTGACCAAAAAGGGAGCTGATGTGGTGAATTGGTCTCCAGAGGCAGTATCGGCATTTCAGGAGCTTCACTTCTGCTCCAGTTCTACTGCAACCTGATGGTTCACTCCTATTTCAGGTGGAGATAGATGCTTCTGAGATTGGCGCAGGAGCTGTTTTGTGTCAAAGAGATCCGGTAACCTCTAAGATGAATCCCTGTGCCTTTTTTTCTCGAAAATTTTCCCCATCTGAACTTAACTATGACGTGGGGAATCGGAAATTGTTGGCCATGAAGTGGGCATTTGAAGAGTGGAGACATTGGTTGGAGGGAGTTAGACATCAAGTTGTGGTCCTCACTGACCACAAGAATTTTATTTATCTTGAATCAGCCAAACGCTTGAATCCTAGACAGGCTAGGTGGGCCTTGTTTTTCACACGTTTTAATTTTGTGGTCTCCTTTCTTCCAGGCGCTAAGAATGTTAATGCAGTCGCCCTTTCTAGGAGTTTCTTTGCGGATTCTCTTGATGTGACCGAGCCTACTACCATTCTAAATGAGGGTGTAGTTCTTTCCACCATCTCACCCGATTTGAAACGTGCCCTGGAGGAATTTCAGGATGACAAACCTGAACGATGCCCTATGGGAAAATTGTATGTCCCTGACCAGTGGAGGAAAAGAGTAATGTCTGAAATTCATTGCTCCGCGTTAGCTGGTCATGCAGGTATTTTTGGTACCAGAGATTTGGTGAGTCTGTCTTTTTGGTGGCCTGCCTTATCTCGTGATGTCAGGAATTTTGTTCAGTCCTGTTGGACTTATTCTCGGTCCAAGCCCTGTTCTCGTTCTAGTGGTTTGTTGATGCCCCTGCCGGTGCCCAGGAGGCCATGGACCCATATCTGAATGGATTTTATTTCTGATCTCCCTGTCTCTCAGAGAATGACTGTTATCTGGGTGATCTGTGATAGATTTTCTAAGATGGTCCATCTTGTACCACTCCCAAAGTTGTCTTCTTCTTAGTTGGTGCCTTTGTTTTTACAACAGGTGGTTCATTTGCGCTGGATTCTTGAGAACATTGTGTCGGACAGAGGAGTCCAGTTTGTTTACAGATTTTGGAGAGCTTTTTGTTCCAAACTGGGAATTCAGTTATCTTTCTCCTCTGCATTTGATCCTCAGACCAATGGGCAGACTGAGAGAACAAACCAGACTTTGGAATCCTATTTTAGTTGTTTCATATCTGCTGATCAAGATGACTGGGTCTTATTTTTGCCCTTGGCCGAATTTGCGCTAAACAATAGGGCTAGTTCTGCCACTTTGATGTCTCCTTTTTTCTGTAACTTTGGGCTTCATCCTCTATTTTCTTCGGGGCAGGTGGAAGCTTCGGCCTGCCCAAGTGTGGATTCTTTGGTAGAGAGAATGCAGCAGATTTGGGACCAAGTAGTGGATAAGTTGTCCCACTCTCAGGAAAAGGCCCAACGGTTTTCCAACCGGCATAGGACCATTGGTCCCCGGTTTAAAGTGGGTGATATGTTTTGGATGTCCTCAAAAAATATTCCTATGAAGGTTGTGCGTCCAAAATTCAAGCCAAGCTTCATTGGACCTTATAAGATTTTGGAAATCCTTAACCCCGTTTCTTTCCGTTTGGCTCTTCCAGTTAGGTTAGTTGCTCTTCCAGTTACGTTTAAGATTTATAACGTTTTTCACAAATCTTTGTTGAAAAGGTTTGTGGAGCCAGTAGTTCCCATGGTGGCGCCCCCTGACCCTGTATTGGTTAAGGGTAACTTGGAGTATGAGGTAAAGAAGATATTGGATTCTCATCTGGCTAGACGGAGTCTCCAGTACTTGGTCAAGTGGAAAGGTTATGGCCAGGAGGATAATTCTTGGGTCTCTGCTTCTGACATTCATGCCGAGAGATTGGTTCGTGCTTTTCACCGGGCCCATCCTGATCGGCCTGGTGGCGTGGATGAGGGTTTGGTGACCCCTCCTCAAGGGGGGAGTACTGTTGTGAGCTCTCTCGATTTGACTTCTGAGTCGGGGCTCCCTCTGGTGGTTACTCTGGGTAGTGGAGCTGGCCGAAGTCTGCCACCTGACGACGATGATTGGAAATCAGGGGTTACTGACTGGAGTATTTAAGTGAGCAGCCTTCCTTCAGTGGCTGCTGGTGATTAGTTTCTTCCTGTGCATTCTGAGGTCTGCTGTCTCCTGCCTGATCCTGCATTTTTCAGTTAAGTTGTTCATTTGCTAATCCTTTGCTTCTGATCTGGTTTTGCCTCTTTCTGCTTTGCTGTGAGGGTTCAGCGTGCTCCCTGCTGGGGCTGTGCTGGACCCCGCTCCATATGTTACAGCTTGTGTCAGTTTGTTCAGTCCCCTGTTATATTAGTCTCTTTTGCTTTGCTGCCAGTTCATACCAGAATGCTGATATAGTGGGGGAGAGGTTGTGAGACCGCAGTGTTTTTTGTACATCAGACGTGTTGGATTTTTTAGGGTTTTTGCATGATTGCAGACAGTGTCTTTCCTTTCCTATCCTATCTAGTCAGTTTGGGCCCCATCATTTGCTCAGTCTATTTTCTGCCTGCTTTTGTGTCTCATCTTGTCTTACCGACAATATATGTTTGGGGGCTATCTATTCCTTTGGGGTTATGCTCCGGGGCAGTTTAGATTTCACCTTTCTTGATTTAGGCTTAGTTAGCTCTCCGGCTGTGCCGAGGCATCTAGGGCATCGTAGGTACGCCCCATGGCTACTGCTAGTTGTGTTGTTAGGATTAGGGGTCTGCAATCCGCTAAGTTACCAACCTTTCTGGTTTCCTGGTGGCCTAGCCTATTCCTGCCATCCTCCTCGGTGACCAGTTCATAACACCCTGCGGCGCTAGGCAGTGCCACTACTCGGCGCTGACTCTCTCTTTAAACTCTAACTCATACACAACCAAGGGAGGGAGTCATAATGAGTCAGTCACCTGTACACATGCATCCATCATCACACACACAGCTAATGACATGAGTGTATACTAGCGCATGGCCAAGCGGCCATGCAAACCTTTTATAGCAGTGTCCTTCCAGGACCTTCCTGATGGTCCAATCCGATCTGCCTGAGGACCTGAGCATGTGACCTCCGACCTCCAATGAGAGGTTGTCCTACGGGTATGCTCAGTAGGCTGCAAAAAGGACTTAGCCTCTGGAGCTGCTCGCTGCTGGCTAGTGCGGATTACCAAAGCTGAACCAGAGGTGGCAGCAGCAACTAACCTGACAGCACTAGCTTGAGCAAGATGCCGGGACCGATGCCTTTGCTGAGCAGCCTCCTCTGCGGTCAGGACTGAATGGGAGAACGCAGAAGGCAAGGCTCGGGATTCCTCCTGTGCAGAGGCAGGAACCCGACGCCTAACAGCAACATCATGCTTTTGGGCTGTTTCTCTGCAAAGGGACCAGGACGACTTATCCGTGTACATAAAAGAATGAATGGGACCATGTATCGTGAGGAGATTTTCAGTGCAAACCTCCTTCCATCAGCAAGGGCATTGAAGATGGAACGTGGATTGGTCTTTCAACATGATAATGATCCCAAGCACACCGCCAGGGCAACGAAGGAGTCTGTACCTTAACTATACCTTACTTAGGCCTTATTGTTGCCATAGACCGGCACTTAAGTCCAATACCTTTCTCGAGTCTGATTGTAGTCATGGGCTGGCTTTTGAGTCCTATACGTTTCTGAGGCCCAATAATAGTCATGGGCCAGGGTGTGAGGTACACTTTTTCTGGTGTAAATGTAGCTATGGGCCGGGATTTGACCCCTTTACCTTTGTGTAGATACAGTCATTGGAAGGAGCATGAGGTCTTTGCCTTACTCAGGCTTTATTGTAGCCATACACTGGTGCTTGAGTCCTGTACCTTTCTCGGGCTGGATAGTAGTCATGGGCTGGGGTATGATGTTTATATTTTTCAGATACTGGTGAGCACGTTTTCAGGAGTGAGCAGCAAACCCACAAGATGCAGCGCCCCTGAGGGTTCAGTCGCCACAGAGGTACTGCACCTCCTCCTGACGTGTAGTATCCCACTCCTAAGGTAATATGGTAACACCTGACCAGACTCCAGCACCTGCACCCAGCACAGACACCTTAGAACAGCAGAGCACCCTTTATGGCAGGTGCTTTGGTTCATGAAGGGTGCTGGGAGGCGGGTGCTGGGAGGTGGTTGGAGCTTAGATTGCACTAAGAGGAGAAAGCTGACAGGAAGTTAGGTCAGTCCCCTAGAGGGGGAAGCAGAGGAAAGACGTAGATGCAGCAGCCTCCTGTGAGATGGGCTGCTGGCAAGGAAAGAGAGAAAGAGAAAGATCAGTACTTCAGAATAAAGATAGAAAAGGACGGAACGTGAGGAGGAGAGAATTGGGATCGGAGCTAGAGCAGAGCCCTTTCCTAAGTTTAAGCGCCAAAGGTCGGGTGCCGGTATCCAAGGCTGTGTGTGATACTACAGCAGAAACTGGAGGAATAGAAGTTGAGACCACTTTATTCCCACCTAAGACTCAACGACACAGCAGCAGATACGTGTGTGAGCTGGGACATGATTGTAAGGAGTCCCCGAAGTTGGCTACAGCTGCCTGTCATGCGAGTGGAGTTCTGAGTAACAGCAAGAAAGAGGAACTTGAGTGTAATTCATAACTACAAGTATTTCAGATTAGCGCTAGTAAGGAGACGTTCAGAAAAGGCACATGGAAGGGAGTGCTGGAAGGGTGTATTCCATCTACCTGGGAGTTGACTGAGCCCCTCACCTGGAGGACACAGCACAGAAGCGGGCACCTGTGTATATGGAAGAATTAATAATAAGCGGCAGGGGTTTTGTCTGGGGAATTTCCGGAACTCTTTTTTATGGTGGGATGGTTTTTATTCTAATATGTTTTTAATTCACTTTTTTATTCTTTAGTATATGGACCATCATGTTCTATTCCAGATACCATAGTGGGGAGTTGAAGGAGGCGATATACAACACTGGAAGATTCATTAATTATGCTTTTTCACCACAATTTCTTTGGAGGAAAAGAGACTTGGTAGTAGTCCCACTGGAGAATGAATCATGGTTGAGTTGTGGACTATATTAATGGACCTGATGGAGTGGAGGAAAAGAGAAAAAAACACATTTTTTCAGAAAAATATTTTTATTTTGTTCAGTTCAGAATAGAGATGAGCGACTTTGCCTTTTTTCGGGTCGAGTCGGGTTTCATGAAACCCGACTTTCTTAAAAGTCGGGTCGAACGAAATCGGCCGACTAAAGGGAAAAGTCGGTGTCCGACTGAAACATGAAACCCAATGCAAGTCAGTAGGGAAGCAAAGTCGGCAGGGAGTGGAGGACAATAAACACACCTACAGTGCCCATTTCAATGCCAACGACATCAATTCTTATTACTTAAGCTTGTCAACCTTAATTTACTTTATAATAATAGTTACGCATTGAAAACTGGGGGTTATTTGGCTAAAGTTGTGGGGGGTAGGGCTGGCTCCAGGTTTTCGTGTGCCCTGGGCCAAAGAGTGTCAGTGCGCCCTTTTAACACATACCACAATTCCTAATGCTCCGATACAGCACAGAAATATAGGTTTAGTACAATGAAAAATACTTCACTGCTTACATGACATGACTGATGTCTATTTTAAATTCTACAATAGCTCAAAAAACGGACGGTATATTACTCCATACAGTATTATGGCCACCACCTAGTGCGCCATACAGAATAATGAGCTCCATAAATTTCTCCATACAGAATAATTGGTCCCATATAATGTTCCATTCAGTATATGATGAGCTCCACATAATGTTACAGTCTATGTTGGTCCCCATGGATGATGCTCCACTGTCTTATGGGCCCAAATAATGCTCCATAGAGCCCATATATAATGGGCCCCATTTCTAATGCTCCAGTGTATAATGGGCCCCGTAAATGCTACTCCAGTGCCTGATGTCCCCCATTTGGAATGCTCCAGTATATGTTGGTCCCCATGGACGATGCTCCAGTGTGTTATGGGCCCAAATTATGCTCCATATATAATGGGCCCCATTTCTAATGCTCCAGTGTATAATGGGCCCCGTAAATGCTGCTCCAGTGTTTGATGTCCCCCATTTGGAATGCTCCAGTATATGTTGGTCCCCATGGACGATGCTCAGGGTGTTATGGGCCCAAATTATGTTCCATATATAATGGGCCCGATTTCTAATGCTCCAGTGTATAATGGACCCCGTAAATGCTGCTCCAGTGTCTGATGTCCCCCATTTGGAATGCTCCAGTATATGTTGGTCCCCATGGACAATGCTCCAGTGTGTTATGGGCCCAAATTATGCTCCACATACTGTATAATGGGCCCCATTTCTAATGCTCCAGTGTATAATGGGCCCTGTAAATGCTGCTCCAGTGTCTGATGTCCCCCATTTGGAATGCTCCAGTGTATGATGGGCCAAATGGATGATGCTCCAATGTATGATGGGCTCCATATATCATTCTCCAGTGTATATTGCTCCCCAAAAAATGCTCCCAACATTTAAAAAAACTAAATATCTCTCCTCGCTGGGCACTGCTCTACTCTGGACTTCTCAGCATTGCCAACTTCAAGCTCTCTGCACTTGTACTGTTTTGGTAGAGGGCATACAGACGTGATGTCATCGAGCAGGGAGTGGTATGGTATTGCAAGTGCTGTGGCCCTGAGCAAGCATGGGGGGCCCACTCGTGGGCGACGGCACTGGCACAGGGCCCCTCATAGTACGATGGTATGTCTGACGGCAAGTGGGCCCTCCCACCGGCAGAGACACTTTTGCGTACTATGATGGGCCCTGTGCCACTGCCGTCGCCCACGAGTAGGACCCCCACCTGCTCAGGGAACCGGCACTTTCATCTGCACCTTCCTCTGTGTCACCGTGTAAGGTGGTATAGTATGCGGGAAGGGGCACCTGAGTTTCATCAGTGTCACATTCTGGCTCTGTAGAGTGCGAGGGGAATGTAGTGCTGTGGGTCAATGTACCAGCAGAATCATCTAGCAGTGGCTGTGCATCAGTGCACTCCATCTCTGATTCATGTTGGACTGGGGAATTCAGAATTTCACTTGATAACACAGGCATGGCATGTGAAAAGAGCTCCATGGAGTAATCTGAAGTGTGGGCTGCCGCATCCTTCACTTTTAGTGGGAGTGAAGGAGACAAGGAAAGGGGTGGTTCCTGACCAGAAGCCTGCACTGACGACTCAGTGTTTGCATTTTTTTAAACTTCAGAAGAGGAGGCGATAGAGCTGGAGGCTTTTTCGGCAATGTATGGCAAAACCAGTTCCTGATGCTCCGGCTTTAAATGCAGTTTACCTACTCCCAGAAAAGGGAGCCTTAAAGGCCTTCTTGTGCCAGATGATGATGCGGGCTCAACACCTCCTGCCTTAGCTGCTATTGTGCTTTTGGCACTACCAGCAGATGCACCACCACCACCATCAGTACCAGCTGGCCCCCCACACCCACATCCGCGGCCTCTTCCACCATACTTAATAATTTTTGTGAAAATACCAGCAGATATATGGTACTGTTTCAGAAGCGGACAGCTCTATACAGTCTAGGGATAATTGTAAATCTCCGTATATATTTCATGATTCAGACACAGATGATCACAGGCTCAGTATGGATTACACAATAATATAAAAATTTGCAAAAGGGTACAGTATCACTAAACTGTGTTCCAAATTATTATGCAAAAAGAGTTTAGGAGTGATAAGGTTAGAATTTTTTTGTTTGTCATTTAAACTCATTGATGGTGATGTGTGTCAGGGCTCTTTATATCACTGAAAGAAATTGCAGACACCTGTGCAAATTAGATTGGCAGGTGTGTCCAAATAAAGGCAAGACTACAAGAAGTATGTAGCTGATTCCCAGCACACACGTGTGCGTGCTGAAAGGGAAAAATTGAGGACTCTTTCCAACAGGCAATTGCGTCAGCTTAAAAGAGCAGCTGCAAAAATGCCTTGTCATAGCAGCAGACAAGTTTTTGAAGCTGCTGGTGCCTCCAACGTCCCCCAAACCACAAGATGCAGGGTCCTTCAGAGGTTTGCAGCCCTGCGTAAGCCATCCTGTCGACCACCTCTATCCACTGCACACAAGCAGAAACGGCTCCAGTGGGCCAAACGATACATGAAGACTGACTTCCAAACTGTTTTGTTCACCGATGAGTGCCATGCTCAATGGTCCAGATGGATGGAGTGGAGGATGGCTGGTTGATGGACACCCCATGAAAACACGGCTAAGGCGCCAAGAAGGAGGAGGTTGAGTAATGTTTTGGGCTGGAATCATGGGGAGAGAGATTGTCGGCCCCTTTAGGATCCCTGAAGGGGTAAAGATGAACTCCATAATCTATGTGGAGTTTCTAAAACAGCACTTCCTGCCATGGTTCAAGAGGAAGAACCGTGCTTTCCGCAGCAAGATCATTTTCATGCATGATAATGCACCGTCTCATGCAGCAAATAACACATCTGCATCTCTGGCTGCTATGGGAGGACAAACTTATGGTGTGGCCACCATCTTCCCCTGACCTCAACTCCATTGAGAACCTCTGGAGCATCATCAAAAGGAGTGTCTATGATGGCGGGAGGCAGTTCACATCTAAGCAACAGCTCTGGGAGGGTATTCTGTCCACATGCGAAACAATTGAAGCACAAACCATCCAAAAACTGACAAATTCAATGGACGAGAGAGTTCAGAAGCTTCTTTCAAACAAGGGGTCCTATGTTGAAATGTAACATCACCTAGAATAAAGTTTTGACTTGAAAACTGTTTGATTTCATTTTGTAATAAACTGATAATGCTTATAATTTCACAATTGACCATTTTTTTGTTCAAGATAAAAATAAAAAGGTTGAAAACTCTGCTGTACATAATAATTTGGAACATGCATTTTGAGTGTTTATTATTGTAAAAAATATACTGTTTTCATAGGCAGTTTGTTCAAAAACATTGCAATTATACTAGAATAGTAGATGACTGGAAAATAACAATGACTGCAATTCATATAGGTAATTTTGAGAAAATATGAGGAAGTATTTTTTGCATAATAATTTGGAACACAGTGTAGATACAAGGTATATATAGTATAGTTTAAACATACTGAATTTCCGTATACATTTCTAAACTGCCCCAGAGCAGACCCCAAAGCAATAGACAGCCCCCAACATTTATTGACATTGAAAACAGATGAAAACACAAACACAGACAGAAAGACAGGCTGAGCAAACGATGGGGCCCTCACTAACTAGATAGGACAGGAAAGAAAAGCAACTGTCTGCAATCACGCAAAAACCCTGCCAAAAATAATGTCCAACACGTCTGATAGAAAAGGCCCTGAAGTCACTAGACTTTAAAATCACTATATCAGCACTCAGGTATATTCTGAAAACAGAGCAAAGAGATCAACTGATCAGAGACAAAAATGGAGTTCAGCAAGTCCCAACCAGGGCTGGCTGAACACAAACACTAAGTAAACCAGACAAAATCTCATGGATCAATAGCAGAGCAAAAACTTAGCTTTAGTAGACAGGACTAAACTGGAGGCCAGAGCTCAGAGCAGAGAGGATCACCAGCAACCCAGCAGGGCGTCGGCGGCCTTATATCCACTCAGAGATTCCGGATGTCCAATCACACTCCACCTCTTCAGATGACAGGTTTTTCCCATCCAAATCAATTTCACTACCTCCTTTCACCAGCAGAGGGAGTCCATCGGACATCAAAGGTGAAGGAGAAAATGAGCTCATGACGCTCTCAGGCCCAGTATGGATCCGACAACAATATAGAGAGTTGAGAAAGGGTACTATGGCGCCCCTGAGGGTACGGTCGCCACAGAGGTACTGCACCTCATCCAAAGGTGTGGTATCCCACCCTCAGGTAAGAAGGGATCACCACTCAGGACTCCTAACCCTGCACTCAACACACACACTAGTTAGTCAGTGCTTTCTGGGTGTACCCGGTGGGAGGATGGCATCATCCAAGACTGACTAGGAAAGGGTGTTGGGGGTTAGTGTGGAAGGTAGGTACAGTGGAAGGAGCTTAGGTAGTGGAGTGATTGTGGGCATCCAATCAGAGAGAGCAAGGTGACAGCTGGTGGGTGTAGCTAGTCTGAGGTAAATGGATCTTTCTAGAGAGTTGTCAGTTGGTGACAGGACAGAGTAAGAGCAGGATTGCTGTGAGAGGGCTGAGGGTCAGAGAAGAGAGAAAAATCTTGTCCAAGCTCCTAGACTGGAAGGAAGCGGTCCTTGGGGCACGGGAAGTGCAATAAGCCACCGCTGAAGGCCGTTTCTGGAGAAGGAAGGACCAGGCCTCATTGGGGAAGGTGGCTCCTGAAGGTAGTGGAGAAATACAGGGCTCAGCTAGAAAGACGGAGGATGAGGTAACTTTAAGTGCCTCAGTCGCAGCCGCATTCAATACTCAAAAAGGCAGCAGTTGGAATAAAGGACCCCGGAGCCTGACCCACGTCGCCCGGTGTGATACGTGGCTGCTGGCTTGGGACACTGTTTGCGAAGGCGCACACAGGAAGGAAGGGAGAGATCAGCGCAGAGACACGGCCTAGAAAGGATACACAAGGAGGAGTCTTGAACAGGTGTTCTTGATCTACCTTGGAGTTTGCCAGACCCCTCCCTCAGATGACACAGTACCAATCGGGTCATCTTATGCACAAAACTTTTGAGGAAAAACTCAGAAACTGCACCCAGCTGTGTCCTTGGTGTCTTTTACAACTCGACTGCTACACATGCTACACTCACCATCACCATCAACGGCCCACAAACACCATCTCAACTACCCTGGGATACAGCTCTGCCCTTGGAGAGCTTCATTATCTTGGCTGCTTTAACACCGGCCCAGAGGATCTACATTGCAGCCGAGTGCCATGGTTGGCGTCACGATCCCCCTTTTCCAAATTAATTATCATACCATCTTCCCCCTCATCTGAACTGTCATCTTCTTTATTGGACACCCAGGGCCACGGACTGGGTTCCAATCACCACCGTGACATACTTTCCCCTTAAAAGAGCCTGAAAGGCCCGTTACTGAGTAACCCCAGGTCCTGCGTGGCGTTTCATTTTAACACCAGATAACAGGGATATATTGTAGCGTTTCAACATTATAACTGTACGTATATATTTGAGGATGCAGACACAGATGCTGTCATGGCCAGTATGGATTCGATAACAATCTAAAAAGTAGAAAAAGGGTACAGTATCACCAGATACAAGGTATACAGTTGTGGCCAAAAGTATTGACACCCCTGCAATTTTGTCAGATAATACTCAGTTTCTTCCTGAAAATGATTGCAAACACAAATTCTTTGGTATTATTATCTTCATTTAATTTGTCTTAATTGAAAAAACACAAAAAGAATTGTCCTAAAGCCAAATTGGATATAATTCCACACCAAACATAAAAAAGAGGGTGGACAAAAGTATTGGCACTGTTCGAAAAATCATGTGATGCTTCTCTAATTTGTGCAATTAACAGCACCTGTAACTTACCTGTGGCACCTAACAGGTGTTGGCAATAACTAAATAACACTTGCAGCCAGTTTACATGGATTAAAGTTGACTCAACCTCTGTCCTTGTGTGTACCACATTGAGCATGGAGAAAAGAAAGAAGACCAAAGAACTGTCTGAGGACTTGAGAAACCAAATTGTGAGGAAGCATGAGCAATCTCAAGGCTACAAGTCCATCTCCAAAGACCTGAATGTTCCTGTGTCTACCGTGCGCAGTGTCATCAAGAAGTTTAAAGCCCATGGCACTGTGGCTAACCTCCCTAGATGTGGACGGAAAAGAAAAATTGACAAGAGATTTCAACGCAAGATTGTGCGGATGTTGGATAAAGAACCTCGACTAACATCCAAACAAGTTCAAGCTGCCCTGCAGGCCGAGGGTACAACAGTGTCAACCCGTACTATCCGTCGGCGTCTGAATGAAAAGGGACTGTATGGTAGGAGACCCAGGAAGACCCCACTTCTTAACCCGAGACATAAAAAAGCCAGGCTGGAGTTTGCCAAAACTTACCTGAAAAAGCCTAAAACGTTTTGGAAGAATGTTCTGTGGTCAGATGAGACAAAAGTAGAGCTTTTTGGGCAAAGGCATCAACATACAGTTTACAGGAGAAAAAAAGAGGCATTCAAAGAAAAGAGCACGGTCCCTACAGTCAAACATGGCGGAGGTTCCCTGATGTTTTGAGGTTGCTTTGCTGCCTCTGGCACTGGACTGCTTGACCGTGTGCATGGCATTATGAAGTCTGAAGACTACCAGCAAATTTTGCAGCATAATGTAGGGCGCAGTGTGAGAAAGCTGGGTCTCCCTCAGAGGTCATGAGTCTTCTAGCAGGACAATGACCCAAAACACACTTCAAAAAGCACTAGAAAATAGTTTGAGAGAAAGCACTGGAGACTTCTAAGGTGACCAGCAATGAGTCCAGACCTGAATCCCATAGAACACCTGTGGAGAGATCCAAAAATGGCAGTGTGGAGAAGGCACCCTTCTAATATCAGGGACCTGGAGCAGTTTGCCAAAGAAGAATGGTCTAAAATTCCAGCAGAGCATTGTAAGAAACTCATTGATGGTTACCGGAATCAGTTGGTCGCAGTTATTTTGGCTAAAGGTTGTGCAACCAAGTATTAGGCTGAGGGTGCTAATACTTTTGTCTAGCCCATTTTTGGAGTTTTGTGTGAAATGATCAATATTTTGCTTTTTGCTTCATTCTCTTTTGTGTTTTTTCATTTAAGACAAATTAAATGAAGATAATAATACCAAAGAATTTGTGTTTGCAATCATTTTTAGGAAGAAACTGAGTATTATCTGACAAAATTGCAGGGGTGTCAATACTTTTGCCACAACTGTATATAGTATAGTTTCAACATTCAAAAATCTCCGTAATTATTTCAGGAGGCAGACACAGACACTCTGAGGCCCAGAATGAATTACACAACAATATAAAAAGCAGTAAAAGGGGAATGGATCCCAAGCGTACTGCTGTATACAGTGTTGGGGTTATTGGGCGATCTACATATATATTTCAAGAGTAACACACAGCCTCACACAGGCTCAGTATGGATCACATCATAATATAAAAAGAAGATCCGCAAGAAATAATCACACATGTGGGCCAATGTTCCAGGTGTCAATGATGCACTTTGAGTGGTGGGTGGAGGATGAATTTTGGGCACAAAGGGTACTGGATCAACAGATACAAGGTATATATAGTATACTTAAAATACAAAAAAATCTCCATATGTATTTCAGGAGGCAGACACATATGCTCACACACTCAGTATGGATTTGACAATAATGTAAAAACTTGAAAAAGGGTACAGTATCACCAGATACAAGGTATATATAGTATAGTTTAAACATTCTAAATCTCTGTAGACATTTCATGAGGCAGACAGAGACGCTCTCAGTCCCAGTATGCATTAGCCAAGAATATAAAAAGTATAAAAAGGTTACTGTATCACCAGATACAAGGTACATACAGTATTGTTTAAACATTATAAATATCCTTATTTTTTTCAGGAGGCAGACACAGGCGTTCTCAGGGTCATTATGGATTACACAATATAAAAAGCAGTAAAAGGGTAATGGATCAGAAGCATACAGCTGCATACAGTGTAGGGGTCATTGTAAATCTCAGTATATATTTCCAGAGTCAGAAACAGACTCTCGCTGGCTCAGTATGGATTAGACCACTATATAAAAAGCAGTAAATGGGTAAGGTATCACAAGCGTACAGCTGTATACAGTGTTGGGGTAATCTTAAATCTACAAATATATTTCTGGAGTTACAGACAGACGTTTACAGGCTCAGTATGGATTACACCAGAATATAAAGAGCAAAAAAGGGTACTGCATCATTAGCATACAGCTTTTTCCAGTGTTGGGCAAATTTTACATCTTGGGATCTATTTCCGTCGTCACCCTCAGACTCTCACTCACTATGGATTTGACGGTAATACAAAATGTTGATCAAAGGTACTGTATCACAAGATAAGAGGTGTATATAGTATAGGGTAAACTTTTTATCTACGTATATATTGAAGGAATAAACCACACACGCTCACTCACTATGGATTATACCATACTAAAAAATTTAGAACAAAGGTATTGTATCATCAGATACCAGGTGTATACAGTATAAGTGAAAATGTAAATCGCCCTATATATTTCCGGAGTCACATACAGATAGTCAGCATGTATTTCTCCATGATACCAGCCAGGACACGGTACTGTATGAGAAGCGTACAGCTGTATACGGTGTGGGAAATAATGAACGTTCGTTCACTGTGCAGAAAAAAATAATAAAAGTATTAGTGCTGTGTAAAAAGCTGTCTGCACAGCAGTGTGCACACAGCAATACTGCTATAAGGCAGGCTAATAATCGGTGCTGTTGCACACAAGAAAATCCTCCCCTGTGACTGCACCCTAACTGTACCCAACAATTGCGTTCAGCACAAGCACATAAGAACTTCTGCTTACAGGCCTATGAGTCTCCCTAAGGACAGGGGCCAGAGCAAGCCAAAATCCCCCCTTCACAGAGGCGTAAGTGGAGGCCCACATGACAGTGGGTTGGAGGGAGGGGGTTAACTGTCCCTGGGGGGGTGGAGTATGGAAATAAGGGGGGGTATTTGAAGTCGGCTTATGGGGCGGTTACCTCAGTTCCTGCTACAGAGCCGCAGAGACTGTCCCACGCCCAGACGGCATGGAGTCCATATCAGCTGGATTGGAGAGGCTGCGCGCTGCAGCGTAGTTGCAGCCTGCTGGCGTGGATTGATGAGCAGGTCGCGGGGATCATCGGTGGAAGCAGCGGGTCGGCCACTGGTGTCTCTTCCCATGCAAGGCGGCGGTCAAGGGCCACGGAGCGTTTATCCCCCGACGCAGATCCCAGGATCCAGCGCTGACGACGGAGCTGTGCTGGGTCCAGTGGCAGTTGCAAGTCCTTCTCCCTGAGGAGAACGGGAGGCGGAGCATGCACTCGCCGGGTCGGCGATGAACAATGATGTCACGGCAGGCCGTCATGGAGCCAGGCGATCTGCCTCCTCTTCTTGGGGCGGCGGTGGGAGTTACCCGGAGGGTGGGTCATCGGGCAGCAGCCCCCGTCGCCTGAGGCTGTCAGCTGTGCCCAGTTCCTCGGGCACCCTGACCGGAACAACGGCGGTGAATCAGCATGGACGGTATGTCAGACAGTCGGTGGGGGTTGCGGGGGGTGTGTGTCCGCAGGCGGAAGCCCCCGTGGCTGTGCAGCCCGCTTGCCTCGGCGGGGGCCGGAGAAGCAAACAGCCCTGCACGAAGTTCCCCTTGAGGGCGGCAGCATCGAGAAAGCCTGTTTCACAAGGTGGTGGACCTCTGGGGACAGAGGGTCTGAGGGGAAGCTCCGTAGTCGACGCCCAGCGGGATACGGGAATGGCGGCTGGAGGAGTCACAGCGTCATCGCAGCCCAGTGAGTATGGCTCCATGTCTTGTTTGTCTGTTTGTCCTCATCTCTAGTGAGGTCCCCTGCGGTCAGGAGTGGGTTGGAGTGCCGGCTAGTGGTGTTAGGTCAGGTAGATGTGGACCAAGTTCCTTCATGGATTGGGGGGCTGGGGGAGATGTTGACTTCCATGCGGGATTTGTTGTCGCGGATGGAGTGATTTGGAGCGCACTCGGCGCATTTAGCCACTTGGGTGGGGTCGCAGGAGCAAGGGAGCAGTTTGTCAGGGGCGGTTACAGGGGTGTCAGTTGGCCGAGCTGACCCTGTGTCTGTTTCGGTTCAGACTGAGTAGGAAAAGGAATGTTGGATCAATGTAAATGACAGGGCACATGGGGAGGTATATGTATGCTTTGAGGGCCCACTGGGCAATCATCGTAAGAAGGAGGTGCGGGAAAAGATTTAGAAGGACGAATATGTCGCGATTTTGTTGCTGCTTCCTTTGGAAAAGTTGAACTTGGACAAAGGGAAGAAGGATGATAGCCAAAAAGAGGAGGAAAAACGGAGATGGCGATTGATTCCGCACAGATTATCTAATTGGCTACAGGCATTCGATATTTTGGCTAGCGTGTTTGTAGAGAAGGCGCCTAAGAATTGTTCTCCTTTTTTGTTTTTTTGGATTCGATTGGGGAGGCTTATAGGGTGTAGGGGTTCAGGCTTGGCTCCGTTACGACAAACATTTTAGGCATAGGAAGGCGTTTCGTCCGGCAATTCGGTGGGAAAAGAAAGACATACGTCTGTGGTTGAAGGTTATGACACCGACTAAGTTCGGCCATTCCTTTCCTGGGGGTGCCGGTTCGTGAAATGCACAAAGCAGTGGACAAGGGCCAAGGGAGTCAATCGGGCAGCCAGAAGCAGGGTCTCTGCTGGCAATTGAATGATGGCCAGTGTAAATTTGGGGCTACATTGCTGCAAATTCAAGCACCTTTGATCCCATTGCAAAGGAACCTCGCATGGTGTTTCCAGATGCTTTAGGAAGCAGAAAGGAGAAGCAGAGTGAGAATGCTAAATCAAAAGGGGTATCCGCCATTGAACCTGGCCGTGACAGTCCCTTATGCCAGTAGGTTTCCGGACGGGGTTAAGTCGGAACTGTTGTCCGTTTTCAGTGACGGGTTTAACCTTCCCGCCCCTCATTTGCGATACCACGGGTGATTAACAATCTGAGGTCAGCTGACCAATATGCTGAGGTGGTGTCGTAACAGTTGGGGAAGGAGGTTAAGTTGGGAAGGATGTCTGTGCCGTTTAGGAATCCTCCGTTTTATGATTTGGTAGTCTCGCCCCTGGGTGTAGTGCCTAAGAAACAGCAGCATAAGTTCAGCCTCATTCATCATCTGTCTTTCCCTCGTGGTAGGTCATTGACTGATGGAATTGACCCGAAGCTGTGCTCTTTGTTTTATAAGTCATTTGAGGAGGCGGCAAAGTTTGTCCGGAAATGTTGGGGGCACTTTTGCCTAAAACGGATATTGAGTCGGCTTTTATGTTGATCCCTGTTCATCCTGATAGTGTTAAGTTGTTGGTGTGTTACTGGGGTGGTGTTTTTTGGGTTGTTAGGTGTTTGAGAATGGGTTGATCGGTGTCTTGTGCGTTTTTTGATGAATTCAGTTCTTTTCTCGGATGGGTTGTCCATGAAGTATCGGCTTTTGATTCCTTGATTCATTACCTGGATTATTGTTTGTGTTTCGTTCGGGCTAATTCTGGTTGTTGGGAGAGGTTAGTTAGAGCGGCGGAATGAGTGGCAGAGCGTTTTGTTGTACCGCTTGCTCCCGGTAAAACAGAGGGGCCTTGTACGTGCCTAGCGTTTTTGTGAATCGTGATTGATTCGTTAAAATGTGAATTCCGTTTGACGGAGGATAAGGTAAAGGCATTGCAGGATGCGGTGTCTGGGGCAAGACGGTTGAAGAAATTGTTGTTGGCATAGGTGCAGTGACTACTTGTGAATTTGACTTTTGGTTGTCGCATTATTACAATCGGTCGGGTCTTTTCTCGGCAGTTGGCGAGCACTACGGCGTGAGTGCGGGCTCCTTATCATTTTTTTCAGCTTTACAGTGAACATAAGGCTGATTTGGAATTGTGGGACTATTTTTTGGAGCAATACAACGGACGTTTTTGGCTCATGGAGGAGGCAGTTGTAAATGATGTCTTGGAGTTGTTCACAGATGCGTGTAATGGAGTGTGTTTTGGGTCATATTTTAGGGGCCTGTGGTGCGCGGCTGCGTGGCCTGAGGAGTGGTTTCAGCTGGGCCTTGTTAGGAATATTGCTTGGTTGGATATTTTGCCTATACTGGTGGCTGTGAACCTATGGAAGGAGTAGTTTTGGGACAGAAGGATCCGGTTTAATTGTGACAAATGGGAGTTGTGTGTTCCATTAACAGCTTGACGGCGTCCTCTCCTCCAGTGATTCGAGTCCTGCGGCACTTAATTTTCACTTGTTTAACGCTTAATGCTCATGTGACGGCTTCTCAGGTGGCAGGTATTAGGAATTCCATTGCTGATTCTTGATCTCGTTCACAGTGGTAGCGTTTTCGGTAAATGTCCCCGGATGCGGAAGAAGCGGGTTTCTTGGAGTCCAGTCGGGCTTTGGAAGGTGGTCTCAGGGCTGCAGAACCTATCATACGGGCATCTCTGTCTTCTATTACTTGGTCGATCTATCAGTCAATATGGATTTAACCGTAATACAAAATGTTTGAAAAAGGTACTGTATCAGCAGATCCCAGGTGTTTCCAGTGTAGGGGTAATTGTAAATCTTCAGGCTTCAGACAAAGACAATCACAGACTCAGTATGGATTACACAATAATATAAAAACTTGAAAAGGGTAATGTTTTACAAGCGTTCAGCTGCATACAGTGTTGGTGTCATTTTAAATCTCCTTATATTTTACCAGTGTAAGACACAAACTCTCACAGGCTCAGTATGGATTACACCAGAATATAAAAATGAGAAGAAGGGAAATGTATTTGAAACGTACACCAGTATACAGTGTTGTAGTACTTTGAAATCTTCGTTTATATTTCAGTGTCAGTCAGCCAGTCCAGACTCACCGCTAGAGGAAGCTAGATGGATAAAAGTACAGACGTAAAGTCGAGTGATTTCAGAATTGTTGGAATTACTAATCACGGAAAAACCTCCCGGGAGAATTCTCAGAGGCGATGCTGACCCTCAATAAGTTTTACTGTGTATACAGCTAAAACGCAAATTATTGATGAAAGGGTTGCTGTATCGCAGTAGCGTCAATCCCATCACCATTACTCGTCTCCATCAAATTGTGATTACAGGGAGAGCTGTAGACATGGTCCTCACTGCCTATCATGATCTGTCTGGTCACTTTTGAGTGCAAAACACAGAAGCCACAGGCCGTAGGGGATTCTATTGGATTGCCATGTGCAGACACATTGAAAAATGGTGGCAGGAATGTCACACGTCTGTGACTATGAAAAATGTGAAAGGTGATCAAAAAGCACCACTGCATCCGATAGGGAGTTTATGTCCATTACAAATGTTAGCCATTGGTAATCTGAAGGTAGAGGCCAGCAGGACAGGGCATAGCTACCTCTTAACCATCATCGATCAGTACACCAAATTTGTAGTGGCCGTCCCTGTCAAGGATTTAACTGACCAGACTACACAGCGGTGGAGCAGGGACAGGTAAGTATTGCAAGTGCTGTGTCCCTGAGCAAGCAGGGGGGACCCACTCGTGGCCGCCGGTACTGGCACAGGGCCCCTCATAGTACACCAGTGTGTCTGACGGTGAATGGCCCCCCCCACTGTCAGAGACACTTTATTGTACTATGAGAGGCCCTGTGCCAGTGCCGTCGTCCAAGGGTGGGGCCACACACCTGTTCAGGGCAACAGCACTTACCCGGGTGCGGCAGGTGGTGACCCCGTCCTGGTGTGGGGGGGGCAGCCCATTTAGGGAGGTTTAAATAATGGCATATGTTAATATGTAGGCTGGACTGCAGCTGCTGCAAATGGAGGAATTTGAGAAGTCAGAGGAAGAGGAGGACAAAAGCGAGCCTTTTTCTGGCAACCTATGTGTTATCAGGGGAGCGTGGGACAAAATCTTTTGAAACCCATGCATGGTTCATTTTAATGAAGGTTAGAGCATCAACATTTTGGATCGACAGATGGGTCCTTTTTTCTGTCAGGATTGACCCAGCAGCACTGAAGACTCTTTCAGATAGGACACTACCAGCAGGGCAAGTGAGCTCCTGTAAGGCATATTGTGCCAATTCAGGCCATGTATCCAGTTTTGAGGCCCAATAATCAGTCCAGTTTTGAGGCCCAATAATCAAAGGGGAATGACTTGTGAGGGAGAACCTTGATATGGGAGGAGAAGTAGTTTGCAACCATAGTTGACAACTGCTGTTTCCTGTCACTTGCAATCGATTTTGCATTAGCTGTCGTGTGCGTGGGACTTGAGAAATCAGACTACAACATAGTCAGGAAACCCCAGTCTCCAGCGCCAGTTCGGCTGTGTGCACCACGAACACCTCTTCCATTTTGCCCATTACGGCTCGTGGGAAAACCAGCTCCGCTGCTGTGTGCTGAGAATGCCTCAAACAACCGGTTTACCAGAGTTGCTTGTTTGTTAGCAAATATTAGCTCTAGGTTCTCCTGTGGCATGATGTTGTGTAATTTGTCTTTATAGCGTGGATCGAGGATGCTGGCCAACCAGTAGTCATCATCCCTCATCATTTTGGCAATGCAGGGGTCCCTTTTTAGGATCCGCAAGGCATAGTCACACATGTGGTCCAATGTTCCAGGTGTCAATGATGCACTGCCAGTGGTGGGGCGGAGGAGCACTTTCTGGCAACTCAACATCCCTCCAGTCACACACAAACCCTGTACCTGACCTTGGCACGCCCACAGTTTCTCTTGCCCCCTGAGAAGCATCCTCCTCCCCAAAATAATCATCCCCCTCATCCTCCTCCTCATCTTCCTCTTCTTCCTCCACCCTCTCCACGCCAGTTCCCGGACCAGACTATGGCTGACTGTCATCAAGGCTTCCCTCCTCCTCCTCCTGTTGCTCCTCACCGGCAGACGCCTGATCCTTAATGTGTGTCACAGTTTTCATGAGCAAACGCATAAGTGGTATGCTCATGCTTATGATGGCGTTGTCTGAGCTTACCAGCCGTGTGCATTCCTCAAAACACTGAAAGACTTTACAGAGGTCTTTCAGCTTTGACCACTGCACACCCGACAATTCCATGTCTGCCCTCAAACTGCCTGCCCATGTATCCTCCCACAAATGCATTACAGCCTGCCTCTGTTCGCACAGCCTCTCAACCATGTGCATGGTGGAGTTCCATCTTGTAGCAACGTCTATGGTTAGGCGGTGCTTGGGGAGGTTGAGTGATCGCTGCAGCTTCTGCATACGACTAGAGTGGACGGTCGAGCGACGGATGTGCGAGCACAGTCTTCGCACCTTATGGTGCAGGGCTGTTAACTCTGGATAATTATTTAGGAAGCACTGCACCACCAGGTTCAAGGTGTGAGCCAGGCAAGGTATGTGTGTGAGTTTTGAAAGGGCTATGGCTGCCACAAATTCCACCCATTATCACTGACTACCTTGCCTGGCTCAAGATGTAGACTGCCCAGCCATGACTCAGTTTGTCGATGCAAATAGTCGGCCAGTACCTTCGCGGTGTGTCTGCTGTCGCCCAAAGACATAATTTTTAAAACAGCCTGCTGCCGCTTACCACTAGCTGTTCGATAGTGGGACACCTCGTGTGCAACACTGACAGATGTGGATGGAGTGCTCATGCGACTGCGCTCTGTCGACGAGCTTTCGCTTCTGGAGGAGGAGGAGGGTCTAACGCCTACAGCCAACTGTTTCCTATACCGTGAGCTAGGCAGCACTGTTCCACCGCCGCTGTCCCATGTGGAGCCTGCATCCACCTCATTAACCCAGTGTGCGGTGATGGACACGTAATGGCCCTGGCCATGCCTACTGGCCCATGCATCTGTTGTGAGGTGCATCTTTCCACTCACTGATTGTTTTAGTGCATGGACAATGCGGTCTTTCACATGCCGGTGGAGGGCAGGGATGGCTTTTTGAGAAAAGAAGTGCCGACTGGGTAGGTCATAGCGTGGGACAGCGTAGGCCATGAGCTCTCGGAAAGCATCACTTTCTACCAACAGAAGGGCATCAGCTCTAATGAGATCAGTTTGGCAATGTAGGCGTTCAAAGCCAGTGTACACGGATGAGAGGATGAGTACTTTCTTGTCCTACTCAGAGTGTCTGGTAGGGTGAGCTGGACTTGAGAGCTGCATATGGGGGAACTAGCATTGGACATGACGGACTGAGAAGGGGTTGGTGATGGTGAGGGTGTTGATGGCCTAGATTCATTGTTTCCTTGCAAAAATATTGTGATTGCCTGACTGCTTTGGCCTAGCGACGACACCTCAACATTTCTTGATGGTGGTGTGCTTAGCGTTGGCCTTACAGTGGGGGAAGCGATGGAGCGTTGCCGGCTAACTTCAGTCGGAGCAGGTGCACATGTGCTGCCTGAGCTTTTGTAGACCGTCCACTGCTGCGATGACGATGCCTGCTGCGGATCCTTCTCCTGTTCTGATCTATTGTCACCAGCACCCTCTTCCCCCAATGGATGCCAATCCGGGTCAACAACTGGCTCATTCATGACCTCGTCTTCAATGTCATCTGCACCTTCCTCTGTACCTTCCTCTGTGTCACTGTGTAAGGTGGTATAGTATGCGGGAAGGGGCACCTAAGTTTCATCAGGGTCTGATTCGGGCTCAGTAGACTGCGAGGGCAATGTAGTGCTGTGGGTGAATGCACCAGCAGATTCATCTGGCAGTGGCTGTGCATCAGTGCACTCCATGTCAGATTCATCTTGGACTGGGGAATTTAGGATTTGACTTGATAACCCAGGAATGGTATGTGAAAAGAGCTCCATGGAGTAATCTGAAGTGTGTGCTGCAGCATCCTTCATTTTTGATGTGGGTGAAGGACACAAGGAAAGGTGTTATCTTGACCAGAGGCCTGCACTGACGACTCTGTGCTTGCAGTTTTTGTAACTTCAGAAGAGGAGACAATAGAGCTGGAGGCTGTTTCGGCAATGTAAGCCAAAACCTGTTCCTGATGCTCCGGCTTTAAAAGACGTTTACCTACTCCCAGAAAAGGGAACCTTAAAGGCCTTCTTGTGCCAGACGATGATGCAGGCTCAATACCTCCTGCCTTAGCTGCTATTGTGCTTTTGCCAGAACCAGCCGATGCACCACCACCACCACCATCAGTACCAGCTGCACCCCCCCGCCCACGTCCACGGCCTCTTCCACCAGACTTCCTCATGTTTGGGAAAATGTACCAAAAATACCAGCAGAGAAATGGTACTGTATGAGTAGCATACAGCTGTGTAAGGTGTATGTAAGAAGTGAAATCTCCGTATATATTTTGTGAGTCACAGATGCTCACCCAATATGTATTTCACCGTAATCCAACAAGAAGATATACGGTACTGTATCAGAGGTGTACAGCTGTATTCGTTGTTGGTAAAACTGTCAATCTCTGTATATGTATTTACGGAATGTCACACACATACGCTGACTCTGTGTAGATGTGACCGTAATAAGAACACCAGATATCCGATACTGTTTGAGAATCGGACAGCTCAATATGGTGTATAGAGAAATGGAAATGTCCGTCTATGTATTTACAGAGTGTCACACACGCACACGCTGACTCTGTGTAGATGTGACCGTAATAAGAGCACCAGATATCCAATACTGTTTGAGAATCAGACAGCAGTCAATACGGAGTATGGAGAAATGGAAATGTCCATATATGTATTTACGGAGTGTCACTCACACATGCTGACTATGTGTAGATGTGACCGTAATAAGAACACCAGATATCCGATACTGTTTGAGAATCAGACAGCTCAATACGGTGTATTGAGAAATGGAAATGTCCGTATATGTATTTACAGAGTGTCACACACACACGCTGACTCTGTGTAGATGTGCACTGACCGTAATAAGAACACCAGATATCTGATACTGTTTGAGAATCGGACAGCTCAATACGGTGTATGGAGAAATGGAAATGTCCGTGTCATGCCGCGCTCACCAGGAGGCGGGGCTTCGGTCCCGACGTCACTCCCTCCGGTACGCCGGTGCCTCCGGGGCCTCCGTCGGGTGCGCATGCGCAGCTCTTGTCCCCGGGGCTCCTCCTCCATGTCACGTTTGCGCTTGCGCGCTTCTGTGTGTCAGTCTCCTCTATGGTAATGGAGGACCTGACCCGGAAGCTTTAGTGGTCATGTGCTTTCTGGCTAGGATCTGACCCGGAACCTGTCATGGTCATGTGCTATATCAGGCTACCTTCCCCTATGGGAGGTGCCTGATTATTGTTGTGCTTCCTGGCTGGGTCTGCTTAGTCCCAGCCGGGCCGTGCGCTGTTCTCAGGTCCTCTGCTCTGTCTAGTATTCTATTGTGCTCTTTGCACTCGCTCTGAACTTTCATGTTGCTTCTTGCTCAGTAGTGCCTCTTGGCACACTCTAGTATCCTGACCTCTGTCCCTTGCTCTGTCCTACCTCTTGGTACTCTCTGTCTCTGTGCTCTGTAATAACTCCTGGCTCGACTGCTGCTCCATCCAGTACTCTGTCGTGCTCCTGGCACGCGTCCTGCTTTGTATATCTCCGGACGTACTACTCGCTATATGCCATACGTGCTCACGGCTACCTGTCTCGCACTATCTGTAGTTTGCGCACTTCCATGTACACTCTTTGTGTTCCTGATTCCCAGTTCCGATACACTCACACGTGTTTCCTGTGAGCCGCCCCTCTTGGCACCAGCTGTCGCGGTTCGGACCTCTGCGGTCCTGCCCCTAACGATCCCTGTATAGGGGTCGGTCATCACCTGGCGTGCTCGGCCCAGGGGCTCCAGATCCGCGACCCTGAGGGTCCATTCTTGGACGTTGTCTGCTCCGGAACGTCACAGTCCATATATGTATTTACAGAATCTCACAGACACCCTGACTCTGTGTAGATGTGACCGTAATAAGAACACCAGATATCCGATACTGTTTGAGAATCGGACACCTCTATACGGTGTATGTATGGAAAAATGTTAATCTCCGTGTATTTTTTTACGGAGTCACACACATATAGCATGTATTTGTCCATGATACCAGCCGGTACACGGTAGTGTGTGAGGAGCTTACACCTCTATACGGTGTGTGAAAAAATTTACACTCAGTATCTACTGTGCAGAAAAAAAGAAATAAAAGGATTTTTGCTTTTAAAAAAGCAGTCTGCACAGCAGCAGCAATGCAGCTATCAGGGAGCCTTATAAGGCAGCCTAATCACCAACAGAGCTGCTGCACAAAAAGTGTGAAAAAATGAACGATTGGTAACTGTGTAGAAAAAAGGAATAAAAATATTTTTGCTTTTAAAAAAGCACTGCACAGCAGTGTGCAAACAGCAATGTAGCTATCAGAGAGCCTTATAAGGCAGCCTAATCACCAACAGAGCTGCTGCACACAAACATAACCTCCCCTGTCACTGCACACTATACTGTTGTGTTGTACAGTGACATTCGCTATCAGCAGAAGCAATTTTTTTTTTTTGGCCTGCCTAAACACTCTCCCTATTGAGAACGAGCAGCAGCAACCTCTCCCTATGCTAAGATCGGCAGAAGTAAGATGGCGGTCAGCGGTCACGGCCTTTTATAGGCACCATGAAGCCACACAAAGCCAGCCAATCACTTGAATGCCCTTCTATAACATGGTGGGGGCCGCTGCCTATGTAATCGTGTTGCCCACAGTGTGCGTCCTTGATGATTGGCTGAGAAAAGGCGCTGGATGCATTGTGGGTAACGTGTGGCGCCCCAAGGAATATCGTCGCCACAATGGCTTTGCCTTCCTCCAGGGAGGGTAATGCCAGGCTTGGAGGCAATGACGGGTCTCTCTCGCAGTCAATCTATGCATGCAACACAGTTCCACTCCAGGTCAGCAGGGGGAGCTCTGAACCGGAATTCAGGGGAGGAGTGCTCTCTGAGGGCCAAGGGGAGGGAGTGGTTAGTTAGTCTGCGGAGGGTGAAGTGTGCAGACGTGTGGATGGAGCGCTGAGATAGAGCTGAGAGGAAGAGCTCATCTCCTGTAAGAGCGCATGAACTGGAGCCTGGTCTCCACGGCTGTATGGACACTGATGGTCCTACAGCAGACACCAGAGGAGTAGAAGGCTGTAAATGCAATACTCCCATCTAAGACTTGAGGGCACAACAACAACACTGATAGTGAGCCGGGACTCAGGAGTGAGGAGTCCCTGGAACAGGCTACAGCTGTTTGTCGTACAAGTAGAGTTCTTGGGAACATCTGACAGGAGGAACTTCAGTGTAACTTGGTACTGGAGATCCCTCAAATAAGCTCTAAGAAGGAGACTGCAAAGCCCATCTGCTGAGAGAGAATCCCTGAGTTGCTTCCAGGCTAGTCTGCTCCGGTACCATCTGTAATCAGGACCCTGGATGGCATTTACCAAGTAAAGGTACAGAAATTGCACCCCACTGTGTCTTGTCTGCTTCCTACCTTTCCGGCACCGCTACATCCCCGTGCCAACGACATCTACACTGCCCTGGGACTATAGCTTCACCTGTGGGGAGCTTTTACGTCTTTGCTGCACCATACCATCAGTCCCAGCGGATCTGCATGCAGCGTCGGCTTAACACCTCCCTTGCCGAGCACCACAGGTGGCATCATGAACTATTCATCTAACTACATTCCACCATTCACATTTTCCTATTACTTGGGCGCCCAGGGCCACGGTCCGGGTCACTGCTGCGGTGACACATCCCACTGATACCGGCCCGTTACCGAGTATCCCACAGCCCTGGGAGGGCGACCCAACTTGGCATCACGAACAGGATAACGGAGCCCGGTACCTCCGGGTCCTGTGTGCCATAGACTGTGTTTGTGTAAAAGACTGTGTTGGCGCCATTGTCACCATTGCCGTGCTGCTTGGCGCGCGCGGGAAACAAAAGAGGCGGGCCTTCGAGGGCAGAGCCCCTCCGAGGGTGCGAAGCAGTGAAGTCCCGCGCGGGAAGAGGAAAAGCGCACGAGAAGTGGGAGGAACTGAGGCCTACAGCCCGGAGCATCGGGCCTGCGAAGCGGCCGCTGGTAAGCTCACACAACCCGCGGCCCTGGCTAACGTTAACTAGGGAGGGAGAGGATGTCTGCACCCCACAGCAATGCAGCGGCGGACGCCGCAGCTCACCCCTCAGTGCCACAAGGTATAGCGCCCACCGCAGTGGTCCCCATAATGCCGCTGTCTATGCCCTACCTTTCGGGAGCGGCCTGGCTACCTGTTATGAATGGGAAACCGAGGAGGAAAACAAGACAACAAGCTAAGTCTCAGAAAACCAGAGAAGTTGGTAACTATGCAGATTGCAGATCCCTGATCTACCCGCACAACTAGTAGCAGTCGTGGAGCGTTCCTATGTTGGTCCTAGACGCCTCGTCACAACCGGAGAACTACATAAGCCTAAAGCAGGAAAAGATGAGAACTAACTGCCCCAGAGCAGGCCCCAAAGGAAAGACAGCCCCCCACATGTATTGACGGTGAAACAAGATGAAAATACAAACAAAGGCAGGAAAATAGGCTGAGCAAACGATGGGGCCCGGCTAACTAAAAAGGACAGAAAAGGAAAGACACTGTCTGCAATCTGCCAAAAAAACCTACAAAAATATTGTCCAAAACTTCTAATAGCAAATTTAACCATGAAGTCACTAGACTTCTAAACCTATATCAGCACTCTGAAATATTCTGAGACAGAGCAAAAAAGAGGCCAATCTAATAAGGGACAAAAGGCAGATTGGCAAATACTGATTAATAGGAGTGGAATTTCAGCATAGCCCCAGCAGGGGCAGGCTGATTACACAAAAACTGAATTGACCAACAAGCACGAGTGTGAACATTAGCAAAAAACAAACTTAACTTGAGAAGACTGGAAGAGAGCTGAAGTCCAGGACCTGAATAGGGAGCAGACTGAATCACCAGCACCCGGATAGGGCATCGGCTGTCTTATATCCAGTCTGATACTCCAGAGATCCAATCGTTATCTTCCTCATCAGGTGGCAGATCACTACCACTTAAACCAACTGCACTACCTCCTGTCACCACCAGAGGGAGAACGGAAGGGGAACTGTCATCTGGTGGAGCAGAAAATGAGTTAATGACAGTACCCCCCCTTGAGGAGGGGTCACCGAACCCTCATCCATGCCACCAGGCCGATCAGGATGGGCCCGGTGAAAAGAACGAACCAATTTATTGATATGAATATCAGAGGCAGAGTCCCAAGAATTATCCTCCTGGCCATAACCCTTCCATTTGACCAAATACTGGAGTCTCCGTCTAACCAAACGAGAATCCAATACTTTCTCTACCTCATATTCCACATTGCCTTTAACCAATACAGGATCAGGAGGTGCCGCCACAGTAACTACTGTTGCAACAAACCTCTTCAACAGTGACTTGTGAAATACGTTATGGATTTTGAACGTAACTGGAAGAGCCAATCAAAAAGGAACAGGATTAAGAATCTCCAAAATCTTATAAGGTCCAATAAATCTTGGCTTAAATTTTGGAGATGCAACCTTCATAGGAATATTCTTAGACGACAGCCAAACCACATCACCCACTTTAAACCGGAGACCAATGGTTGGAACAACGCTGGGCCTTTCCCTGAGAGAGTGACAACTTATCCACCACTTGGTCCCATATCTGCTGCATTCTCACAACCACAGTGTCCACACCTGGGCAGGACGAAGATTCCACTTGCCCTGAAGAGAATCGAGGATGAAACCCAAAATTACAGAAAAAGGGTGACATCAGAGTGGGAGAACTATTGTTCAGCGCAAATTCGGCCAAGGGCAAAAATGAGACCCAATCATCTTGATCAGCAGATATAAAGCATCTTAAATAAGACTCCAGGGTCTGGTTTGTTCTCTCAGTCTGCCCATTAGTCTGGGGATGTAACGCGGAGGAGAAGGATAACTGAATTCCCAGATTGGAACAAAAGGCTTTCCAGAATCTGGAAACAAACTGGACCCCTCTATCGGACACAATGTTCTCAGGAATCCCGTGTAACCGAACCACCTGTTGTAAAAATAAGGGCACCAACTCAGCGGAAGATGGCAACTTTGGGAGTGGTACAAGATGGACCATCTTCGAAAATCTATCACAAATCACCCAGATAACAGTCATTCTCTGAGAGACAGGAAGATCAGAAATAAAATCCATTGAGATATGGGTCCATGGCCTCTTGGGCACCGGCAGGGGCATCAGCAACCCACTAGAACGAGAACAGGGTTTAGACCGAGAACAAGTCCCACAGGACTGTACAAAATTCCTGACATCACGAGATAAGGCAGGCCACCAAAACGACCGACTCACCAAATCTCTGGTACCAAAAATACCCGGATGACCATCTAATGCGGAGCAATGGACTTCAGTCATCACTCTCTTTCTCCACTGGTCAGGAACATACAATCTTCCCATAGGGCAACGCGTTTATCCTCCTGAAATTCCTCCAGGGCTCGTCTCAAATTGGGCGAAATGGCAGAAAGAACTACCCCCTCACCTAGGATAGTAGTAGGCTCGGACACATTAAGAGAATCAGCAAAGAAACTCCTAGAAAGGGCATCTGCCTTAACATTCTTAGTGCCCGGAAGAAAAGACACCACAAAATTAAAACGCGTGAAAAACAAGGCCCATCTAGCCTGTCTAGGATTCAAGTGTTTGGCCGACTCCAGATAAATCAGATTCTTGTGATCGGTGAGGACCACAAATTGATGTCTAGCTCCCTCCAACCAATGTCTCCACTCCTCAAATGCCCATTTCATGGCCAACAATTCCTGATTCCCCACGTCATAGTTGCGTTCAGATGGGGAAAACTTTCGAGAAAAGAAGGCACAGGGATTCATCTTAGAAGTCACAGGGTCTTTTTGGGACAACACAGCTCCTGCACCAATCTCAGAAGCGTCCACCTCCACTTGAAATGGAAGTGAGACATCAGGTTGCCGTAAAACTGGTGCTGAAGTAAATCTCCGCTTAAGCTCCTGAAATGCTGAGACAGCCTCAGGAGACCAATTCAGCACATCAGCTCCCTTCTTGGTCAGATCAGTCAGTGGTTTGACAATACTAGAAAAATTACCTATAAATTTACAATAGAAATTAGAAAAACCCAAAAACTTCTGGAGAGCCTTCAAAGAAGTAGGCTGAACCCAATCATAAATGGCCTGTACCTTGGCCGGGTCCATTTCAATAGTCGATGGAGACAAGATAAATCCCAAAAATGAAATCCTCTGTACACTAAAGAGGCACTTCAATCCCTTAACAAACAGAGAATTCTCCCTCAAAATCCGGAACACAGTCCAGACATGTTCCACATGGGAATCCCAATCACTAGAAAAGATCAAAATATCATCCAGATAAATGATCAAAAACTTATCCACAAAGTCTCGGAAAATATCATTCATAAAGGATTGGAAGACAGAAGGGGCATTAGAGAGCCCAAAAGGCATCACCATGGTACTCAAAATGTCCCTCCGGAGTATTAAACGCCGTCTTCCATTCATCCCCGTGCTTGATGCGAATAAGATTATACGCCCCCCTGAGGTCAAGCTTAGTAAACCAGAAGGCACTCTTAATTCTGGAGAATAAATCAGACATCAGAGGTAACAGGTACTGATATTTAACCGTCATCTTGTTAAGAGAATGCTAATCAATACACGGTCTTAATGAACCATCTTTCTTGGCCACAAAAAAAAAACAGCGCCTAACGGTGACGAGGATGGTCTAATATGACCCTTCTCCAACGACTCCTTAATATAGGATCGCATAGCATCATGTTCGGGTACAGATAAGTTCAAAAGCCGACCCTTGGGAAATTTACACCCAGGCATCAACTCAATTGCACAGTCATAACTCCTATGAGGAGGCAAAGACACAGACTTACTCTCACTAAAAACATCAGAGAAATCAGCCAGATAATCAGGAATATCATGAGACTGAGGAGAGGTGGAGAAAACAGGAGCGTCCCAAAGAACACTCTGACAACCCCAACTCACCACAGACACAGATTTCCAATCCAAAACTGGGTTATGAGTTTTCAACCAGGGGAACCCCAGAAAAATAGTATCATGCAAATTATGCAGCACCAAAAATTTACAATTTTCTTGTTGGTCTAGGGCAACTCGCATTATCACCTGGGTCCAAAACTCAGGTTTATTCTCCGCCAAAGGAGTGGCATCAATACCCCTAAAAGGAATAGGCGTCTGCAGAGGCGTCATGGACAAACCACAACATTTAGCAAACTCCAAATCCATCAGATTCAGAGCTGCTCCTGAATCCACAAAAGCCTTAGTGGAAAATGTGGACAAGGAGCAGATTAGAGTAATTGCCAAAAGGAACTTAGGTTGTATACTGGCCACAGCAAATGTGTGTGCAAAACGTTTCTCTCGTTCTGGGCAGACAGAAATAGTATGAGAGGCGTCTCCACAGAAAAAACACAGCTTATTACGCCTTCTAAACTCCCGACGTTGCGCCCTAGACAAAACCCCATCATATTGCATAGGTTCAGACATTTGTTCAAAAGGTGGCAGCGCCTCCCGTGTAGTTTTACGTTCATGTAAACGCTGATCAACTTGAATGGCTAATGACATAGAGCCATCCAGACCAGAGGGAACAGGAAATCCCACCATAACATCTTTTACGGTCTCTGACAAACCTTTCCGAAAGAGAGCTGCCAATGCACTATCATTCCATGTAGTAAGGACCACCCACTTTCGGAATTTTTGACAGTACAACTCTGCAGGATCCTGACCCTGGTTTAATGCCAACAGGGTTCTCTCAGCTTAATCAATGGCATTAGGTTCATCATACAACAACCCCAAGGCCTGAAAAAATGCATCCACATTAGTCAGAATAGGATTTTCAGGTGTCAGAGAAAAAGCCCAATTCTGGGGATCGCCGCGCAGCAAGGAGATGACAATTTTAGCCTGCTGCACAGAGCTCCCCGATGAGTTAGGCTTCAAAGCAAGAAATAATTTACAATTATTCTTAAAATTCAGAAATTTAGACCGATCCCCAGAAAACACATCAGGAGTAGGAATCTTGGGTTCAGCAGCATGTGACTGAATAAGGTAGGTGGAAATTCCCTGTACTTCAGCAGCAAGCTGCTCCACACGATCAGACAGTTGCTTAATCTCCATTAGGAAAAAAATCCTCCTACGGCCCCAGAGAAAAAGAGGAAAAAATACATAATAATAATAAAAAAAAAAAATTCTGACACTTTTTTTTTCTTTCTCTAACAATTCTTTCCTGCTTTTGAGTACCCTAGAATCTGCGGTATGGCTGGTGATTCTGTTATGAATGAGAAACCGAGGAGGAAAACAAGACAACAAGCTAAGTCTCAGAAAACCAGAGAAGTTGGTAACTTTGCAGATTGCAGATCCCTGATCTACCCGCACAACTAGCAGCAGTCGTGGAGCGCTCCTACGTTGGTCCTAGATGCCTCGTCACAACCGGAGAACTACATATGCCTAAAGCAAGAAAAGAGGAAAACTAACTGCCTCAGAGCAGACCCCAAAGGAAAGACAGCTCCCCACATGTATTGACAGTGAAACAAGATGAAAATACAAACAAAGGCAGGAAAATAGGCTGAGCAAACGATGGGGCCCGGCTAACTAAAAAGGACAGAAAAGGAAAGACACTGTCTGCAATCTGCCAAAAAAACCTACAAAAATATTGTCCAACACTTCTGATAGCAAAATTAACCCTGAAGTCACTAGACTTCTAAACCTATATCAGCACTCTGAAATATTCTGAGACAGAGCAAAAAAGAGGCCAATCTAATAAGGGACAAAAAGCAGATTGGCAAATACTGATTAATAGGAGTGGAATTTCAGCATAGCCCCAGCAGGGGCAGGCTGATTACACAAAAAACTGAATTGACCAACAAGCGCAAGTGTGAACATTAGCAAAAAACAAACTTAACTTGAGAAGACTGGAAGAGAGCTGAAGTCCAGGACCTGAGAAGCAGACTGAATCACCAGCACCCGGATAGGGCATCGGCTGTCTTATATCCAGTCTGATACTCAAGAGATCCAAACGTTATCTTCCTCAACAGGTGGCAGATCACTACCACTTAAACCAACTGCACTACCTCCTGTCACCACCAGAGGGAGAACGGAAGGGGAACTCTCAACTGGTGGAGCAGAAAATGAGTTCATAACAGCTACCGCAGTACTCGGGTGAGTCGCATACCCTGAGTGAATTCAAAGAGAGACTGTGTAGTTTGTTTAAAGTATACCCTCTGTCTGAAAGCCAGAAAGTGAATATCATGATTGGACAGCTAACGGGTGCAGCGCAGAGAGAAGTGAAAGCCTGGCAGGACACTGATAAAGAGACTGTTGCAAAGATCCCGGCCAAGCTGAGAAGCACCTTTGACACCCACCCTGCAGCTGAAATCAAGATGAGGTTCTTTGGCTGTAAACAGAAGGCGCAGAACAGTATAAGGCACTATGCTCTCAACTTGCAGGAGGCGCTGCGAGCAGTTAAGCAAGTTGATCCTGACAGTGTGAAGGATGAAGATAAACTGTTAAAGGAGCAGTTCATTGAAGGACTTCTATCCAGTACACACAAAGGACAGTTGCGCATCATAACCCTGCAAGACCCTGATCTGGAGTTTGCTGATTTTAAGGACAGGGCTATACGGGTACTGCAGGAACCCACTGACAGCCATCCAGCGCCCCTGAGGCACCCAGCGATCACCTACCACCAGGAAGCAGCGTCTTTCCCTTCCATCCCTGTGGAGGCTGATACACAGACTCTGGATAAAGATCCAACTGAAGAGCTGCGTCTTCAGGTCCAGGAGTTGACCAAAGGAATGGCTGAAGGACGTCCCATCTGTCGTCGCTGTTATAAGGCAGGTCATCTTGCAAGATTCTGTCCTTTAAACAAGCAACCCCTGGGGCAGAGGGCCAACCCCCAGGAATAGGATCCCCAGGCCCAAAGAACTGGAGAGCCAAGTATGTTGGAGGGAGACCAATCCTTCCAGTGGTGATTGACGGTATCCCCATGAACGCTCTGCTGGACACTGGCTCTCAGGTGACCAGTATGCCATACATTCTTTACAAGAGGTATTGGGCTGATTCTGAACTTACCCGTGGCCCAACTGATGAACTGACAGTAGTTGCCAGTGGGTCGCCCTCCCAGGGTTGTGGGGTACTCGGTACCGGGCTGGTGTCAGGGGAATGTGTCACAGCAGCGGTGACCCGGTCCGTGGCCCTGGGCGCACAAGTAATGGGGGAATGTAGTTAATGGAATGGAATAGTTCGTGATGCCACCTGTGGTGCTCGGCAAGGGAGGTGTTAAGCCGACGCTGCGTGCAGATCCGCTGGGACTGATGGTATGGTGCAGCAAGGATGTAAAAGCTCCCCACAGGTGAAGCTATAGTCCCAGGGCAGTGTAGCTGTTGTTGGAACGGGGATGTAGCAGTGCCGTAAGGGTAGGAAGCAGACAAGACACAGCGGGGTGCAATTTCTGTACCTTTACTTGATAACTGCAGTCCAGGGTCCTGATTACAGATGGTAATGGAGCAGGCTAGCCTGGAAGCAATTCAGGGATTCTCTCTCAGCAGACGGGCTGTGCAGTCTCCTTCCTAGCGCTCGTTTGAATGAAGTACTCCAAGTACTAAGTTACTCTGAAGTTCCTCCTGTCAGATGTTCCCAAGAACCTTACTTGCACGGCAGACAGCTGTAGCCTCTCTCGGGAACTCCTCTCTCTTGAGTCCTGGCTCACTATCCAAGCTCCAGTTCATGCGCTCACTGTGAGGGAGCTCCCCTTTCCTAGCTTAACCTCCAGCTTCTCTCCCCACGTCTGCACACTTCACTCTCCGCAGACTAACTGACCAACCCTTCCTCTTGGCCCTCAGAGAGCACTCCTCCCCTTAATCCTGGTTCAGAGTTCCCCCTGCTGGCCTGGAATGGAACTGTGTTGCATGTATGGATTGACTGCGAGAGAGACCCATCATTGCCTCCAAGCCTGGCATTACCCTCCCCTGGAGGAAGGCAAAGCCACTGTGGCGACCATACTCCTGGGGGCGCCACACCAGTAATGGTCAGTCTTTGCCACAGACTGGATGTAAAGAGATTACTGTTAAAGTGGGTCAGGTAGAGCTAAAATCTCAAGGTCTGATAGTTGTGGATATTGATCGACGTGAATGTAATCCCATGATGACTCTTGGTAGAAATGTAATTGAAAACTGTCTTTCCGAGGTTATTGTCTTGTTGCAACAGGTGGCTGAGACTGCTGGTTCCAGTGAACAACGAGTCCTGCAGAAGGAGATCAGAGCCCTGATGCAAAGACAACTGGTAGAACTCACTGGCGTAGAAACTGGAAGTGTCAGAGAGAGTGATCACTTCCCCATTGCAATACCCCCCATGTGTGAAATGTTGATTTGGTGTCGGGCAGCTATAGGTCTCAGAGGGAGAGATTACCAGGCATTGGTAGAACCAGTATACTCCGATAGCAGGCCCACTGTCCTGACAGCCAGAGGGGTGGTTGATGTGCGAAAAGGGAGAGTGCCTGTACGCCTCTTGAATTTGTGGAGAGGAGGAGGCCACAATACCTCGATACACCACAGTTGCTAAGCTGCTCACTGTTAATAACAACTCATTGCAGGCAGCAGAGCCCTTGGTCTCATCCGACCAGGTGGAGGACAATGGCTCTGTGAAGCAGCCAGAGGAGTGGTGTCAGCAACTGCAGGTGGGAACTGACTCTACACCCTCCTACCAGAAAAATGGGGCTTACAGAGTGACACAAGAATATGAGCGGGTATTCAGCAAACACCCACTAGATTTTGGGCAGGCAAAAGGGGTTCAACATCATAGGCCCACTGGAGATCATCCACCCATTAAAGAAAGGTACCGGCCTATACCCCCAACACAATACCAATGTGCTAAGAATATGTTGAGAGAGATGAAGGAAGCTGGGGTTATCAGAGACAGTTGTAGCCCATGGGCAGCTCCCATAGTTTTTGTGAAGAAAAAAGATGGTACCATGAGAATGTGTGTTGATTACAGGAAAATTAACAGCATTACACATAAAGACGCCTACCCATTACCTAGAACTGAGGAATCATTAGCTGCACTTAGAACTGCTAGCTACTTTTCCACCTTGGATCTCACTAGTGGGTATTGGCAGGTTCTTGTGGCAGAGGCAGACAAGGAGAAAACAGCATTTACCACTCCAATGGGTCTCTGTGAGTTCAACTATATGCCATTCGGGCTCTGCACCACTCCAGGAACATTTCAACGGCTGATGGAGTGCTGCCTGGGACACATGAACTTTGAGACGGTCCTGTTGTACCTGGATGATGTCATTGTTTTCTTCAAAACCTATGAAGATCATCTGGAACACCTGGCTGAAGTGTTTGAAGCTTTGTCCAATTTTGGCCTGAAGGTGAAGCCTTCCAAATGCCACCTCCTGAAGCCCAAGGTACAGTACCTCGGTCATGTGGTCAGTGCAGAAGGTGTGGCACCAGATCCTGACAAGGTCACCGTCATCCGGGACTGGCTGAAGCCCAGCAACCTTCATGAAGTACGTCAATTCCTTGGACTGGTAGGCTACTACCGAAGATTCATCAAAGGCTTTACTGAAAAAACCACCCCTATGCAAAATATTCTGGTGGGGCAGTCCAAGAAGACCAAACAGAAAAATTCCACCTTGAATGGACTGAAGAGTTGGAGAGATCCTTCACTCGGCTGAAGATGGCTCTCACAGGTGACGAAGTTCTGGCCTACCCAGATTATGACAAACCCTTTGTGCTGTACACTGATGCCAGCAATGTGGGACTAGGAGCAGTACTGTCGCAGGTACAGAATGGAAAAGAAAGAGTGATCCCCTACGCCAGCAGGAAGCTGCGTCCCACTGAAAGGAACCCTGACAACTACAGTTCTTTCAAGCTGGAGTTCCTTGCCATAGTCTGGGCTGTCACCGAAAGGTTCAAACATTACCTAGCCTCCGCCAAGTTTACTATCTTCACGGACAACAATCCGTTGACCCACTTGGAAACTGCAAAACTAGGTGCACTGGAGCAGCGATGGATGGCTCAGCTATCTAACTATGAATTCACCATCAAGTACCAAGCAGGGCACAAGAATGCCAATGCTGACGCGCTGCCCAGGATGCCTAATCTGCAGGAGAAGACCCTGAGGCTCTTGAAGAAATAGAGCTACCTCCCTTCCACCGGCCAATTGCTGCCCAACGTGCCCAAGGAGTGAGAAACAGACGGTCTGGCTTGAAGGAGGTCACCCTGAATCCATTGCCCCATCATGACTGGGCAGAAACGCAAGATAGTGACCCTGCGGTCCGCCTGGTAAAGGAGCTACTGTCACAAGCTGACTCACGCCCAGAGTCGGATGCTCTTGAGGAAACCCAGCAGTTGTGGAAGGAGAGAGGCCGGCTGTTCATCTATGAAGGAAAGTTGTGTCAGAGGAGTATCAATGCCCGTACTCATGAGCTGGTCTGGCAGGTAGTAGTCCCGAAGAGAGAGGCATCAATGGTCCTAGAAGCACACCACAATGGAGCTGGACACTTCGGATGGAAGAAGTTGGAAGCTTTGCTCCGAGAGAGATTCTATTGGCTGGTATGAGGAAAGCCATTGAAAAGTGGTGCCGAGAATGTGGACAATGTAACCTGCGCAGAAAGGATCGAAACAGCCAGAGAGCTCCTCTGCAGCCATTTGTAACCAAACAGCCACTCGAGTTGGTCGCCCTGGACCATGTGAAGCTGGTTCCAAGCCGTTCAGGATACATCTATGCTCTTACCATCGTAGACCACTACTCAAGATTCCTGGTAGTTGTGCCTATCAAAGATCAAACAGCCAGGACAGCAGTCAGAGCATTCCAACAGCACTTCTGCAGACTACATGGATATCCTGAAAGAGTGCTTACAGAGCAAGGTCCAGCTTTCGAGGCAGAAGTGTTCCAGGAATTCTGTAACTTGTATGGTTGTAAGAAGATCCGGACAACACCGTACCACCCACAGACCAATGGCATGTGTGAGAAGATGAGCCAGGTAGTGATTGACGTACTGAAGACTTTGCTCTTGGAGGAGAGAAATCTGTGGCCAGAGAAGTTGCCAGATCTGGTGGACCTCTACAACCATATTTCAGTGAATTCCACCAACTGTACCCCAGCCTACTTAATGAGAGCAAGACCTGGTAAACTGCCTATTGATTTGGACATGGGAGTCCTTACGCCTGAAGTAACATCACCAGATGCTGACTGGGATACAGAAAGACAACAACAGTACAGAAGAGTTCAAGAATGCGTGGAAAAGAGTCTAGCTCAGGCAAGACAAAAGCAGGAGAAGCTTTACAATCAAAATGCACCTGCCGTTCCTTTTTCGCCGGGAGAACAAGTCTTAAAAAGGAAAAGAAGATTGCACAAATTGGATGATCAATGGGAAGCTGAACTGTTATGAACTCATTTTCAACTCCACCAGTTGAGAGTTCCCCTCCCGTTCTCCCTCTGGTGGTGACAGGAGGTAGTGAGGTTGGTTTAAGTGGTAGTTATGTACCACCTGATGAGGAAGATAACGATTGGATCTCTGGAGTATCAGATTGGATATAAGACAGCCGATGCCCTATCCTAGTGCTGGTGATTCAGTCTGCTTCTCAGGTCCTGGACTTCAGCTCTCTACCAGTCTTCTAAAGTTAAGTTTGTTTTTTGCTATTGTTCACACTTGCGCTTGTTGGTCAGTTCAGTTTCTTGTGTGGTCAGCCTGCCCCTGCTGGGGCTATGCTGAATTTCCACTCCTATGTATCAGTATTTGCCAAGCTGCTTTTTGTCCCTTATTGGATTGGCCTCATTTTGCTCTGTCTCAGAATATTTCAGAGTGCGGATATAGGTGTAGAAGTCTAGTGACTTCAGGGTTAATTTTGTTATCAGAAGTGTTGGACAATATTTTTGTAGGTTTTTTTGGCAGATTGCAGACAGTGTCTTTTCTTTCCTGTCCTGTTTAGTTAGCCGGGCCCCATCGTTTGCTCAGCCTATTTTCCTGCCTTTGTTTGTAATTTCATCTTATTTCACCGTCAATACATGTGGGGGGCTACATGTTGTAAAAAAAGGTGTGGGGTGCACCAAACAATCAATGGGTTCTATATATGAGGGTGCAAAAGCCTTGCATGGAGAGAACCATGAAATGTAAGAGAAAAAAAGTTATCTGCCACCTGATGAGGAAGATAACGATTGGATCTCTGGAGTATCAGATTGGATATAAGACAGCCGACGCCCTATCCTAGTGCTGGTGATTCAGTCTGCTTCTCAGGTCCTGGACTTCAGCTCTCTACCAGTCTTCTCAAGTTAAGTTTGTTTTTTGCTATTGTTCACACTTGCGCTTGTTGGTCAGTTCAGTTTCTTGTGTGGTCAGCCTGCCCCTGCTGGGGCTATGCTGAATTTCCACTCCTATGTATCAGTATTTGCCAAGCTGCTTTTTGTCCCTTATTGGATTGGCCTCTTTTTGCTCTGTCTCAGAATATTTCAGAGTGCTGATATAGGTGTAGAAGTCTAGTGACTTCAGGGTTAAATTTGCTATCAGAAGTTTTGGACAATATTTTTGTAGGTTTTTTTTGGCAGATTGCAGACAGTGTCTTTCCTTTTCTGTCTTTTTTAGTTAGCCGGGCCCCATCGTTTGTGTTAGGGTCGGCGGAACGCACCAGATATAAATAATAGGAGGTGCGTTCGCTGCCCGGGGTCCACCGTGCGGTAGGTGACAAGACCGCTGCTGAGTAATGGCGGATGCACCGAAAGGTGAGGTACTGCGCTCGGGTTAACGTCACCCGAACGCTAAGTACGGCTCTGTTCACACACAGAGTCGCTAAAACAACAGAGTTGTATGAGGACGCTGGCCCTGTTTACTTCACAGGATACCCAGCGAATGACGCTGCAACCGCAGACGCCAAGAACGCTGCAACCGCAGAGCGGCAATAACTATCGCTGCTGAGCGACGGCGCCGGAACGACCGAGCACCGTCGGACGCTAGTGTGTCGTGCAGGAGGCACAGTGGCGTGTAGCTGGCCACAACCTGGAGCTGACTACCCAACAATCTGTCACCATTCGTAATAACCGAGGGAAGGGGTTTCAAATGAGTCAGTCACCAGTCCATGCATCCATCACCATACACACACAGCATAATATGCTACACTAGTGCATGGCCGAGCCGCCATGCGGGCTTTTTATAGCCATGCGCTTCCGGGACCTTCCAGTACTATAGGAAGGACCAATCAGATCCGACATAGGACCTGCACATGTGACCCCTGCTCTCCACTGAGAGGACAAGTTGTGGGCATGCCTAGTAGCACGGCATGAGGACTTAGCCTCGGGAGCAGTTCCCTGCAAAGCAGGTTGTGTCACCATTGCTGCACCAGAGGTGGCAGCAACATCCAGGCTCACAGAACGAGTCAGAGGGAGATGCCTGACCAGCCGAGATTGCTGAGCAGGAGTCCGAGCGGTCGGAGAGGAATGGGAGACCGCAGGATGTCTGGCTCTGGATTCCCGCTGTGCAGTGCCAGGAATCCGACGCCTCACTGCGCTCAAAAGCCGCGATCAGGAGCGGTGCGTGAATGTTTTCCACCGGCTCCCAGGTCCGATCCTCGGGACCATGACCCTTCCAGTCCACCAAATAAAATTTTTTGCCACGGACAAACTTGCGCCGCACGATGGCATTAACCTCAAACTCGTCAGACGATAAGTCTGATGACCCGGCAGATGGCTCGGAAAACCGGGCCATGTGAACTGGTTTGAGGAGGGACACATGGAACACGTCCGAGATGGCCAAATGTGGGGGAAGAGCCAGACGGTAGACCACCGAGCTAAGTCGCTCAAGGACCTTGAATGGGCCAATGTATCGTGGCGCGAACTTGGGCGACTCAACCCGCAGTTTAATGTTTCGGGTAGAGAGCCATACCATGTCGCCAGGGGAGAAGCTTGGAGCAGGACGCCGGTGTGCGTCAGCGGAGATCCTCATTCTCTCCTTGGAAGCTCGGATAGCATCCTGGGTGCGATCCCAAATGTCACGTGCCTCCACCGACCAGTCTGCCACCCTGGAGTCGGTGGAAGACACAGGCATGGGCACAGGAACGCGCGGATGCTGACCGTAATTTAGGAGGAATGGGGTTTGACCGGTAGAGTCGGCCACAGCATTGTTCAACGCGAACTCTGCCCATGGCAGCAAGGATGCCCAGTCGTCCTGCCTGGCTGAGACAAAATGTCGAAGATATGTTATCAAGGTCTGGTTGGCTCTCTCTACCAACCCATTCGTCTCGGGATGATAGGCCGAGGAGAGATTCAGCTCAATGCTGAGTAGAGAACAGAGCTCTCTCCAAAACCGGGACGCAAACTGAGGACCTCGGTCACTGACAATCTTGTCCGGCATGCCGTGCAGGCGGAAAACGTGCTTGATGAACAAGACTGCCAGGCCCCGCGCTGATGGTAACCGGGAGAGAGGTACCAGGTGCACCATCTTAGAGAAATGGTCGGTGACAACCCAAATGACCGTGCTGCCGCTGGACTTGGGTAGACCCACCACAAAATCCATACCGACCATCTCCCAGGGCCTGTCTGCTATCGGCAGAGGGAAAAGAAGCCCAGCGGGCCGCTGCCGAGAGGACCTATTCCGGGCGCAAGAGACGCATGCCTCAATATAGTCCTTGACGTCGCGGGCCATATGTGGCCACCAGTACGTCCTCGCCAAAAGGTTTGAGGTCCGTTTTGTCCCAAAATGTCCACCCACTCTGGACGAGTGAGCCCAAGAGAGGACCTCCGGTCGCAGACGGGCAGGGACAAATGTCTTGCCCGGAGGCACAGACTCAAGGTCAACCGGAGCCACAGTCCTCAGGCTTTCGGATGGGACGATCAGCCGAGGCTCCTCCTCCTCTTCCTCCGATGACACCACGGAGCGGGAGAGAGCATCGGCCCGGACGTTCTTCTCCCCGGAGAGAAAGTGGAGGGTGAAATGGAACCGGGAAAAGAACAAGGACCATCTAGCCTGGCGAGAGTTTAGCCGCTGGGCTGTTTGCAAATACACCAAGTTTTTGTGGTCGGTGAACACCTGAAAAGGGTGACGAGCCCCCTCCAGGAGGTGTCTCCACTCCGAGAAGGCCAACTTCATCGCTAGCAACTCCCTGTCCCCGATGGCATAATTCCTCTCCACCGGTGTGAAGGTCTTGGAGAAAAAGAAGCATGGATGCTTCCGACCTTGCGTGTCCTTCTGGAACAGGACTGCTCCAGCACCGACGGAAGAGGCATCCACTTCCAGAATGAAGGGCTTGTCTACATCGGGGCGATGTAGAATGGGAGCGCTAGCGAAATGGGACTTAATGGTGGAGAAGGCCTTGGAGACCGGTTCCGACCACAACTTGGGATTTGCACCCTTCTTGGTGAGGGCTACCAAGGGTGCTACCAAAGTCGAGAAGTGGGGGATGAATTGGCGATAATAATTTATGAACCCCATAAAGCGCAGCACCGCTTTGAGAGAATGAGGTTCCTGCCAATCCATCACCGCCTGTAGCTTGGCAGGATCCATGGCCAATCCCTGGGCCGAGATGATATAGCCCAGGAAAGGCAAGGACTCCTCCTCAAACACACACTTCTCCAACTTGGCATAGAGGGAGTTCGCCCGCAGGCGATCGAAAACTTTGCAAACTTCTCTCCGGTGGGAGTCAATATCTCGAGAGTAGATGAGGATATCATCCAGATAGACTACAACCGAGGTGGTAAGCATATCCCGGAAGATATCGGTCACAAAGTCCTGGAAGACGGCCGGGGCATTACAGAGCCCGAAGGGCATCACCAGGTATTCATAGTGCCCGTCCCTGGTGTTAAATGCCGTCTTCCATTCATCCCCATCACGGATGCGAATCAGGTTGTAAGCCCCCCGCAGATCAAGTTTGGAAAATACCCTCGCTCCTCGTAGCCTATCAAACAGTTCTGATATCGGGGCAGTGGATATTTATTCTTAACGGTGATGGTGTTAAGACCCCTGTAATCAATGCAAGGACGTAGTTCCCCACTCTTCTTCTGGACGAAGAAGAATCCCGCCCCCGCTGGTGACACTGACTTCCTAATGAATCCTCTTGCCATATTCTCCCTGATGTACTGAGACATGACCTCAGTCTCCGGGAGAGATAGGGGATAGACTCGACCCAGGGGAGGCTCAGCACCAGGCAAGAGATCAATAGGACAGTCATAGGGGAGATGCGGTGGAAGGGTCTCCGCCGCCTTTTTGGAGAACACGTCTGCATACTGCCGATAGTGTTTGGGGAGCGAGGAGACATCAGCGGGAACCTCGGTGGAGGCAACCTGAACGCACTCCCTCAGACATCTACCCTCACATGACTTACTTCACCCAATAATCCTCCCTGAGGACCACTCTATATGGGGGGAGTGATACCGCAGCCAGGGAACCCCTAGAAGTACCTGGTCAATACCCTCGGGCATGACGAGGAGGGATATCGTCTCCTGATGAGACGGAGCCACAGAGAGTACCAAGGGGACGGTCTGGTGAGTTATCTGCGAGGGTAGAGTGGTGCCGTTTACCACTCTGACGGTGACTGGTGTAGACATCATAACCAGAGGTATAGCGTGCCGTTGGGCGAAGGCTGACGACATAAAATTGCCCTCCGCCCCGGAATCCACGCAAACCTCCACCGCCAGAGTGGAAGAATTAAACCCAAGAGTCCCCTTAAAGGACAGCTTGGAGGAAAACGTCGCTGGCTTTAGTGCGCCGCCTCCTACGGCCACTAGGCGTGAGCGTTCTCCCTGCTGCTGTGGGCACCGGTTGGCGAGGTGACTGGCCTGCCTACAAATATGACAGCTCACAGGAGCTCGAGCGGACCGGAGTCTAGATCCCTCACGGGAAGCCCCCTGACGCTCGGACGCCCGATCGGGGGATTCCAGAGGTCTAGAAAAACAAGGTGCCAACCTAAACCTCTGCCTACACTGGTCCCGTTCCAACCTTCGCTCGATGAAGCGAAGATCGATTCGGGTGGAGACAGAGATAAGCTCCTCCAGTGTAGCGGGAATCTCCCTGGTGGCCAGAGCGTCCCTCACATGGCCAGCCAAACCTCTCCAGAACGCCGGAATGAGGACCTTATCTGGCCACTCTAATTCTGAGGCCAGTGTCCGGAACTGGATGGCGAAGTGACTGACCATGGACGAGCCCTGTGACAGTGCCAGCAGCCAGAGCGCGGTGTCATGGGTGACTCGTGGTCCCAGGAAGACCTGTTTCAGAGTGTCTAAGAACCGCAAAGCACCCTGCACCACATGATCACCACGCTCCCACAGCGGTGTGGCCCACCCTGCCCGACAGAAGGGAAATAATAAATCCCACTTTATCCCGCTCGGAGGGGAATCGGGCGGCCAGCAGCTCCAGCTGTATAGAGCACTGGCTTACGAAACCCCTACAAGCTGCACTATCACCCGAGAACTTTTCGGGCAGCGGGAGGTGGGACAAAGTCGGGGCAATGATGGCAGTGGTCACATGGGAAACAGCCTCTGTGGCTGCCTGAACAGCGACTGCAGTAACATCCGCAGCTGAGGCTGAACGCTCGAGAGCCGCCAACCTGCCCTGCAGCTGCCGGATGTGCTGCAGCAGTCGCTGTTCATCCGCCATTACTAGCCAGACCCTGGCGCTAGTGTAATGTTAGGGTCCACGGAACGCACCAGATATAAATAATAGGAGGTGCGTTCGCCGCCCGGGGTCCACCGTGCGGTAGGTGACAAGACCGCTGCTGAGTAATGGCGGATGCACCGAAAGGTGAGGTACTGCGCTCGGGTTAACGTCACCCGAACGCTAAGTACGGCTCTGTTCACACACAGAGTCGCTAAAACAACAGAGTTGTATGAGGACGCTGGCCCTGTTTACTTCACAGGATACCCAGCGAATGACGCTGCAACCGCAGACGCCAAGAACGCTGCAACCGCAGAGCGGCAATAACTATCGCTGCTGAGCGACGGCGCCGGAACGACCGAGCACCGTCGGACGCTAGTGTGTCGTGCAGGAGGCACAGTGGCGTGTAGCTGGCCACAACCTGGAGCTGACTACCCAACAATCTGTCACCATTCGTAATAACCGAGGGAAGGGGTTTCAACTGAGTCAGCCACCAGTCCATGCATCCATCACCATACACACACAGCATAATATGCTACACTAGCGCATGGCTGAGCCGCCATGCGGGCTTTTTATAGCCATGCGCTTCTGGGACCTTCCAGTACTATAGGAAGGACCAATCAGATCCGACATAGGACCTGCACATGTGACCCCTGCTCTCCACTGAGAGGACAAGTTGTGGGCATGCCTAGTAGCACGGCATGAGGACTTAGCCTCGGGAGCAGTTCCCTGCAAAGCAGGTTGCGTCACCATTGCTGCACCAGAGGTGGCAGCAACATCCAGGCTCACAGAATGAGTCAGAGGGAGATGCCTGGCCAGCTGAGATTGCTGAGCAGGAGTCCGAGCGGTCGGAGAGGAATGGGAGACCGCAGGATGTCTGGCTCTGGATTCCCGCTGTGCAGTGCCAGGAATCCGACGCCTAACAGTTTGCTCAGCCTATTTTCCTGCCTTTGTTTGTATTTTCATCTTGTTTCACCGTCAATACATGTTGGGGGCTGCTCTGGGGCAGTTAGTTTTCCCCTTTTCCTGCTTTAGGCTTATGTAGCTCTCCGGTTGTGACGAGGCGTCTAGGAACATCATAGGAACGCCACGGCTGCTGCTAGTTGTGCGGTTAAGTTCAGGGATCTGCAATCTGCATAGTTACCAACTTCTCTGGTTTTCTGAGACTTAGCTTGTTGTTTATTTTTTCCTCCTCGGTGACCCATTCATAACAATGAACCTTATACCATTCTGCCCTCAAACTTTGATAATACCAAGGTATGCCTTATTAGCAAAGATGGAGGAGAAACCTCAGCAGCAATATCAAGAGATCACCTGAAACTATGTCCTGACCTGTTAAAGGAAAGAGTGGAAGAACCAGATAACATCCAACCCATAGAGGAAGAAGAGAAGGTCAGCAGAATACTTGGAGAATTCCCTGCGAATTGGACTAAAGTAAATGATGCTATAGTGGTGCCAGTGTTGACATTTCCCCAATTGGTAGCACAGGAAGACGTGATTCCAGAAAATCCTGAAGATCAGGAAAATCAGGCAGCAGATGCTAGACCAGCAGTGGAGACAGAGAACCCTCGCCCTGCCAGTAGTGAATCTGACATGCCAATAGTAACTCTAAGAACACGTGGACATGTACCACCCAGTTCACATACTACACCAGTAGTTAGAACCAGACAATCAGTAAGGGCCATCACAACACCAGTGTTACGCAGATCTACTCGTGTCCCCCAAGGTATACCACCCATTAGATTCCGCATATAAAGTAATTTGACTGTTAAAATGTATGTATATATGTAACTGTTTAAGCTTTTGTACCTACAGGTAACCTGTAAGACTTTCCTTTCAATTTTCCAGTTTTTTCCCTTGTTTATGGACATTGGACCACAGGACTGCGTGTGGTTAAAAACTTTCCTTGTAAATAGCTCACCATTTGCCCAGGAATGGACCATGGACATTGATGCTTGGACTCATCGTCATAGGACCATTTTTGAAGCACTTTGTTTTTGTAACTTTTTCATTTTCAAATCTTGTACAATTATAATTGTTCACCTTATTTAAATGCTTATATGTTTTTCATGTTTTGTTCAGCCCAGGAGTGCTGACTTGCATTAGGGGGGAATGTGGCCCCCCCTGGAGTATGGTCGCCACAGTGGCTTTGCCTTCCTCCAGGGAGGGTAATGCCAGGCTTGGAGGCAATGACGGGTCTCTCTCGCAGTCAATCTATGCATGCAACACAGTTCCACTCCAGGCCAGCAGGGGGAGCTATGAACCGGAATTCAGGGGAGGAGTGCTCTCTGAGGGCCAAGGGGAGGGAGTGGTTAGTTAGTCTGCGAAGGGTGAAGTGTGCAGACGTGTGGAAGGAGTGCTGAGATAGAGCTGAGAGGAAGAGCTCATCTCCCGTAAGAGCGCATGAACTGGAGCCTGGTCTCCACGGCTGTATGGACACTGATGGTCCTACAGCAGACACCAGAGGAGTAGAAGGCTGTAAATGCAATACTCCCATCTAAAACTTGAGGGCACAACAACAACACTGATAGTGAGCCGGGACTCAGGAGTGAGGAGTCCCTGGAACAGGCTACAGCTGTTTGTCGTACAAGTAGAGTTCTTGGGAACATCTGACAGGAGGAACTTCAGTGTAACTTGGTACTGGAGATCCCTCAAATAAGAGCTAAGAAGGAGACTGCACAGCCCATCTGCTGAGAGAGAATCCCTGAGTTGCTTCCAGGCTAGCCTGCTCCGGTACCATCTGTAATCAGGACCCTGGACTGTATTTACCAAGTAAAGGTACAGAAATTGCACCCCGCTGTGTCTTGTCTGCTTCCTACCTTTCCGGCACCGCTACATCCCCATGCCAACCACATCTGCACTGCCCTGGGACTATAGCTTCACCTGTGGGGAGCTTTTACAACTTTGCTGCACCATACCATCAGTTCCAGCGGATCTGCATGCAGCGTCAGCTTAACACCTCCCTTGCCGAGCACCACAGGTGGCGTCACAAACTATTCATCTAACTACATTCCACCATTCACATTTTCCTATTACTTGGGCGCCCAGGGCCACGGTCCGGGTCACTGCTGCGGTGACACATCCCACTGATACCGGCCCGGTGCCGAGTATCCCACAGCCCTGGGAAGGCGACCCAACTGCGACTTTGGCGCTCAAGTCGGCGACCTCATGGCCGACCTCACACTATGGTTGGGTTTCGATCGGCGAAACCCGACTTTAGCCAAAGTCGGCGGATTCTGAATTTGGCCTACCCATTTTGTTCAACTCTAGTTCAGAAATATGTGGTGTATTTCATAACTTAAGTAATGGAGTTTTTTCATTATTGTAATAGTGCCATAGTTTTGAATATACTATATGTATTTTTGATAGGAAAAAAAGAATTTTTTGACACAGCCAGCTCACCACTTTGAAGAAAACCAGGAATAAGTCCAGCCTGTGGTTGCAGTTCGCACGGATAACGGATTGGGATAAATCCTTGCATGTAAAGGAAATAGTATTGTTTCTCCAGCGATCAGTCCAATGGTAGGGTAAAATATAACTTTTATTTTTCCATTAAAAAGGTTCCATGTTTCTTCAATAACAATTTTGCATATAGTCAATCCCATTTGGACGACATGTTTCGACACTACATGTGCCTTCCTCCTGGGACCTGAAGAAACATGGAACCTTATTTTTTATTTTTGATATAAATATTTTTAATAATTTTTATAGTAAATTTTTCAATAAATGTTTGTAGCACTTTTTCATTGTCACTTTTTATGACACTTTTTTGTCACTCATATATTTTTCTATGTCATATCAGTATATGTTCACAGCATTATTCAATATTTATAAGTACATTATGCACTATGTCCACTTTATATGCACTTTTACCTTCGATAATAAGGGAGGATGTACATTTCATGGATTACACGGCATTCACTTTATATCTTCATTTTGGGGATAGATTTATATCTGTTCCACGGCATTCACTTTATTCCACTTGTATAATTATACTCAAAAGTTTTCATGTTTGTTAATTCTTTGGTCTAATGTGGGTCATTCGGTCTGCGATATTTCATAAACTTACCTGGGTCTTCTGGTTTTGTAGTCGCTTCTGGCAGTGCGCAGAATGTGCGCATGCGCTGGCCATGAGCTCACCAGTTCATGGGTCTCTGGTCTTTACATGGTGACGCACACGGGGAATACCTAAGTGGGTGTTCCAGCGTGCGTTTACTCATGTGACCGGAATTCCCGGAACTACTTCCAACATGTGAGCGGAAATGGCATGCGCATGCGCCGAATACTCTTGTGACGCTGGCCAGATTCTTTCATGATTGGTCACACATGGTATTTAACCATGGTTGCCCCCTGCTCCGACACGCCTCCTGAAGAAGCAAAACGCACATTGGGGCAGAGGGACTCCATTGTATGTGCGGGGACAGCGCTTTTAGTGACAGGTATAGCCCTTTTATTGTGTTTTGGTGTACACCGAATTGTGGTTAATGATACTGGGGGCATGTTTGTTTAAGGACCTTTTGATTAATATTGGGATTTTTCCTGTCATTTAAAAAGCACACTCTTTTTCTTTGATGGGTAGTGAGTCACAGCATCTGGTAAGCATGTTATATAGCAGTAACCATTGTATATCTACCCTCTGAGTGTAATTTAGATTTTGCATTTTATATACTGGTATTATCTGTGCGTTAGTGCGGTCCATGTACTATTTAGCACAACCTTACTTTTTGGTCCCTCTTTTTACTGCACCTTTTTTGTATATATCAATTTTCATTTTTTTCTAATAAAGTTTATAACTTTTAATGAAATCATTATATGCTTCTTGTTGTTTCCAATTTCTGACATATTTATTGGTAACCTAAATGATGATGCATTAATTAGAGAAGTGTTAGAAGATTTATTACTTTTGGACGAATTTGATGATTAAAATCAATATAAAATATACAAAATTATTTCCCCCATGCAGTTAATCTCTATATATAAAAATGAATGTGTGTGTGTGTGTATCACCAACCAATCACAAAGCATCTTTCATTTCACCAGAGCTGTTCAAAAGAAGCTGAGCTGTGATTGGTTGCTATGAGCAACAGTTTTCCTTGCAAACAATCGCTAAGCATCTCTCAATTCATCAGAGCTGGTTAAAAGTAGCTGAGCTGTGATTGGTTGCTATGGCCAACAGTTTTCCCACTTGACAACATCTCAGCAGACACTGACATGGTGGGAGAAATCTAGCATCCCCTGGAACATAAGCTCCCTGCCATTGTCTGCCCCCCTGAAAGGAGCAGAGATCACATGACAGAAATGAATCCCCCCTCCCGTGTCTATATCCCCATCACACATCCTCCATCCCGTAGACACATCTTCCCTCTTAAAGGGATCATTGGTATGGAAGTCAGAGCAAATCCATCCAGCGCTTTGGTACTGACCCCAGGGTCTCTTAAAGGGATCACTGGTACGGAATTTAGGGCAAATCCTCTCTGCGCTTTGGTACTGACCCCAGGCCTTTCTTAAAGGGATCTCCGGTATGGAAGTCAGGGCAAATGCCTTCAAATGCTCTGGTACTGACCCCAGGCTCTCTTAAAGGGATCCCCGGTATGGAAGTTAGGGCAAATCCACTCAGCGCTCTGGTTCTGACCTAAGTCCCCTCTTAATGGGACCCTCGGTACGGAAGTGAGGGAAAATCCACTCTGCGCTTTTGTACTGACCCCAGGCCTCTCTTAAAGGGATCTCCGGTGTGGAAGTTAGGGTAAATCCCTCAGCGCTCTGATTCTCACCTCAGGCTTCTATTAAAGGGATCATTGGTATGGAAGTCAGGGCAAATCCACTCAGCGCTCTGGTTCTGACGCCAGGCCTCTCTTAAAGGGATCCCCAGTATGGAAGTTAGGACCGTTCCACTCAGCGCTCTGGTTCTGACTCCAGGCTGATGGGATGATGTGGGATATTATGGGTAGTAATCCGGTAGCTCTGGCTGATATGATGATGTGGGATATTAGGGGTAGTAGTCCGGTGGCTCTGGCTGACGGGATGATGTGGGATATTAGGGGTAGTAGTCCGGTAGCTCTGGCTGACGGGATGATGTGGGATATTATGGGTAGTAGTCCGGTGGCTCTGGCTGACGGGATGATGTGGGATATTAGGGGTAGTAGTCTGGTGGCTCTGGCTGACGGGATGATGTGGGATATTATCGGTATTAGTCCGGTAGCTCTGGCTGACGGGATGATGTGGGATATTATGGGTAGTAGTCCGGTGGCTCTGGCTGACGGGATGATGTGGGATATTAGGGGTAGTAGTCTGGTGGCTCTGGCTGATGGGATGATGTGGGATATTAGGGGTAGTAGTCTGGTGGCTCTGGCTGACGGGATGATGTGGGATATTAGTGGTAGTAGTCCGGTAGCTCTGGCTGATGGGATGATGTGGGATATTATAGTGAATGTGGCTATGCGGAATGGACGGGGCTCTACACTCAACTTTATATATATAGATATAATCATTATAATTTGTTATAACTAACCGTAGTTAATTACTATGCTTGGGCAGCGCCGGGCTCTTCAGCTAGTAGAAAATAAGATCGAAATGCCAAAGTTGTTATTTTTTGGGTCACCTAAAAAAATGCAATAAAAAGCGATCAAAATGTCATCTGTAACCCAAGATGGGATGAATAAAAACATAATCTCTACGTGCAGGAATCAAGCCCTCAAATAGCTTCAATGTAAAATTTTTGGGCTCAGAAAATGGCAACACAAACCAATTTTTTTGTACCCACTAAAATTAATAATAATAATAATAAAAGAAATATGCAAGTTTGGAAACATCTTAATTGTACTAACCAGGAGAATCACAATGCCAGGTCTTTTTTGAAAGCCATAAAAACAACCCAAAAAAGAATTTTCACCACTTCATCTCACCTGAGAATGTCTATTGTTCAGGTAATTTTACAGGATTTTCTACCATTGCTGTAATTCCTAGGGAGTGACTTATTAGGCTATGTGCACACGTTGCGGATTGTGCTGCGAATCCGCAGCGTTTCAGGCTCTGCGGATCCACAGCAGATTTAGGTACGTTGTACAGCACCATTATTTTCAATGGTAAACTGAAAAACGCTGTGCACATGCTGCGGATTTGCTGCGGGTTACAATCCGCAGCATGTCAATTCTTTGTGCGGATTCCGCTGCGGTTTCACACCTTCTCCATTGTAGAGGTGTGAAACCGCAGGGCTAAACCGGAGGCTAATCCGCAGGTAAACCGCATGTCTTTTGACCTCAGATTTTACCTGCGGATTTTTCCAAATCCGCGTGGAAAAATCCGTAGGACCAAAATCTACGTGTGCACATAGCCTTATGGGAACTGTGTACTTAACCCCCTCAATGTTACTGCTCTTTTTTTGGCGGAATTTGATGTCAATCTCCCTCAATACCAGATGGGACTATTCACCTTCACGTCGGCAACTAACATTTCTAATTAAATTAATAATTCAATGTTCATGATTCCTGCACTTAGTAATATTCAGTGTTGTGTTATATTTTTATTTTCATGTAGCCTTTCCGTCATTTTCCTGTCAGACTTTGCGGTTTTTGTTCCCTTATCTAGAAGGTTCTATTTCCTATTCTACCTCTGATCCGTAGTGCAGGGTGATAACAGGGTGATGCTGCCACCTGCTGGATGTACATATTATGCATCTAGTTTAATAATATTACACACATGGGATGGCCTTCCAAGCTCCCTCAGGACCACAGGTGAAGTGTGAACTGGTTCTGAGGGCATTAGTGGACAACCCTCAACCTCTCATTCGGATTTATACATTTTCCATTAAAGTTTATAAAAGGACCCCCAAAGATCCAAATGGCTTTTATACTCTACCCAACAATCCACACTATGGCATATTATGACATAATATTTGCGTATTTTTTTTGTCTTTTTTTTTTTAGTCAGTGTATCTAAGTCACCGTGTGTGATACAGTCTCAAAACCACAAAGCACTACATTCCTCATCAATCATGGAGTATTGTTATGTTTTACTTATACTTCTTCTTGCAAGGCTGAGAAATTTGTTTCGCTGCAAATCTTCTTTCTCAAGGATATGAATTCACATTTGTTCCATTTCCATGTTATACACAGATGCTGAATCAAGAGGGAAAATACATATTATACAACTGCTATACCACTGCCCCCTGTACACAAGCATATATCTACTGTAATACTGCCCATATGTACAATACTATAACTACTATAATACTGCCCTCTATGTACAAGAATATAACTACTATAATACTGCTCCTATGTACAAGAATATAACTACTATAATACAACCCCTATGTACAAGAATATAACTACTATAATACTGCTCCTATGTACAAGAATATAACTACTATAATACTGCCCCTATGTACAAGAATATAACTACTATAATACTGCTCCTATGTACAAGAATATAACTACTATAATACTGCCCCTATGTACAAGAATATAGCTACTATAATACTGCCCCCTATGTACAAGAATATAACTACTATAATACTGCCCCTATGTAGAAGAATATAACTACTATAATACTGCCCCTATGTAGAAGAATATATCTACTATAATACTGCCCCCTATGTACAAGATTATAACTACTATAATACTGCCCCTATGTACAAGAATATAACTACTATAATACTGCCCCTGTGTATAAGAATATAGCTACTATAATACTATCCCTATGAATCATAGAATCATAGAATCGTAGAGTTGGAAGGGACCTCCTGGGCCATCTGGTCAAACCCCCTGCTCAAAGCAGGATTCGCTAAATCATCCCAGTCAGATGTCTGTCCAGCCTCTGTTTAAAGACTTCCATTGAAGGAGAACTCACCACTTCTCGTGGCAGCCTGTTCCACTCATTGATCACTCTAACTGTCAAAAAGTTTTTTTAATATCTAATCTGTGTCTCCTCCCATTCAGTTTCATCCCATTGCTTCTAGTCTTTCCTTGTGCAAATGAGAATAAAGTTGATCCTTCTACAATGTGACAGCCCTTGAGATATTTATAGACAGCTATTAAGTCTCCTCTCAGTCTTCTCTTTTGCAAACTAAACATTCCCAAATCCTGCAACCTTTCCTCATAAGACAGGGTTTGCAGACCGGTCACCATTCTGGTCGCTCTTTTCTGAACTTTCTCCAGTTTGTTGATGTCTTTTTAAAAATGTGGTGCCCAAAACTGGACACAATATTCCAGATGAGGTCTGACCAAAGAGGAGTATAGGGAAATAATGACTTCACGTGATCTAGACTGTATGCTTCTGTTAATACATCCTAGAGTTGCATTTGCCTTTTTTGCTGATGCATCACACTGTTGACTCATATTCAGTCTGTGATCTATTAGTATACCCAAGTCTTTTTCACATGTGCTGTTGCTTAGCCCTATTCCTCCCATTCTGTATATCTTTTTGAATCCTCTCTCTCTCTTCTCTAGTATTAGCTATCCCTCCTAGCTTTGTGTCATCAGCAAATTTAATCAGTTTATCCTCAATTCCTTCATCTAAATCGTTGATAAAGATGTTGAACAATACAGGGCCCAGGACAGAGCCCTGTGGTACCCCACTTGAGACATTCTTCCAACTGGATGTGCAGCCATTTACGACCACTCTTTGGGTCCGTTCACTAAGCCAGTTATGAATCCACCTAACAGTTGCCTTGTCCATTCCATACTTAGTCATTTTTTCAATAAGGATTGTATGAGATACTTTGGCAAATGCTTTGCTGAAGTCAAGATATACTATAGCTACAGTATTTCCTTGATACACCCAATCAGTGATTCCATCATAGAAGGAAATTAAGTTATTCTGACATGACTTATTAGTTACAAACCCATGCTGACTCTGTTTAATCACTTCATTCTTATCCAGGTACTGACATACATGTTGTTTAATAATTTGTTCAAAGATCTTTCCTGGTATAGAAGTCAGACTCACCAGCCTATAGTTGCCTGGGTCCACCTTCTTCCCCTTTTTGAAGATAGGAACAACATTTGCTCTTCTCCAGTCTTCTGGGACTTCTCCTGTTCTCCAAGAATAGTCAAAGATTATGGAGAGGGGTTCAAAAATTTCTTCTGCTATCTCCTTCAGTACTCTGGGGTGTAATTCATCTGGACCTGGAGACTTGAATTCATTTAGGTTAGCTAAGTGTTTCCTCACTATCTTTCTGTTTATAGATATCCTGGATTCTTCTATTCCCTTAATAGGACAGTGAAGAACAGCTGATGTTACATTTCCTTTCTGAGAGAAAACAGATGCAAAATAGGAATTTAAAAGTTTGGCCTTCTCAACATCCTGACTTACCATTTCATCATTTTCATCCTGTAAAAATCCTATAGCATCTTTGACTTTTCTTTTACTTTTGACATATCCCCAAAATCCTTTATTATTGCTTTTGACATCTCTTGCAGGCCTCAATTCATTGTCAGCTTTACTAATCTGATTTGTGCCCTGGAGGTTCTGCAGACAGCATTATATTCTTCTTTAGATATGCCTCCCTCTTTCCATTTTATAAACATTTCTTTCTTCCTTTTTAGCATGTGCGTAAGTTCTGTGTTCATCCATCCTGGTTTCCTTAAATGCTTCCTATTCTTCTCTCTTTTTGGAATTGTTAACAATTGTGCTTTGAGAATTTCATTTTTCAAGATTTCCCATCCTTCCTGGACATTTTTGTCTTTAAGGATAACCAGCGATTGGATCCCTGCAATTCTCTTTCTGAATCCCTTAAAATCTGCCTTTCTGAAATCTAACCTTGACGTCTGAGTCTTCACAGGTCTTCCTCCTCTAGTTATCCAAAATTCTAAAATAGCATGGTCGCTACCTCCTAGGGTCCCAGCCACTTTTACCTCCTCAACCATTTCCTCCCTGTTTATAAGGATTAGATCCAAGGTAGCAGTTCCCCTTGTTTTCTCCCCTACCTTTTGGAAGATAAAGTTGTCAGCAAGAGAGGATAAGAATTTCATTGACCTGTTAGGTTTGCCTGAGAGAGATTCCCAACAAATGTCTGGATAGTTGAAATCTCCCATGACAACTATGTCATATTTTTTGGAGAACTTGGCCATTTGATGCAGAAAGAGTTCATCCATATCTTCAGCTTGCACAGGCGGCCTGTAGTAAATGCCTACAATGCTGTCCTTTCCATTGTTCTGTCCTTGTATTCTTACCCAAACAGTTTCCACAGAACTCCCAGTCTCTGAAGCTTCAATCTCTGTGCAGATATACGCGTTTCTAACATACAATGCGACACCCCCTCCTCGTTTATCAAGTCTGTTTCTTGCAAATAAGTTGTATCCTTCTAGTCTTGTATTCCAATCATGTGTATTGTCCCACCAAGTTTCAGTGATTCCAATGACATCATATTTCTTTTCCTGCGTTAGTAGTTCCAATTCTCCTTGTTTGTTGCCCATGCTTTGTGCATTAGTATAGAAACATTTTAGTTTGTGATTGGTTTCTCTTTCTCCAATATTTTTATTAATTAGATTCTTTTGTCTTTGTTCTTCCCTTCCACTTCTAATAGCAGAGTTCTCAATAGCATTTGTCAGGTGTATGGCTTTTTCTGGTTTTTTGCTTCCCTTCCCATGTTGTTCTAGTTTAAAGCTCTCCTTACAAGTGTAGCAAGGCGACTTCCAAATACATGTTTTCCAGTCTTCGTAAGGTGCACCCCATCTCTAGCAAGTAGTCCATCGTAAAGGTAATTCACTCCGTGATCCATAAATCCAAATCGTTGCTGACGGCACCATCGACGTAGCCAGTTGTTCACCTGCAGAATCTTATTCCACCTCCTTGTTCCATGGCCATCCACTGGGAGGATGGAAGAGAAGACCACCTGCGCTCCCAGTTCTTTCACTTTCTTGCCAAAGTCTTCAAAGTCTCTGCAGATGGTTTCCAGGTCATTTCTTGCGGTGTCATTTGTCCCCACATGTAGTAGCAGGAATGGGTAGTCATCTGTAGGTCTGAAGAGTCCTGATATCCTGTCAGACACATCTTTAATTTTTGCACCTGGAAGACAGCACATTTCTCTTGAAGTTATATCCGGTCTGCAGATAGCGGCCTCTGTTCCTCTCAACAGGGAATCCCCCATGACCACCACTCTCCGTTTCTTCTTCACAACATTTTTCTTTCTCCATCCAGGAGGACTCTGAAGGCGTACAAGGTTGCTGTTTGTTGGCAAAGTCTTATCCTGATGTATTTCTTCATCGTTTTCCTGCGTGAGAGCCTGGTACTGGTTCCTGAGCAGTATGGGTGCTGACTGCCTCCTGATCCTCCTGCTTCTCTGGGTCACATGTCTCCATTCCTCTGTTTCTTCAGGTGCACTTCGAATTTCTTCTCTTTCTGTAACATGAAGAGATAATTCTGCTCTGTCTAAGAACTCTTTACCTTCCTTAATGATCTTCAACGTAGCCAACCTCTCTTCGAGATTTTGCAACTTTTCCTCCAACAGGGACACAAGCTTGCTTTTGTGGCATGTGAAGTTTGGCTTTTCCACTGGTAAGTCTGTGAACATGTAGCATGAAATTCAGCTCACCAAATGGCTCCTGGCCTCTTCCATATTGAGATTTCTTAAAAACGATGAAAGATGAGCCAAAATTTGCGCGCCAATAGGCGCGCGGTTTTCCGATTTCCTCTTTTCAGCTGCAGCGGCCAAAACCCAGTGATCGTTGAGCTCGCGGAGACTCTTCACTTATCCCAGAAGGCACTGGGAATATGCAAATGATCTCCTCAAGACTCTTCCCCTGGTTATTGAACAAGACCAATGTACAAGAATATAGCTACTATAATACTGTCCCTATGTACAAGAATATAGCTACTATAATACTGTCCCTGTGTACAAGAATATAACTACTATAATACTGCTCCTATGTACAAGAATATAACTACTATAATACTGCCTCCTATGTACAAGAATATAACTACTATAATACTGCCTCCTATGTACAAGAATATGACTACTGTAATACTGCTCCGATGTACAATACTATAACTACTATAATACTGCCCCCTATGTACAAGAATATAACTACTATAATACTGCTCCCTATGTACAAGAATATAACTACTATAATACTGCTCCTATGTGCAAGAATATAACTACTATAATACTGCCCTCTATGTACAAGAATATAACTACTATAATACTGCTCCTATGTACAAGAATATAGCTACTATAATACTGCCCCATGTACAAGAATATAACTACTATAATACTGCTCCTATGTACAAGAATATAACTACTATAATACTGCCTCCTATGTACAAGAATATAACTACTATAATACTGCCTCCTATGTACAAGAATATGACTACTGTAATACTGCTCCGATGTACAATACTATAACTACTATAATACTGCCCCCTATGTACAAGAATATAACTACTATAATACTGCTCCCTATGTACAAGAATATAACTACTATAATACTGCTGCTATGTGCAAGAATATAACTACTATAATACTGCCCTCTATGTACAAGAATATAACTACTATAATACTGCTCCTATGTACAAGAATATAGCTACTATAATACTGCCCCTATGTACAAGAATATAACTACTATAATACTGCTCCTATGTGCAAGAATATAACTACTATAATACTGCCCTCTATGTACAAGAATATAACTACTATAATACTGCTCCTATGTACAACAATATAGCTACTATAATACTGCCCCTATGTACAAGAATATAACTACTATAATACTGCCCCCTATGTACAAGAATATAACTACTATAATACTGCTCCCTATGTACAAGAATATAACTACTATAATACTGCTCCTATGTGCAAGAATATATCTACTATAATACTGCCCTCTATGTACAAGAATATAACTACTATAATACTGCTCCTATGTACAACAATATAGCTACTATAATACTGCCCCTATGTACAAGAATATAACTACTATAATACTGCTCCTATGTACAAGAATATAACTACTATAATACTGCCTCCTATGTACAAGAATATAACTACTATAATACTGCCTCCTATGTACAAGAATATAACTACTATAATACTGCCTCCTATGTACAAGAATATGACTACTGTAATACTGCTCCGATGTACAATACTATAACTACTATAATACTGCCCCCTATGTACAAGAATATAACTACTATAATACTGCTCCCTATGTACAAGAATATAACTACTATAATACTGCTCCTATGTGCAAGAATATAACTACTATAATACTGCCCTCTATGTACAAGAATATAACTACTATAATGCTGCTCCTATGTACAAGGATATAACTACTATAATACTGCCCCTATGTACAAGAATATAACTACTATAATACTGCTCCTATGTACAAGAATATAACTACTATAATACTGCTCCTATGTACAAGAATATAGCTACTATAATACTGCCCCTATGTACAAGAATATAACTACTATAATACTGCTCCTATGTGCAAGAATATAACTACTATAATACTGCCCTCTATGTACAAGAATATAACTACTATAATACTGCTCCTATGTACAAGAATATAGCTACTATAATACTGCCCCTATGTACAAGAATATAACTACTATAATACTGCCCCCTATGTACAAGAATATAACTACTATAATACTGCTCCCTATGTACAAGAATATAACTACTATAATACTGCTCCTATGTGCAAGAATATAACTACTATAATACTGCTCCTATGTACAAGAATATAACTACTATAATACTGCTCCTATGTACAAGAATATAACTACTATAATACTGCCTCCTATGTACAAGAATATAACTACTATAATACTGCCTCCTATGTACAAGAATATGACTACTGTAATACTGCTCCGATGTACAATACTATAACTACTATAATACTGCCCCCTATGTACAAGAATATAACTACTATAATACTGCTCCCTATGTACAAGAATATAACTACTATAATACTGCTGCTATGTGCAAGAATATAACTACTATAATACTGCCCTCTATGTACAAGAATATAACTACTATAATACTGCTCCTATGTACAAGAATATAGCTACTATAATACTGCCCCTATGTACAAGAATATAACTACTATAATACTGCTCCTATGTGCAAGAATATAACTACTATAATACTGCCCTCTATGTACAAGAATATAACTACTATAATACTGCTCCTATGTACAAGAATATAGCTACTATAATACTGCCCCTATGTACAAGAATATAACTACTATAATACTGCCCCCTATGTACAAGAATATAACTACTATAATACTGCTCCCTATGTACAAGAATATAACTACTATAATACTGCTCCTATGTGCAAGAATATAACTACTATAATACTGCCCTCTATGTACAAGAATATAACTACTATAATGCTGCTCCTATGTACAAGGATATAACTACTATAATACTGCCCCTATGTACAAGAATATAACTACTATAATACTGCTCCTATGTACAAGAATATAACTACTATAATACTGCTCCTATATACAAGAATAAAACTACAATAATACTGCTCCTATATACAAGAATATAACTGCTATAATACCTCTCCTATGTACAAGAATATAACTACTATAATACACTATATACAGGGGAGATGACATACAAGTATATACTATATACAGGAGGAGATGACACACAGATATACACTATATACAGGAGGAGATGAGACACAGATATACACTATATACAGGAGGAGATGACATACAGGTATATACTATATACAGGAGGAGATGACACACAGGTATATACTATATACAGGAGGAGATGACACACAGGTACATACTATATACAGGAGGAGATGACATATAGGTATACACTATATACAGGTGGAGATGACATACAGGTATATACTATATACAGGAGGAGATGACACACAGGTATATACTATACACAGGAGGAGATGACACACAGGTATATACTATATACAGGAGGAGATGACACACAGGTATATACTATATACAGGAGATGATACACAGGTATATACTATATACAGGGGAGATGACATACAGATATACACTATACACAGGAGGAGATTACATACAGCTATATACTATATACAGGAGGAGATGACACACAGGTATCTAATATATAAAGCTCCAGTGTGTGTATGTATGTATGTATGTGTGTATGTCCGGGATTGGCATCCGCACCGTCGCAGCTACAGCCACAAAATTTGGCACAGTCACACGTCTGGACCCCGAGAGTGTCCTAGGCTATGTTGTGAGGCAAAATTTTAACCTCGTGTGTTCCAATTCACCAAAAAATTTTGCCCCTATCTACATAATGGAGAAAAAGTGTGTGTATCAAGCCCCGCCCCTCATTATGATGTCATAATGGTTGCCTATGGGATGGAGGATGTGTGATGGGTATATGGGCATGGGACTATGGGATGGAGGATGTGTGATGGGTATATGGGCACTGGACTATGGGATGGAGGATGTGTGATGGGCATATGGGCACGGGACTATGGGATGGAGGATATGTATGACGGGTATATGGGCACAGGACTATGGGATGGAGGATATGTATGTTGGGTATATGGGCACTGGACTATGGGATGGAGGATGTGTGATGGGTATATGGGCACTGGACTATGGGATGGAGGATATGTATGACGGGTATATGGGCACGGGACTATGGGATGATGGATATGTATGATGGGTATATGGGCACAGGACTATGGGATAGAGGATATGTATGATGGGTATATGGGCATTGGACTATGAGATGAAGGATGTGTGATAGGTATATGGGCACTCGACTATAGGATGGCGAATATGTATGATGGGTATATGGGCATGGGACTATGGGATGGAGAATATGTATGATGGGTATATGGGCATGGGACTATGGGATGGAGGATGTGTGATGGGTATATGGGCACTCGACTATGGGATGGAGGATATGTATGATGGGTATATGGGCATGGGACTATGAGATGATGGATGTGTGATGGGTATATGGGCACTCGACTATGGGATGGTGAATATGTATGATGGGTATATGGGCATGGGCCTATGGGATCGTGGATATGTATGACGGGTATATGAGCACGGGACTATGGGATGACGGATATGTATGATGGGTATATGGGCATGGGACTATGAGATGATGGATGTGTGATGGGTATATGGGCACTCGACTATGTGAATGCAAATATGTATGATCGGTATATGGGCATGGGACTATGGGATGGAGGATGTGTGATGGGTATATGGGCATGGGACTATGGGATGGAGGATGTGTGATGGGTATATGGGCACTCGACTATGGGATGGAGGATATGTATGATGGGTATATGGGCACGGGCCTATGGGATCGTGGATATGTATGATGGGTATATGGGCACTCGACTAGGGGATGGAGGATATGTATGATGGGTATATGGGCACGGGCCTATGGGATCGTGGATATGTATGATGGGTATATGGGCACAGGACTATGGGATGGAGGATAATTATAATTTGCTATAGCTAACCACAGTTAGTTACTATGCCCGGGCAGCGCCAGGCTCTTCAGCTAGTACTATATACAGGACGAGATGACATACAAGTTTATATTATATACAGGGGGAGATGACATACAGGTATATATTATATACAGGAGGAGATGACACACAGGTATATACTATATACAGGAGGAGATGACATACAGGTATATACTATATACAGGAGGAGATGACATACAGGTATACACTATATATAGGAGGAGATGACACACAGGTATATACTATATACAGGAGGAGATGACACACAGGTATACACTATATACAGGAGGAGATGACATGCAGGTATATACTATATACAGGAGGAGATGACACACAGGTATATCTATTATATAAAGCTCAAGTGTGTATGTATGTATGTATGTGTGGTGCCCCTGAGGCTCAGTCACCACAGAGTTACTGCACCTTCTCCTAAGGTGTGGTGTCCCACCATCCAGGTAAGTTGGAGGCTCCTGACCACGCTCCAACACTCGCACCCCACACAATAGAGTAGTTCAGCAAAACCACATTGCGGCTCCTTGCTTAGAGAGAAGCAGAGCACCTTTGGTGGTTCCCTGCTTGGAACACTAGACGTGCTGGGAGCTGGGTGGAGTTTAGGATTACATATAAAAGAGCGGGACGGTTCCAGGACTGAGGTTCAGTTGAGTTCAGAGGTTGAGTAGGAGAGAGGAAGCCACTCGGGAGGAGTGGGGATCCCTGGAGGAGGGATGGAGGAAGGAGTGCTGCTGCTGCCTCAGTGATCTGAGCCAGCTGGCACGGGAAAGGAAAGAAGTAGAAAGACATTGAACAGAAGCCTGAGCTTTCATAGAAGGGAAAAGGCAAGTACGGAACGTAGGAGTAAAAGGGAACACAGAGGACGTGAGTTAGAGGAAGAACCCTGCCTAGAAGTTCTAAGCGCAAGGCCGGGGCCCGATCCCTGAGGTTGTATAGACACTAATGGTTCTGCAGCAGACACCAGTGGAGTAGTGGGCTGTAAATGCACTACTCCCATCTAAGACTCGAGGGCACAACAGCAACATGGATAGAGAGCCGGGATTCAGGAGTAGAGAGTCCCCGAAGCAGGCTACAGCTGTCTGCTGTGCAAGTAGAGTTCTTGGGAACATCTGTCAGGAGGAACTCCAGTGAAACACAGTACTAGGAGATATTCACACTTAAAGGCGCTATAGAGGAGACGTTCAGAAAAGGCACATAAGTTGGCGGAGCGCGGAAGGGAGCATTCCATCTTGCCTGGAGGTTGACTGAGTCCCTGACCCGGAGGACACGGCACAGAAGCGGGCACTACAGACTGTGAGTAAAGCTTTGGAACTACATGCCCTGGTGTCCTCCATTCCTTCCTGCGTCCGCCTGCCTGGCACTGCTACATCCCCTGCGCCGGACACTACACCATCTAAGTGTCTCCACATCTACACTGCCCTGGGACATCAGCCCTGCCTGTGGAGGGCTATAACATCATTGCTGCACCACACCATCTATCCCGGAGGATCTGTCTGCAGCGTCAGCTTAACTCCTCCCTTGCCGAACACCACAGGTGGCGTCACAAACTATTCATCTAACTACATTCCACCATTCAACATCTTCCTATTACTTGGGCGCCCAGGGCCACGGTCCGGGTCACCGCCGCCTGTGACACATCCCACCGATATCGGCCTGGTACCGAGTACCCCACGGTCCTGGGAGGGCGACCCAACTGTGTGTATGTCCGGGATTGGCATCCGCACTGTCGCAGCTACAGCCACAAAAATTGGCACAGTCACACGTCTGGACCCCGAGAGTGTCCTAGGCTATGTTGTTAGGTGAAATTTTAACCCCGCGCATTCCAATGCACCAAACAATTTTGCCCCTATCTACATAATGGGGAAAAAGTGTGTGTGTTAAGCCCCGCCCCTCATTATGATGTCATAATGGTTGCCATGGCGACGCTGATGTCATCACAGGTTGCAAGCCCCGCCGCTCATTATGATGTCATAATGGTTGACTATGGGATGTAGGATGTGTGATGGGTATATGGGCACTGGACTATGGGATAGAGGATATGTATGACGGTTATATGGGCATGGGACTATGGGATGGAGGATGTGTGATGGGTATATGGGCACTGGACTATGGGATGGAGGATGTGAGATGGGTATATGGGCACTGGACTATGGGATGGAGGATATGTATGACGGGTATATGGGCACGGGACTATGGGATGGAGGATATGTATGATGGGTATATGGGCACTGGACTATGGGATGGAGGATGTGTGATGGGTTTATGGGCACTGGACCATGGGATGGAGGATATATATGACAGGTATATGGGCACGGGACTATGGGATGGCGGATATGTATGATGGGTATATGGGCATGGGACTATGAGATGGAGGATGTGTGATGGGTATATGGGCACTCGACTATGGGATGGCGAATATGTATGATGGGTATATGGGCACGGGACTATGGGATGGAGGATAATTATAATTTGCTATAACTAACCACAGTTAGTTACTATGCCCGGGCAGCGCCAGGCTCTTCAGCTAGTAACTAATATAATGCTGCTCCTATGTACCAGAATATAACTACTATAATACTGCTCCTATGTCCAAGAATATAATGACTATAATACTGCTCCTATGTACAGGAATATAACTACTATAATACTGCCCCCTATGTACAAGAATATAACTACTATAATACTGCTCCCTATTTACAAGAATATAACTACTATAATACTGCTCCTATGTACAAGAATATAACTACTATAATACTGCCCCCTATGTACAAGAATATAAATACTATAATACTGCCCCTATGTACAAGAATATAACTACTATAATACTGCTCCTATGTACAGGAATATAACTACTATAATACTGCCTATTATGCACAAGAATATAACTACTATAATACTGCTCCCTATGTACAAGAATATAGCTACTATAATACTGCTCCTATGTACAAGAATATAACTACTGTAATACTGCCCCCTATGTATAGGAATATAACTACTATAATACTGCTCCTATGTACAAGAATATAACTGCTATAATACTGCTCCTATGTACAAGAATATAACTACTATAATACTGCTCCTATGTACAAGAATATAACTACTATAATTACTGCCCCCTATGTACAAGAATATAACTACTATAATACTGACCCTATGTACAAGAATATTACTACTATAATACTGCTCCTATGTACAAGAATATAACTACTATAATACTGCCCCCTATGTACTAGAATACAACTACTATAATACTGCTCCTATGTACAAGAATACAACTACTATAATACTGCTCCTATGTACAAGAACATAACTACTATAATACTGCCCCCTATGTACTAGAATACAACTACTATAATACTGCTCCTATGTACAAGAATACAACTACTATAATACTGCTCCTATGTACAAGAATATAACTACTATAATACTGCTCCTATGTACAAGAATATAACTACTATAATACTGCCCCTATGTACAAGAATATAACTACTATAATACTGCCTCCTAGCTGTGAGGTTGTGTGTCAGTGGTTCTCCTGATGTCTGGAGCAAGCCCAGGGAGGGGCCACCCTGGGCGGGGAAGCTCCCCTGGCAAGGCCCAGGCTTCCCGGCCTACACTGGGACTAGCCTCCCAGGCTTCTACTAATGGGAATGTTAATCCCAAAGCCACTGTGAGTCCAGTGAATGCAGCGAGTGAAAGCTGCAGCAGTTCGGTGAAGGAGAAAAAAGCTGTGAGTAAAGTTTTGGGAGAAAAACCTTCTCCAGTTCCAGCAAAGAAGCAAGAAGGAAAAGTCTCTGTGAGTGATGGAAACCAGCAGAATGTGAAGTCTTATAGCTCCCCAGTCAGTAAGCAGCTCCTGCCAGGTGCACAGGTGAGATCAGCCCCAGCTGTGCAGATCACCTCTCCTGCTCCCAGGCAGAGACGGACGTCTTTGGAAAGACAGACAATGCAGGAAAACCTATAGCAACATGGCAGTATGGCGCGGTCAGGACGCACACGGTCGCAATCAGGTGGCAGCGATAAACCTGCTGTGGAGCCTGCATCCAGCCAAGGGGCCACAAAACCATCCGTGGTGGACCCGCACCAGACTGTCTTCAAAACCCCTGTACCCGTGGTCAAGACTAAACCTGTGGAGCCGGTGCGTACACCCGAGCTGCAGCTAGCAGATGAGATACCGGGACTTGTCCGAAAACTGGGTGAGTTACAGCAGCAAAAAAAAGCGCTGCAAATGGAGGTAGACTTTATCTATAGTCTAAAGATCACTAATCCTGCCAGTAATGACGCATATGACCTGAGACTGAACACACTGGGTGTACAGCTGGCGAGTGTTGTGCAGGACACTGAATCTGTGCTGGAGAGCATGGGGCCCCTGGCAGAGACCTACAGGAACCGCGAGCGGTTCGCCTCCTATAAGCAGGACTGTGCTGTAGAGGCCAGGACCCCTGATGTTCAGGACGGGACCCCCAGCAGCGGATACGGCCAGTGTTACAGGCTGCCCGCTTCTGCTTCCAGGAGGGAAAACAACTGCAGCAGCAGGCAGCTCAGTGTGAACAGGAGCATACACTTCAGACTGCAGCAGAGGCACCACAGGTCCCAGAATGCCCCACACAGGAGCAGGACAGTATATGTGAGACTGTTTGTGCTGATGAGGCAGCCGAGTGTGAACAAGAGCACACACTGCAGACTCCAGCAGAGGCACCACAGGTCCCAGAGTGCCCCACACAGGAGCAGGACAGTATATGTGAGACTGTTTGTGCTGATGAGGCAGCCGAGTGTGAACAAGAGCACACACTGCAGACTCCAGCAGAGGCACCACAGGTCCCAGAATGCCCCACACAGGAGCAGGACAGTATATGTGAGACTGTTTGTGCTGATGAGGCAGCCGAGTGTGAACAAGAGCACACACTGCAGACTCCAGCAGAGGCACCACAGGTCCCAGAGTGCCCCACACAGGAGCAGGACAGTATATGTGAGACTGTTTGTGCTGCTGAGGCAGCCGAGTGTGAACAAGAGCACACACCGCAGACTCCAGCAGAGGCACCACAGGTCCCAGAATGCCCCACACAGGAGCAGGACAGTGTATGTGAGACTGTTTGTGCTGATGAGGCAGCCGAGTGTGAACAAGAGCACACACTGCAGACTCCAGCAGAGGCACCACAGGTCCCAGAATGCCCCACACAGGAGCAGGACAGTGTATGTGAGACTGTGCTGATGAGGCAGCCGAGTGTGAACAGGAGCACACACTGCAGACTCCAGCAGAGGCACCACAGGTCCCAGAATGCCCCACACAGGAGCAGGACAGTGTATGTGAGACTGTGCTGATGAGGCAGCCGAGTGTGAACAGGAGCACACACTGCAGACTCCAGCAGAGGCACCACAGGTCCCAGAGTGCCCCACACAGGAGCAGGACAGTATATGTGAGACTGTTTGTGCTGCTGAGGCAGCCGAGTGTGAACAAGAGCACACACTGCAGACTCCAGCAGAGGCACCACAGGTCCCAGAATGCCCCACACAGGAGCAGGACAGTATATGTGAGACTGTTTGTGCTAATGAGGCAGCCGAGTGTGAACAAGAGCACACACTGCAGACTCCAGCAGAGGCACCACAGGTCCCAGAGTGCCCCACACAGGAGCAGGACAGTATATGTGAGACTGTTTGTGCTGATGAGGCAGCCGAGTGTGAACAAGAGCACACACTGCAGACTCCAGCAGAGGCACCACAGGTCCCAGAATGCCCCACACAGGAGCAGGACAGTGTATGTGAGACTGTGCTGATGAGGCAGCCGAGTGTGAACAGGAGCACACACTGCAGACTCCAGCAGAGGCACCACAGGTCCCAGAATGCCCCACACAGGAGCAGGACAGTATATGTGAGACTGTTTGTGCTGATGAGGCAGCCGAGTGTGAACAAGAGCACACACTGCAGACTCCAGCAGAGGCACCACAGGTCCCAGAGTGCCCCACACAGGAGCAGGACAGTATATGTGAGACTGTTTGTGCTGATGAGGCTGAGGCTGAAGCACAGACTGTGGCTGGTGATGCTCTGTACATGGGGTCGGGGGTTGGAGGGGTTTCACATTCTGTATTGGACATCGCACTGTCTGATAATAATGATGCTGCTCATGACAATGTGCATGATATGTGTGATTATCCCCCTTTGCCATCCAGTCCACAAGGTGTGACAGCCCCCCCCTGCTGCAGGCCCTCTCCCTGTCAGTCAGCCCAGTGTGACCCGGCAGGTGCCCCCCAGCAATGCCTGGAGCCGCAGCGCCCCATCCTTCACTTCCAGCGCCAGGTATACCGGCCAGACATTCAAACGCATTAATGTGGTGCGGTTTAAATACATAGGTGCCAAGGAGGATCTGCCACAACCAGCGTCGGACTGGCCCACCGGAGAACCGGAGGATTCTCCGGTGGGCCCTGGCATCTGGTGGGCCCTGGCACCTGCTGGCATACAGGGCCAGCAGTTGCCTAGGGCCCCTGCTGCTCCAGGGGCCCCCAGCCAGTGGTGTGTCGCACACCATGCAGCTGCTATGGGGGCCCCTGCCAGCGGAGCAGCAGCGGGTGTCAGGAGGCAGGAGCCCCTGTCCCCGCTGCTAAAGAGAAATGAATATTCACTGCGAAGCAGTGAATATCATTTCAGGACTCCACCCCCAGAGGCCCCGCCCCCAGCCCAGTAAGCTGCTCTGCATCAGGGCCGGCGCCGCCCTCAGTCCCCTCTGCTCCTGACTCACAGCCAGTGCGCGATGACGTCACTACATCGCGCACCCGCTGTGTGTCTGGCAGAGGGGGCAGCTCCTGACACTGAAGCCGGCTGCCGGGATCAGCGTGGGAGCGAGGAGGAGAGGTGAGTATTGTGTTTTTGTTTTTTGTTTTTTTTTTATATCTCTCTCGCTCTCTCTATCTGTCTCTACCTATCTATCTCTATATCTCTATATATCTCTCTCTCTATCTCTCTTATATCTATCTATCTTTCTATCTCTATCTATTATCTATATCTATCTATCTCTATATCTATCTCTATCTATTATCTATATCTATTTCTATATCTATCTCTATCTTTATATCTATCTTTCTATCTCTACATCTATCTCTATATCTATCTATCTCTATATCTTTCTATATATATCTCTATATCTATCTATTATGTCTATCTATCTATCTCTATATGTATCTATCTATCTCTATATCTTTCTATATATATCTCTATATCTATCTATTATGTCTATCTATCTATCTCTATATCTATCTTACTCTATGTATCTATTATCTCTATATTTATTATCTATCTAGCTACCATCTATATCTATCTTTATATATCTCTATCTAATATCTATATCTATCTATCTTACTCTATCTCTATATCTATTATCTCTATTTATTATCTATCTAGCTACCATCTATATCTATCTATCTTTATCTATATATCTCTATCTAATATCTATATCTATCTATCTCTATACCTATCTATCTATTTATCTATCCGTTATCTATCTCTATATCTTTTCTCTGTATTTATCTATCTATCTCTATATCTATATCTCTCGCTATCTATCGCTCTATCTCTATCTCTATATCTATCTCTATCTCTATATCTATCTTTATATCTATATCTATATATCTATCTCTATCTATCTCTATATCTATCTCTATATCTATTTCTCTCTATATCTATCTCTATATCTCTCTCTATCGCTATCTATCTATATATCTCTATCTATCTCTATATCTATCTCTCTGTATATCTATCTATCGCTCTATCTCTATATCTATCTTTCTATCGCTATATCTATATATCTATCTATCTTTCTCTATCTATTTATCTCTATATCTTTTCTCTGTATCTATCTCTCTCTATATCTATATCTATCTATCTCTATATATATCTATTATCTATATATCTATTTCTCTCTATATCTCTCTATATCTATCTATCTATTTATCTCTATCTCTATCTCTATATCTATCTCTCTGTATATCTATCTATCTTTCTATCTCTATATATATATCTATATCTATCTATCTTTCTCTATCTATCTATTTATCTCTATCTATTATCTATATCTATCTCTATCTATCTCTCTATCTCTATATCTATCTTTCTATCTCTACATCTATCTCTATATCTATCTATATCTATCTATTATGTCTATCTAGCTATCTCTATTATCTATATCTACCTATCTCTATATCTTTCTATCTTACTCTCTCTATATCTATCTGTTATCTCTATATTTATTATCTATCTTTATCTATCTATCTCTATTATCTATATCTATCTCTCTATCTATTTATCGATCTCTGTATCTATCTCTCTATATCTATCTCTCTCTCTATCTACCGCTCTATCTATCTCTATCTATCTTTATATCTATATCTATCTATCTCTATATCTATCTATTATCTCTATATCTATCTATCTATCTCTATATCTATCTCTATATCTATATCTGTTTCTCTTTATATCTATCTCTATATCTCTCTCTATAGCTATCTATATATTATCTCTATATCTATCTATCATCTCAAGATTCAAGATTCAAAGAAGCTTTATTGGCAGGACTAAATACACATTAGTTTTGCCAAAGCAGGTGTACAGAAGGGAATAGGGATAGGGACTGTAGGGATGTTGGGAAGGGGCTGTAGGAAAGGTGGATGGGGCAGATCCAGGTTGGGGCTATAGAAGTCCATGGCATAGGGAAGGTGGATGGCGGCATGGGGGCAGATCCAGGATGAGGCTATAGAAGTCCATGGCATAGGGAAGGTGGATGGGGGATTAGGGCATATCCAGGGTGGGTGCCATAGAAGTCCATGGCATATCAGAGTTCTCTTTCTCGCAGTCTATGGCATTCGTTCACATATTGCGCTGCTATCTCCACTGCTCTCTCTTCTTCCCCCAGCAGGATGTATGTTTTCTCTTCCTCCTTCATGGTGGTGAAATCCGGGAAGAGATGTGAGAGTCTCCTGAAGTGAGTGTCCCTCACTGCTGAGTACTTGGAGCAGTGGAGCAGGAAGTGGGTCTCATCCTCCAGGGCCTCCTGGTCACAGTGTTGGCACAGTCTTTCCTCCCTGGGCTTGTAGCTCTGCCTGTGTCGGCCGGATTCGATGGCCAGACTGTGGGCACTGAGTCTATACCGGCTCAGGATCTTGCGGTCTTTGGGGTCCTGGAGTTTCTCCAGGTATGGAGCCAGTCTGTAGTCTCTCTGTAGACTCTGGTACATGGTCAGTTTCTGTGAGCTGATGATGTCGTTCTTCCAGTCACTTACGTACCTCTCCTGGCCTTCGTCTACCATCTTCCTGATTCCGGCTTTTGTCAGGTTGTTGTGATTGGTTTTCTGGTCAGGTTGGGTTTGGGTGAGCTGTTCCGAGGGTCCTGGTTTTTCTGTTTCCCCTACATCTGTCAGGGCTTTATGGTGATGGGAGCTTGGATTGCTCCTACGTAGGTGAGCTCGGAATGACAGTGCCCTCTTTAGAACCGTTAGGTGTAGAGGGAATCTGCCCAGCTCGGCCCGGCAAGCACTGTTGGAGGTGCTCCGATGGACTTGGAGAAGGTGCTTGCAGAATTCCAGGTGGAATATTTCTGTTGGGCTTGAATCCCACCTTGACCAGTCTGGGTAGGTGTGAGGACCCCAGACTTCGCTGCCATACAGGAGGATTGGGGCGATGATAGAATCGAAGATTTTTAACCAGACCCTCACTGGTGGCTTTAGATGGTAGAGTTTCCTTCGGATGGCATAGAAGGTTTTGCATGCCTTGTCTTTCAGGGTCTCTATGGCTTGTTTGAAGCTCCCTGATCGGTGAATCTCTAGGCCCAGATAGGTATATTTGTCCGTTCCTGTAAGGGCGCAGTTGTTGAGGATAAATGAAGGGTGCTGGTCTGATTTTCTCTTTCTCTTCTGGAACACCATGATGTTGGTTTTCTTTAGGTTGACCGGTAGAGCCCAGGTGGAGCTGAATTTCTCTAAGATTTTCAGGTTGTCTTGGAGGCCTTTCTCGGTTGGTGACAGAAGCAGCAAGTCATCTGCATACAGCAGGAATTTCACCTCTATATCTATCTATCTCTATATCTATCTATCTCTATATCTATCTATCTCTATATCTATCTATCTCTATATCTATCTATCTCTATATCTATCTATCTCTATATCTATCTATCTCTATATCTATCTATCTCTATATCTATCTATCTCTATATCTATCTATCTCTATATCTATCTCTATCTGTTATCTCTATATCTATCTATCTCTATATCTATCTGTTATCTCTATATCCATATCTATCTCTATATCTATCTATCTCTATATCTATCTTTCTATTTAACACTATATCTCTATATCTATCTATATCTCATTATCTGTCTATCTCTATCTCTATCTCTCTCTTTATCTATCTATCTATTGATCTATCCATCTATCTCTATATCTATCTCTATATCTATTATATCTATCTATTATATCTATCTATTATCTCTATTATCTATATCTATCTATCCATCTATCTAGCTATCTCTATCTATCTCTATATCTCTCTCTATATCTATCTATCTTTCTAACTCTATATCTATCTATCTCTATACATATCTCTATATCTAGCTATTATCTCTATATCTATCTCTATATCTATCTGTCTCTATATCTATCTCTATATCTATCTATCTCTATATATATCTCTATCTATTTTTATTTATAGCCATCTATCTATATATATTTATCTCTATATCTATCTATATATGTCTATATTATTATTATTATTATTATTATTATTATTATTATTATTATTATTATTATTATTATTATATCTGTATATCTCTATCTATTATCTATCTATTATCTCTATCTATATATCTATCTCTATATCTTTCTATCTATAGCTATCTATCTCTATATCTATCTATCTATCCATTATCTATTTTCTATCTATCTCTATATCTATCTACCTATCTATCTATCTATCTATCTATATTTCTTTCTATATCTATCTTTATATCTATCTCTATCTATCTCTATCTATCTCTATGAATTTTTCTATCTATATCTATCCATTATCTACTTTCTATCCATTATCTACTATCTATCTCTATATCTATCTATTTCTACATCTATCTTTCTATCTATATCTATCTAACTCTATATCTATATAGCATTATACCCTATGAGGGGGGCAGTATTATACCCTTTGAGGGGGGTGCATTATACCCTATGAGGGGGTGCATTATACCCTATGAGGGGGCAGCATTATACCCTATGAGGGGGTGCATTATACCCTATAAGGGGGGCAGTATTATACCCTATGAGGGGGGCAGCATTATACCCTATGAGGGGGGCAGCATTATACCCTATGAGGAGGGCAGCATTATACCCTATGAGGAGGCAGCATTATACCCTATGAGGAGGGCAGCATTATTCCCTATGAGGGGGGCAGCATTATACCCTATGAGGGGGGCAGTATTATACCCTATGAGGGGGGCAGTATTATACCCTATGAGGGGGTGCATTATTCCCTATGAGGGGGGCAGTATTATACCCTATGAGGGGGGCAGTATTATACCCTATGAGGGGGGCAGTATTATACCCTATGAGGGGGGCAGCATTGTACCCTATGAGGGGGGCAGCATTATACCCTATGAGGGGGTGCATTATTCCCTATGAGGGGGTGCATTATTCCCTATGAGGGGGGCAGTATTATACCCTATGAGGGGGTGCATTATACCCTATGAAGGGGGCAGTATTATACCCTATGAGGGGGTGCATTATTCCCTATGAGGGGGGCAGTATTATATTCTATGAGATGGCTGCATTATATTCTATGAGATGGCTGCATTATACTATGTGAGGGGGCTGCTTTATATTCTATGAGGGGGCTACCCCAACTCCTGCTACATAATTAAGACATGTACAACCTTATATTATACCCTGATATTAGCGTGTTTTACCGCATAATTGGTGGTCTGGTATTTAACTCTATGCAGCTACATAGTGGGCCCCAAGAATGATTTTCTCTGGTGGGCCCAAGGTGTTCCAGTCCGACGCTGGCCACAACGCAGGTATGTGGTGCGAGAGCTGCTCTGCGGCTAGATGGGGTTTGTGGCAAATGAGATACTGGCAGTGTCTAATCTTCAGGACAGGCAGGGCTACGAGGTCAACTTCAAGCTCTTGTCTGACCTGGATAGACTCTGGCCTAATTACCCCAAGTTCAGAGATGTTGGTTGCTGGAATAAGTTTGTGTTAGTTCCTATCTCCAGACCAGACACTGTCACAGTGAATATCACCTTCTGGAATGAGGCCGTTCCTCCACAGGACATCGAGATGTGGCTCCGGAGACACTGTGACCTCGTCTCTGGACTCACCAAGGTCAGAGATGAGGATGGTATCTGGACAATGGGGTGGCGGGTCTTGGTAAAATTGCGGCAATGTAATAACATCACTACCCACTTACCCAACTCCTTCTTCATTGGGAGGGAGAAGGGAAGGTGTTATTATCCCGGGCAACCCAGAAAGTGTTTCAAATGTGGTGGGAAAGGTCATCTGGCTAACGCCTGTACTGTGGTGAAGTGCAGTCTGTGTGGGGCAATTGGCCATGTCACTGCAGACTGCCGGGACGTCAGGTGCAACCTCTGTGGTAGGATGGGCCACCCTCACAGGGACTGTCCAGACGCCTGGCACAACATCTGCAGAGTCTTCCCTGATGAGTTAGTGATGGCAGGGGCAGAGGCTCAGGAGGATGAGGATGTGGTGGCAGGGACACATGAGGAGGAGTATTTAATGTCAGGAGAGATGTTGACCAACTCAGATGCCCACCAGGACTCCACTCAGGCAGCACCAGAGAAGCAGGGTGCAGAGGGGAACATGGAGGTCGTCCATCAGGTCCAGCAGCCTCAGATAGCCCCCCCTTCAGTATCACTGTCTGTATCCGATGACTGGAGCATTAATTATAATAAAAGGAAGAAAAAGAACACATCCTCCCGTAAACCAGAGGCAGAATATGACACTGGTCAGACTGCTAGTAAGAAGGTTCAGAATTCTGCAGGAGTGATGGTCGTGTCCAACAAGTATGGAGTTTTATCTGACTCCAATGGTGACGATTATGAGGAAGAGTTGAGGAAAGTTGATGCTGAGTGTGACAGGGACATAGAGGACCATCCCCCGCCAAAGCGGAAGCCCTTATCTGTGGACCCTCAGGTAGAGTCTGACATGGACACCAGTGGTGGACAGAACATCTGACTCATGATGATGGCTGTTACTTTGCTCCTACTATATTGTGTTGTGATGGCGGGGTTCTCATTGACAGTGACCTCGAGCAATGTGAATAGCATTAAGCTGAGGAGAACCAGACACGCGGTGTATGAACATCTCAAATATCTGGACACAGATGTCATCTTCCTGCAGGAGACACGACTGACATCTCTGGGGCTTATGAGAGAGGCTGAGAGGGAATGGCGGTCCGGTCCTTCTTTCTGGTCACTGGCTGTGGAGCCTTACGCCGGGGTCGCTGTCCTGTTTAACACTAATGATGTGACTGTGCATAGGATGACGGAGATGGTCATGGGAAGATGTCTGGTCCTGGAAGTCACTATCCATGGGAGGCGACTCCGGCTTATTAACATCTATGGGCCACAGACAGTGACTGACAGGATCCAGCTGTTTAATGACGTCAAGCCTTACCTCTTCACTTGTCTTCCAGTGGTGATGGCGGGGGACTTTAATGCCATAATGACATCAGTTGACAGCTCCTCAGGCAGGGCAGTGACCAGGGACGGTAGGGTCCTACATAACGTCATAATGCAGGCAGGACTGACTGACGTTTTCACACAGGGTGGGCGACAGCCAAAATTCACATATTCATGTTCCAACAGGAGCAGTAGGATAGATTTTGCTTTTGTCAGTCCTACTGAGGCTGTCGGCACCCTGAGTGAGAAGGTCGTCCCTTACTCTGATCACCTCGCCTTGTGCTTCTCTTTGGGTTCCTCTAACCGTCCGGACATTGGTAGAGGGTTGTGGAGGCTCAATTCCAGTCTCCTGGATGATGCCTATGTTCAGAGCCGTGTTCACTCCCTTATCCAGCTTCATCTAGACAGGGTTGACTTCTATGACAACATGACCGACTGGTGGGAGGACGTCAAGGAGGATATCAGATCCCTCTTAAAGAGACTGTCAGTTAATACCTAAAGCTGCGCAAAGAATTGGAGTCACTGTATTCGGCGGGCGGGGATGACAAAGTGAAGATCGACCGGCTGAAATCTGAGATAAAGCAGTATCAGTATAGCAGGTATACCTCCCTGGTTCTTGAACGGGATTATGGGTCCTTAGGGGCCCCTGATCCCTTTGAGAATTGCAGGGAGAGGGTGGTCAAAAAAATGGTCACGGGTCTCACCGACTCCCAGGGTGTATTGCAGGATTCACGGGAGGGTATCCTGGAGGTGGTGAGATCTTACTATGCTGACTTGTTTCAGAGGAAAGCTTTGGATAAAGATAAGATGGCTCAATTCTTGGAGGCAACTCCAGTGCCTGATACTAATGATCTGGACTTTTCTCCTTTGACAGCAGAATTAACGGTGGAGGAAGTTAAGGAGGCTATTGATAAGTTATATCTGAAGAAGGCACCAGGTCCAGATGGTATAACAGCAGAATTTTATAAGAAATTCAGAGACCTCCTGGCTCCAATTCTCGTGGATGTGTATAGAAATTGTCTAGAAAATCACCTGATGCCTCCATCCATGAGAGTGTCCTCGTTAATTCTGCTGTCTAAAGGTAAAGAGCCGAGCGACATCAAGAACTGGAGGCCGATTGCCCTCTTGAATGTGGACAGGAAGATTCTAGCAAAGATCCTATTTTCTAGGTTAGTCTGCTTGTCCCTGGCACTGTTGGCAGGCTCTCAATTTGGCACAGTAAAAGGGCGGAACATCTCTGGAGCAGTCATCTCGATACGAGAGATGTTTGAGAGATGTAAAGCTCTGCGGTGTGGGAGATATGTTATCAGTCTGGACCAGGCTAAAGCCTTTGACAGGGTTGATCATGACTATCTGTGGGCCACTTTGTCAAAGTACGGTATTCCGGGACAATTTGTGGATTGGCTGAAGACGTTGTACAGAGAGGCGGTGAGCTTTCCTCTGATTAATGGTTGGCAGGGTGACACTTTTGGAGTTGGGGCGGGGGTGAGACAGGGCTGCCCAATGAGTCCGCTCCTGTATGTTTCTGCCCTAGACCCGTTTCTGAGGTCACTGCAGGAGTGCGATTTTCAGGGGGTGCCGGTCCCCCACTGCCCGCCTCTGAATGTTGTTGCCTATGCGGATGATGTGACGCTGGTGATCTCCAATCCTCGTGAGGTGCAGATGTTATCTGCGTCCATCAGAAGCTACTCAGAGGCCTCCGGGTCTCTGGTTAACCTTGAAAAGAGCCAAGCTCTGTGGACATTAGATACTGAGCCCAGATTTGATCTGCCGCAGTTTTCCAAAGCCTCCACCCATATTAAGATCCTAGGGGTTAAATTCGGGAGGGGTGATAATGCCATGCTAAATTGGGAGGAGAAATTGGAAACCGGAAATGCAAAGGTTCAGCGATGGAAGAACTGGAGGCTGACCTACAGAGAAAGGGTCACAATGTTGAAGACTTACCTGGTCCCCGTTTTCTTGTATGTCTCTGTCGCTTTCCCTTTGCCAGAATCTTTCTCAGCAAGGCTCTTCAGCCTGTTCTTCCAGCTCTTGTGGGGGAATAGGTTGAACCTAATAAAGAGGGGAATAACGTACCTACGGCGGAGAGAGGGTGGGCTGGATATGTTGAATCCAAGGGTTTTCTTTGACTCCTTGTTTCTAAAGGTGAATTTTGGGAACATGGACTCAAACAGTAGCTCCCTGTGGGTAAATAGTATCAGGTACTGGATATTGCCTTTTGCAGAATCTTGGGTGCGAGGCGGCAGTCTCAAGAGGAGGAGATGGACAGGTGACCACCTCCCCCAGTATCTTGACTATGGTCTGAAGTGTGTTAGGAGGTGGGGACTGGAGAAGTCTTACATTGAGAGCAGTACGAGAAGAGACCTGTATGCTCGAGTTTGTAGGACTTTCTTCTACTCTCCACTGGCCCTGAGAGATTGTGTCACCACCACCCTGCAGGAAAGCCTTAGGTTCCTAAACGGGAAACGGCTACCTCCTAAACTGTTTGATGTCACTTGGCTTTCACTGCATAGTCGGCTCTTTGTCAGAGGGAACCTGAAACATCTGTGTGTCTCTGATCGGAATTGTCCCCTTGGTTGTCAGCAGGAGGAGACTATGGAACACTTTATATGTGATTGCTGGGGAGGGAGGAAGATCTGGGAGGAAGTGTCAGATAATCTAAAAATCCCCAGACTGCGGACCCTAAAATATCCCGACATAATCTATGGTGTCCCCTCCACTGTTAGTGACATCAACAGAGAGACGATGCACATTATAATCAGTGTCATCAAATATCACTGGCACATGAGAACCCGGGTGTCACTACACAATGAGCTGTTCGATCACACTGCTGCCGCCAATCAGGTTATGTCAGAACTCCGGTGGATAAAATCACTGGAAGTTGGAAGGAGTCCAAGAAACACAGCGTTATGGAGAAACGTAAAATTCAGTTAGAAAAATGATTTTTTTTTTTTTTCTCTAACTTTCTTTTTCCATCGCCAGGTGTGGATACTTTAATTTATTTATGAATATGATCTGATTATGTAGTGCTGTGTATATATTACCTAAGTGGTTTGTGTTTTGTAATACTGGATGATTTTTGTTTATTATAATTGTATTTGTTTGGTTTATAATAAAAATTGCCCCTATGTACAAGTATATAACTACTATAATACTGCTCCTATGTACAAGAACATAACTACTATAATACTGCCCCCTATGTACTAGAATACAACTACTATAATACTGCTCCTATGTACAAGAATACAACTACTATAATACTGCTCCTATGTACAAGAATATAACTACTATAATACTGCTCCTATGTACAAGAATATAACTACTATAATACTGCTCCTATGTGCAAGAATATAACTGCTATAATACTGCTCCTATGTACAAGAATATAACTACTATAATACTGCTCTTATGTACAAGAATATAACTACTATAATACTGCTCCTATGTGCAAGAATATAACTGCTATAATACTGCTCCTATGTACAAGAATATAACTACTATAATACTGCTCCTATGTACAAGAATATAACTACTATAATACTGCTCCTATGTACAAGAATATAACTACTATAATACTGCTCCTATGTGCAAGAATATAACTGCTATAATACTGCTCCTATGTACAAGAATATAACTACTATAATACTGCTCCTATGTACAAGAATATAACTACTATAATACTGCTCCTATGTACAAGAATATAACTACTATAATACTGCTCCTATGTACAAGAATATAACTACTATAATACTGCTCCTATGTGCAAGAATATAACTGCTATAATACTGCTCCTATGTACAAGAATATAACTACTATAATACTGCTCCTATGTACAAGAATATAACTACTATAATACTGCTCCTATGTACAAGAATATAACTACTATAATACTGCCCCTATGTACAAGAATATAACTACTATAATACTGCTCCTATGTACAAGAATATAACTACTATAAGGCCGGAGTCACACTGGCGAGGAATACGGGAGAGTGAGAGGCGCTAAAAGCACGCATTAGACACGGACCAATGATTTTCTATGGGGTCACTCGCACCAGCCGTATATTTCTCATCCGGATCCTACGCTCCGTGCCACTCGCAGCATGCTGCGATTGTCTGCGTACTACGCCCGTAATACGCCAATGCAAGTCTATGGGTGCGCAAAAAATACGGATTGCACACGGACCACACATGTGACTTGCGAGAAATACGCACCAGGTGTCTTTAGAAACCCTGTCATAGGGCTCCATTATTTGTCCATTTTGCAAGCCTGCGAGAAAATCTCGCCATACGGATGCCATACGGATTGCATACGGATGCTTACATGCGCAAAATACGCGAACACACCTTGATTACGGATGACATACGGAGCACTATTTAGGGGTCTGTCATCCGTATTACGCATGTAAAATACTGACCGTATTTTGCGCAGGTTAGTGTGACTCCAGCCTAATACTGCTCCTATGTACAAGAATATAACTACTATAATACTGCTCCTATGTACAAGAATATAACTACTATAATACTGACCCTATGTACAAGAATATAACTACTATAATACTGCTCCTATGTACAAGAATATAACTACTATAATACTGCTCTTATGTACAACAATATAATTACTATAATACTGCCCCTATGTACAAGAATATAACGACTATAATACTGCTCCTATGTACAGGAATATAACGACTATAATACTGCCCCCTATGTACAAGAATATAACTACTATAATACTGCTCCCTATGTACAAGAATATAACTACTATAATACTGCTCCCTATGTACAAGAATATAACTACTATAATACTGCTCCTATGTACAAGAATATAACTACTATAATACTGCCCCCTATGTGCAAGAATATAAATACTATAATACTGCCCATATGTACAAGAATATAACTACTATAATACTGCTCCTATGTACAGGAATATAACTACTATAATACTGCCCCCTATGTACAAGAATATAACTACTATAATACTGCTCCTATGTACAGGAATATAACTACTATAATACTGCCCCCATGTACAAGAATATAACTACTATAATATTGCCCCCTATGTACAAGAATATAACTACTATAATACTGCTCCTATGTACAAGAATATAACTACTATTACGCTGCTAAAAATGACTTTTTTTCTTTATTTTATTTGTTGGATTAGCATAGTCGATTATTCCGTAGTCATAGGAAATAATTAAATATACAGGTCATGCTTTATACTATATACAAACCTGGAAATCTTTATAGTATGTAAGATAATGCAGCATAAATGTCAGCACAGAGAGCCATTCAGATATCACCGCAGATGTATCGCAGACCTAAATATAATAAAAAAAATAGTAATGCTATTTTTAGTGTGTGTGTCTATATATACAGTATATAAATGTGTGTGTGTGTGTGTTATTTACTATGCAAAACAGGACTCTACATAGACTACCCAAGATCCAGTAATATTTTTTTTACTTGTAGTACTATACTTGACCACTTGTTGTGCTGTTGGGATGAAAGGTGTCAGGGAGCAAGCTAAACCACAAAGCACATACATTAATGCATGGTTCTGCAGGATACTGTTGGGCTCCACCTAGCGGTAGACATAAGTGCATTCATTTACATTTTCTGTTCTTGACAATGCAGTACAAATAATAATAATAATAATTAATAAAAAAAGACATACCTTCTTACAACAGCTTCTGCTACACAGCTCGTAAATAAGGATTATTTTAAAAAGAAGAACTGAAATAAGGAAATGTAAAGGAAATGTAACACTGGCATATCATCACATGGAGTGTGACTTTAGAACTTTTATAAATAATAATATAATAATAATAATACATTTTATTTCTATAGCGCCGACATATTCCGCAGCACTTTACATTTCAGAGGGGACTTGTACAGACAATAGACATTACAGCATAACAATAATCACATAGATCATAACAGATACCAAGAGGAATGAGGGTCCTGCTCGCAAGCTTACAGTCTATGAGGAAAGAGGAAGACACGAAAGGTGGGTGGTAACAATTGTCCTGATTGTATGGACCAGCCATAATGTTAAGGGTGTAACAGTACAGACACAGAGGGCTGATAGATGTATAAAGCATGTGGGAACATGAAGCGGGGAACCTGGTTATGGTAAAACTTTGACTGGGCCACACAGGGATAGATTAGGTTAATCTGTTGAGGCGATAGGCCAGTCTGAATAAATGCGTTTATAGGGAACGTTTTAAATTGTAGCGATTGGGGATGAAACGTATTGACCTGGGAAGTGAATTCCAAAGAATTGGCGCTGGGAGTGGGAGGTTCTGATTATTGAGGATACTAACCTCAGGTCATCAGCAGAACGGAGGGCGCGGGTAGGGTGGTAGACCGAAACGAGGAAGGAGATGTAGGGTGGTGCTGAGCCATGAAGGGCTTTGTGGGTGGGAGTAATACATTTGTACTGGATTCTAGAGTGGATGGGTAGCCAGTGTAAGAACTGGCACAAGGTAGAGGCATCGGTGTAACGATTGGCGAGGAATATGATCCTGGCTGCAGCATTCAAGACAGATTCGAGGGGGGAGAGTTTGGTAAGAGGGAGACCGATTAGTATAGAATTACAATAGTCCAGACGAGAATGAATAAGAGAAACAGTAAGAGTTTTTGCGGAGTCAAAAGTAAGAAAAGGTCGAATTCTAGAAATGTTTTTGAGGTGCACATAACAAGAGCGAGCCAGTGATCGAATGTGGGGGTGAATGAAAGCTCGGAATCAAGTATGACCCCAAGACAGCGGGCATGTTGCTGGGGAGTAATAGTGGAACCACATACAGAAATGGCAATGTCGGGTATAGGTACATTATTAGAGGGAGGAAACACAAGGAGTTCAGTCTCTGACAGGTTCAGTTTCAAATATAGTGAGGATATGATGTTAGACACAGCGTTTAGACAATCACCAGTGTTTTCTAAAAAGGCAGGTGTGATGTCAGGAGAAGAAGCATATTATTGGGTTTCATCAGCGTAGAGATGGTACTGGAAACCAAATCTACTGATTGTATGACCAATAGGGACAGTGTACAAAGAGAAGAGGAGGGGGCCTAGGACTGATCCTTGAGGAACCCCAATAGTAAGGGGAAGATGAGAGGAGGAGGAACCAGCAAAAGATACAGGAAAGGAGCTGTCAGAGATAGGAGGAAAACCAGGAGAGAACAGTGTCCTTGATGTCGATGGAGCGGAGCATAGTAAGGAGGAGCTGATGATCCACAGTGTCAAATGCTGCAGAGAGATCCAAGAGAATTAGCATGGAGTAATGACCATTAGATTTAACTGTTAGTAGATCATTAGAGACTTTAGTGAGGGCAGTTTCAGTAGAGTAAGAGCGGAAACCGGATTGGAGAGGGTCGAGGGAATGTCAAAGCAGTGGACCCTTGTCCGATGGTTACATGGCAACATGGACCTGTTTTTATTTGGGTTGGGTAGTTTAAGGGTTAATGCTGTCTCTAAGTTTCTTCTTTCAGGTTCTGAGGAATTGTTTTATTAATTGGCTGGTTATTAACCAATAAGAAATCGAGTTGTGTGAATTGACGGGCTTTGATTGGTCTGCCTTTTCGGCGGGAGTAAAGGACTATATATACTGGAACCTGAGGTGATTTCATCACTTTTCAACTTTGAAGTTAAGAAGATGGACGCTCTGCTAGCACAGCTGTTATCTCGTGTGAGGGAAGAAGGAGGGGAGTCATGGTTACAGGACTGCTTATCTCAGCCTGTGTTATCTCATACTTCAGCAGCTGCGAGGGTTTCTGTGGAGAATGCCCCCGATGTTATTGTTCCTGCAGCTGAAGCCATGGAGAGTGGTGAAAGCAGGAGTGGATCCAGGAGGCGGAGGCCAAGAGAAGCTTATTGCCCACCGCCCCCTACCCCTCGCAGACACCGTGCTGCAGTGAGGAGGTCCCCTGTGGAAGCTCAGTGGGCCAGGGCCCCATCTGGAAGCAGTATTGACAGGAGGAGAGGATCTCGTTCTCTATCATGGGACTCTGGCACCATTTTGTGTTCGGCCAGGGAATTGCAACCTCAGGAGAGGTTTATTGAGAGGAGAAGAGATGATTGTGTTCTGCCACAGTCTGAAGCACACGCCCAGGTTCTGCAAGTACCCGCGGGAAGAGGAGATGTTGGAGTTGATTGTCGCTACGCCCGAGCTCATTCTAGCCAAGGTCAGACTGGGGCTGCCAGAGGATCAGAAGCCCCGGATCTGGCTGCGGTGTGGATGCCTCATGATCTTCAGGCCGAGGTTCAGCCTCCACCTAGGTGCCAGACCTCTTCGACTTCACAGGAACCGAACATGGAACGACCTGCTGCTGGTGGTGAGATTGACGCTTTTTCTTCTCTTAATGCAGATAGGGCTTCTCCTGCTTTTGTTCAGGACTTAGTTAATAGGGTTGTGGCGGAAGTTAGAAGTTCAATGGGGGTTAATTCTCTGATGTTACCCTCAGCTGTCGGAGCTGTGGGAGTGGATGAATCCCTTTACCGCGAGGCTATGACCTGCGATGTCTCCCCTTTGGGCTTCCATCTCAGTCAGACAGTCAAAGATAAAATATGGAATAAGGATTATGTTGACATTTTCTCATTGCTGCCTGGTGGAAAGGATTATAGTTCTCGGCTTGAGAGGAAAGAAGCAGACGGCGATGAGAAGAAGAAAACTTTTAAATCTTTTCATATGTGGCTTCAGGCCTTCAATATTTTTGACGCTGTTTTAGAGGAAAAACATCCCTCGCTATGCAGTGGGCTGTTTCAGCACTCAGATTCTATCTTGGAGGCTTACAAAAGCTTTGGTGGGGTCGCATGGCTTCATTATGACGAAGCGTTTCGTCAGAAAATGGCCGTGCACCCCTCGCTGGCGTGGGGTACTAAGGATGTGGGCCTTTGGCTCAACCTTATGCTGCCTCAGAGGTCCGCAGGACCTAAACAGCAAAGCAGCTTGCCTTTGAAAAAAGGTTTCTGCTTCGCTTTTAATGACTCTATGTGTAAGTGGCAGGCAAACTGTCGATTTCGCCACGAGTGCTCCTTTTGCGGCGGCAGTCACCCCGCCGCAAAATGTTTTAAGAAGGCAAATCAGCTGTCTCAGCAGCCACAAGGTGGTGGGAGGGACTCAATTTTCAAGAGCTCGGACGCCTGTGAAGGTACTAAATATGGTCCCGTGGTTGGACCGTTACCCCGACCGCAAGAAGGCCGAGTTAATCAGTAATGGTTTTTTGTTTGTTTTTTTTGTACCTGGTTTTTCTGGTATTGGTTGTACGGTCGCAGGTAATTTGTCTTCAGTGCGTTCGTTTTCCTCTGAGGTTCGTGCTCATATTGTAAAGGAGTTGTCTTTGGATCGGATCGCGGGGCCGTTTTCGGGTTTTCGGGTATCCCCTTTGGGTGCCGTACCCAAAAGGGATTCGCATGCGGTAAGAGTGATTCATCATCTTTCTTATCCAAAAGGATCATCATTAAATGATCAAGTCGATCCGTCGGAGTTTCCTGTTTCATACACGCCGTTTGATGTAGCAGTGGACGCTCTGCGTCAGTTTGGCCGTTTCACTCTTTTGGCTAAGGCGGACATCAAGTCGGCTTTTCGTCTTCTCCCGGTCAGTCCAGAGGGTTTTAATTCGCTGGGTTTTTCGTTCGACAATTTGTTTTATTTTGATAAATGCCTCCCGATGGGATTCTCGCTCTCTTGTTTTTACTTTGAATCTTTTTCGACGTTTTTGGAATGGGCGACTTTTGAAGAAGCGAATTGCGGGTTTATTTTACATTATTTGGATGATTTTTTGTTTTTCGTTACGGAGTTTTCGGGAGATTGCTTTAAACTGCTGGATACTTTTCAGCGTTTAATGGAGTTTTTTGGTGTTCCTCTGGCGCCTGAGAAAACAGTTGGTCCTTGTACGTGTCTGGAATTCTTAGGTGTGATTTTAGATTCTTCCGCGATGGAATTGAGGCTTCCTCAGGTCAAAGTTCAAAAACTGGTTTCCCTGATTGATTCCTTGCTGCTTAGGAAAAAAGCTACTTTGAGAGAATTCCAATCTCTTTTGGGATCTTTGAATTTTGCCCTGAGGATCTTGCCAATGGCTAGAGCATTTTCCCGTCGGCTGTATGACAGTATTAAGGGAGTCCATGGTGCAGGCGATCATATTCGGTTAACAGCGGAGCTTCGTTCGGGTCTTGGTGTTTGGAGGAATTTCCTTGTGTCCTTTAATGGGATTAGTGTAATGCAGGAGGATTTTGTGGACTCCGACGCATTGTCGGTTTTTATTCGTTCTTTTCCTTCCTCTGGTTTTGTGATCTGTTTTTGTTCCACGTGGGATTCATGGTCGTGGCCGTCGGAATGGGTGTCTTCTGGGATTGTTTCTGGCTCTGCTCTTCTGGAAGTGTTCGCAGTATTGGTATTGTTGACGCGGTGGGGTGAATGTTTAGCTAATAAACGTGTCCGGGTGAGGCTGGAGTTGGTTGGTTCGGTCCTTGCGATTAACACTTTGGCTACTAAATGCAGTTTCATGGCTAATGTTTTGAGGGAGTTGGTTTTGACCTGTCTTTTGCATAACATTTGGTTAAAGGCTTCTTTGCATCAGGAGCAAGGTCAATTTTTTGGTGGTTTTGTCTCACGACAGCGTTTGGAAGACTTTCTGTGTCAACATCCAAGGATGGAGCGAGAAAGTGTCCCTTGCCCGCAATCCTTGTGGGGTGTGATGGGGATATCATCCAGTCACTGATACGTAATTCTCTGGCTCCTTCGACTTGGTGTTCTTATTCAGCATCTTGGTCTGATTGGAAGATGTTCTGTTCAGTACATAATTGTCATTGTTTGTCCTACGACGCTAGTTTAACCCTAGCCTTCTTGCAAGAAAAGGTAAAGTTTGGTGTCAGTTCTTCCGGTCTCCATCGGATTTTGGCTGGGATCTCCTTTTTCATGCAACTTTACGGTCGGACGTCTTTACATGGGCTTTTTCCAGTGCGCCAATTTCTAAAGGGTTTAAGGAAAGCGAATTTTCGTCCGGACTGTAGACGGCCTATGTCAGTGGACCTGCTGATGCGGTTATGGGACACTTTGCCCAAGGTCTGTTTCGATTCATTCGAAACTTGCTTATTCCGGACGTGCTTCGTTTTTGCATTTTTTGGCGCGTTTCGGGTTTGCGAGCTGGTCGCCTTGAACAAGGTTTCGCCGTCAGGTTTACAGGTCTCTGACGTTTCCGTTTATTTTTCGTCGGTCATTATCCGGCTCCGTCGTTCCAAAACAGATCAACTGGGTAAAGGCGTATTGATTCGGCTTGGGGCCGTTCCAGATTCTCCGCTTTACCCTAAGGCAAACTTGTTACGTTGGTTTTCTTTCCGCCCTAAAGTCAATGGCCCATTATTTTTGCACGGCTCTTTGGAGCCGGTCACGAAATTCCAATTTGGTGTTTTACTTAAGAAATGTTTGCTATTTTTGGGTCTGGGACACCTAAGAATTACCCCACATTCTTTTAGGATCGGGGCCGCAACTGAAGCGGCCCGTCTTGGGCTGTCAGAAGACAGGATTAAACGTCTGGGAAGGTGGGAATCTAATAGAGCAGAATTGTATATTCGTCCTGACCTGGCATTCACGGTTTAATTTTTGTTCTTTTGTTATAGGTCCAAGGACTATATGGATAGTAGGACATTCTTACGTTCATTGGGCTCATCGTAGAGCAAGTTTTCGGCCTTATACAAACAATTTGTCTTTCGATTCGGCTACCGTCCGTATTTTTTGGCATGGCGTTCGTGGCTTGCGCTGGGGGGATCTGTGCCAGCTTATTAGAGAGCTCTCATCCTCCTGTCCTCTTCCCGATCTGTTGATTGTTCATCTCTCGGGGAACGACTTGGGTAAGATCCGGACTTGGGATTTGTTTTGGTTAATGCAGAGGGATATGAATTTACTCCGTTCTATGTTTCCCGGGACTTTTCTAGTTTTTTCCGGAGTCATTCCCCGTTTGATCTGGAATGGTGGCCCATTAGGTTTTGTGAACGGTATCAGGAAGAGGATTAACAGGAGGATGGAAAGATTCATGTCTAGTCTAGGTTTTTTCTCTTTTCACCATTTGGATTTGGAAGGCTTTTTGCCGGGCCTATATCGTCCGGATGGTGTTCATCTGGGGGACATAGGCCTCGATATCTTTAATTTGGGCCTCCAGACGGTTGTGGAGCAGTGGCTGGTTGTTTTGGGGGTGGTCAGCCATTCGTGATGTCTGCCCGTTTGGGTACGATTGCTCTTTTCAATGAGCGAATTTTGGTTATCAGATTAATATAGGAATTATTTATGGAATTATTTATTAAAGAATTAATTATTTGGTGGATTTTGGTTTTTCCCATGGATTTCAGTAACCCTTAATAAAGTTTACAAGGCCACTTTTCTCCACATATGTCTGGATGTCTCATTTATTTATTATAGAGTATTTATTTAAGTTTGTTGGGTCCTATGTTGCCATGTCAAAGCAGTGGACCCTTGTCCGATGGTTACATGGCAACATGGACCTGTTTTTATTTGGGTTGGGTAGTTTAAGGGTTAATGCTGTCTCTAAGTTTCTTCTTTCAGGTTCTGAGGAATTGTTTTATTAATTGGCTGGTTATTAACCAATAAGAAATCGAGTTGTGTGAATTGACCCGGTAACGGGCTTTGATTGGTCTGCCTTTTCGGCGGGAGTAAAGGACTATATATACTGGAACCTGAGGTGATTTCATCACTTTTCAACTTTGAAGTTAAGAAGATGCCCACCCGCCCTCCCCAATTTTATGTAATTCTCTCTTTTTCCGTCATGAAAACTTTATTAGAGTTGGGTACGATTGCTCTTTTCAATGAGCGAATTTTGGTTATCGGAATAATATAGGAATTATTTATGGAATTATTTATTAAATAATTATTTGGTGGATTTTGGTTTTTCCCATGGATTTCAGTAACCCTTAATAAAGTTTACATGGCCACTTTTCTCCACATATGTCTGGATGTCTCATTTATTTATTATAGAGTATTTAAGTTTGTTGGGTCCTATGTTGCCATGAGTTATTAGAGAGATAGCGGATCAGAAGGGAATGGACCAGGCATTCCAGGAATTTAGAGATGAAGGGAAGATTAGAGACAGGTCTATAGTTAGCGGCACAGTTTTGGTCGAGGGATGGTTTTTTAAGTAGTGGATGTATGATGGCATGCTTAATTGAGGAGGGATAGATACCAGAAGAGAGAGAGGTTAAATATTTTAGTTAGGTGAGTGGTGACAGCAGCGGAAAGGGACTGGTGGAGATGTGACGGAAATGGGTCACTGGTGCAAGTGGTTGGGCGAGAAGATGCAAGGAGCCTGCTTACTTCTTCTTCTCTGACTGGTTCAAAATCAGAGAGTGAGCTAGATGCAGTGGGGGAGGAAGGAAAATGCATGGTATGAGGTGATTGGTGTCAGGAACACTGCACTGTACTTGCTCACTGAGCCAGTGTGCGTGTCCTGTGTGTCAGGATCCTGTTAGCGCCGGCGTGCAGCCTCCGCTGAGCAGGGACTCACCCGCACTGTAGGGGTACCGGGGTCAGGTACAGCCAGAAAGTACCGATGCACAGGACCTGTGGATGCTGAAGTTTAGCAAGCAGACACAGGACCTACGGTCATGTGACTGCAAGGGGGCGGGGCTTAGCGTCCTGCTTAGTGAGATGGAAAGACACTATACAGAATTACTCAGAGTCAGGCAAAATGGGGTTCATACACAGAGATAGCCGTAACGTACCAAGGATGAGACAGAGCGGATAGTCAGGGCCAAGCAGCAGTCAAAACCAAACAGACATAGAAGGTACCAAGCAGAATCCAAAGCAATATCCAGAGAACAAACCGAGTCATACACAGATTATCAAGCAACCAGAACACAGCAAAAACACACTCAGGGATCACCACACTATGCCAAGGGCAAGAGTATAACTGACAGGGATGGGAGCGTCCTGAGGCTATAAGAAGCCTCTCCCAGAACCAGGGAGAGGCCACAATCATAGCCCCAGGTGTGCAGGTAAGCCTGCCCGGGATCACAACCTTTAACCCCAGAAATGCCAGTCATCAGCACTGGTTCCAGACATTAACCCCACGTGTGCGAGTCAAACCCGCACTGAGATCATGACAATTGGGAGATAATTTCCTGTCGGACAAGGTCAATTTTTTCTTTGAAGTAATTGGCCAGACCATCAGCTCAAAGTTCCGTGGTTGGGGCCTGCAGTCTTGGGTTGAGCAGGGGATGAAAAGTGTCAAAGAGACGTTTATGATTATTGGACAGTGAGGTGATGAGGGTGTTGAAATAGGTTTGTTTGGAGAGGTGAAGGGCAGTGTTGTATGTTCTAACCATAAACTTATAATGGATGAAATCTTCGTGTAGATTGGATTTTCTCCACAGATGTTCAGCGCACCTGGAGCACCGCTGCAGGAAACGTGTTTGCAGGGTGTGCCAGGGTTGTCGCCGTCTGTGTCGTGTTGTTCTACGTATAGGAGGTGCAAATTCATCCAGGGCACTCTGAAGTGTTTCATTGTAATGCTTCAGTGCAGAATCAGGACATGAGAGGGAGGAGATAGGGGCCAATGAAGACTGCAAGTTCTTCATAAGTTTCTGGGTGTTAATGGCCTGTATGTTACTATAAGTATGGACAGAGGGGGTGACCTGAGCAGCCTGGCAGTTCTTGATAGAGAATGAAAGAAGATTGTGGTCACAGAGCGGGAGAGGGGAGTTTGCTAAATCATCCACTCCACAATGCCGAGAGAAGACCAAGTCGATGGAGTTTCCGTCTTCATGCGTGGGGGAGTTAGTATGCTGTGAAAGGCCAAATGAAGAGGTTAGAGATAAAAGGGGAGTAGCAGATGGGGAGAAGGGAAGAGCAATGGGGATGTTGAAATCGCCCATGATGAGGGTAGGGATGTCACAGGAGAGAAAATGTAGATGCCAGGTGGCAAAATGATCCAGGAACTGATGGGAGGGGCCGGGAGGACGATACACCACCACCACTCGCATGGAGAAGCGGGGTGTAGAGTCTGCTGGCACGGACCTCAAAAGAAGGGAAGACAAGTGAGGGTACTTGAGGGATAACCTGAAAGGTACATTTTGGTGATAGGGGCAGGCCAACGCCTCCATCTGCTCTTTTGTCTGATCTTGGGGTAAGAGAGAAGTGTAGTCCACCATATGAAAGAGCAGCAGCAGCGGTAGTGTCTGACTGCTGGATCCAGGTTTCAGTAAGAGCCAGGAGGTTAAGAGAATTTGAAAGGAAAAAGTCATGGATGAAGGAGAGTTTATTACACACTGAGCGAGAATTCCAAAGGGCACAATTAAAAGAGACAGAAGGCATGCAGGGAATATTAATAAGGTTAGAGGTGTTTCTGAGTATACCAGCTGGGGGGTTTGACTTGCTATAACATGGGGGACCAGGGTTGGGAGCAATGTCTCCTGCGACTAGGAGAGGGAGGATAGAAAGAGCGAGCAGATGATTAAGTGATTTGTGAGAGCGTCTCTGATGTTGAATGGTGGGACTGACTGGATCTGTGCAATTTAGCAATGTGAAAAGAGCGTGAGTGCTATACATAGGAGAGGAAAGGAGTGAGGGGCCGATATGGATGGAGTGTAGAGAGTTAATGCCAGGGCGGTGGATGTGTGTGAATGCAGCAGCCAGGATATAAATTATACAAACGCATAAGGTATATATTTGTTGTAATCCAAATGTACAGGGAGTAGATGTATGTAAAGGTCTTACCCGTTCCAGCCCTGTCTAACTGCCATGTTATAACTGCCTCATACTTTGATCATATGTACTTCGATTAAATGTGCATAAATGCCCCCTGCATAAATGCATTACCAAGCTAGTTCTGAATATATAGGAATCTAAGGCTTAGATCTTTTTTTTCTCTCTATTATCGTTAATCAATCAAACTAAACTAAGACAGCAGGGCACAATAAAGGTAAATCCGAGACAAACCAATGTCCAGGCCTACATGCATCATAAACCACTTTGAAAAATTTCTTGACCTCACAACATAAGGGGACAAGCAGAGTAAGTTGAAATAACTATATACCAGATATAAGCTTGCATAGTTGAAAAGACATATGTAGCATTCAGGATTAACTGCTCGCTGGCATAGAATGGAGTGGATATACACAGGAGTTGAAGTCAGAGCAGGAACTGAGTAAGCTGGTTACCAGATATAAGCTTGCATAGTTGGATACATAAAGGATACATGTGATAAGAGATCCAGCCATTATGAGGGATAGCGCCATTCTAATATGGCACACGTATAGATTGCTCAGCGACATTTGATATAAGTATTTTGATTGGCAGACGTTGTACACGGTGCCGAATCCTAGCGATATAATGGCTCCGGTTCTGTGGATCACACGGAAATCTTCTACCTGTAAGATGAATTCACGTATCAGATCTCTCAAACATAAAACCTTACATCTTATTTTTCTGGATTAGTAGTCCATATGGACATAATACGAGGGGTCTTCCACTATGGACCCCTCTGATACAGATCGTAAGGCCAGGATGTAAGAGCAGCTCTCACCCTGTAGGACTCAAGAGGTCCTTGTATTATATCAGAATGATCGCGATGAAATGCTAAATTTTCCCTCTAGAAGCCACTGCAAGAAAAAAGCCTGGCTGGGGGGTTTGAAAATCGTGATCCTGGGCAATCAACTGATCTCTGCTCTTTGAAAAAGGCCATTTCTGATAAAACCTTCTTGAAGATTTACTAATGAGTCATTTTTGTTTATAATGTTGGTATCCAGTACCAAAAATATCACCCATTAATCTGAAGAAGAGCTTTAGGAAAGGTAGGATAAGGTATCGTTAGTTGGATCTCAGAGTTACTACACACCTGTCAACAGTCCATATTTTGTTGGGGCAATCCAGTAAATCAGGACTAAAAATAGTGGAGTGCCTATTTTAGGGGCATTTGTTTGGGAGTGGGGTTTAAGGGTATGTGCACACGTTGCGGATTGCTGTGTGGAATTTTCCGCTTGGAATCTGCATCTTTTGGCAGAATCCGGAGGTCAAAATCCGCCCGTTTTTTATGCGGATTTCCTGCAAATTTATATCGGATTTTGTGCGGATTTGGCATGTGTTTTTACAACTGCGGATTTCTATAGTGGAATGGGTGTAAAAAACGCTGCGTAATCCGCACAAAGAATTGACATGCTGCGGAAAAAAAATGCTGCGTTTCCACGTGGATTTTTCTGCAGCATGTGCACAGCGTTTTTTTTCCCCCCATAGAATAGCATTGTACTGTAAATCACTTGCGGATCCGCAGGGGCAAATCCGCAACATGTGTACATACCCTTAATGTCCCAAATTTGGGGGCTTTGTGCCCACGTAAGTGGAGCACCCCGCGGGGCCTGGGGGTACTCGGTACCGGGCCCGTCGACTTCCATGGGGGACGGTGTCACGGCGGCGGCGACCCGGTCCGTGGCCCAGAGGCGTCAAGTAATAAAATAGGGGAAAGTTGTGTGGTATTTATGAGGTAAAAATGAAAATAAAGTTATTAGATGGTGAAATACGTGACGCCACCTGTGGTATTCTAGTCAGAGGTGACCAGCGCTGCGGTGTTGCTTCTCTGGGATGGATGTTGGGCACAGCTATGATGTTGTAGCCCTCCACAGGTAGGGCTGTAGTCCCAGGGTAAAGATGTTAAATACATTTTAAAAATGGCTGTAAACGTTGGGGTGCAGAGAAATGAGAGAAAGACACAGAGAGGTGCAGTTTCTTCACCTTTTACTGGTAATAGGTTGCAGTCCGGAGTACCACATACAGGTGATGGAATGAGTCCGGCTCGCCTGGAGGCATTCAGGGGATCCACCTTGCCAGGTGGGGATTTAGGACCTTCCTTTCTGCGCTTTGTGTGTGGGTCTCCGCTGTATATAACTATGCTGCGACCCTCTATTCGTGATGGTTTCACTAACCTGTACGGCTGTCAGCGTGAGCCTATTCCACGGATACCGTTCTTTTCACCGTCGGCCCCGGGCTCCTTATCCGCTGACGTGCCCTCAGGTGTTCAATGTGCACAGGAATTTACAATCCCCTGTACTTTCAGATTCAGCTATCACGGCGTACAGTTCCTGTCAGCCTAGGACTCTGATGTCCCTTTTCTCTTTATTAGCGCTTCACTCAGGGGTCTGCTATATGCAGTATTTTAGCTTCCCTAGAGTCTCTCAGTCTCTGCTCTTGTCCTTTCCCTCTTCACAGATCAGGTGCCTGTCTTCGTCTGACAGGATCTTCCAGAAAGATCTCTTTACCTCACGTCCTCACGTTTAACTGTCGTCATTTTTCCTCACAGCTCACAGCTGCTTCGTTTCCATGACAACTCCCTCAGCTGATTTCTAGCAGACTCACCAACCCCCTCTGCTGGCCAGAATTTATAAGGCATCTCCTTTTTCTGACTTGCAGCAGGAAATTGTGATTAAATCTATGCTACCTGGCATGGGGGTCCCTTTTCTGCCTCCAAGCATGACTTTACCTATTAGAGGGAGGTAATGTCACTGTGACAACCAGACTCTGGGGTGTCACATAAGCGTTTTTTTTTGCGTTTTTTAAGTGTTTTTACCAGCAAAAACGCTTAAAAATCGCTTAAAAGAGCATGCCCATTTTAATGCATTCTGCACTTTTTGAGCTTATTGATGCGTTCTTTTCCACGAAAAAAACGCATCGCGGTAAAAAATGCAGCATGCTCATTAATTTAGCAGAAAATTCCATGTTTTTAGCTATTTTCTATGAGACTGGGGACGCGTGGAAAAAACGCATAAAAAACACACATTTTTGTGTAAAAAAGCGCGGAAAAAAACGCGCGTTTTCTGGGAAGGAGTCTGGTTTTCATGCAGAAATTTTCTGCATACGTGGGCACATAGCCTAAGAGTTGAATCAGTAGCCACCACTAGAGGGAGCTCACTGAATATAGATTTATATAGCTCCGAGTGAGTTTAATACTAGCAGTACACATTCATATACAGTGTGCTCCCCCAAGTGTTGGCTGCAGGCAGACAGAATTATATCATTTATCAAATCAGGAATCCAATTGGAGGAACTTATGTAATGTAAAAATAGCTTAAATGGGTCCACAAACCTCAAATGCGGCCACAACGGATGTCCCAATACACGAGGACAATCCCACTACGAGCAATATCTTCTGGGAGGTGGAGCAGTGAATTTTAATGGCTGCGGACTGAATATCCAGGAACTTGTATTGGAAATAAATGGTAATAGCCCCTGTAGTAGAAAATAATTGGGGTTAGTGTGGTACTGTTAAAGCAAGTGAAGGATGAAAGACAAGTTGTCTTTGCCAGCACTTAGAAAGGACAAGCACTTACCAAGAATGGATGACAACATGAAGACGGTGGTAAATACGTTGGACTCTGGGAAATAGGATCCAGTTTCACTGAAAGGCATCATAAAAAGCTGTGATATAATAAAGCACCATGAGCCACATGGAGGACATATTTCTTTTAAAGTTGTCATCCGGAGACTCGATTGGCCAAATGAGCTATACTTGCCATCCCCATACACATGAAAGCTCAGCTAGGTTGGGAGAGCACATATTCTTCAAAGACCTAGGGACCTACACTGCCAGACACCCGAGAAACCCAAGATCAAGCATGCTGAAATCCAACATGCCCAATCCTTCTTCCTCATCTTCTGTAGTCCAGTGAGATGAAGGTCTTCCCAGTACACAGTAGACAGTTGGCAGTCAGCATTCAATCACCCAACAATGGTTACTCAATCGACACAATGACCTACAGTATATCTTACCTTATATACAACATGTAAGTTGGAGCATGGCCTTCAAGAATGGTCATGGTATAAACAACGCAGAGCCCCATTAGTGTCCATGTAACCCAAAGGCAGGGTAAGAATGCTAAACCCTGTATCTCCATAATCCCAATCTCAAGAGTCTTCAGGTTATGATGTCACTGTTGTATCAAAGTTGAAGACTCCAGTTTTCTAGGAGATCCAGAGCCACATCCTGGTACCTTCTTCTCAATCATGGTGGCTTCCACCTCCTTGGTTTTAAGTTCAATATCTGAGCATGCCCCTCCCTGGCTACAATTATGTGAAATATTATAATGAACCATTATGATATTCCAGATCCAGCAGGGAGATTACATAACAGAACGTTCAGTTAACCACTGACCAAACCCACAAGTATTACACCATCACCCTCTAGTGTAACATCTACAATAGATCAGTGTCTTCTCCTGGAAATCCCTGGTAGATCCATGCCATTGATTTGTAGGTTACAAAAGAGAACTAATAAAGGAGTGACAGTTATGGTAATATTAAGGGATCTCTATATTAGTCTGATGTAAACTTTTTGGCATTTTTTTCTGTATGCAGAATATGTCACCTGCAGTAGCAGAGCCAGTGATTACGTCTTCAGTTAGGATGGTTTCACTCTAGCGGTTTTTTGCGCTGCGTTTGCAGCGCACATCAAACGCATACAAAAAACGCTTACAAACGCTTGTAAACGCAGCGTTTTTTTGGGACATAATCGTGCACGGTAAGCCAAAAAAACGCAGCGATTAGATGTGTTTGTAAACGTTTTGCATGCTTTTGTGTGATTAGTGCGCATAATGTCACAATCACAGGATTTTACAAATCATTGACCGTTTATCACTCATACTCCACCAACTGGACAGCAGTGGGCGTGTGTTATTGGAATTCCTTATCTAGACCCAGTTTACAGCTATTCTTCCCATTTGCTAGCAGTTTTTGATGACGACATGGATCTGCGCTGGAAAAGCTTTCACTTCAACTTGGATCCGGACATTAGGATGGCTCAAGCTTACGCAGTTGCTTGCCATGAACAAAGAGAGAGAGAGAGACAGCGAAGATGGCAGCGGCGGCATTTGTGGATTCATCCTATTGTTGAACTCTGGGAGAACCGTGGAGAGTACCACACCCTCTACAGCGAGCTACAGGCAAACCCGGATAAATTTACGGATTACACACGGATGTCCCAACAAAGCTTCATGTATTTACTTGGTTCTGTACAAGATGTCATCCGTAGGACACACAGCTCCGTCGTGCGATTCCTCCCGAGGAATGGCTCCTGGTCACATTACGGTACGTAACCACTGACTGCATGATAGTATTGGTTCTTTGATGTAGTAGTATATTATGGCAGAATTCTTGATCTGCCATGTACTAAAAGTATGCTGCATTGGTTTGAGGCATTCTTTTTTAAAGAAAAGGATGCATATTTATTTATTGGTGTGCCCCTTTTTTTTTTTTTTTTAATGTGTTAAAAATCCCTATACACAAATATAAATTCTTGTTGTTTCTTTGTGACCCAGATTCCTGGCTACTGGAGAGACCCTCTCTTCTCTGCACTTCAAGTTCCGTCTTGGAATATCCACCTTGTCTGGAATAGTTGCAGACACCTGCCGGGCTTTGTGGGACATTCTCTGTCCAGAATTTATGCCCCTGCCCACCGTGGAAAAGTGGCTTGAAAATGCAGAAAGATTCTGGACAGTCAGCAATTTCCCTAATTGTTTCGGAGCGGTGGATGGGAAACACATCTGGATTATAAAACCCAAGAGAACTGGATCAGAGTACTACAACTATAAAAAGTACTTCTCTACAGTACTAATGGCCATTTCTGATGCAGGCTGTAAGTTTGTTGCAGTGGACATTGGTGCATTTGGGCGTGGAAATGACTCCCATGCTTTTAAGAACTCAGACATGGGACGGAGGTTGTATAGCAACCAGTTCAATTTCCCCATGCCACGGCCTCTTCCCAACACTGAAGGTCCCCCACAGCCCTTTGTAATGGTTGGGGATGAGGCATTCCAGATGTGCCAACACCTACTCAAACCATACTCCAGCCGGGACTTGGACCACACTAAAAGAATTTTTAATTACAGGTTGACCAGGGTCAGAAAAACTGTAGAGTATGCCTTTGGTATACTAGTATCCAGATGGCGAATTCTCTCCACAGCCATTAATCTTAAACTAGAAACTGTGGATGAAGTGGTGAAGGCCTGTGTTGTTCTACACAATTTTGTGATGGATAGAGAGCACCCTAGTTTTGAACTAGATGATTCCTCTCCTAACCCCTTGCCAGAATTTAATTAGTACCCTCTACATTCATCTGTTGAAGTAGGGCAAATGAGGGACCAATTTGCGACCTACTTCACCTCTAATGTTGGACGGGTGGCCTGGAAAGAGCAAATGGTGTAACCTAATTTTTATGTGTTGTGTATGTTAATAAAACACCTGTATTTATACCTGTATGGTTTTTTCTTCAAAGTATGATACAACGCCAGGTTCATGACCATTTGATGTGTATTTTCAACATCATCTCCTCACTTTGTAAACACACATTAAATAGAGTATGAGGTTGTTTAGAACTTGGTTCACCAACTCCAGTCCTCCAGGTACACCAACAGATCATGTTTTCAGGATTCCCTTTGTATTGCACAGGTGATGCAATTATCACGCGAGCAATACTAAGGAAATCCTGAAAACATGATCTGTTGGTGGGCCTTGAGGACTGGAGTTGGGGAACCCTGATTTACAAGGCCTACCTATAATAACCTTGGATTGTATTCCAAACAGTAAAATGATGTTACAAAACACCATAGTAGATTAACTGATAAGGATACTCATCAAGGTAACAATAGATAGTCCTTGCAATCAACACCATCATCTATTACGTTACCTGAGCAAAGACACTGAGGCCATGTAACAAATGAACGTATATTGAGTTTTTCTTGTTTGCAGATACATATCTCCAAAATTGACACACGAAACGTGTCATTTCTGGAGCTATGTGTACTGTACACAAAAAAGAAAAGTGTACGGCGCAGTGTGTGTAGGGCGCAGTGTGTGTAGGCGGCAAAAGACACATTAACCAAACATTATTTGAACACAAAATATTCAATGTTTATTTTTTTTTTTTAATAAAATTATTTTCACTTTGAAGGACTTTTGGGAGAAGTGTTGGATACTTTGGGGGTGTGGAGAGAGGATGAACGGCTGGAAAATGAGGAAGGGGTTCTACGTGAAGGTGCTACTAAATTACTGGGGGAAGGGAGGTCAGGCATGGTAAAGGAGGAAGGTTGTGAAACATTGGAAGGAGAGGGAGGATTGAGTAGCAAAGTCTTTTGTTTTTTGTTATTTGGGGCAGGAGTCACCTGCCTGGACCGACTACCACCGTGTGACTGCCTTCCATGGCTTGACCGCCTAGAGCTGCTGGTCCCTGGACGATGTGAATAAAAAACAGAATGAGGGTCTCCCCTAGGGTGCATGCTGGTGGCGCTGGCGGTGCTCCTTGTAGGTGAAATGGTGGTGACGGTGCTCATGGAAGGTGAATTACGCCCGGTGCTTCTGGTGGGAGAAGTGTGGGCGGTGCTCCGATCTGGTGAAGTGGTGGCGGTGCTACTCTGATGTTGAGTTTTGGAGGTGCCATGTGGAGGCGAAGTGTTGGCGGTGATCCTCTGCAGAGTAGTGGTGGCGGTGCTCCTATGAGGAGATGTGGTGGTGGTGGTCCTCTGAAGAGTGGTGGTTGGGGTGCTCCTTGTATGGTGCGGAGTTGTGGTGGTGCTCTCATGCATTGGAGAAGTGGTGGTGCTCTGATCCGGAGATGTTCTTTCTGTGCGAACAGGTGAAGAGGTGGTGGCCCAACGAGATTTAGTGCTGGAGGTGCGCCAAGATGTGGTAACGGTGGCAGTACTGGTGCTCCAGACAGGAGCAGCGCATGACATGGTGGTGGCGGCGGGGGTGGAGTGTCCAGCAGCACTCGACATTGGTGTAGTGTAGTGGTGCCCAGCTTGGCTAGGAATGCAGGTGGCTGTGCAGTGATATGCAGCAGAAGTCGGTACTGTGGTGAAGCGAGTCAGTGGTGGCACAGGTGGGAATGACAACACTGACTGCTGCACGTACTGATTCTGCTGCATAGCCTGCAAGTAAGCAGTGTTGCAGGCGTGTAAGACAGTCAGCTGTTGCTCAGGACTAAGGGTATGTGCACACACTGCAGATTCACCTGCGGGTTTTTTCCTGCGGAACCGCAGGTAAAACCGCAGGTAAAACCGCAGGTAAAGTGACCTGCGGTTTTGCTGCGGTTTGGCCTGCGGTTTTGCCCTGCGGTTTGACACCTGGACAATGGAATAGGTGGCAAACCGCAGCAGAATCCGCAGAAACAATTGACATGCTGCGGAAAAAAACCCGCAGCTTTTCCTCAGGTAAAAAACCGCAGCTTGAGCACTGCGGTTTTTAAAACCCATAGGCTAACATGGTACTGTACCATGTCTGCGGAACTGCTGCAGTTCTGCAGGGCCAAAACCGCAGCGTGTACACATGGCCTAAGGTGATCCTCCATGCCCCGTTCAATTTTACTAAAGAAATGGTGCGCTGGTCTATTGAGGTTGGCCTCCAGCCGGTCAAGGCGCTGTGCGGAACAGTGGAAGAGGTGTTCCATGTAGTTAAAACCACGTTCCAATAGAGAAAATCCACTTTCCACTCTTTCGGACAGCGTCTTGAGACTAGCATGAAAGGCCTCGCTCAAGTACATGAACTCGGGCAAGACAGGCTTGTCCGAGGCCCTCTGCCGCTGGCGGGTAGTGCCCGCATAATCAGTGGCAGAGACCTGGGACAGGGAAACACCTGATTGACCAGCTTCCTGGCCACCAGCTGTATGAGTTGCTGACCTGCAACTTGCTTCCTGGCTGTCGGATGGCTTGGACGGGTCCGAGGTCGATCGATGAAGAACCGCTCCCGGGACAGGTTGCAGGGTGCTGCCACAGGTGCTGTGGAAAAAAAAAGGTAAACATTAGTATCCAGCATTAACAAGACGGATCAGCTGTGGAGTATAAATTAGGGTAAATAAGCCCAAAAAAAAAAAAAATACTTATGCTCTGGTGGCAAGTACTGGTCGTAAGAATTCCAAGGCACGATGATACCGATACTTGGTTCTTGTCCTTGCAGAAGCGCCACTGCGAACCTGTCCCTCAGCACGAACATCAGTGTTGAAACGGTCCTTCATCGAGCGCCAACGTGTGCGGACTTTGTTCACTGTGTAAACAATGGAAAAGAAAAACAAAATTAGGTTGGACAACACAATGATGGTATCTGTATTACCACACACACCTGAGTTGTCATCAATGCTGAATCACCAATAATTCAAATAAAAATGCACTCACTATTGAACCTGAGGACACACGTGTGTTTACTGCAAGCAGATCTCTTGCAGTAAACCCACATGTATCATCAGGATCAAGAGTGAACCATAAAAAAGAGACAGCATTCAATACACAATGCGTACACTATTGAACCTGAGGTCACATGTGTGTTTACTGCAAGCAGACCTCTTGCAGTAAACCCACATGTATCATCAGGATCAAGAGTGAACCATAAAAAAGAGACAGCATTCAATACACAATGCGTACACTATTGAACCTGAGGTCACGTGTGTTTACTGCAAGCAGATCTCTTGCAGTAAACCCACATGTATCATCAGGATCAAGAGTGAACCATAAAAAAGACACAGCATTCAATACACAATGCGTACACTATTGAACCTGAGGTCACATGTGTGTTTACTGCAAGCAGATCTCTTGCAGTAAACACACATGTATCATCAGGATCAAGAGTGAACCATAAAAAAGAGACAGCATTCAATACACAATGCGTACACTATTGAACCTGAGGACACATGTATGTTTACTGCAAGCAGATCTCTTGCAGTAAACCCACATGTATCATCAGGATCAAGAGTGAACCATAAAAAAGACACAGCATTCAATACACAATGCGTACACTATTGAACCTGAGGTCACATGTGTGTTTACTGCAAGCAGATCTCTTGCAGTAAACCCACATGTATCATCAGGATCAAGAGTGAACCATAAAAAAGAGACAGCATTCAATACACAATGCGCACACTATTGAACCTGAGGACACATGAGTGTTTACTGCAAGCAGATCTCTTGCAGTAAACACACATGTATCATCAGGATCAAGAGTGAACAATAAAAAAGACACAGCATTCAATACACAATGCGTACACTATTGAAACTGAGGTCACATGTGTGTTTACTGCAAGCAGATCTCTTGCAGTAAACCCACATGTATCATCGGGATCAAGAGTGAACCATAAAAAAGAGACAGCTGTTGTGAGTTCATTTTCCCCTTCATTACTGAGGCCCGAGGAACTCCCTCTTCTGGTAAAGAAAGGTAGTGAGCCTGATTATCAAACACCTGAGGCTGATGATGATGACTGGCTGAGTGGAGTTACTGACTGGATATAAGGCTGCCGATGCCCTTCTGCCCTGCGGGTGATTTCTCTGTGGGATCCTTGGAGACCAGTCTGAATTCCTGCTCCTCTAAAGCTAAGTTTGCTGCTCGGCCTTTTGCTTTGGTGCTCTGACTTTGTTTTGCTTTGTTTTTCTGGATTTCTGCCATTCCCTGCTGGGGTGTGCTGTATTCATTTAGCTCTGTCTTCTGAAAATACCTGAGTGCTGATTTAGTTTTTGAAGCCTAGCTGCTTCAGGGCCTTTTTCATATCAGCTTGTTGGCTTTTGTCTTTGATAGGGTTTTGGCAGATTGCAGACAGCAGCCTTCCTGTCCTTTCCTATCTAGGTAGTTTTGGGCCCCGTCTTTGCTCAGTCTATCTTTCTGTCTGTGTTAGTATTTTCATCTTGCTTCACCGTCATTATATGTTGGGGGCTGCCTATTGCTTTGGGGTCTGCTCTGGGGCAGTTTAGATTTCCCCTTTCTTTCTTTAGGCCTATATAATTCTCCGGCTGTGATCGAAGGGTCTAGGGCATCGTAGGAACCCCCCACGGCTACTGCTAGTTGTGTTGATAGGTTCAGGGGTCTGCAATCTGATAGTTGCCAACTTCTCTGGTTTTCTGGACTTAGCTTGTATTTCTGCTTTTGCCTCCTACGGTGACTCATTCATAACAGAATCACCCGCCATACCGCAGATCCTAGGGTACTCAATAGCAGGAAAGAATTGTAAAAAAAAAAAAAAAAAGTGTGTATATTTTTTCCTCTTTATCTCTGAGGCCGTAGGGGGAATTTTTTTTTTTTTCTCTCAATGGAGATAAAGCAATTGTCTGATCGTGTGGAGCAGCTCGCTGCGGAAGTGCGGGGAATTTCCGCCTACCTTGCTCATTCACATGCTGCTGAACCAAAGATTCCTACACCTGATGTATTTTTTGGGGATCGGTCTAAATTTTTGAATTTCAAAAATAATTGTAAATTATTTTTTGCCTTGAAGCCTAACTCGTCAGGGAGCTCCGCGCAGCAGGTTAAAATTGTCATCTCTTTGCTGCGTGGCGATCCCCAGGATTGGGCGTTTTCTTTGAAACCAGATGATCCTATTCTGACTAATGTGAACGCATTCTTTCAAGCTTTGGGGTTGTTGTATGACGAACCTAATGCCATTGATCAGGCTGAAAAGACCCTGCTGGCATTGAGCCAGGGTCGTGATTCTGCAGAATTGTACTGTCAAAAATTCCAAAAGTGGGCAGTACTTACTACCTGGAATGATAATGCCTTGACTGCTCTCTTTCGGAAGGGGTTGTCAGAAGCCGTAAAAGATACTATGGTGGGATTTCCTGTTCCCTCTGGTCTTGACGATTCTATGTCATTAGCCATTCAGGTTGATCGGCGTTTGCGCGAACGCAAAGCTGCACGAGAGGTGTTGCCACCTGTTGAACAAATGTCTGAACCTATGCAATGTGATAGAGTTTTTTCCAGAGAGCAGCGTCAGGAGTTCAGAAGGCGTAATAAGTTGTGTTTTTTCTGTGGAGATGCCTCGCATATTATTTCTGTCTGTCCTAAACGAGAGAAACGCTTTGCATACACGTTTTCTGTTGGGGGTGTTCAACCTAAGTTTCTTCTGGCTATTACTCTGATCTGCTCCCTGTCCACATTTTCCGCCAAGGCTTTTGTGGATTCGGGAGCAGCCCTAAACCTAATGGACTTGGATTTTGCTAAACGTTGTGGATTTCCGATGACACCTCTGCAGACGCCTATCCCTTTGAGGGGGATTGATGCTACTCCTTTGGCTAAAAATAAACCCCAGTTTTGGACCCAGGTGGTAATGCAGGTAGCCCCAGACCATCAAGAAAATTGCAGATTTTTGGTGTTGCATAATCTGCATGATACTATTGTTCTGGGGTTTCCCTGGTTACAGATTCATAATCCAGTTTTGGATTGGAAATCTGTGTCTGTGGTGAGTTGGGGTTGTCGGTGTGCCTTTAGTGAGGCTCCGGTGTTTTCCACCTCTCCTCAGTCGCATGATGTTCCTGATTATTTGGCGGACTTTTATGATGTATTTAGTGAGAATGAGTCTGCGTCTCTGCCTCCTCATAGGAGTTATGACTGTGCAATTCAACTGAGCCCGGGGTGTAAATTTCCCAAGGGTCGGCTCTTCAATTTATCTGTACCCGAGCACGAGGCTATGCGATCCTATATTAAGGAGGCATTGGAGAAGGGTCATATTAGACCATCCTCGTCACCCTTAGGTGCCGGTTTTTTTTTTGTAGCCAAAAAGGATGGATCATTAAGACCTTGTATTGATTATCGTGCCCTCAACAAAATTACTGTTAAATATCAGTATCCGTTACCCCTGATTTCTGATCTATTCTCCAGAGTTAAAGGTGCTTGATGGTCTACCAAGCTTGACCTCAGGGGGGCGTATAATCTTATTCGCATTAAGCATGGGGATGAATGGAAGACGGCGTTTAATACTCCGGAGGGACATTTTGAGTACCTGGTGATGCCTTTTGGGCTCACTAATGCCCCTTCTGTCTTCCAGTGCTTCATGAACGATATTTTCCGAGATTTTGTCGATAAATTTTTGATTATCTATCTGGATGATATTTTGATCTTCTCCAAGGATTGGGATTCTCATGTGGAACATATTCGGACTGTGTTCCGGATCTTGAGGGAGAATTCCCTGTATGTCAAAGGATCTAAATGCCTTTTTGGAGTACAGAGGATTTCTTTTTTGGGATTTATTTTGTCCCCGTCAACTATCGAAATGGACCCGGCCAAGGTACAGGCCATTCACGATTGGGTTCAGCCCACTTCTTTGAAGGCCCTCCAGAAGTTTTTGGGTTTTGCTAATTTTTATCGGAAATTTATAGCAAAATTTTCTAGTATTGCCAAGCCATTGACTGATTTGACTAAAAAGGGTGCTGATGTGTTAAATTGGTCTCCGGAGGCTGTTTCTTCCTTTCAGGAGCTGAAGCGAAGATTCACCTCCGCCCCGGTTTTGCGGCAACCTGATGTCTCACTTCCATTCCAGGTAGAGGTGGATGCTTCTGAGATTGGTGCAGGAGCTGTTTTGTCCCAAAAGGATCCTGTAACATCTAAAATGAATCCCTGTGCTTTCTTTTCCCGAAAGTTCTCTCCATCTGAACGTAACTATGATGTGGGGAATAGGGAACTGTTGGCCATGAAGTGGGCATTTGAGGAGGGGAGACATTGGTTGTGTTTTCTGCAAGAGATCTCTTGCAGTAAACCCACATGTATCATCAGGATCAAGAGTGAACCATAAAAAAGACACAGCATTCAATACACAATGCGTACACTATTGAACCTGAGGACACAAGTGTGTTTACTGCAAGCGGATCTCTTGCAGAAAACACACATGTATCATCAGGATCAAGAGTCAATGCAGCATCACACAACAGAGAAATACTTACTGAACGCCTTTTTGACAGTTGCAGAGGCGCTGTCCCAGCCCTCCATCAATGCTGCAGCCACTTCATTCCATAGTCGCCGGGTCACCACAATATCCTTGTACTGTTGGTCACGGCTGTCCCACAACGGCACATGCTCCTGGATAAGGCTGATGAGTTGCTCATTGTCTAGATAGACGTCCTCATCCCGTTGTGGAACCTAGAAAAGAAATACATTTAGAATCTTTGCATTTATGGAGAGTGGTGATGGAGAAGAAAAAAAAAAGGGGGAGAAAAGCAGGACAGAAAAACCAGAATCCAAAATATTTTTAAAAAAATAAAAAATCAGGAAAAAACTTTCTTACCGTGCGTCTCCTTCCCGCCGTGCTTTGTGTAGGCTGCTCCAGCTGCTCACCCTCACTTGGCTGTTCCGATGCTGAGGTCTGTAAAAGAAAATAAATAATTAAACATTTGGACAGGCAGGTATACTTCACAAGACAGCAAACTACTCACCTCACGCTCTGCGTCTGCCAATTCTTCCGCTGCTGGTGAGTATTCGGATCCAGAAGACATTTTAGCAAAAGAAAAAAATAAAGCATTACTACACATTATATATTTGAAAGCACAGGCTCACAGAAAAATTATACTCACATTAACCCCTTCATCCCCTAGGGTGGTTTGCACGTTCATGACCGGGCCAATTTTTACAATTCTGACCACTGTCCCTTTATGAGGTCGTAACTCTGAAACGCTTCTATGGATCCTGGTGATTCTGACACTGTTTTCTCATGACATATTGTACTTCATGATAGTGGTAAAATTTCATTCAAATAACTTGCGTTTATTTGTGAAAAAAATGGAAATTTGGCGAAAATTTTGAAAATTTCGCAATTTTCCAACTTTGAATTTTTATGCTCTTAAATCACAGAGATACGGCACACAAAAAACTTGATAAGTAACATTTCCCACATGTTTACTTTACATCAGCACAGTTTTGGAACCAAAATTTTTTTCGTTAGGAAGTTATAAGGGTTAAAGATTGACCAGCGATTTCTCATTTTTGCAACACCATTTTATTTTTACGGACCACATCACATTTGATGCCACTTTGAGGGGTCTATATAGAAAATACCCAAAAGTGACACCATTCTAAAAACTGCACCCCTTAAGGTGCTCAAAACCACATTCAAGAAGTTTATTAACCCTTTAGGTGCGTCATAGGAATTTTTTGAATATTTAAAAAAAAAATGAATATCTAACTTTTTTTCACAAAAAAAATACTTCAGGTTCATTTTTTTTTATTTTACCAAGGGTAACAGGACAAATTGGACTGCAAAAGTAATTGTGCAATTTGTCCTGAGTACGCTGATACCTGATATGTGGGGGGGAACGACTGTTTCGGCGCATGGCAGAGCTCAGAAGGGAAGGAGCGCAGTTTGACTTTTTCAATGCAAAATTGACTGGAATTCAGATCGGACGCCATGTCACGTTTGGAGAGCCCCTGATGTACCTAAACAGTGGAAACCCCCCACAAGTGCACAAGTGACCCCATTTTGGAAACTAGACCCACCAAGGAACTTGGCTAGATTTGTGGTGAGAACTTGGAACCCACAAGGGCTTCACAGAAGTTTATAACGTACAGCGATACAATTAAAAAATCATATTTTTTCCACAAAAATGATCTTTTCACCCCCAATTTGAATTTTCCCAAGGGTAACAGGACCCTAAAAGTTATTGTGCAATTTCTCCTGAGTACGCTGATACCCCACATGTGGGGGTAAACCACTATTTGGGTGCATGGCAGAGCTCGGAAGGGAAGCAGCACCATTTGACGTTTTTGGCTGGAATTGAGATCGGACACCATGTCGCGTTTGGAAAGCCCCTGATGTACCAAAACAGTGGAAACCTCCCACAAATGACACCATTTTGGAAACTAGACCCCCCCAAGGAACTTATCTAGATGTGTGGTGGGAACTTTGAACCCCCAAGGGCTTCATAGAAGTTTATAACATACAGCCGTACAATTAAAAAATCATATTTTTTCCACAAAAATGATCTTTTCACCCTCAATTCTTATTTTTCCAAGGGTAACAGGGCCCTAAAAGGTATTGTGCAATTTGTCCTGAGTATGCTGATACCCCACATGTGGGGGTAAACCACTATTTGGGCGCATGGCAGAGCTCGGAAGGGAAGCAGCGCCATTTGACGTTTTTGGCTGGAATTGAGATCTGACACCATGTTGCGTTTGGAAAGCCCCTGATGTACCAAAACAGTGGAAACCCCCCACAAATGACACCATTTTGGAAACTAGACCCCCAAGGAACTTATCTAGATGTGTGGTGAGCACTTTGACCCCTCCAGTGCTTCACAGAAATTTATAACGCCCGGGCATGAAAATAAAAAAATCGTATTTTTTCCACAAACAAGATCAATTAGTCCCCGATTTTTTTATTTTCCCAAGGGTAACAGGAGAAATTGGACCCCAAAAGTTGTTGTCCAATTTGTCCTGAGTACGCTGACACCCCATTTGTGGGAGAAAACTACTGTATGGGCACACGTCGGGGCTTGGAAGGGAAGTAGTGATGTTTTGGAATGCAGACTTTGATGGAATGGTCTGCGAGTGTCATGTGCGTTTTGAGAGCCCCTGATCTACCTAAACTATTGAAACTCCCCACAAGTGACCCAATTTTGGACACTAGACCCCCCACGGAACTTATCTAGATGTGTGGTGAGCACTTTGAACCCCCAAGTGCTTCACAGAAGTTTATAATGCCCGGGCATGAAAATAAAAAATCATATTTTTTCCACAAACATGATCAATTAGTCCCCAATTTTTTTATTTTCCCAAGGGTAACAGGAGAAATTGAACCCCAAAAGTTGTTGTCCAATTTGTCCTGAGTACGCTGACCCCCCATTTGTGGGAGAAAACTACTGTATGGGCACACGTCGGGGCTCGGAAGGGAAGTAGTGACGTTTTGGAATGCAGATTTTGATGGAATAGTCTGCGGGTGTCATGTGTGTTTGGAGAGCCCCTGATCTACCTAAACTATTGAAACTCCCCACAAGTGACCCCATTTTGGACACTAGACCCCCCCACGGAACTTATCTAGATGTGTGGTGAGCACTTTGAACCCCCAAGTGCTTCACAGAAGTTTATAACGCCCGGGCGTGAAAATAAAAAAAATCATTTTTTTCCACAAAAATGATATTTTTGCCCCCAATTTTTTATTTTCCTAATGGTAACAGGAGAAATTGGACCCCAAAAGTTGTTTTGCAATTTGTCCTGAGTAGGCTGATACTCTACATGTGGGGGTTTAAACACTGTTTGGGCGCATGGCAGAGCTTGGAAGGGAGGGAGCACCATTTGACTTTTTCAACTCAGAATTGGCTGGAATTGAGATCAGACGCCATTTTGCATTTGGAGAGCACCTGATGTGCCCAAACAGTGGAAAGCCCCAATTCTAACTCCAACCCTAACGCCAACACACCCCTAACCCTAATCTCAGCCCCAACCCTAACCCTAGCCCTAACCCTAACCCTAGCCCTAACCCTAACCCTAGCCCTAACCCTAACCCTAACCCTAGCCCTAACCTTAACCCTGGCCCTAACCCTAGCCCTAGCCCTAACCCTAATGGGAAAATGGAAATAAATACATTTTCTCTTAGTTTTATTATTTTTCCCTTACTAAGGGGGTGATAATGGGGGGTTTGATTTACTATTTATGGCGGTATTTATTTTTGGCGGCTGTCGCACGCTAAAAGACTCTTTTTATTGTAAAAATAGTTTTCGCATCACCACATATTGAGAGCTATAATTTTTCCGTATTTTGACTCACTGAGTCATATGAGGTCTTATTTTTTGCGAGACGAGTTGACGTTTTTATTGGTACCATTTTCGGGCACGTGACATTTTTTGATCGCTTTTTATTCCGATTTTTGGGACGCAGAACGAACAAAAACCAGCGTTTCATGAATATCTTTTGGGGGGGTGCGTTTACACCATTCCGCGTGCGGTAAAATTGATAAAGCGGTTTTATTCTTCGGGTCAGTATGGTTACAGCGATACCTCATTTAGGTCGTTTTTTTATGTTTTGTCGGTTTTATGCAATGAAAACTATTTTATATAAAAAATAATTATTTTTGTATCGCTTTATTCTGCAAGCTATAACTTTTTTATTTTTTTGCTGACGATGCTGTATGGCAGCTCGTTTTTTGCAGGACAAGATGACGTTCTCAGCGGTACCATGGCTATTTATAGGCGTCTTTTTGATCGCGCGTTATTGCACTTTTTGTTTGGCGGTATGATAATAAATCATTATTTTTTGCTTCGTTTTTTATTTTTATTTTTTAAGGGGTTTGCTAAAGGGGTTAACTAATGGGATAGTTTTATAGGGCAGGTTTTTATGGACGCGGCGATACCTAATATGTTTACTTTTATTGTTTTGGTTTTTTTTATTAAAAAAATGGATTTATTGGGGGAATATTTTTTTTTTTCTAATTTATTTGGCGATTTTTTTAAAATTATTTTAACACTTTTTTTTTTTAACTTTATTACATAGTCCCAGGTGGGACATCACTGTCCTGTGACAGATCGCTGATCTGTCACATCACAGATCACTGTGACAGATCAGCAATCTGTCACAGGCAGTTCTGCAGACTTCCTCATGTCTGCGCTTTGCAGGCACTGAGGAAGTCGGCTCCCTACAGGCCCCCGAAGGCCCCAGTCGCCATCTTGGATTCGGGGGGGCCTGTCGGGAAAGGGACCCCCGCAGCAGCACTGCACATTGCGCTGCCATGGGGGGCTCAGGGAAGCACGGAGGGAGCCCCCTCCCTGCCGATGCTTCCCTTTAACCCCCGGTACACCGCGATCATGTTTGATCTCGGTGTGCAAGGGGTTAACGTGTTGGGGGCGGTCCGTGACCGCCCCTGACACATAGTGCCGGGTGTCAGCTGTGATAATCAGCTGACACCCGGCCGCGATCAGCGGCGCTCACCACGTGGGCGCCGCTGATCGTGGTAGACGTACTCTCCCGTCCATGGGCATAGGGGCCCGGGTCCCATGGACGGGATAGTACGTCTGATGTCAGAAAGGGGTTAAGCTGCTGTGATCCCAAATATGATCTCTGGCTGGGTGGGTGTCTTTTCTTCTTGCAGTATGTCTGGAGAGTGATGAGGCGGCACTACAAAGCCCTTCTTTTATCTCCCATGCTCCCAAACAATGTTTCTTAATGAGGGGCTGGATTTAGACAGTGTCTAGACATTATTTACTCTGAAATCGCATGCGCTCGCTAAGCGCTGACATGCGCACTATACAGCACACGTCAGTGCGCAAATAGACTGTAATACTATTTTTTGCGCATTGCGGGTGCTGACGTGCACATGCACATTTTTAACGACGTTGGGCGGACTAAAAAATGCAACATGTAGCGTCCGGCGAGTCTGATCACAGACATGGAAAATGCGCAGTGCACTGAAACGCTGAGGCCTGCATGCAATCGCTAGACACTGCGCACACCATTTTAAATATAGGGGACAAATGCACGTGTGACCGATAGCGCACAATGCGCTGCCCGACAAAACGCAAATGTGAAACCAGCCTTACTTATGATTTTTTCTAGAATTTTATTGAAATGTTGAAAGCTGTGACTGTGAAAAAAATTGTGTGCAATGCATCATGTGCGTGCAGTGGGCTACAAATTGCCATTATTTTTAACGGTGCTGTCATGCTTTGAGCAGGTATTTCACTGCATTACGTACAGTGGTTTACAAAATTATTCACCCCCTTGGCATTTTTGGTGTTTGCCTCATAGCCTGGACTTTCAGTGTTTTTTGGGCATGTGTATCAGTTCATGTAAAGAACGTAATGGAGCTGGTCTAGCTGACAGAAGTCAATCACCTGAGCAGGATGACTGGAGGTCAGGTGTTACAGACTGGGGAGATTTAAGTGAACAATCTTCCCATAGCTCTTGCCGGTGATTTGGTTTGCTTCCTGAGCATATTTTGAAGTCTGCTTGTCTCCTGCTCCGTCCTGCATCTTGCAGATAAGTTATTTGTCTTCTTGAATCTTTTTTTACATTAGATCCAATTTTGCTTGTCTGATTTTTGCTTAGCTGGTGTGAGTTCAGCCTGGTTCCCTGCTTGTACCTGCAAAGCAATGTTTCCCTTGCAGGGGGGAAGGCTGCGAGAGGGAATGGACGGTTTCATGTTACCAGCAAGCACAGAGCTGATAAGGAGGGGGGGTTGCAGCTACATGACAGGCTCGTCTCCTCAGTGTGTAGCAATGGGAGATTCTAGAAAGTTCTGTAAAATCATATCTTACATTACACCTCCCTCTTTTAGAGGGCACTACGGAGGCATTACCTGTGGGTAATCGGCCATGCGCACTTCAGTGGTTCGCCCCGGCGGGACAACCCATCGGCATTGCCATGTTCACTGCCCTTTTTGTGTTATACAGTAAAGTCATACTGTTGAAGGGCAAGGCTCCAGCGGAGCAACCTTCCATTGGTTCCGGACACTGTGTGCAACCAGCTCAGAGGGTTGTGGTCGGTTACCACCATGAAGGCGCGCCTGTACAGGTAGGGCTGCAAACGTTGCAGTGCCCACACCATGGCCAGACACTCCTAGATGGTGGAGTATGCCACTTCCCTCGGCAAAAGTTTCCGGCTCAGGTACAACACGGGGTGTTCCTGGTTCCCCGAGTCGACCTGGCTGAGCACAGCACCGAGGTCAAACTCGCTGGTGTCGGTCTGTACCAGAAACGGGCGACTGCTGTTGACTGCTCTCAACACTGGAGAGCTGCACAGGGCTGCTTTCAAAGCTTGGAAAGCCGCCTCACAGTCATCTGTCCAGGTGACTGTTTGGGGTAGCCTCTGCTTGGTGAGGTCAGTCAAGGGTTTTGCCAGGGCGCTATAGTCTTGAACAAACCGCCTATAGTACCCGGCAGTGCCCAAGAAGGACTTCACCTGTTTCTTGGTCCTGGGGGTGGGCCAGGACGCGATTGCGTCCACCTTTCCTGGCTCCGGACTCATGAAACCCCCGCCTACCCGGTTCCCCAGGTAATGGACCTCGCGCATGCCCATCTGGCTCTTTCCCGGCTTGATAGGCCTGCCTGGTGAAGACGCTTGAGCACCTCCTGGAGCTGCTGATGGTGTTCCTCCCAGGTGGAACTGAAGATGGCGATGTCGTCTAAGTACACCACTGCGAACTCCTCCAGTCCCCGAAGCAGGTGATTGACCATCCGCTGGAAAGTTGCAGGGGCATTCTTCATGCCGAAGGGCATGACTGTGGACTCGTACAGTCCAAAGGGGGTTATAAAGGCGGATTTCTCCTGCGCCTCAGGGCTCAGGGGAATCTGCCAGTATCCCCGACTCAAATCCATGATGGATATGTACCTTGCTTTTGCCAACTGCTCAAGCAGATCCTCGATGCGCGGCATCGGGTGGGCATCAGAGGTTGTGATGGCGTTGAGCCCCCTGTAGTCCACGCAGAACCGGGTGGTTCGATCCTTTTCAGGCACGAGGACTACAGGTGAAGCCCACGTGCTTTTTGACGGTTGAATCACCCCCAGCCTTAACATCTCACCGATCTCTTGGCGCATGACCTGTTGCACTTCCTCAGAGATCCGATAAGGTGTTCGCCGTAATGGGGCATGATTCCCGGTGTCCACCTCATGAACCGCTAACTCCGTCCTCCCAGGACGGTTGGTGAACACGGCCCGGAAGAGTTCCAGGGTTTCCACCAACTCCGAACGCTGGGATACGGTTAGCAAACCACATATCTCCATGTCCTCAAGGGACCCATTGGCCTTGGCTTGGGCCAGCATGTCCAAGAGGGGATCTTCCTCCCCATCCTCGGGCAGGTTGCAGACCGGCAGGACGCAAGCTTCACGTTCGTGGTGCGTCTTCAGCATATTGACGTGAAAGGCCTTGCGCCTACTGTGCTGTTCCATGCATGTTTCTAGTTAAAGAAATGTATTTATGTTTTTTCGCTTGTCTCTGCTGCCATCTACTGGCCAGACCATTTAGTTCCTCGGTCTTTCCTTGTTCAGCCTATGGGGAGGGGCTTCTCTTCAGCCTCTTCTCTTCCTGTTTGCTCAGTCATCGGCAGACATCTTACCTGAGAGAACTGTTCTCCCTCATGAGCTGAGGAAGCAAAGTCTTTTGACCCGCAAGTAGCGACTCCAGAGACAAGCTCCATGCAAGAGACTCAGTGTAATGTTTGAATCGTTATCTACGGAATAAACCAACATTGTTCTTCATCACAACGCGTGTATGCTTATCTGAGAAGCTGCTAAGGGTCATGTCTGCCTCGCTTATTGGATACACAAAGGTAGGAACTTCTCTCACTTACATGTCTGCATACCTTTAATCGCCATTAAGTGGGGACAGAATAGTCAAAAGACTAGCTTGTCGGCCCATACAAGTCAGAAGACTACTTTTAAAGCTCATAAGCAGCTAGAAAACCTCCTTATAGCCCAGCACCCCAGCTACAGATCTCCATCTGCCCCGTCTCCCTATGTGTAATCTGCCCAGCAACAAGCCTCGCACACCAGTCTGCCTGCAGCAGTGCACGTCTGGACAAGCCTAGAAGTAGCTCCACCACCTGCCACATCTTGCAATAACTCTGCTCGTACTGTTAATGAGGACTGTCTATGCACCTGCTGTTTCCTTCTGGCCACATCGCTCCTAAAGGCCTGCAGTACTCCATACCTCATTACCGCGCATCAGCGATCCGCGAACCCCCAAGTTTCGCCAAAGCCACTCTGGTAATCTCATCCGGGACCTCCCGCAGAGCCGCACAACGATTTTCGGACCCCGATTCAAAAGTTGAATTTTTTAAAGAGACAGTACACCTTTATTCAAAATGGCCGAAAAAGACCTCGGACAGGTCCCTACTGCTGAAACAGAGCAAATACAACCTGATACCGTCCACGATGAAGCCCAGGAGGCAGACCCCACATCTCAAGCAGACCAAGTCACCCGACCAAAACGTTCTGCCAAACCAACTATAAAGGTGCTTGAAAACTATCACAATATGAAAGATGAGCTATGTGATCACCTGGAAGAACAGTGGGAATGCGTCACCTCTTATATGTCAAGACTCGAATCCTCATCAGGCAACGCCGCAAGCTTGCAATCCGTCATGGAGCGGCTGAACACCGCCCGTGAAAGGTACAAGAGACTATCAGCAAAGTACATCGCTCTTCTAAAAGATTTTAATTCTGATGAAGCTCTTCCAGACCTCAGTGAGGCGCTAGAGACGGACAAGGAGAGAGACGCCAAGGTCCAACATGCCATAAACAAGGCTGAACACCGTATCTCTCACCTGCAAGAAACCAGGTCACACCGATCGACCTCATCTAAACGTTCCTCTCGGTCATCCAGGGCATCGTCCTCAAGAAGTTCAACCATGAGCGACAGGATACTAGAGGCCCGCATAAAGGCAGAGGAATCCAGAGTGAGACGTTCTTTCACTGAGAGAGAAGCTAAGGCAGAGGCAAAAAGGGCAGAAGCAGACATGGAAGCAAAAAGGGCAGAAGTGGAAGCAAAAAGGGCAGAAGTGGAAGCAAAAATGGCAGAAGTGGAAGCCAAGAGAGCAGAAGCAGAAGCGGAGGCTCAGCTGAAGATTCTTCGGTCACAGATGGAAGAGGAGGTCGCACTAGCTAAAGTGAGACTACTTGAGCAGGCGTTGATCCAAGGTCCTGATGCAGCTAACTTGCCACCACTGGAATCAGACGATCCAGTCAATCGCACGAAAGACTATGTACTAAACCAGCTACCTGTAGCAACCCCGGTCTACAGTACCGTCCAAGTCGACGACACCAAAACCTCCAACGTACTCCCAGAGATACCTTCTCAAACACAGTCACCACAAGATGGCAACCAAGTGTTTCCTGACCCACCTTTACAGCTCAAGCGGTATTCGTCAGATTCTTCAAGGGCTAAACCACAGCTCAACCCTGCAGCAACATCATTCTATCCGGGAACAGCTCATCCATTCACACCAGGCGGCCCATACGCCCCAGGGGCATCACGAGTCGTCGTGGCAACGAGTGGTGAGAAGTCGGATATGTCCGAGTTCGCCAGGTTCATGGTGAGCAGAGAGCTAATCAACACCAGTCTTATGAAGTTTGATGATCGTGCAGAGAGCTACAGGGCCTGGAAAGCAACCTTTAAGGCAGCCATCGCCAATCTCAACCTAACTGAAGAACAGGAACTTGACCTCCTGATAAAGTGGTTAGGTCCAAGCTCTTCAACCCGCGTCAGGAACCTCAGAGCGGTCCACGTGGGACAAGCAGAAGCAGGTCTCGCTGCCGCATGGCAAAGGCTGGAACGCACCTTTGGCAGCGCAGAGGCAATAGAGAAAGCCCTATTCAAGAGACTGCAGGATTTCCAAAAGATCAACCTTAAAGACGTCCACAAGCTGCAAGACCTAAGTGACCTGCTAATGGAGCTGGAGCTCACCAAAAGAGACCCTCGTCTGTCTGGGCTGTGCTATCTGGAGTCAGCCCATGGAGTAAACCCGATCGTGGTGAAGCTGCCATACAGCCTGCAGGAAAAGTGGGCAATGTCAGTATCAAGATACAAAAGAGTGAACGACGTTACCTTCCCTCCATTCATCCACTTCTGCAGGTTCATCGATGAACAGGCCCAGATGAGGAATGACCCCAGCCTCGACTTCCTAGAGTCCAACGCTTCGACAGCCGCACCAACTCCTGCGCCAAGGTATGAAAACACCACATACAAACGCAGAGACACTAAGAGAGCTGTGAGCGTTAGGAAGACCGAGCTACCGTCACCTGCAACGCCCACAGACGAACAGAACATCGTCTCATCACGAGATAAATCCTTTAATCGTGAATGTCCCATCCACAAGAAGCCACACTCGTTGACCAAGTGCAAAGGGTTTAGATCCAAAACCCTACAGGAGCGCAAGGAGATCCTCACAGAGCTCGGGGTTTGCTTCAAATGCTGCGCATCACTTGAGCACATGGCCAAGGACTGCAAATCCACAGTCAAGTGTGGGGAGTGCCACAGCGAAAAGCATGTTTCAGCCATGCACTCAACCCGAATAGCTAGAGACACACCGGCTGCAGTCACCACTGCTCCCGCTCCAAGTCATGGCGGGGAGCCACAGAATCAGACCGACACCGCCACAACTGTCTCCTGCTCATGCTCAGAAGTATGTGGAGAGGGCCGCATGGAGAAATGTTGCGCCCGAATATGCCTCATCAAGGTTTACCCCGAAGGACATCCAGAAAAGGCAATGAAGGTGTATGCCATCATAGACGACCAAAGCAACCGGTCCCTGGCAGGAGCCAAATTCTTTGAAGCCTTCGGAATTAGTGGACCATCAGAGCCCTACACCTTGAACACCTGCTCAGGCCGCATAGAGACTAGCGGCAGAAGAGCCCAGGGATTCATCGCTTCTCCTATCAACGGGAAGACTGAAATACCTCTGCCAACGCTAGTTGAATGTAACCAAATACCCAGCCATAGGAGTGAAATTCCTACCCCAGAAGCTGTACTTCATCAGCCGCACCTGAAGCACCTCGCAAGCGTCATCCCACCTATGGACAACAACGCGGAGATTCTACTCCTGCTCGGCAGAGACAACCTGAGGGTACACAAGGTGCGACAACAGTGCAACAGACCTGACTACGCACCATACGCCCAGAGACTGGACCTCGGATGGGTAGTCATAGGAAACGTGTGCGTTGATCGATCAGAAATCGACTCCTTCAGGACCTACGTCCATGGAGACGGACGCACAACCTGCCTAAGGCCATGTCCTCATCACTATGAAGTGAAAGAGAAGCCCCCAGACTCAATACAGCTGCCTGACATCGCTTCTTCTCTGCGTACCGACAACTTGGGAAGATCAGTCTTTCACATCACCAAGGACGACGATAAAGTAGCCTTGTCAGTGGAGGACAGAGAATTCATCGACATAATGGACCGTGAGTTCTCTAAGGACAAAACCGACCACTGGGTCTCTCCATTACCCTTCCGATCCACCAGGGTAAGACTGCCAAACAACCGAGACCAAGCTCAGAACAGATTCAACTCTCTTCAACGTTCAATGAACCACAAACCTGAAATGAGGGAGCATATTGTCGCCTTTATGGACAGAATATTTCGCAACAACCACGCGGAACCCGCTCCTCCCGTGAAGAAGAACGAAGAGTGCTGGTATCTGCCTTCATTTGGTGTCTACCACCCACGGAAACCGAACCAAATCAGGGTTGTCTTTGACTCCAGCGCCAAACATGGAGGCGTATCACTCAACGATGTCCTCCTCACAGGTCCCAACCTGACGAACAACTTAGTAGGAGTGTTGCTGAGGTTCAGGAAAGAACTCGTCGCCATCACTGCCGATATCGAACAGATGTTCCACTGTTTCCTAGTCAGGGAGGACCACCGGAACTTCCTCAGATTCCTGTGGTTCAAGGACAACGACACCAACAAAGAGATGGTGGAATACCGAATGAGAGTCCATGTCTTCGGGAACAGCCCTTCACCCGCAGTAGCAACCTACGGTCTCCGAAGGACCGCATCAGAGGGAGAGTCTGAGTATGGCACAGACGCAAGAGACTTCGTTGAAAGAGACTTCTATGTAGACGACGGGCTCAAATCACTGCCCACTGAAGAAGCAGCCATTGATTTGCTCAAGAGGACCCAAGGTATGCTGGCCCAGGCAAGGCTCAGGCTTCATAAAATCGCTTCAAACAGCCCGACCGTAATGAGAGCCTTTGATTCGGGTGATCACGCCCCTGGATTCAAGGACATTGACTTGGGGCTAGACAGCCCACCCGTGCAGAGGAGCCTAGGCATCAGATGGGATCTCGCAGCCGACTCCTTCGGGTTTCAAGTGAATTGCTCGGACAAACCGTTCACAAAACGTGGTGTCCTCTCCATAGTGAACAGCTTATTTGACCCGCTGGGGTTCGTGGCGCCCATCACCATACAAGGCAAATCCTTGTTGAGACAACTAACTGAAACTGTCAAGGATTGGGATACCCCGCTCCCCTCCGACAAGGAGAAAAAATGGGAAACTTGGAAACAGTCGTTGTGCGGATTGAACAATATTCACATCCCGAGATGCTACACCAAAATCTCCCTTGCCTCTAGCGGAAGGAAAGAACTCCACGTCTTTTCAGATGCCTCCACAGAAGCCATAGCGGCGGTTGCATACCTGAAGGTGATGGACGCCAGCGGGCAAAGCTACGTCGGATTGGTGTTCGGCAAGGCGAAGCTAGCCCCGAAGCCCGACCACACCATCCCCAGACTCGAACTCTGTGGAGCCGTCTTGGCAGTGGAAATTGCTGACTTCATACTACAAGAACTGTGTATCGAAATAGATGAGGTCCAATTCTACACCGACAGCAAGGTCGTTTTGGGTTACATCTACAATACATCGAGACGATTCTACGTGTATGTCAGTAACCGCATCGAAAGGATCAGGAGATCCTCCAAACCGGAACAATGGCGTTACGTACCATCGGAGCTGAATCCAGCAGATCTTGCAACCAGACCCATGTCTATATCTTCTTTCGTTAACTCTTCTTGGCTTACAGGTCCAGAGTTCCTGCTGAGACAGTCAGAAGAAGGTGTCCAGGAAGACTTCAGCATCCTAGATCCAGACAACGATCCAGATGTCCGAACTGAGGTCCATACCCTGACCACCAGTGCTGAGAAAACATCCAACCTCGGCTGCCAACGTTTTGAACGTTTCTCCAGCTGGTTAAGACTCGTCAGGACTGTTGCCAGGTTAGTGCACATCGCCAGATGTTATCGTGCAGACTTTAAAGACAAGGACTGTCATCGCTGGCATGTATGCCACAGACCTCTTTCTGCTGAGGACATCTCCCGTAGTGAGTCCCTCATTATACGCCACCTCCAACAGAGCGAATTCGCTACCGAATGGAAGTGCTTAAATAACAAACAGCAGATTCCATTAAGAAGCCCCCTCACCAATTTAAACCCAGTAATGGACAGCTTCGGCTTACCGAGGGTTGGCGGTCGTTTAAGCCAGGCTCGTTTTGGTGTCGCAGAGCAAAATCCTCTCATCATTCCCAACAAACACCACGTTACAGTCTTACTGATCCGTCATCATCATGAAAGGACTGACTGGCCTCTGGGACTTGTTACCAGGACACTGCCTAGCCAGGACGGCAACGTGCGGAAGGTGGAGCTGAGGGTCTTTAGGAAGGGTGAGACGAAGATCTTTGCGAGGCCAATCCATGAACTCGTCCTCTTACTGCCTATCGAGAGCGCCACTACGGGATGAGCGTTCTGCACCCGAAGTTTGGCCGTTTTTCTGATTTTTTGAACTTTAATTGTTGCATTTAACATGCCCTTTCTTTTAGGTTTATTATTATTATGGACAATAGTGGAATCCCCATAGTGAATTCCAGACGGGGAGTGTGCTGTTCCATGCATGTTTCTAGTTAAAGAAATGTATTTATGTTTTTTCGCTTGTCTCTGCTGCCATCTACTGGCCAGACCATTTAGTTCCTCGGTCTTTCCTTGTTCAGCCTATGGGGAGGGGCTTCTCTTCAGCCTCTTCTCTTCCTGTTTGCTCAGTCATCGGCAGACATCTTACCTGAGAGAACTGTTCTCCCTCATGAGCTGAGGAAGCAAAGTCTTTTGACCCGCAAGTAGCGACTCCAGAGACAAGCTCCATGCAAGAGACTCAGTGTAATGTTTGAATCATTATCTACGGAATAAACCAACATTGTTCTTCATCACAACGCGTGTATGCTTATCTGAGAAGCTGCTAAGGGTCATGTCTGCCTCGCTTATTGGATACACAAAGGTAGGAACTTCTCTCACTTACATGTCTGCATACCTTTAATCGCCATTAAGTGGGGACAGAACACCTACCCCTAACATGGTCAAGCGTGACCACGTAGGTGACCGGATTGAGCTGTTAGTGGACGACGTATGGGCCTTCCCAGGCTGCCTGAAGCTTATCCGTTGATACGGGGACCAGCACCCACACCTTTTGACCCACCTGGTAGGTCCGCTCCCGGGCGTTCTGGTCGTACCAGTGCTTCTGGTCAGCCTGAGCCTGCGTCATGTTGTCATGCACCAACTGCGTCAAGGTCTGCATCTTGTCACGGAAGCACATGACATAATCCACGATGGACACTTCTGTGGGATTTGGCTCATCTTCCCAGGAGTCTCTTATCAACCTACGGGGTCCCCGGACTCACCTGCCGTACAGGAGCTCGAAGGGGGAGAACCCGGTCGAGGCCTGCGGAACTTCTCTGTAAACGAACAGCAGGTGTGGGAGGTACCGCTCCCAGTCGCGCCCTTGGGTCTCAACCAGCATGCTGAGCATCTGTTTGAGGGTACCATTAAATCGTTCACACAAACCATTAGTCTGTGGGTGATACGCACTCGATACCAGGTGCTTCACCTGCATTTTCTCACAGAGAGCCTCCATTAGGCGAGACATGAATTGGGTCCCTTGATCGGAAAGCATCTCCCTGGGAAATCCTACCCTTGAAAAGATGGTCACCAGTGCGTCAGCCACCTTATCTGCCCTGGTTGAAGACAGAGCTACTGCCTCTGGGTACTGGGTAGCGTTGTCTACCACGGTGAGAATGTATCGCTTTCCAGAGCTGCTGGGGACGGCCAGCTGGCCTACAATGTCCACCGCAATCCTCTGGAAAGGTTCCTCTATCACCGGCAAAGGAATAAGGGGAGCCTTAAGAGCAGGCCCCGCCTTACCCACTTTTTGACAGGTGTTACAGGAGCGGCAGTATTGTGTCACATCTGTCCCCATCTTGGGCCAATAGAAGTGTTGAGACAGCCGTGCCTTTATTTTGCTGATCCCCAAGTGTTCAGCGAGTGGAATCTCATGGGCAATCCGCAACAACTCAGTTCTAAACTGTAGGGGGACAACTAGCTGTCTTTCCCTCAACCACTCCTTTTGGGAATCTCCGGGTACTGTCTTCCGGTACAACCTTCCTCGTTCCCAGAACACCCTCTCCTTATCAGACTCGGAGGTGGGCGTCTCGGCGAGACCTCTCAATTACTCCAGGCTCACATCTGAGTGCAGAGCAGCCTGGAACTCCATGTTGGAGGCTGCCAGAAGTGACGTCAGGGTTCCTTCCTTACTGGGACCCTCTGGAACCGGCTCTGGTGTCACCTCTGGTTCAGTCTCTCCTGTAGCAGAAGAGGGTCCAGAAGACAGGGCGCTACCTGCAATCTGGGCACTCTGACTGCGTGTGACAGCTGCTATGTACACTGTCTCCCTGGGGATTTCTACAGACCCACCAATCGGCGCTGCTATGGGCCCTACCTCCCCATTCACCCCCAACACTCCAGGAGCAGTGCTACTCATGGGCCAGTTACCTTCCTCGGTGGCACTGGTCAGTTGCATGGCATTACCTTCCTAATGGTCCCCATGCACTTCCCCATTTCCTTGAGCACCGTTGCTTGCTTCTGCCAGGGGTTCCTCAGCCGTCTCACTCCACAGAGTGCCGGGGCTGAGCACTTCGGTACCTGTGGACACGTCTACCGTTTCAAAGAAATGGTTAACAGGTTCAGTCGGCACAGATACATCATCATCATTATCATCATTCCTAGGAAAAGAAGGGTTATCAGATTGCTTTGGTACATTCACATCACCATCAGCATCATTCCTGGGGAAGGAATGGTTGTTAGTTGCATTATTACTCATCAAGGCATTAACCGTTAACCCATTCAGTTTCCCATTATCATCATCAGGGTTAACGTTACCCTTATCATCAGATTGGGGAAGGGTGTCAGGGACATAGTATGCTACCATCCTCCCCAAGTCAGTCCCCAATAACACACCAGTGGGCAGGTTTTCAGACACTCCCACTTCCCTCACCCCGCTCCCAGCACCCCAATCAAGAAATACCAGGGTCACTGGCAAGGGAAAGCGGGTACCCCCCGATCCCGGTGACAGTCAGGGTTTTTCCCTCAACAAACTCTTCAAGGGCCGCCAGTCCAGGACGGATGAGGGTTCGTTCAGCCCCGGTGTCCTTGAGGCCTGTAGCAAGACGGGCCCCCACCTAGACAGGTTGAACATTGTTGTCAATCCTCCCAACCACACCTTCCACCAAAAGAACAGAGGCGTTGGGCCCAGAGGCCTTGGCTGGGGGATTCTTCGGCTTTTCCGCACAGGTGTAACTGAGGTGACCAGGTCGCTGGCAGTGGAAACACAGGCGACTGTCAGTAGTAGGCCTGGTGTTGGCAACAGAGACAGGGCCTCCGGAGAGACGGCTAGCTGGGGCACTGGGGTTTGTTGCAGGCTTACCCCCTCTCCAGCTGGTGGTGACTGGCCTCCGCGTCTCTGGACTCCGGTTGGCCTCGTAGTTGTCGGCGATCTGCGCCGCTTTGTCCGCGTTTGTTGGTTCGTGGTCCAGGATGAACTGTCGGACCTCAGCTGGGCAAAGATGCAGGAACTGGTCTTTGATCATCAGGTCCCGTAGCTGCTCAAAGGAATAAACGGACAATCCATGGATCCACTAGTCAAAGTGGGTCCTGAGTCCTTGCACCACATCGCTATAGCTATCGTGTGGGCCACGTTGGAGGTTCCGGAACTTCTTTCGGTATATCTCAGGTGTCAGCCGGTATTTAGTGATCAGAGCCTGCTTGATGGCATCATAGTCGTTGTCGTCTTCTGACGGCAGAGAAGCAAGCGCCTCCAGAGCTTTGCCTTTTAGCCCTGGGGTCAAGTACCTGGCCCATTGGACCTTATCCAGCCGGTAGTGTCGGCAGGCTTTCTCAAAGGCTCACAGAAACTTGCCCAAGTCCCCGTCCTTTTCCATCACGGGAAAATGCTCTGGCCGGGGATTAGGAGTCTGGGCGCTGCTGGGCTCACTGCTTCGGGCTATGAAGGACGTTCCCCCTTGTCGGAGCATCTCCAGTTCATGGGCCCTCTGCGCCTGGCGCTCGGCTCTCTCAGCCTCTGCTTGACGCTCAGCTCTCTCCTGTGCTTGCTGGATCAGCTTCACCCGTGCCTCACTGTCTTCGGAAGGGAGTGCGTCCAAGGCCGCTTGCAGGAAGGTGTCCAGCATGGCCTGGTTGCATGTGGGGCCAGCGCTCAGGAGTTGAGTCTCTGCTGCAGCCCCATTGCCACTTGGGCCAACTTCTGCGCCCGCTGGACTCTGGGTGTTGTCCAGCTGCACCAGAGCCGCGATCAATTGATCTCTGATTTTGCTTGTGGCGTCAATGCCTCGGTACGTGCATACTGCAGCAAGGTTTTCCTTTTTCTGCTGTCTGTACCAGTGATGTCCTTTTGCCGCCATGGCTGCCAAATAAAAGATAGGAAAGAAAAACGGAGAGAAGGGAGGGAATACTCGCACGTACACACAAATGTCTCAGGACGAGTAACCACTGAGTCTGTTCTCCAAAACCTATGATGCAGGATTCCCGCAGGACCGTGCAGGTTTTTAGTGAGAGGAATGATTGCTCAAACCAAATCACTAACGCTCTAGCATTATCCCACCGCTCTGCTACCAAAATGTGAAAAACGGCGGACCCTGTGCCACCAATAGGTCACGATCCCACCACCGACACAGGTTTGTCAGTGGACGGAGGGATGTGATGCACTGCCGGCACACGGCTATCACAGGCACAGTGGGGGCTTAGCTTAGTTATCCCACCACTGGCACCATGTGACAAAACACAGCAAGCTAATCTTGCTCTAACAATTTATCGCAGGGGGGTATTTTGGTTGCCCCACCACTGCTAACAACCTTCCAAGAACTGCGGGGATTTATGTATATCCCACTTTCTCAGTTCCACTTTGGAACTCGCAGCTCTCCGGCGCCCCCCCTTACCCTCAGGTCAGTCAGGGAACTGCACCTAGGATAATTAGTCACCGGACGGGCTGCTTGTTGTGCATGGGCAATTAGACTACTGCAGTAAGGGAATTATCAATGTTGTGGCCGCAGCCACAAATTCAGCATGTAAGACCCATCTGTACTGCCAGCTAGCCTCGCCAGCCACGCACACCACGCTGCCACCAGCCACACTTTACTTAATCAAAGAGTTAATTAAGAGGGTCTGTGACAAACACTAGAGTTGAGCGACTTTTGGTTTTTTAGGGTCGCGTTTCGTTTCGTGAAACCCGACTTTTCCAAGAGTCGGGTCGAGCAAGATCGTCCGATTATAGGGAAAAGTCGGGGTCGTCCCGAAACACGAAACCCAATGCAAGTCAATGGGGAATAAAAGTCGGCAGTGAGAGGAGGACAGGAAACACACCTACAGTGCCCATTTGAATGCCAAAAGCATCAATTCTTCTTACTTAAGCTTGTCAACCTTAATTAACTTCATAATACAAGTTACGCACTGAAAAATGGGGGTTATTTGGCTAAAGTTGTGGGGGGGAGGGCTGGCTGCAGGTTTTCATGTGCCCTTGGCGAAAGAGCGCCCCTTTAACACATACCACAACTCATCATGCTCCGATACGGCAGATAAATAGCGGTATAGTACAATGAAAAATACCTCACTTTTTACATCTCATGACGAGGCCCATCTATTTCTCCATACAGAATCATTGGTCCCATATAATGTTTGAAACAGTATATGATGAGCTCCACATAATGCTACAGTATATGTTGGTCCCCATGGATGAAGCTCCACTGTCTTATGGGCCCAAATAATGCTCCAAACATAATGGGCCCCATTTCTAATGCTGTAGTGTATAATGGGCCCTGTAAATGCTGCTCCAGTGTCTGATGTCCACCTTTGGAATGTTCCAGTGTATGGTGGGCCCCATCTATCATTCTCCAGAGTATAGTGCTCCCCAAAAATTGCTGTCCCAACATTGAAAACAATCAAATAAGTCTCCTCGCTAGGGAATCCCTGTACTTGTCTGGACAGGTGCTGTAGCTTGCTTAACAGCTCGCCAGCCGTTCTCACGCCCAGTATGGATTGCACGTGATTGCACAAAGGTTAGAAAGGGTACCGTATCCCTGGATAACATGTATGGATAGCGTACACATTCAAAATATATGTCTCAGGAGGCAGGCTCAGACGGTGTCAGGCCCAGTATGGATTGCACGTGATTGCACAAAGGTTAGAAAGGGTACCGTATCCCTGGATAACATGTATGGATAGCGTACACATTCAAAATATATGTCTCAGGAGGCAGGCTCAGACGGTGTCAGGCACAGTATGGATTGCACGTGATTGCACAAAGGTTAGAAAGGGTACCGTATCCCCGGATAACATGTATGGATAGCGTACACATTCAAAATATATGTCTCAGGAGGCAGGCTCAGACGGTGTTAGGCCCAATATGGATTGCATGTGATTGCACAAAGGTTAGAAAGGGTACCGTATCCCCGGATAACATGTATGGATAGCGTACACATTCAAAATATATGTCTCAGGAGGCAGGCTCAGACGGTGTTAGGCCCAGTATGGATTGCACGTGATTGCACAAAGGTTAGAAAGGGTACCGTATCCCTGGATAACATGTATGGATAGCGTACACATACAAAATATATGTCTCAGGAGGCAGGCTCAGACGGTGTTAGGCCCAGTATGGATTGCACGTGATTGCACAAAGGTTAGAAAGGGTACCGTATCCCTGGATAACATGTATGGATAGCGTACACATTCAAAATATATGTCTCAGGAGGCAGGCTCAGATGGTGTCAGGCCCAGTATGGATTGCACGTGATTGCACAAAGGTTAGAAAGGGTACCGTATCCCTGGATAACATGTATGGATAGCGTACACATTCAAAATATATGTCTCAGGAGGCAGGCTCAGACGGTGTCAGGCACAGTATGGATTGCACGTGATTGCACAAAGGTTAGAAAGGGTACCGTATCCCTGGATAACATGTATGGATAGCGTACACATTCAAAATATATGTCTCAGGAGGCAGGCTCAGACAGTGTCAGGCCCAGTATGGATTGCACGTGATTGCACAAAGGTTAGAAAGGGTACCGTATCCCTGGATAACATGTATGGATAGCGTACACATTCAAAATATATGTCTCAGGAGGCAGGCTCAGACGGTGTCAGGCACAGTATGGATTGCACGTGATTGCACAAAGGTTAGAAAGGGTACCGTATCCCCGGATAACATGTATGGATAGCGTACACATTCAAAATATATGTCTCAGGAGGCAGGCTCAGACGGTGTTAGGCCCAGTATGGATTGCACGTGATTGCACAAAGGTTAGAAAGGGTACCGTATCCCCGGATAACATGTATGGATAGCGTACACATTCAAAATATATGTATCAGGAGGCAGGCTCAGACGGTGTTAGGCCCAGTATGGATTGCACGTGATTGCACAAAGGTTAGAAAGGGTACCGTATCCCCGGATAACATGTATGGATGGCGTACACATTCAAAATATATGTCTCAGGAGGCAGGCTCAGACGGTGTTAGGCCCAGTATGGATTGCACGTGATTGCACAAAGGTTAGAAAGGGTACCGTATCCCTGGATAACATGTATGGATAGCGTACACATTCAAAATATATGTCTCAGGAGGCAGGCTCAGACGGTGTCAGGCCCAGTATGGATTGCACGTGATTGCACAAAGGTTAGAAAGGGTACCGTATCCCTGGATAACATGTATGGATAGCGTACACATTCAAAATATATGTCTCAGGAGGCAGGCTCAGACGGTGTCAGGCACAGTATGGATTGCACGTGATTGCACAAAGGTTAGAAAGGGTACCGTATCCCCGGATAACATGTATGGATAGCGTACACATTCAAAATATATGTCTCAGGAGGCAGGCTCAGACGGTGTCAGGCACAGTATGGATTTGACGGACCAGACTACACAGCGGAGGAGCAGGGAGAGGTAAAGATTGCAAATGCTGGGGCCCTGCCCAAGCAAGGGGGGCCCACTCGTGGGTGTCGGTACTGGCACTGGGCCCCTCATAGTACAGCGGTGTGTCTGACGGCGGGTGTGCACCACCACCGTCAGAGACACTTGATTGCACTATGAGGGACCCTGTGCCAGTGCCCGCGCCCAAGAGTCGGCCTACCCACCTGTCCAGGGCAACTGCACTCGCACGGTGTCGTGCGGTAGGTGGTGACCCCGGCCATGGGGGGGGAGGCAGCACAGTTAGGGAGTTTTAGAAAGTGGCATATGTTGATGTTGGACATTCAGCTGATGCAAAAGGCGAAATAGGTGAAGTACCAGGAAGAGGTGGACCAAAGCAAGCCATTTTTCTGTCACCCTATGTGTCATCAGGGGAAGGTGGGACAAAATCCTTGGAAACCCATGCGTGGTTCATTTTAATGAAGGTTAGATCATCCACATTTTGGGTTGACAGACGGGTCCTTTTTTCTGTCAGGATTGATCCAGCTGCACTGAAGACTCTTTCCGATAGCACACTTGCAGCTGGGCAAGCGAGCTCCTGTAAGGCATATTGGGCCAATTCAGGCCAGGTGTCCAGTTTAGCGGCCCAATAGTCAAAGGGGAATGACCTGTGTGGGAGAACATCGATATGGGAGGAAAAGTAGTTTGTAGCCATAGTTGACAACTGCTGTCTCCTGTCACTTTCCATCGATGCAGTATTACCAGTTGTGTGAGCGGTATTTGAAAAATCAGTCCACAACATTGTCATGAAACCCCTGTCTCCAACGCCACTTCTGCTGTGTGCACCACGAACACCTCTGCCAAGCTGCCCCCACCCCGTACGGCTCGTGTGAGAACCATCACCGCTGCTGTGTGCTGGGAATGCCTCAAGCAACCGATTTACCAGAGTTGCTTTTTTATTAGCCAATATTAGGTCAAGGTTCTCCTGTGGCATGATGTTTTGTAATTTGCCTTTATAGCGTGGATCCAGGATGCTGGCCAACCAGTAGTCGTCATCGTTCATCATTTTGGCAATGTGGGGGTCCCTTTTTAGGATCCGCAAGGCATAATCTGACATGTGGGCCAATGTTCCCGGTGTCAATGATGCACTGCGAGTGCTGGGTGGAGGAGCACTTTCTGGCAAATCCACATCCCTCCAGTCACGCACAAACCCTGTACCAGACCTTGCCACGCCAACATTTTCACTTACCCCACGAGATGCATCCTCCTCCCCTAAGTAATCATCCCCATCATCCTCCTCCTCTTCTTCCTCCACCTCGTCCAGGAGAGGTCCCTGAGCAGACAATGGTTGAATGTCATCAAGGATTCCCTCCTCCTCTTCCTCCTCATCAACATTGGCTGCAGACGCCTGCTCCTTAAGGTGCGTCAAAGTTTGCATGAGCAGACGCATAAGTGGGATGCTCATGCTTAGGATGGCGTCGTCTGCGCTTACCAGCCGTGTGCATTCCTCAAAACACTGAAGGACTTTACAAAGGTCTTTCAGCTTCGACCACTGCATGCCTGTCAACTCCATGTCTGCTCTCAAAGTGCCTGGCCGTGTATCCTCCCACAAATGCATTATGGCCTGCCTCTGCTCGCACAGCCGCTCCACCATGTGCAGGGTGGAGTTCCACCTTGTTGCAATGTCGATAATGAGGCGGTGGTTGGGAAGGTGGAGCAATCGCTGCAGCTTCTGCATACGAACGGAGTGTACAGGCGACCGGCGGATGTGCGCGCACAGTCTTCGCACCTTCTGGAGCAGGGCTGTTAACTCCGGATAATTTTTGAGGAAGCACTGCACCACCAGGTTCAAGGTGTGAGCCAAGCAAGGTATGTGGCTGAGTTTTGAAAGGGCTATGGCTGCCACAAAATTACGGCCGTTATCACTAACTACCTTGCCTGCCTCAAGATGTACACTGCCCAGCCATGACTCAGTTTGTCGCTTCAAGTACTCGGCCAGCACCTCGGCGGTGTGTCTGTCGCCCAAACACATCATCTGCAACACAGCCTGCTGACGCTTTCCACTAGCTGCTCGATAGGGGGACACATCGTGTGCAACAGTGGCAGCTGCAGATGGAGTGCTCGTACGACTGCGCTCTGTGGACGAGCTTTCGCTTCTGGAGGAGGAGGAGGAGGAGGGTCGAACGCCTACAGCCAACTGTTTCCTATACCGTGGGCTAGGCAGCACTGTCCCACCACCGCTGTCCCCTGTGGACCCTGCATCCACCACATTAACCCAGTGCGCAGTGATGGACACGTAACGGCCCTGGCCATGCCGACTGGACCATGCATCAGTTGTGAGGTGCACCTTTCCGCTCACTGACTGCTTGAGTGCATGGACAATGCGGTCTTTCACATGATGGTGGAGGGCTGGGATGGCTTTGCGAGAGAAGAAGTGGCGACTGGGTAGGTCATAGCGTGGTACTGCATAGGCCATGAGTTCGCGGAAAGCTGTGCTTTCCACCAACCGAAAAGGCATCATCTCAAACGAGATTAGTTTGGCAATGTGGGCGTTCAAACCCAGTGTACGCGGATGAGAGACTGAGTACTTTCTTGACCTACTCATAGTGTCTGGGAGGGTGAGCTGGACTTGAGAGCTGCATATGGTGGAAGTAGCGGTGGACAGGGCGGACTGAGAGAGGGTTGATGATGGTGATGGAGTTGGTGTTCTTTCTGATGGCCTAGAATCAGTCTTTCGTTGATATAACAGTGGGATTCCCTGACTGCTGTGGTCTTGCAACGACACCTCAACATTTGCTGCTGTGCTAACCGGTGGGCTTACAGTGGGGGAAACAATGTAGCGTTGCTGACTACCTTCGTTGTGATCAGTTGCACATGTGGCACTTGAGGTTTGGTGTTGTGTCCACGCTTGCAAGTGCATGCTGGTTAAATGTCTAAGCATGCAACTGGTATTCAAATTTTTCAGATTTTTCCCTCGGCTAAAGGTCTTTGCGCACTTCTTACAGATAACCTTGGCCTGATCATGAGGATTTTGTTCAAAAAAGTGCCACACTGCACTCTTCCTACTTTGGCAGACATTTTGCGGCCTAGCACGCTGTGATCTTTTGACCCTCTGGACAAGCTGTCCAGCAACTCTTTTGATGTTTGGAACCTGTCTTTGGAGTGCTCCGGGCCTGCCAGATAACAGCTGTTGCGATGTCGATGTCTGCTGTGGATGCTCCTCATCTGAGCTATTGGAAGCAGCACCCTCTTCCCCCAATGGATGCCAATCTGGGTCAACAACTGGGTCATCCATCACCTCCTCTTCTATGTCATGTGCACCTTTCTCTGTGTCACCGTGTATGGTGGTATAGTGTGCGGGAAGGGGCACCTGAGTCTCATCAGGGTCAAAATCTGGCTCTGTACACTGCGAGGACAATGTAGTGCTCTGAGTGAATGTACCAACAGAATCATCCATCAGCGGCTGTGCATCAGTGCACTCCATGTCAGATTCATCTTGGCCTGGGTAATTCACCATTTCACTTGATAATCCAGGCATGGTATGTGAAAACAGCTCCATGGAGTAATCAGTAGTATGGCCTGCGTCATCCTTCAATCTTGGTTGGGGTGAAGGACACAAGGAAAGGTGTGGTTCATGAACATGAGCCTCCAATGACGACTCAGTGCTTTTACTTTTTACAACTGAAGAAGAGGAGGCGATAGAGCTGGAGGCTGAGTCAGCAATGTAAGACAAAACTTTTTCCTGATGCTCTGCCTTTAAAAGCGGTTTGCCAACTCCTAGAAAACTAAGCGTTCGAGGCCTTATGTAGCCAGACGATGACGCAGGGTCAGCACCTCCTGCATTCGGTCCTATTTTGCTCTTGCCACTACCATCAGATCCACCACCAACACCATCATTACCAGCTGCCAACCCCCGCCCAATTCCACGGCCTCTTCCACCAGCCTTCCTCATTTTTGGTAGAAATGTAGACAAAATCCAACAAACTATATAGTAATGTAAAACAAGGTACAAGGTGTCTATAGGACAGGGGAGATTTAGAATTTCTGCACACACTTGTGGACAGTGGACACTTTTGGATTGTGTGAGGCCCACTGATATCTGAGCGCTATGTGACAGGCTCGATGGCACAGCTGCCTGTGACCAAAGTGACGAGAGGATAATGGAGATTTTGAATCTCTGCGCACACTTTTGGACACTGGACACTTGTGGATTGTGTGAGGCCCACTGATATCTGAGCGCTATGTGACAGGCTCGATGGCACAGCTGCCTGTGACCAAAGTGACGAGAAGATAATGGAGATTTTGAATCTCTGCGCACACTTTTGGACACTGGACACTTGTGGATTGTGTGAGGCCCACTGATATCTGAGCGCTATGTGACACGCTCGATGGCACAGCTGCCTGTGACCAAAGTGACGAGAGGATAATGGAGATTTTGAATCTCTGCGCACACTTTTGGACACTGGACACTTGTGGATTGTGTGAGGCCCACTGATATCTGAGCGCTATGTGACACGCTCGATGGCACAGCTGCCTGTGACCAAAGTGACGAGAGGATAATGGAGATTTTGAATCTCTGCGCACACTTTTGGACACTGGACACTTGTGGATTGTGTGAGGCCCACTGATATCTGAGCGCTATGTGACACGCTCGATGGCACAGCTGCCTGTGACAAAAGTGACAAGAGGATAATGGAGATTTTGAATCTCTGCGCACACTTTTGGACACTGGACACTTGTGGATTGTGTGAGGCCCACTGATATCTGAGCGCTATGTGATAGGCTCGATGGCACAGCTGTGACCAAAGTGACGAGAGGATAATGGAGATTTTGAATCTCTGCGCACACTTTTGGACACTGGACACTTGTGGATTGTGTGAGGCCCACTGATATCTGAGCGCTATGTGACACGCTCGATGGCACAGCTGCCTGTGACCAAAGTGACGAGAGGATAATGGAGATTTTGCATCTCTGAGCGCACTTTTGGACACTGGACACTTGTGGATTGTGTGAGGCCCACTGATATCTGAGCGCTATGTGACAGGCTCGATGGCACAGCTGCCTGTGACCAAAGTGACGAGAGGATAATGGAGATTTTGAATCTCTGCGCACACTTTTGGACACTGGACACTTGTGGATTGTGTGAGGCCCACTGATATCTGAGCGCTATGTGACACGCTCGATGGCACAGCTGCCTGTGACCAAAGTGACGAGAGGATAATGGAGATTTTGAATCTCTGCGCACACTTTTGGACACTGGACACTTGTGGATTGTGTGAGGCCCACTGATATCTGAGCGCTATGTGACAGGCTCGATGGCACAGCTGTGACAAAAGTGACTAGAGGATAAGGGAGATTGGATTGCTTTTAAAAAAGCAGTTTGCGGAGCAGTGGGTAAACAGCAATGCCAGCGTGTCAGGAAGCCTTAAAAGGCAGCCCAACAACCAACACCACAGATACACCACAATATAGCCTCCCCTTGCACTGCACACACAGTGACTTGTGTGTTGTGCAGGCCAAATCGCTAGCAGCAGTAGCAGTTTTTTTGTCTTCTTCCCTGCCTAACGCTCTCCCTACAGAATCAGCAGCAACCTCTCCCTATACTAAGATCGGCAGAAGTAAGATGGCGGTCGGCGTGCACGCCCTTTTATACCCCCTGTGACGCCCACCAAAGCAAGCCAATCACTTGCATGCCCTTCTGAAAGATGGTGGTGACCCGTGCCTAGGTCATCACGTTGCCCACAGTGTCCGTGGATCCTGATTGGCTGAAAAAGAGCGCAAAACAAACTTTTGAAACGCGACTTTGGCGCGTAAGTCGCCGACCTCGTGGCCGACCCCATCCTAGGGTCGGGTTTCGTTTCATGAAACCCGACTTTGCCAAAAGTCGGCGACTTTTGAATTTTTTCGACCCGTTTCGCTCAACTCTAACAAACACCAAATTAGTAGCGATTATCTAAAAAAGGCGCATAGTTCGTTTCTTAGAGCATGGAGGCAAACTAATAGATTTTATAATTTATTCCTAAAGTGGGCAGCGATTACATAAAAATTGTTATAAAGTTGAGACATTACATATGTACAAATACAAATATAAAACAAAGTGGATGAAAGACCAGAAAGTAACACTCACATGTGCGTAATTGGTATTAGGCAGACCATGTGGCTGGGGGAGGGGCGCTTAACCAAACATCCCCACTCATCGGCACGCCTCTCTGGCATGAGGACTTCGGCTGAACTGACAGGAATTTGGTAGGGAATACCTATAGCCTAAGGTCTGTGACCTCATGAAATGGGCGGTCTGGTGAGGTCCAACCTCCCTTCTCTCTCACTTATAACTTAACTAAAAAGGTTATAATAACCATATCTTAATGGGGGAAGCTCGTATGAACTCACCAAGGGTATCATGTTTCCCAGTGTAACGAACCCAACAAGAAAACATCAAGAATGCACTAGATAGGACACTCCATTTGGGAGCAATCCATATCTCAATTTCTGGAAGTCTGAGAATCGTGAAAGCTGGCTTCGTGCCCTTTGCAGAAATGTGAGTTTCATATCTCTGTCACAAGCGAAGTGCGCGCTAGGCTTCTTTTAATATTTCCTATGCCTGTATTCAAGCTTCATGGTTTCAGAACAAAGCAATGCTTTCCCTTGCAGGGGGGAAGGCTGCGAGAGGGAATGTACGGTTTCAAGTTACCAGCAAGCACAGAGCTGATAAGGAGGGGGGGTTGCAGCTACATGACAGGCTCGTCTCCTCAGTGTGTAGCAATGGGAGTTTCTAGAAAGTTCTGCAAAATCATATCTTACATTACAGTTAGTCTTTTTAGTAACCAGTTCACACCAGAGTTCTGATCTAGTGGGGAAGAGGTCGTGTGGCCTCAGTATTTTTGCATATCAGACATGTTGGATTTTTCTTAGGGTTTTTTGCGTGATTGCAGATATTATCCTTTCCTGTCCTGTTCTATCTACACAGTTTGGGCCCCATCATTTTCTTACTCTATTCTCTGCCTGTGTTTTGTGCTTCATCTTATCTCACCGGTAATATATGTTCGGGGCTATCTATTCCTTTGGGATTCTACTCTGGGGCAGTTTAGCTTTCCCATTTCTCTCTTTAGGCTTAGTTAATTGTGTGGCTGTGCCGAGGCGTCTAGGGCATCATAGGTACATCCCACGACTAATTCTAGTTGTGTTGTCAGTTTAGGGGTCTGCAATCCTCTAGCTACCAAACCTCTCTGGTTATCTGGTTGCCTAGTCTATTCCCCGTTATCCTCCTCGGTTACCTAATCATAACAGTTCTCTCTTTACTTTTTTAGAGTGTGCCGGGGTTTGATCTTTTGTATCGTCAAATTATGGACAGACTGAAATAGGTTTTACTCAAAAATATCCCTGAATTTCGCACCATTCATCTACCCCTTGACTCAAACCATTTTAGCTGTCCCTGCTGCAGAATAACATTCCCACAGCATGATACTGCCACCATGTTTCACTGTGTGGATGATGTTCTTGGCATGATGAGCTGTGTTGGTTTAGAGCCAGACATAGCGTTGACCTTGGTGGCCAAAAAGTTCAATTTTGGCCTCCTCTGACCACAACACCTTCTTCCATACATTTGGTAAACTCAAAATGAACCTTGCAATTTTTGTGTGTAAGTAAAGGATTTTTTATGCCCACTCTTCCATAAAGGCCACCTCTATGGAGTGTACGGCTCATTGTGGTAGTATGGACACATACTCCAGTCTCTGTATGGGAACTCTGTGTCACGCCAGATTAAGGAAATGCCTGGTGTGTGTGGCGCAAAAGAGGGGAAAATCCCGGAAAATGTAAAGGGAGCCCTAAAAATAAGGAGAGGGGAGGAGGTAGATCTCAAAACACTCGCCTGATACTGCACCCTGCACTCCCTATCATCCCTAGACGGGTCCTTCAATGTGTGACCAATCACTTGCCAAAGCCCTGGCTAGTCCTGAGTTAACCTTGATTATTATGTAGGGCAGAAAGACACTAGTCTCACTACTATAGTTAGAAAACAGGGACGGAGGCAAACAAGGAGAAATCAAACAACAAATGGAACTCCACAGCTTTAACTGGAACAACTTCTCCAGGGACTGTAACAACTTCTTCAGGGAGCTTAGCATAGAAAACCTATAAATGGCATAGGAGAGAGCTAGGAGTGAGTTTAAATTATTATTATCGTTATTATTTATTTACATTGCACCATTGTTTCCATGGTGCTGCACATGAGAAGGTTACATACAAATTACAGATATCACTTACTGTAAACTAACAATCACAGACTGATACAGAGGGGAGAGAGGACCCTGCACTTGCGAGCTTACATTCTACAGGATGGAGGGGAAGGAGACAGTAGGTTGGGGGGTTGCAGCAGCTCTAGTGATGGTAAGGCAGTAGCTCCGGTAGTGGTAAGGAGGCAGCGGGGTCATTGCAGGTTGTAAGCTTTCCTGAAGAGGTGGGTTTTCAGGTTCCTTCTGAAGGATCTGAATGTGGTTGATAGTCGGACGTGTTGGACCAAAGAATTCCAGAGGATGGGGGATATTGGGGAGAAGTCTTAGAGGCGGTTGCGTGAGGAGCGAATAAGTGTGGATGAGAGAAGGAAGTCATGAGAGGACCAGAGATTACGTGAGGGAAGATATCGGGAGATTAGTTCAGAGATATATGGAGGAGACAGGTTATAGATGGCCTTGTAGGTCAGTATTAGTCATTTGAACTGGATACGCTGAGGGAATGGGAGCCAGTGAAGAGATTTGCAGAAGGGAGAAGCGGAGGAGTAGCGAGGAGAGAGATGAATTAGTCGGGCAGCAGAGTTAAGGATGGACTGGAGAGGTGCAAGGGTGTTATCAGTGAGGCCACAGAAAAGGATGTTGCAGTAGTCGAGGCAGGAGATGATAAGGGCATGCACAAGCATTTTAGTAGATTGGGGGTTGAGAAAAGGACGAATTCTGGAAATATTTTTGAGCTGGAGGCGACAGGAGGTGCAAAGAGCTTGGATGTGCAGTTTGCAGGACAGGGCAGAGTCAAGGGTTAATCCGAGGCAGTGGACTTCCGGTACGGGGGAAAGCGTGATGTCGTTAATTGTGATAGATAGGTCAGGTAAGGAAGATCTGTGAGATGGAGAAAAAAAGATGAGTTCAGATTTGTCCACATTGAGTTTGAGGAAGCGAGAGAGGAAGGAAGATATGACTGATAGGCACTCTGGGACTCTTGACAGCAGAGACGTGACGTCTGGGCCAGAGAGGTAGATCTGAGTGTCGTCAGCATACAGGTGGTACTGGAATCCATGGGACTTTATGAGTTGTCCCAGGCCAAGTGTATAGATTGAGAAGAGTGAGGGTCCTAGAACAGAGCCTTGGGTAACTCCAACAGAGAGAGGGTGGAATGAGGAGGTAGTGTGGGAGTGGGAGATGCTGAATGTGCAGTTGAAAAGGTATGAGGAGATCCAGGATAGGGCGAGGTCTTTGATGCCAAAGGAGGAGAGGATCTGTAGTAGGAGGCAGTGGTCAACTGTGTCAAAAGCAGAGGACAGGTCTAGAAGGAGGAGTATAGAGTATTGTCCGCTAGCTTTGGCTATAAGTAGGTCATTAGTAATTTTGGTCAGGGCTGTCTCAGTGGAGTGATGGGAGTGGAAACCAGATTGTAGATTTTCAAAGAGCAAGTTAGATGAGAGGTGGGAGAAAAGTTCAGCATGGACTTGCTGCTCTAGGAGTTTGGAAGTGAATGGGAGCAGCGACCAGCGATAGCTGGACATAGAGGTTTGGTCAAGGGTTGGCTTTTTAAGAATAGGCGTGATTGTGGCATGTTTGAAAGCAGAAGGGAAGGTACCAGAAGTTAGTGATAGGTTGATGATGTGGGTTAGGGATGGGATAAGAATGGTGGTGAGGTTGCGGAGGAGGTGGGATGGGATGGGGTCGAGTGCACAGGTGGTGAGGTGCGATATGGAGAGGAGACAATTAAGCTCCCCTTCAGTGATGTTGGAGAGTGAGGTTATGGGATTTGGGCATTGGTCTGGTATACAAAGGGGTTGTGGTGGTTGAACAATGAAGACTTGCCTTGTTTATTGATCTTATTTTTGAAGTGTGTGCAAAGTCCTCAGCAGAGATGAGGGAGGTTGGAGGGGGCAGTGGTGGGTGGAGGAGGGAGTTAAAAGTTTTGAATAACTGTTTGGGGTTGTAGGATAGGGAAGATACCAGGGTTGTGAAGTAGTCCTGTTTATCAGAGGTGAGGGCACACTTGAAAGCGAGTGTTGCCTGTTTGAATGCAGTGAAGTCGTCTTGCGAATTTGTTTTCTTCCAACGCCGCTCTGCAGCTTTGGACACTTGCCGGAGCTTTTTAGTGGTGTTATTGTGCCAGGGTTGTCTGTTGATACATCGCACTCTGCCATGAACGAGAGGGGCGACTGCATTAATAGCTGATCTGAGAGTGGCATTGTAGAAAGCAGTGGCACTGTCTGTGTCATGGAGTGAGGATATGGATGCCAGTGGTAGAATAGAGTCAGAGAGCATGTGGATGTCTAGGTGTGCGAGGTTTCTGCGGGGGGGGGTGTGCATGTTGCTGGACAGGAATGACAGGTAAAGAGGACAGGGATGAGAAAGTGAGTAGATGGTGGTAGGATAGAGGGAGAGAGGAAGTGGTAAAGTTAGATAGAGAGCAGAGATGGGTGAAGACCAGGTCTAATGTAGGTCCGTCTGTGTGGGTGGCTGAAGAGGACCACTGAGCAAGTCCAAAAGATGAAGTAAGGGACTGGAGTTTAGAGGCTGTTGACTGAAGGGTATCAGTGGAGTTGCTGAAGTCACCCATGATGATAGTGGGGATGTCAGTTGAAAGAAAGTGAAGAAGCCAGGTAGAGAATTGGTCATTAAAGGCAGTGGTCGGGCCCGGACCACTAAATAATGGAAAGCAGTGGCACCAAGATACAGCAGCTGAGATTAGAGCCATATACAGTGGGGCAAAAAAGTATTTAGTCAGTCAGCAATAGTGCAAGTTCCACCACTTAAAAAGATGAGAGGCGTCTGTAATTTACATCATAGGTAGACCTCAACTATGGGAGACAAACTGAGAAAAAAAAATCCAGAAAATCACATTGTCTGTTTTTTTTTCATTTTATTTGCATATTATGGTGGAAAATAAGTATTTGGTCAGAAACAAACAATCAAGATTTCTGGCTCTCACAGACCTGTAACTTCTTCTTTAAGAGTCTCCTCTTTCCTCCACTCATTACCTGTAGTAATGGCACCTGTTTAAACTTGTTATCAGTATAAAAAGACACCTGTGCACACCCTCAAACAGTCTGACTCCAAACTCCACTATGGTGAAGACCAAAGAGCTGTCAAAGGACACCAGAAACAAAATTGTAGCCCTGCACCAGGCTGGGAAGACTGAATCTGCAATAGCCAACCAGCTTGGAGTGAAGAAATCAACTGTGGGAGCAATAATTAGAAAATGGAAGACATACAAGACCACTGATAATCTCCCTCGATCTGGTGCTCCACGCAAAATCCCACCCCGTGGGGTCAGAATGATCACAAGAACGGTGAGCAAAAATCCCAGAACCACGCAGGGGGACCTAGTGAATGAACTGCAGAGAGCTGGGACCAATGTAACAAGGCTTACCATAAGTAACACACTACGCCACCATGGACTCAGATCCTGCAGTGCCAGACGTGTCCCACTGCTTAAGCCTGTACATGTCTGGGCCCGTCTGAAGTTTGCTAGAGAGCATTTGGATGATCCAGAGGAGTTTTGGGAGAATGTCCTATGGTCTGATGAAACCAAACTGGAACTGTTTGGTAGAAACACAACTTGTCGTGTTTGGAGGAAAAAGAATACTGAGTTGCATCCATCAAACACCATACCTACTGTAAAGCATGGTGGTGGAAACATCATGCTTTGGGGCTGTTTCTCTGCAAAGGGGCCAGGACGACTAATCCGGGTACATGAAAGAATGAATGGGGCCATGTATCGTGAGATTTTGAGTGCAAACCTCCTTCCATCAGCAAGGGCATTGAAGATGAAACGTGGCTGGGTCTTTCAACATGACAATGATCCAAAGCACACTGCCAGGGCAACGAAGGAGTGGCTTCGTAAGAAGCATTTCAAGGTCCTGGAGTGGCCTAGCCAGTCTCCAGATCTCAACCCTATAGAAAACCTTTGGAGGGAGTTGAAAGTCCGTGTTGCCAAGCGAAAAGCCAAAAACATCACTGCTCTAGAGGAGATCTGCATGGAGGAATGGGCCAACATACCAACAACAGTGTGTGGCAACCTTGTGAAGACTTGCAGAAAACGTTTGACCTCTGTCATTGCCAACAAAGGATATATCACAAAGTATTGAGATGAAATTTTGTTTCTGACCAAATACTTATTTTCCACCATAATATGCAAATGAAATGAAAAAAAAACAGACAATGTGATTTTTCTGGATTTTTTTTTCTCAGTTTGTCTCCCATAGTTGAGGTCTACCTATGATGTAAATTACAGACGCCTCTCATATTTTTAAGTGGTGGAACTTGTACTATTGCTGACTGACTAAATACTTTTTTGCCCCACTGTAGAATCCAAGCAGGTTCAAAAAGGAAAGCTTAACACCTTCACCACTTAGTGAAAATCAGTTTGAACCACTCAAGTTAAACGCTGAGCGTACTCCAAAGAGGACCTATGATCTGCCAATCACAGTGGCCTTCTGGTCCCAGATACCCCAAAGGTCTCAGCAGGACACTGTACATTCTTGACGCTCTGCAGCTTCTCCAGGGTTACATTTGGTCTCTGAGCTGCCTCTCTGATTAATGTCCTCCTTGCCCAGGCTGAGAGTTCCTCTCTTGGCAGGTTTGTTGTGGTACCATGTTCTTTCCATTTGATGATATTGGATTTGATGGTGCTACGGGAGATCATCAGAGATTGGGATAGTTTTTTATATCCCAACCGTGACTTGTGCTTTTCCGCAACTTTGTCCCTGACTTGTTTGGAGATCCCCTTGGTCTTCATGATGTTGATTGGAGATCTCCTTGGTCTTCATGGTGTTGTTTGGAGATGACCTTGGTCTTCATGGTGTTTGCAGATCTTCTTGGTCTTCCTAATGTTGTTTGGAGATCTACATGATCTTCATCGTGATACACGAACCAGGCAACATGACGGTTTGACGGGAAGCACTAAATAGTGCAAACGGGACCCCAAACCAGAAAATATACCAACTCCATAATAAAACTTAAAAGAGAAAAAAGGAGTATATAGGTAAAAAGATACTCCCCATCCCCTTGAGAAAGCACCTCTATACGAAAAAGCGAAATGTAATTTAGGTTTTTTTTTGGGTCCTCTCCGGTGCTGCTAATCCTCCAACTTGTATACTGGTAAGCGCTATTTATCTGAATCTATTTATACTACAGTATTTTTGGACTATTTGGTCACAACTACTGCTAATATTGATCTTATTAAACGCTCCCTGTTTACTGTTGGCGGGTGCACAGCATTGGTGATCCTTCAGCATTATCCTTGTGCACTTTTCCCTGTGTTTTTATTGTCTGCAGGAATTAAGTACAGTCATTGATATACCATTATTTTTATTTTTAATCTTTAAAGATTCCATAATAACAGGGTCTGTACCACAGGACTGGCATATAGCAAATGTGGTGCCAATATTTAAAAAGAGGACAAAAACTGAACTTGGAAAGTTTAGGCCAGTGAGCTTAGCCTCTACTGTGGGTGAAATCCTAGAGGGTTTTCTAAAAGATACTATACTGGAGTATCTGAAGAAGAATAACCTCATGACCCAATATCAACATGGGTTTACAAGGGACTGTTCCTGTCAGACTAATCTGATAAGCTTTTATGAAGAGGTAAGTTCCGGACTGGACCAAGGAAATGCAGTGGATGTGGTGTACATGGACTTTTCAAAAGACTTTGATAAGGTGCCACACAAAAGTTTGATACATAAAATGAGAACAAAGAGGATAGGGGAAAATATGTGTAAATGGGTTAAGAGCTGGCTCAGGGATAGGAAACAAAGGGTGGTTATTAATGGAGCACACTCAGACTGGGTCACGGTTAGCAGTGGGGAACCACAGGGGTCAGTATTGGGCCCGCTTCTTTTTATCATTTTTATTAATGACCTTGTAGGGGGCATAGAGAGTAGAATTTCAATATTTGCAGATGACACTAAACTCTGCATGGTAATCAATACAGAGGAGGACAATTTTATATTACAGGAGGATTTATGTAAATTAGAAGCTTGGGCTGATAAATGGCAAGTGAGCTTTAATGGGGATAAATGTAAGGTCATGCACTTGGGTAGAACGAATAAGATGTATAATTATGTGCTTAATTGTAAAACACTAGGCAAAACTGTCACTGAAAAGGACCTGGGTGTATGGGTGGACGACAAACTCACATAAAAAAAGACATAAATGAGGTATCTCTGTAATTGTACTGACCCGAAGAATAAAAACGCTTTATCAATTTTACCACACGCAGAACGGTGTAAACGCACCCCCCAAAAGAAATTCATAGAATGCTGTTTTTGTTCATTCTGCGTCCCAAAAATCGGAATAAAAAGTGATCAAAAAAGTCACGTGCCCGAAAATAGTACCAATGAAAACGTCAACTCGTCGCGCAAAAAATAAGACCTCGCATGACTCGGTGGGTCAAAATATGGAAAAATTATAGCTCTCAAAATGTGGTGGTGCAAAAACTATTTTTACAATAAAAAGCATCTTTTAGCGTATGACAGCTGCCAAACATAAAAACCGGCATAAATAGTAAATCCAACCCCCTTTATCACCCCCTTAGTTATAGAAAAATGATAAAATAAAAAAAATGTATTTATTTCCATTTTCCCATTAGGGTTAGGGTTAGGACTAGGGTTAGGGTTAGGGCTAGGGTTAGGGATAGGGCTGAGATTAGGGCTAGGGGTGTGTTGGGATTAGGGTTGGAGTTAGAATTGGGGGGTTTCCAACGTTTAGGCACATCAGGTGCTCTCCAAACGCAACATGGCGTCTGATTCCAACCAATTCTGCGTTGAAAAAGTCAAATGGTGCTCCTTCCCTTCCAAGCTCTGCCATGCGCCCAAACAGTGGTTTATCCCCACATATGGGGTATCAGCCTACTCAGGACAAATTGGACAACATCTTTTTGGGTCCAATTTCTCCCCTTACCCTTGGGAAAATAAATAAATTGGGGACTAAAAGATCATGTTTGTGTAAAAAATATGATTTTTTTATTTTCATGCCCGGGTGTTATAAACTTCTGTGAAGCATTTGGGGGTTCAAAGTGCCCACCACATATATAGATAAGTTCCTTGGGGTGTCTAGTTTCCAAAATGGGGTCACTTGTGGGTGGTTTCCACAGTTTAGGCAAATCATGGACTCTCCAAATGCAACATGACACAGGCAGACCATTCCATCAAAGTCTGCATTCCAAATCGTCACTACTTCCCTTCCGAGCCCCGACGGGTGTCCATACAGTAGTTTTCTCCCACACATGGGATATCAGCGTACTCAGGACAAATTGGACAACAACTTTTGGGGTCCAATTTCTCCTGTTACCCTTGAGAAAATAAAAAAATTGGGGACTAAAAGATCATGTTTGTGGAAAAAATAAGATTTTTTTTATTTTCACGCCCGGGCGTTATAAAGTTCTGTGAAGCCCTTGGGGGTTGAAAGTGCTCACACACATGTAGATAATTTCATTTGGGGGTCTAGTTTCCAAAATGGTGACAGTTGTGGGGGGTTTCCACTGCTTAGGCACATTAGGGGCTTTCCAAATGCAGCATGGCGTCCGATCTCAATTCCAGTCAAAAAAGTCAAATGGCGCTGCTTCCCTTCCGAGCTCTGCCATGCGCCCAAACAGTCGTTTACCCCCACATGTGGGGTATGAGCATACTCAGGACAAATTGCACAATAATTTTTGGGGTCCTGTTACCCTTGGGAAAATAAAAATTGGGGGTGAAAAGATCATTTTTGTGGAAAAAATATGATTTTTTAATTGTACGGTTGTACGTTATAAACTTCTGTGAAGCCCTTGGGGGTTCAAAGTTCTCACCACATATCTAGATAAGTTCCATTGGGGGGTCTAGTTTCCAAAATGGTGTCAGTTGTGGGGGGTTTCCACTGTTTTGGCACATCAGGGGCTTTCCAAACGCGACATGGCGTCCGATCTCAATTCCAGCCAAAACAGTCAAATGGCGCTGCTTCCCTTCCGTGCACTGCCATGCGCCCAAATAATCGTTTACCCCCACATATGGGGTATCAGCGTACTCAGGACAAATTGCACAATAACTTTTGCAGTCCAATTTCTCCTGTTACCCTTGGTGAAATAAAAAATTGTTGGACCTGAAGTAATTGTTTTGTGAAAAAAAGTTAAATGTTCATTTTTTTATACATTCAAAAAATTCCTGTGAAGCACCTGAAGGGTTAATAAACTTCTTGAATGTGGTTTTGAGCACCTTGAGGGGTGCAGTTTTTAAAATGGTGTCACTTTTGGGTATTTTCTATCATATAGACCCCTCAAAGTTACTTAAAATGTGATGTAGTCCCTAAAAATAAAATGGTGTTGTAAAAATGAGAAATCGCTGGTCAACTTTTAACCCTTTTAACTTCCAAACAAGCAAAAATGTTGGTTCCCAAATTGTGCTGATGTAAAGTAAACATGTGGGAAATGTTACTTATCAAGTTTTTTGTGTGCCGTATCTCTGTGATTTAAGGGCATAAAAATTCAAATTTGGAAAATTGCGAAATTTTCAAAATTTTTGCCAAATTTCTGCTTTTTTCACACATAAACGCAAGTTATATCAATGAAATTTTACCACTAACATGAAGTACAATATGTCTTGAGAAAACAATGCCAGAATCACCAGGATCCATGGAAGCGTTCCAGAGTTATTACCTCATAAAGGCACAGTGGTCAAAATTGTAAAAATTGGCCCGTTCATGAACGTGCAAACCATCCTTGACGGTAAAGGGGTTAAAGTTTTACTTCAACCTTAATAACTATGTTACTATATTTATTATTCACTTTTGTATACCAATTAATAAAGTATCTTTTTACCTATATACTAATTTTTTTCTCTGTATTTCATGATCTTTATGGTGTTTGGTTAGTGGTGCCTCTTGTTAATGGTGTTCCAGCCTTTGTGCCCTTTCAGAAAAGGTAAAATGTATATGCTGACAGACATGTGACACTTAGATTGCACACAGGGAGACGTCCTGTCACAAAGCATGGGACTTATGAAGGGAATTGCTTGCAACAGAATTTTTTAGGGGCATCATCACAAAGGGGGTGAATACATATGCACATACCAATTGTTAGTTATGTGATCCCATAAATTTAATTTTTGCCAATATCTTTTTCACTTCTCTTCATCAACTTAGACTATTTTGTGCTGATACATCACACACAAATCGGATTACAAAAATATTTAAACATGGGTTGCGATGTAACAAAACAGGCAAAAAGCCAAGGGGGAGGAGGGTGAATACTTTTGCAAGCCACTGTAGTTGTCATATCTTGTTTAACAGGACACCAAGTTCAGATGGCTTTATTTCATTCTCCATGTACAGACCAGAAGGCCTTGACCGACTGTGGGTCTCTTAATTCAAACTTTCAGCCTCACATATTCTGATGAGGCAGTAAGTTTGGGTCTGTAGCCAGGCAGCTGGTCCGGGCATTTTGGTCTGTACGTGATCTCTAAAATATAGATCCCTGTGCTGTCTATAATTTTCACCGATCCATTAATTTGTTTTGGCTATTTTGAATCAAATCAGAATTCGACATGTTATTTCTCAAACGGTAGGGTAAAAAACATGAACTTGTGAACAGCCCTATAGGCTATAATGGACACATTTATTATTTCTGAAAAATGGACATCCGAATGAGCCCTCAAACAGTACAAAATAAACAACACAGATAATTCCCTTGTGGGTTTTTTTTTTATTTGAATGGGGGGGTTTGATCAGTGACTCGCATTAAAAACTGATGTAGACTCGTTCTCAACATCGCCAGCATTATTTTCTGAATGCAGATTACTGCACCTGCTAGAGTGGGGTCAGCATTTCAGTTCCCAATGTCTCTATGAAAAAAAGCCCTGACATGTAAAATTCCACACAGACTAAAATGAATATGTGCAAGAGGAGGTGATGATACCCTTGAAGAGCCTCTGTGTGATGTATCATTAATGAGGAGAGACTGCCATCTGCCGACTTGAAACCATGCAGAACCAACTGGCACTAGAAGACTTGCAAAGGGAGCAAATTTATGTGCGTGAACGGGTCCGGTGTCTTGGATGATGGAGTTTCCGGTGTGACACTAGTCACTACTCACGGACAGGCCTTGAGGCAGAAGAGTCAGACATTCCGGGGTCAATACCAAGAGAGTATGTAGATAACCAAGGGAAAAGACAAAGGGATAGTCAGAAGTCAATAAGTCAGGTCACAGTCCAGGGTCAATAACAAGAGATAGCGGATCAAAAGCTGAAGGACAAGACAAAGGGATACTCAGAACATAGTCTAAATGGTCAGGCAGAAGATCAGAACTCAAAGCAACAGAATCAGGCTAACGCTCACCAAGAAGCACAAACTACGTCTGTCAGGGATCAGGGGCAGAGACAGATCAGTTAAGCAGCTGGGTAATCACCAGAACACTGAACACCTGGAGAAAGTCCTGCATCTTTAAGTCACAGATTGGACAGCAGAACTGTCAATCAAGGCACCGACAGCCCAGCAGTCCCATCACAGTATTGGACAGCCAAGCTGTCAATAAAGACACAGACAGCTCAGCAAGACAGATTCCACAGAACAACATAGCAATCATTCACTGAGTGGAGGAATCATGACACCCCTATATAAAAGTCTTGCATGCCAAACTGCAGGAGGATTTGGCGCTTAGGAGAGGAGCGGTGCGGACGTGTGCCAGCGCGATAGGCCTCAGCAGTGAGCGTGCGCCAGCAGAATGCTGGCCGCCATCAAATAGAGCCTGCATGACACCCAGTGAGATCCAGAGACCTCACTACACTGCAAGACATGAAGACCTGATCTGCGCCGGTCAAGACCCAGAGCCCAGACTGCGCCAGTCGAGATCAAAATCTTCACCCTACGCCGGTCAAAATGCAAAGCTCAGACGAAGACTGTCGAGAGCTGGGACGCAGACCTAGGAGATACTTGCTGCCAGTCAAGCACTGAAGAACCTCATAGAGACGTCGACCGGAGGAGGAGGACGCCGGCATTTACAGAGGGACGACACAAGTGAGCCAAGCCATCACTTCCAGCGATAATGTACGGTACAGGGGTCGGCCTGGTTTAAGACAACAGGTGGAGTGGGGACCAGTTGAAACACAGGAAACTCAATGTTCCTTGATAGACCTTGTTAGAAGAACTTGCGGCCTAGCGGGAAAACCCATTGTTGCAGGAATAGCTAACATAGTAACTCCCCAGGAATGGGTGTACGCAGTGTTAGACTGGGGTGCTGAGGGGCCCCCAGTAAACAACTCCAGGGCCCCACTTTTCAGCTACCTGCAAATGTGACATTATCCTCAATCACAAATTTATATAACAATGAACTGGGTAGATGGTTAAATGAATAAGATGCTGCCTTTGTCTGTACTTAGTGATTCAAGTATATTTTGCCAAGTGCTGCTCAATTAAAATGGTACTGGCCCTTGCACAGGGGCCTACCGAAAGGATTCTTCTGTTCTCCTGTGGGCCAGTCCAAGCCTTGTAGGAAGGACATAAGTGCAATCTCTGAGAGGCTTTTCCGATAATCAAATTGTAATCCAAAATATACGTTTACTGTGGTATGATTTACTGCTGTTTACACGGTTTTATATTGTTAACTGTTCCATAACCGCTATAAATTCCCACCATATCAGAAGGAAATAATTAGGTCATTGACTGTTCCCGCCTCGTGCCTTCTGTGCATTGCATTCGATCACCTGCTTACATATGTATATGACAGACACCATAGGATAGTATTGTACTGAGTGATGTTCTGATATCATCCCATAATGAGCCACACATTGTGCAATAGCAATAATATCCATCCTCATTCTTCACACTCACTGTATTGTACAACGCTTCCTCTCTGCACCATTAGTCACTTCCCCACATGGCCACATCGACTGTTAACCGATGTTTTTTTATTTCATTTTCCAGTTTAATCTGTTATAAAAAATTGCTCATTAACGGAACTTTTCTGATCTCTGGTTATACATCTATAGACATTAACCCCTTAGTGACAGAGACAAATTTTAAAAATCTGACCAGTGTCACTTTAAGTGGTAATAACTCTGGAACGCTTCAACAAATTCCAGTGATTTTGAGAATGTTTTTTTGTGGCACATTATACTTTATGATAATAGTAAATTTAGGTTGATATGTTTTGTGTTTATTTATAAAAAATATCAGAAACTTGACAAAAATGTAAAAAAAAAAGCAATTTTCAAACTTTCAATGATTATCCCTTTAATTCAGACAGTCATACCATAGTAAAAAATTAATAAATAATAATTCCCACATGTCTGTTCTACATCAGCACCATTTGTTAAATTGTATTTTATTTTGTTAGCATTTTAGGAGGTTTAAAAATGTTGCAGCAATTTTTCATTTTTTCAAGGAAATTTACAAAATTATTTTTTTAGGGATCTATCCAGGTTTGAAGTGACTTTAGGGGTCCTATATATTGGGGAACCCCCCAAAGTTATGCCATTTTAAAAACAACACCTCGCGACATACTGAAAACTGCTATCAGACAGTTTATTAACCCTTCAGGTGCTTTTCAGGAATTAATGCAAAGTGGCATGATAGGAATAAAAAAGTTTATTTTCACCACCTAATTGTCACTGACTTTTGAACATGTTACTATTGCCGGCAGACTCTAATGCCGCTATTTGCTAGTGAATTAACATGGCAAACATCAGGACCACACAATCATGATCTCAGGGTGCCAATAGGGATAAAGAGGGAGAAGCCACACTCTTTTAAACATTTATATGAAGTAGTCCGTATTGGCAGCAGCATCTAAGGGGTTACAGAGATATGGATGGTGAAAACACTGATCGTGGCTGATGCAGCAAATTGTCAGCTATAGTGGACAGCTGAAAGCTGCTGGATTGTTACTTGTATGGGGATGCAATTCTCTTATATCTCAGGTCAGTTAAAAGACGTATTGGCGGTCATTAAGGGGTTAATATGGAGTCATTCCCTTTGCAGACATAACAACCTCCACTCTTCTGGGAAGGAATTTTATAAGATTTTGGAGAGGCCGGTGGGAATTTTTGTCCATTTGTGAGGTTGGACACTGATGTTGGGGAGAGTGCTGGGCTCACAATCTCACGTCTAGCTGTTGGTTATGTTCTTCTACCACACTACCTTGACTATGTCTTTATGTGATAGAAAAAGGCCTTCCCCAAGCTGTCCCTACAAACCTGGAAGCTGCAATTATCCACAAAGTCATTAAGATTTCCTGCATTGGAACTAAGTGTCTGAGTCCCGCCCATGAGGAACAAGTCCAACGGACACAATGCAGTCAGGTGGGTAACGTTCTCCTGGCAGTCACCAATCCCAGACTCATCCATCAAGTGTGATCCATCACTGCACAGAACCTGTCTCCTTCAGGGGCTAGTGGTGGTGACTTTATATCACTACATCTGATGCTCGGCATAGTGCTTGGTGATGTAAGGCTGCATGCAGATACTCGACCATGAACGCTCTTATGGTTATAGCATCACATGATTTCTTAAACCTCGTCTTAAAGGGAACCTATCAGGTCCCCCATACCCTCCAACCCAGCAGCATTCACATATATATGACTAAATTCCCTGCCTGACCAGCTCTTCTGAATTTCTGGTCATTCGCAGTTCACCTCTGAAGCCAGGAAGCGTGCACTCAGTTACAGAAGCGCAGTGATGCTGCCAAAATGAGCGGCATGCATGTGTGAGATTTGCATAAGCTGGTGATGACGCCAACTCGTGAAAATTATGTTATCACGCAAACAGGGGAGTGATACCATGTAAAGAGGGGTGACTAGTCTGGGGAAACTAATGCCCCAACGACTAGTCAACGCTTTAATTAGCAAAAAGCCAACCTTATAAATGCTTTTTAAAACGTTAATTATATGGGATGATTAGGCAGGGAATTTAATAGAAAGAAGGAGCAGCATCCCATCCAGGTGATTATACATTTTCAAGAAGACTTTATTCTGCCATGATGCAACGTTTCGACCTTTGCAGGTCTTTGTCAAGAATACAAAATTCATAAAATGGCGGCCTTATATAGTGTGGTGGCACATGCCTACCAATCACATACAGGGTTCCGCCTCCTTTTATCAAAATACAGAAAATATACATAATAATGCGTAACATTTCTCAATAACATATCCATAGCTTAAAATCACTTCAATTATATACATAATTCATCAAATTTTACAAAAAACAAGTCATAAAACATACAGATAGCAGAAAATATCCAATCCGATAATGTGGCATAATGTGTTGATATAGCAACCACAAACCAATCCCAACTCACCCCACAGTGTGTTTACATTTTAATCCAATCATCATCCATTTCTCACTTACATCCACAGCAAATCCAGCTTGCTCACCGCGCTTTATTACTTGTTACAGGGGATGCCATTCGCTCCTCAGCCTCCTGTGTACCCGCGCATGCGCAGTGGACTGCCGACGTCAGCAGGCACATGACAAAGTCATGTGACCATTCACTGACACCACAATCACAGCGAACAAAAACTGGCATAAAGAACATCCATTCAGTATGGGGATGAAAAAAAACAATCCCCTTTTAACATATTACTACAGTATGCATAACCCAGGCAGGGAAAATTTTCCTTCCTGGGAGGACATAAAGTAGCCTGTAAAGAATTTTTAAAGAAACCCATATCTGACTTAACAAATTTATCTTTTAAATTGCTACCTTTTCTGTAGGAAAAGATAGGAAAGGAGGCAAAATCTGTTATGGACGGTAAACCCTTTTGGAGCAAACCCCAATGTTTTCTCAAAATATTACCAATTTGTCTACCTGCTGGACCATAAGTAGACACAAAGGGTACCCGTTTAAGGCTACTTTCACACATCAGGTTTTCGGCGTCAGGCGCGATCCGGCGTCGTGCCGGAATGCCGGATCCGGCAAATGTTTTGTAAAACCTGAAGTGCCGGATCCGGTTTTCTGCCGGATCCGTCTTGTTCTTGACAGACAAAACCGGATCCGTCTCATCCGGTTCATCCGTTTTTCTATCCGTTTTTCGACGGATTACGCCGGATCCGGTTTTTAAAATTGACCCTTGTGGCCTTCCGAACGGGATTGGCTACTGGAAAACTAGATATAGCATGTTCCTACAGCCCTTCTTTGACAGGTTGTAGAGAAGAAAGTGCAGGTTGGAGAGAAGAGCAAGTTACTGGCGAAGATGGATGTTGTCATTGGAAATATTACCACTAGAAGTTCTGTGACGGTTTCAGGGACAATTTTCCACTATACTTTATGTCACCTCAAGGCAGAGTACACTGGGATGACAGAGTGTGAAAGATTTGTGCCCTAAACTTGTGTACCTTCTGGACCAACAGTATATACCTTTGCCAACCAAAGTTGGCTATCTTGTCATGGTCTTACTATTTTTAGCTTTAGGCCACAGGTGTGTACCTGGTTGTGTTTTATGCAAAGTATTTCACCTTTTAACAAAAGTTGTGTACATTGGTAGGAAATCACCAACAATAAACACAACTTTTTCGGTGAAATACTTTGCTTCAAACACAACCAGGAACACAACTGTGGCAAAAAGCTAAAATTTACCCACAGTTATACCTGGTTTTGAATACCTTTTTACCTTTGAAATACCCTGTATTTAACCTTTTTTTAAAACATAGTTCGCCGCAGAAAGAAATGACAGACAACCATTGTGAAACGATAATTTAACTTTTATTTAAATTTTTTTTTTTTTTTGTAAAATGTTTTTAAAGTGCAAAAAACTTTTTTAATAAAGGTTTTAAACCCAATGGGCATTTTTATTACAAAAAACACACATTACAATTCTGTGTACTGTGGGGTGGAAATACTGCTGGAGGGGCTGCGGGACACTTCGACACTGGGTGTGTGGAGAGAGGACTGGGATCGTGGTGGGGAAGGAACAGTTAGAGGTGAAGGTGTGGAAAAAACTACAGAATGGCTGGACATGTGGGAAGCAGAAGAGGTGGTGGGTGGTGGAGTGGAGGGTTGGGCAGGGACTGTAGGAGCAGATGATGTTGATGGAAAGTTGTATGGGGAAGGAGTTTGGTACGGGGCAGGTTGCTGGAAGTGGGGAGATGACTGGTACTGGGGAGGTTGCTGGTACTGGGCAGGTTGCTGGTATGTAGTAGGAGGGGGAGGATGGAAAGTGGCTGGAGGGGGTGCAGATGTAATAGGAGGGGGAGGATGGAAAGTGGCTGGAGGGGGTGCAGGTGGAGGAACTACAGTGGTGGGAGGTGGAGGTTGGGAGGTAACCTGCTGTAGAGCACTGTGGCACGAATGCATTACATGCATCTGCTGGGTAGGAGATAGTGTTGCCATGCGCTCCACAACAGACCTGAAAAAGGTGTGGTTTGGCGAAGATCTTGCTTCTGAATGCATGGTTTGCAGAAGTGTCTTCACCTCCAGAATGCTGGAGTTGATCTGCTGAAAGCCTGCGGAGATTTGCTCTGACAAGACTTTGAGACAGTTCTGGAAAGATGCATTCAGATGCAATAACTCTTGCGCATAACTCTTTTCCTGACCCCTCTGCCGCTGCCGCCCAGTACCCGCAGGTGTACTAGAGGTGGCAGGGGCAGAAGGGTGGGGTAAAGGGAAAGCGATCTACTCACCAGCAGCTTCATGTAATGTAGGCGGCCACGATGCTCCTGTGCTGGTGGATGGGACAGATGAATCATAGAATCATAGAATCGTAGAGTTGGAAGGGACCTCCTGGGCCATCTGGTCCAACCCCCTGCTCAAAGCAGGATTCGCTAAATCATCCCAGTCAGATGTCTGTCCAGCCTCTGTTTGAAGACTTCCATTGAAGGAGAACTCACCACTTCTCGTGGCAGCCTGTTCCACTCATTGATCACTCTAACTGTCAAAAAGTTTTTTCTAATATCTAATCTGTGTCTCTTCCCATTCAGTTTCATCCCATTGCTTCTAGTCTTTCCTTGTGCAAATGAGAATAAAGTTGATCCTTCTACAATGTGACAGCCCTTTAGATATTTGTAGACAGCTATTAAGTCTCCTCTCAGTCTTCTCTTTTGCAAACTAAACATTCCCAAATCCTGCAACCTTTCCTCATAAGACAGGGTTTGCAGACCGGTCACCATTCTGGTCGCTCTTTTCTGAACTTGCTCCAGTTTGTTGATGTCTTTTTTAAAATGTGGTGCCCAAAACTGGACACAATATTCCAGATGAGGTCTGACCAAAGAGGAGTAGAGGGAAATAATGACTTCACGTGATCTAGACTGTATGCTTCTGTTAATACATCCTAGAATTGCATTTGCCTTTTTTGCTGCTGCATCACACTGTTGACTCATATTCAGTCTGTGATCTATTAGTATACCCAAGTCTTTTTCACATGTGCTGTCACTTAGCCCTATTCCTCCCATTCTATATATGCTTTTTTCATTTTTATTGCCCAGATGTAGTACTTTGCATTTCTCCCTGTTAAAAACCATTCTGTTAGTTGCTGCCCACTTCTCCAGTTTATTTAAATCTTTTTGAATCCTCTCTCTCTCTTCTCTAGTATTAGCTATCCCTCCTAGCTTTGTGTCATCAGCAAATTTAATCAGTTTACCCTCAATTCCTTCATCTAAATCGTTGATAAAGATGTTGAACAATACAGGGCCCAGGACAGAGCCCTGTGGTACCCCACTTGAGACATTCTTCCAACTGGATGTGCAGCCATTTACGACCACTCTTTGGGTCCGATCACTAAGCCAGTTATGAATCCACCTAACAGTTGCCTTGTCCATTCCATACTTAGTCATTTTTTCAATAAGGATTGTATGAGAGACTTTGTCAAATGCTTTGCTGAAGTCAAGATATACTATATCTACAGCATTTCCTTGATCCACCCAATCAGTGATACCGTCATAGAAGGAAATTAAGTTAGTCTGACATGACTTATTAGTTAGAAACCCATGCTGACTCTGTTTAATCACTTCATTCTTATCCAGGTATTGACATACATGTTGTTTAATAATTTGTTCAAAGATCTTTCCTGGTATAGAAGTCAGACTCACCGGCCTATAGTTGCCTGGGTCCACCTTCTTCCCCTTTTTGAAGATAGGAACAACATTTGCTCTTCTCCAGTCTTCTGGCACTTCTCCTGTTCTCCAAGAATTTTCAAAGATTATGGAGAGGGGTTCAAAAATTTCTTCTGCTATCTCCTTCAGTACTCTGGGGTGTAATTCATCTGGACCTGGAGACTTGAATTCATTTAGGTTAGCTAAGTGTTTCCTCACTATCTTTCTGTTTATAGATATCCTGGATTCTTCTATTCCCTTAATAGGACAGTGAATAACAGTTGATGTTGCATTTCCTTTCTGAGAGAAAACAGATGCAAAATAGGAATTTAAAAGTTCAGCCTTCTCAACATCCTGTCTTACCATTTCATCATTTTCATCCTGTAAAAATCCTATAGCATCTTTGACTTTTCTTTTACTTTTGACATATCCCCAAAATCCTTTATTATTGCTTTTGACATCTCTTGCAAGCCTCAGTTCATTTTCAGCTTTAGCTAATCTGCTTTGTGCCCTGCAGGTTCTGCAGACAGCATTATATTCTTCTTTAGATATGCCTCCCTCTTTCCATTTTATAAACATTTTTTTCTTCCTTTTTAGCATGTGCTTAAGTTCTGTGTTCATCCATCCTGGTTTCCTTAAATGCTTCCTATTCTTCCCTCTTTTCGGAATTGTTAACAACTGTGCTTTGAGAATTTCATTTTTCAAGATTTCCCATCCTTCCTGGACATTTTTGTCTTTAAGGATATCCAGCCATTGGATCCCTCCAATTCTCTTTCTGAATCCCTTAAAATCTGCCTTTCTGAAATCTAACCTTGACGTCTGAGTCTTCACAGGTCTTCCACCTCTAGTAATCCAAAATTCTAAAATAGCATGGTCGCTACCTCCTAGGGTCCCAGCCACTTTTACCTCCTCAACCATTTCCTCCCTGTTTATAAGGATTAGATCCAAGGTAGCAGTTCCCCTTGTTTTCTCCCTTACCTTTTGGAAGATAAAGTTGTCAGCAAGAGAGGATAAGAATTTCCTTGACCTGTTAGTTTTGCCTGAGAGAGATTCCCAACAAATGTCTGGATAGTTGAAATCTCCCATGACAACTATGTCATATTTTTTGGAGAACTTGGCCATCTGATGCATAAAGAGTTCATCTATATATTCGGCTTGCACAGGCGGCCTGTAGTAAATGCCTACAATGGTGTCCTTTCCATTGTTCTGTCCTTGTATTCTTACCCAAACAGTTTCCACAGAACTCCCAGTCTCTGAAGCTTCAATCTCTGTGCAGATATACGCGTTTCGAACATACAATGCGACACCCCCTCCTCGTTTATCAAGTCTGTTTCTTGCAAATAAGTTGTATCCTTCTAGTCTTGTATTCCAATCATGTGTATTGTCCCACCAAGTTTCAGTGATTCCAATTACATCATATTTCTGTTCCTGTGTTAGTAGTTCCAATTCTCCTTGTTTGTTGCCCATGCTTTGTGCATTAGTATAGAAACATTTTAGTTTGTGATTGGTTTCTCTTTCTCCAATATTTTTATTAATTAGATTCTTTCGTCTTTGTTCTTCCTTTCCACTTCTAATAGCAGAGTTCTCAATAGCATTTTTCAGGTGTATGGCTTTTTCTGGTCTTTTGCTTCCCTTCCCATGTTGTTCTAGTTTAAAGCTCTCCTTACAAGTGTAGCAAGGCGACTTCCAAATACATGCTTTCCAGTCTTCGTAAGGTGCACCCCATCTCTAGCAAGTAGTCCATCGTATAAGTAGTTCACTCCATGATCCAGAAATCCAAATCGTTGCTGACGGCACCATCGACGTAGCCAGTTGTTCACCTGCAGAATCTTATTCCACCTCCTTGTTCCATGGCCATCCACTGGGAGGATGGAAGAGAAGACCACCTGCGCTCCCAGTTCTTTCACTTTCTTGCCTAAGTCTTCAAAGTCTCTGCAGATGATTTCCAGGTCGTTTCTTGCGGTGTCATTTGTCCCCACATGTAGTAGCAGGAATGGGTAGTCATCTATAGGTCTGAAGAGTCCTGATATCCTGTCAGACACATCTTTAATTTTTGCACCTGGAAGACAGCACATTTCTCTTGTAGTTATATCCGGTCTGCAGATAGCGGCCTCTGTTCCTCTCAGCAGGGAATCCCCCATGACCACCACTCTCCGTTTCTTCTTCACAACATTTTTCTTTCTCCATCCAGGAGGACTCTGAGGGCGTACAAGGTTGCTGTTTGTTGGCAAAGTCTTATCCTGATGTATTTCTTCATCGTTTTCCTGCGTGAGAGCCTGGTACTGGTTTCTGAGCAGTATGGGTGCTGACTGCCTCCTGATCCTCCTGCTTCTCTGGGTCACATGTCTCCATTCCTCTGTTTCTTCAGGTGCACTTCGAATTTCTTCTCTTTCTGGGTGGGATGGGTGGGATGGGTCGAATGTGTGGGAAGGCTGGGAAGGTGCAGATGTACCGGGGCGGTCGAAGTGTCCCTCGGTGCCGGTCTCCTCAGGGATCGCCTCAGAAGGGTCCAATCGTGCAGGCTCCCGAGTGCTGCTCACCGTGCTGTGGAATAAAGAGAAAAAAAAACAATTAAAATACTGACATGGTATGGCCCTGGCTGAAAAAAAAAAGTTACATCTAACATTTTTTTTCACATGTGGTGTGTAATATTTACCTTCTGGTGAGCATTGTTTCCCGGAGGAACGACAGGGCTTGTGCGTACTTGTACTTGCTCCTGCGTCCTCCAGATCCACTCGGGGCCCGCATCTCTTTATTGAACTCCTTCTTGAAACGATCCCTCACAGACCGCCACCGATTCACAATTCTGTTCCCTGAAACGAGAAAGGAGTGGTTAGTATACAACATCAGTGTTTCACAAACTCCAGTCCTCATGGTCCCCAGGGGTCATGTTTTCAGGATTTCCATAGTAAATAGAAATCCTGAACACATGATCCGTGGGGACCACGAGGACTGGAGTTCGGGAAACACTGGTTTACATCAAGCAACCGTTACTGTATATACTTACGCTCTTTAATCTGGGCCCGAGCTTCGAGGTCCTCCCAGCGGCCCACAAGGAGAGAACAGATTTCCTCCCAGAGTCGTCGGGTAACGATAAGGTCAGCGTGGCGGCGGTCAGCCATATTCCAGAGCGGCTCCCTTTCTCTGATGAGATCGATGAGGTGGTCCACATCGAGTCCTCCATCCTCACCGTCAGAGTCGGGAGCACGCTGTGAAGGCTGTTAAAGAAAAAGACAAAAATAACATAATTAGCCTCCACATAAGAAATGAAATAAAAAGTGCAAAAAAACAAAGCAAAAATATTTATACTTACACGCTGGTGACCGCCGCGTTGCTGTCGCCGACGACCCTGGGAGGCACTGCGAGGACCTCTTGGCCGAGCACCAGATTGGGAAGACTAGAGAAGAAAACAAAAAATGTTATGTCTTTGGATGTAGGCATTTGTTTGCTGTGTGTGGTCTGCAGAACATTGTTTTCTATGTGTTGTGTGTAGTGTGATGTTGTGTTTCTGCGTTTGATGCAAAAAACTTACGAATTGTGAGCCCACTCCAGGTGTCTGTCCACCCCTTCCTTCTTCTTCTGGGAGCTCCTCTTCATCTTGTGATTCCTGTTTTGAAATAAAAGGCAATGAATAGACCTATATTACAGAGATGATGGATTTTGGAAATAAAAACTTACCGTCAAACGCTGACGATGCGAGGGAGGGCTCCCAGAAGAAGATGTGCTGTCCTGTTGATGGCCAGACTCCATGGCTGTGGGTATTGCTGCTGCCAGTGATGCCATTTCTGCTGCTGCTGCTGCTGCATCTCTTTGGCGGCTGTTGAATAAAGAGAAACAAAGGGCCAATGAATATCTTGATATTCCATGGCCCTAGTTTGGAGGAATGGGGGATTTGATAATTACCGTCTCTCATCTGCTTCTGGACTCCCCTCCCGTTCAGCATGCTGCTCCATTTGGGGTGGTGCTGATGGTGCTGCTGCTGCAGATGTCTGCTGCCTTCTCCTGCTCCTGGTTCTTGGCTTGGGTGGCATGTTGGGTGTGGCTGAGGGTCCCATTGTCTTGCTTTTATATATCTCCTGTGGGCAGAGCTACTGAGCATGCTCAGACCAAAAAAACCGGATCCGGCGCATTGCGGCGCTCATAGGCTTTCATTGTGTGAAAAAGCCGGACGCGCCGGATCCGGCGGGTACGGCTTTTTCGCCGGAGACAAAAAACGTTACAGTAGACGTTTTTTCCAGACGCTGGATCGCGACACATTGTGACACATTGCCGGATCCGGCGAAAACCGGATGAAACGCATGGCCATCCGGCGCGATCCGGCGCAAATGCAAGTCAATGGGGGGGAAACCGGATCCGGCATTGCATTTCGCCGGATCCGGTTTCTGTCAAAAGCGCCGGATCGCGCCTGACGGCGAAAACCTGATGTGTGAAAGAGGCCTAATAGTAGAACCAGCTCGTTTTTTATGGACCTTCTCTTTTGTCAAATTTTTCACCTTCTCCTTAAATCTGAAAGCCTCTTTTTCTGGATACCCTCTCACAATGAACTAATTACACATTTTATCCAATCTGCAATCCACCGTCTCCTCATCCGATACAATACTTCGAACCCGAAGTAGCTGGCACCACAGAAGGGAGTCAATCATTCTTCTAAGGTGATTACTACTGTATAGAAGCAAATTATTTCTATCGGTATTCTTGACAAACAGATCCGTACCCAAAAATCCATCCTTTTTGTTTACCTGTAAGGGGGTGAAGAGCAAGAAGAGACAGAAGGGGGTTACCTCCCCTGCTCCATGTCCAGAACCACATAGCTGGGCAGCAGGGTTTCCGGGGGAAGACTTACTGACCTGGACCGACTGCACCGCGTGACTGTCAGGAGCAGGGGGGGGGGAGGAGAAGGGACGGTGGACCGGAAGAAGAGCAGGCTGAGGGCGCGAAAGCAGAGCGCGCCAGAGCAGCGCACACCACAGAGAGAGCAGGCTGCAGCGCCGCGTACCAGAAGAGAGAGGATTCCCGGTCAGAGTACTGAGACAGAGACAGAAGGACGTGATATAGATAGCATTGCCTGTGAGTACGTGAATGCGAAAGCCCCGTTGATCAGACAAGGCTTTTCCCCTGATTATGCAGAGACTGTGACCCGTTCACGCAGCCCCTGTGCCCACTGTGACAGGCCAGAGCCCCTGAGAGTGGCTGAGAGACTTATCCTTGGGTGCAGCATTGCTTCTCCAGAGAGGCTGTCAGCTTAATATACAGAAATAATAAAGAAAACTTGGCACTCAACTTCTAGAATATGTTTTGTATTTTTCAATGCAGCCAGAAAATAATAGACGTTTTGGCATCACTGGCCTTCATCAGTAACAGGCTGCAGTATAGTAGTTAATCGCATTCAGTGTGATAGTAGAAGTGACACCATAGTCACTTTAAATGTGCCTGGTCATGCACTAGGCGCCAGTCAACCAACAGTGGATTCTGAGTCGCTTATGTCTGCACGGCACCCCCAACCACCCAGGTACTATTTGATTCAGGCTCCATGCAGGCCCCTGTGGCCATCTTGGATCCGGGGACCTGCAGGGAAGGAGACTGTCGGAGCAGCGCAGCACATTGTGCTGCTCTGGTGGTCTCAGGGAAGCACGGAGGGAGCGCCCTCCCTGCCGATGCTTCTCTAATCCCCCAGTACACTGCAATCATGTTTGATCGCAGTGTGCCAGGGGTTAACGTGCCGGGGGCGGTCCGTGACTGCCCCTGACACATAGTGTCGGGTGTCAGCTGTGATAATCAGCTGACACCCGGCCGCGATCAGCGGCGCCCCCCCCCCCGGAGCGCTGCTTAGACGTACTGTCCCGTCCCCGGTCATAGGGGCCCGGGTACCGTGGACGGGATAGTACGTCTAAGCGATCGGCGGCGTCAGAAAGGGGTTAGAAGAAAAAGAATTAAAATGGATTTCAACTCTTGGTACGTTGCATCCAAGAGGCCAGAATTTGGATTACAATTTACAGATGCGCATGTCTTAAAATTTGTTTTTCCTTTCCTAAGTGGGGTAGATTACATCACTATTATAGTTTTGGTATTCTGTTCTAAATTTTTTTTTTCTATTTTATAGGTATTTTTCGCAGATTATGGGGAGTGAGGAGCCTGGAATATGGATCTGAATACTATTTGTTGATTGTTTATATATTTTCCCATGTCTCCTTTTCTCTCCACAGAGTCATGTGAAGATTAAGAACCGAGAATTTAGCATATTTAAAAACACACCAATATACCAGTTATGCGTATTATTTGTATTCTGTTCCTATATGATATTGAGCACAATATTTTTTTTGTCATGGATTTGATATTATAGTGTGCCTTTAAGAGTTATGTCAGCATTGTGGGGATGTGGTCAGGTGATGTTTATCACCTTGGCAGCGAGAGGACGCTTACACAGTCTGAGTGTGCCAGCATGTGGATCGCTGTGCCTGTGAGCGATCGGGTGGCCGCTTGCAGGGATGACGTTCCGATGCGTAGGTGCGTTAAGCACAGTTACGAATATGGGGTGATTATATCACCGTGGTAATGAATGGATGTTCTTTATGCCTGTTTTGTTCGCTGTGATTGCGGTGTCAGTGAATGGTCACATGACTTTGTCATGTGCCTGCTGACGTCGGCAGTCCACTGCGCATGCGCGGGTACACAGGAGGCTGAGGAATGAATGGCATCCCCTGTAACAAGTAATAAAGTGCCATGAGGAAACTGGATTTTCTGTGGACATAAGTGAGAAATAGATGATGATTGGATTAAGATGTAAACACACTTTGGGGTGAGTTGTGATTGGTTTGTGGTTGCTATATCAACACATTATTGCACGTTACCGGATATTTTCTGCTATCTGTATGTTTTATGTCTTGTTTTTTGTAAAATTTGATGAATTATGTATATAATTGAAGTGATTTTAAGCTATGGATATGTTATTGAGAAATGTTACGCATTATTATGTATATTTTCTGTATTTTGATAAAAGGAGGCCGAACCCTGTATGTGATTGGTGGGCATGTGCCACCACACTATATAAGGCCGCCATTTTCTGAATTTTGTATGCTTGACCTGCAAAGGTCAAAATGTTGCATCATGGCAGAATAAAGTCTTTTGAAAAGTTATAATCACCTGGATGGGATGCTGCTCCTTCTTTCTATTGATGGTATTTGTTCCAATTGGGCCATTGGACCAGAACGGGCATCTCCCTATTGAAGTGCTGTCGGCTGATATGTATTGATATTAGGCAGGGAGTTTAGTCATACACTATGTATGTTAACGCTGCTGGGTTGAGGGCACAGGGGACCAGACAGATTCACTTTAACATAAAAATGTCATGTGTCTAAAAAGTTAAAGGAAACTTTTACAGCCACTAATAAACATCAAACATGCAGGAACATCTGTGATTGTGATGTGTAACGTACAACATCTAACCACACAGGAACTCATTTGTATATAGGATTTTTTTTAACTTTATGCAAAATTGTGACATAAACCATAGCAAAAAGTCACAAGCTAGTGTACAGTAAAGGACGGCTCAATAGTATAGCATAGGAGACGTCCCATCATACTGTTCAAGGAATTGTCTACTTTGTGCTGTGAGAGGATCCCAATGACTGGATTATTGCATACATTCTTACTGATCCCGTTACCAAGGAATCTAATTAGGTTGAGCAGATACTTAGTCACATAATGCAGGGGCAATCATTGCCTCCGAATATAAAATGGAATTCCACTATTCCCCTCTTTTAATACTTTTTCAAAGTATATATTTTTTTATTTGCTTCCACAATAAATTACATATAAAAATTGTCATAAAATGCATTAAAAAAAGAAAAAAGTATCATTTTTCAAACTTTTTACACATGAGTTCTGGACATGGAGTCTATTTTCATGGATTTTTTTGTTAGTAGTGCCGTTTGGTCCAACATCCGTTTTTGGTTCACCTATTGAAAAGTCTGATGATTCTTTTCTCTGAAATAGTGAAAAAAAACATTCAACGATTATTATTATGTACAGACTAATAATATGCAGTAAAGAGGAACTCTAGCACTAAACTGTTGAGGGAGGGTGGGGGACGGTGTTGCTGCTTAGATTCCTTGTGGAAAGGAGAACTGGAAAATGCCTTCAGAAAAGAGGACCACTTTGAAAGTGTATTCTTGGGTTCATGGAATCGAGCCACCTACATGGTCCAGTTTTGTTGCTCACTTTTGGTGGTGTACATGTATGGGCACACTGACATAGCCCCATACAGTTATCAGTAATTTGTGGTACAGTCACTCTTCTATAGGATCAGACCAGACTGGTGTCTTGAATTTCACACCGAACCTTTGATGCCCATCACCTTGCTGTTCGTTCACCGGATGTCATTCCTTAGATCGATTCGGTATGTACTATCCAATGTATACTGGGAACACCCCAGAAAACCTGTCATATCCTGGGAGCACCCCAGAAGAAGACCTGCCATATACCAGGAATACCCCAGAAAACCTGCCGTATACCATAAACACCCCAGAAGACCTGCTGTATACTGGGAACACCCCACAAGATCTGCTGAATGACGGAAACAACTCACATGACCTGCTGTATATCATGAACACCCAACAAGTCCTCAGGTATACCGTAAACAACTCACATTATGTGCTTTATACCAGGAACATCCCACGAGACCTGCTGTATACCAGGAACACCCCAAAAGACCTGCTGTATACGAGGAACACCCCACAAGCTCTGCTGTATACCAGGAATGCCCCACAAGACCTTCTATATACCGGGAACATCCCACAAGACCCACTGTATACCAGGAACACCCCACAAGACCTGCTGTATACCAGGAACACTCCACAAGTTCTCAGGTATACCCGAAACAACTCATAAGTCCTGCAGTGGACAGGGAACAGCCCACTAGACCTGCCGTATACCAGGAACACCTCATAAGACCTGCCATATATAGGGAACATTCCACAAGACCTGCTGTATACAGGGAACACCCCACAAGATCTGCCATATATCAGGAACAACCCACAAGACCCGCCGTATACTGGGAACACTCTACAAGACCCGCCGTATACTGGGAAGACCTCACAAGACCTGTTGTATACAGGGAACACCCCACAAGAGCTGCCGTATATCAGGAACACCCCACAAGACCTGCCGTGTGCAGGGAACACCCCACAAGACCTGTCGTATACAGGTAACACCCTACAAGACCTGCCGTATACCAGGAACACCCCATAAGACCTGCCATATATCGGGAACACGCCACAAGACCTGCTGTATACCAGGAACACCCCACAAGGCCTGCCATATACAGGGAACACCCCACAAGACCAGCCGTATACCAGGAGCGCCCTTCAAGCCTTATGGAATACTGGAAATAACCTACATGACCTACCATATACCGGGAACACCCCACAAGACCTTCCATATACTGAGAACACCCTATAAGATCTGATGAATTCTGGGAACACCCCACAACACCTGCCGTATACCATAACCACCCCACAAGACCTGCTGTATACCAGGAACATCTTACAAGACCGCCATATACCAGGAACGCCCCACAAACCCTGAAGTATAAAAAGAACATCTGACAAGACTTGTCGTATACTGGGAACACCCCCAAAGACCCACTGTTTTATAGAGGCACTGATTCATTCATCCAAATATCACATCTTGGCCACGGTGAAAGTCTACCAGATCCTCACACTTACTCATTTTCTCATTTCCAACAAGAACTGACTGATCATTCTCTGCGTAATATATCCCACCCAATAAAGACGCCATTGTCACCTGACAATATTATTCTCTTCACCCTTCCGTGGTTTTAATGTTATGGCTGCTTAGTGTACATTACCAGGGAATTTGTGAATAGTACAGGACTTCACTGACATTCAAAGAAAACAAATGGGAACTATGCTGCTGCCTGCATCCGGTGATTCCTCCCCTGCCAGCAGTGGAGACAATCACTCAGATACTAGTAGCTGCGCCGGTGGAGCCATTCACCTCCACACTGTATTATGCAGGTTGTATTGTAACGAGACGTGCTTTGAAAATCAGAGGATGTGGCTAATGTCTTATTTCCTGAAGCAACGCTTTGAAGCTGCCTCCGTCAGTTCTCTCAGTATGGAAAATAATATTCCCCAAGTGAACAACATCACTGTATCAGTAATATGGGGACTTATAATACGGTCTCGGCTGACATTATATATGCTGCACGGAGATATGGTTGTCACGGCATATGGGGATCCATTTCACTGGTGATCAGTCAGACCCAGCACATTCTTGATGGACAGTCTGGTCCTTCTCCTTATATAGCAGAGAGTCACTGCAAAAAGTAACTGAGAGCCCTGGTATAAATAATTGTCATTCTTCTGGATTCGAACCCTGGATTCTGTGGTCGGCATCTCCTTTCTCTGAGCCACAAGAGATAAACCTTTTCTTTGGGTGTTTCAGTTCTACCGGTTTTGGGTAACAGGTGATTTCAATTTACTCTGTCTGTCCTATCACCTTTCAGGTGCAACATTAAATACCTTCCCCTTCTGGTGTTTCTTGCTGGTGATAGACTTTGTTGTATTCATTCACTTTGCTGTAGATTGCTTTGGTTGCATCTGTTTTGTGTGTGATTCCTTTACTCCTTAAGGAACTGCTACTTTACCAATCCTAGGAGCTGCTAAGGACAATCAGGGTAAGCTGCCATCAAGTGGGGCCGCCACGGCATCACAGAGTGCCAACCGCCATGCTCAGGAAGGGACAGAATAGGGTCAGAAAAGGGTTTTTCCTAAATGTGAACAGGGACCTGTCAGATTCAGGTGTTTGTCTCCCTGGTTTGAACGTTACCTATATGACTGTGCTTTGGCAGTCAAAACATTAATACGGTTTAGTTCCGTATATAGTTGTAACACCCGGTCCCTGTCCTGGCGCAGCGCCCAGGTATGCCACTGTTACATCGGGTCCCCATTCTGGCTCTGCGTCCAGGTCTGCCGCTGCCCCCCGCTGTGGGCACTCACCTCCAGCCTCGGGTCTCATGCTGCTGCTCTACATTCAGGTATCCCTCCTGCATCCACCTCCTGGCGTCCTGTCGGCAGATCTGTAACTAAAACTATTAGGGCACGCACGCCCGCTCTCCTGCCTTCTTAAAGGGACAGCGTGCATTTTTCAAAAAGTGCAATTAACCAATGGCAGCACACTGGCTGCTATTTCTGGCGTCTCCTCCATAGGGAGAGCGCCGGAGCAACGAGTATCAATCATTGCTACATCCGGTTCTCTTGCTAACCTGTCTGCGCTGCGTCTGCAGTCTCTGTGCATTCTCTTATGCTATCTGTCTCCACAGAGTATCAGTATCCTGTGCTCCCTGATTATATCAGCAAGCATCTGGGCGAAAGCCATCCCATTCCGCCAGCAGCGATCCGAGTCCGAGGACTGTGTGAAGGTCATTGGTACCAACTACCTACCAACTACCCGGATCCAGGACCCGTCTCATTACGGACTCTGCTGTAACTACTGTTATCCCTTTTGGCCCCTGTCCGGGGTCTAACTGGAGGTAGCACCTGTGTCCTCCGGGTATTCCATTCTTGCCCTGTCTGAGGGGCTTGACGACGGGTACCCGGGGCTCACTAGTCACGCCCCCTTCGGAGCCCCCCGGACCGTGGTCCCGAGGTTCCACTTTAAAAATAAAAAACGAATGTGAACTTCACCATCTCTGCTTCCGCTTTCATTCGTTAGATTGCTCCGGCCATGGAATCCGCTGGACTCCAGAGGCCTCCGACTATGGAACTGTGCCAAGAGGTGACCCGCTTAAAAGATCAACAGGACAAGATCACGTCTTATCTACGTAATCTGTCCATCCGCATGGATTCTCTGCTGAACCCGGCTGCTCTTGATTCATCTATCAGCACCCAGGTACCTGCTGTCATGGAAAGCAAGGGTCCTCGCCTGGTGGCTCCTCCCCGCTTCCATGGTGATCCCACTGAGTGTACCCTACACTTCGATATCTTGGGGCACATGTTTGTTTCTGACTGTGCCAAAGTGGGATTCATTATGTCACATCTGGCAGGAGAGGCTCTCGCCTGGCTAAACCCGTTATGGAAGAGAGGAGACCCGCTGGTTAATGATCTTCAATCTTTCCTAGAGACTTTTCGCAGGACCTTCGATGAACCTGGCCAGGCCATGTCGACCGCTTCTGCCCAGCTTCGTTTACGCCAAGGAACCCTCACGGTGGCTCAGTATGCTGTTCAGTTCCGTACCCTCTCGTCTGAGTTATCTTGGAACAATGAGGCCTTGCTGGCTACCTTCTGGGAGGGCCTATGTGGAAAAATTAAGGATGAGCTGGCGGGACGGGACAGGCCTACTGTCATGATCACGTGTGTCAGGACGCAGATGATGTCGCAAGGCGAACCCATAACACACGTGACCCTGGATACACCGCCTCCAGTGGGGCGAATTTAAATAATAAAGCGTGCAGGTGGATACGCCGCCTCCACCTGGCGGATTTAAGTATTACACGCCATGCATACATATATCTGGAAACACCGCCTCCAGTAAGGCGCATTTAAATAATAAGGGGGGAACCTGGGTAACTTTAACAATGGTGGGCCCTGCGATAGGGAATGGGAAAATGGAAACCTCCTGCACTCCCCTGAGCCAGTGTCCCCACACTCCTCACATTCCCTAAACAGGCTCCGCACCTGTCGCCGCACGCGTACCTTAACGCCCTTGCTCGCCCTGAGCCTAAACCCTCACTAGGGAATAGGTCGGTGCGGAGACTAATCCCACCACTGCACCAACAACACACATGAGGAAAGAGACAACACAGGGGAAACACCACTTATCTTTGCTCTGTTGCATGCGCTCCTAGCAACAGAGCCCACCACCTGTGTGCATCTTCTCCTCCACCCTGATCCATCACATAACTGGATCCGTCACCACCGTGCAGCCTGGGAGCAGAGTCCATCACCACCCGCAGCAGTCCAGTACACAGAGTCCCAAGATGAGTCCAGCCTCTGCCAAGACTCCAAGCATGCTCGAGTCCAGTTCTCAGCAACCAAGTAGAGCATGCTGAGTGCAACTCTCTTCCAAGTCACCACTCCTCCAAGCCATGCCCGCACTTCCCGCCGACACCACAAACTGCGACTCCACCAAGCCATGCCAGTCCTTCCTGCAGACACCATTAGCTGGCACTCATCCTCTCTGGCTGACTGCGCAGGACTCCTATCCCGCTCCATCCTTCCACCAGGCTCTCCAACAACTCAGAAGGAAATATCACCAGCGGTGAGTGAACCCCCTAAGCACACCTTTATAGGGAGTCACACCTGATCCCTAATTAAGTGAACATTAACCTAAACCTATGGTGCGATACCGCTAACCACCACCGGGGACAGTCAAAACACCTTTGAACTCAACCAAAGTAAAAAAAAGTTCACTTTGTGCTTTTAATACCGCCAGATCCAACACTGGATCATGACACCTACCATCTTGGATGACCGGATTTCTTTGGCGACCCGGATTGACCTGCGTTTTCAGGAGCGTTCCATGGAGATTAAGCGAGACAAGAGGTCCTACCACCTGGACTCTAGTTCTTCCAAAATGGCTACCTCATCCTCTTCTCCCGAAGCTATGGAGGTAGATCGATTAAGTCGGGCCAGCTGCCGCCAGGAGGCGCGTCGCAAAGGCGGAAGCTGTCTATATTGTGGTAGTTCCGAACACCTGATCCGCTCCTGTCCAAAGAAGTCAGGAAACTCCAGTGCCTAGGCTCGGTAGGACAGGCCACTCTAGGTAGAGAACGTTCCTCTCCTTCGTTGCAGATATCGGTCTCCGTGACCTGTGGAGCAATAACATTTTCTGGACTCTGTCTGTTGGATTCCGGAGCCGCCGGGAGTTTTATCCAGCAGACGCTTGTGGATCGTTACCACTTACCAGTTCAGGCTCTTCCCAATCCATTGCGGGTGACTGCTGTCGATGGCCAGCCACTGACCGAACCCGTCCAGTTCCAGACTGAGCCAGTGGAACTCCGGGTAGGTCTTATGCATTCTGAAAGAATCCATTTTTATGTGCACCCTGGTTTGTCTCACCCCTTGCTTTTAGGTTTGCCTTGGTTTCAGAAGCACGAACCAGTCCTTAATTGGAGAACAGGCGAAATTCTACGCTGGGGAGATTCCTGCACGGACCGTTGCTTAACCCGGATAGAACCAGTTTCACCCCCAGTCCAACCTGCTACCGTGCCTGGGTAACCATCCACTTACTGGTCCTTCTCGGATGTCTTCGGGAAAGGAGGCGGAAAATCTTCCTCCCCACAGGTCGTATGACTGTCCAATAGATCTTCTTCCTGGTACATCTCCTCCCCGTGGGAGAGTTTACCCTCTTTCCCAGGCAGAGACTCAGTCTACGTCGGACTACATCCAGGAGAATTTGGCCAGAGGGTTTATTCCGAAAATCATCATATCCGGCAGGAGCAGGCTTCTTCTTCGTGAAGAAAAAGGACGGATCCTTGCGGCCCTGTATCGACTACCGGGGACTGAACCAGATCACGGTAAAAAACAGGTACCCTTTGCCTCTAATTTCAGAACTGTTTGACCGTCTCTGAGGGGCCAAGATCTTCACCAAACTGGATCTCAGAGGTGCCTACAACTTGATCCGAATCAGGGATGGCTGACGAATGGAAAACAGCCTTCAACACCCGTGATGGTCAGTACGAGTACCTGGTAATGCCGTTTGGTCTACGGAATGCACCTGCTGTTTTCCAAGAGTTCGTCAATGACATTTTCAGGAATCTGCTTTACACCTGCGTTGTTGTCTATCTGGACGACATTCTGATTTTTTCCACTGACTTGGTCTCACACCAGAGGCAAGTACGCCTAGTCTTACAGAGGCTCAGGGGGAGCAGACTGTATGCCAAGTTTGAAAAGTGCCTCTTTGAACAATCCTCTTTGCCTTTCCTTGGTTACATTGTTTCCTCCACAGGATTAAAAATGGATCCAGAGAATTTATCGGCTTTACTCAAGTGGCCTTGTCCGTCTGGGCTGAAGGCCATACAGCGATTTCTGGGCTTCGCCAACTACTACAGACAATTCATTCCTAACTTCTCCACCCGAGTGGCGCCCATCTCAGCTCTGACCCGGAAAGGTAAAAGTCCCAAGGATTGGCCTCCTGATGCTGAGAAGGCTTCTGTTTCTCTCAAAAAGGCCTTTGCTGTCGCACCTGTTCTTCATCGTCCTAACTCTATTGAACAATTTTTTCTTGAGGTCGATGGTTCCTTAGTATGTGTGGGAGCTGTACTAACCCAGAAATCGCCCACCAGGTGAATGCACTCCTGTGGATTTTTTCCAAGGTTTTTTCTTCCGCAGAGAGGAATTATTAAAACCTTGTGCTTACCTCCAAACTGCGCAAAGGCTGAATCCTCATCAAGCCCACTGAGCTTTGTTTTTTGCTCGCTTTAATTTTGTTCTTCACTTTCGCCCAGCTGACAAAAATGTCAAAGCAGACGCACTTTCCAGAGCCTTTCTACCTCCTGATCAAGAAGAAGAGCCGCAGCACATCATTGAACCCTCAAGGTTAGTCGCTGTCGCTTCTGCTGATCTTGCCCGGCTTCCCCCTGGGAAAACTTTCGTGTCAGCTTCTGAACGTACTCGTGTCCTTTGGTGGGGGTCACTCATCCAAGTTGGCTGGTGATGCCGGTCAGAGAAAGACTTTGCAACTCATCTCCCGGTACTACTGGTGGCCTACTATGGCTAAGGACATTCAGGAGTACGTCTCAGCCTGTCCTTCCTGTGCCCGTAACAAGACGGCCAAGCACCTACCCGCAGGTAGGCTTCAGCCTCTTCCAATTCCGTCCGCTCCCTGGCAACACATCACGATGGACTTCATCACAGATCTTCCGATCTCATCTGGCTGTTCTGTGGTGTGGGTAGTGGTGGACCGCTTCTCTAAAATGGCTCACTTCATTCCGCTACCCGGTCTTCCAACTGCTCCTGAGTTGGCGGATCTGTTCATCTGGCACATCTTCCGTCTCCATGGTTTCCCTATCCACCTCTTGTCCGACAGAGGAGTCCAGTTCACCTCAAAATTCTGGAGAGCAGTTTGTAAACTGGTAAAAATTGAACTAGATTTTTCCTCAGCATACCATCCCCAGTCCAGTGGACAAGTGGAGAGGACAAATCAAATCCTGGCTGGATTCCTGCGTCACTTTGTCAACGCGCATCATGACGACTGGGTAGACTTACTTTCCTGGGCTGAATTTTCCTACAACAACCAAGTAAGTGAATCTTGTGGAAAGTCTCCCTTTCAGATTGTCTTTGGACTGCAACCCGGAATACCTCTTCCCATCTCCAGATCATCTGGCGTTCCGGCTGCCGATACGTTCTCCGAAGATTTTTCTAAGGTCTGGAGGGACACCAAAACTGCTCTGGAGAAAGCCTCCCAGCGTATGAAAAGGCATGCGGACAAGAGATGTTTGGATGCGCCTATCTTTCGCCCAGGAGACAAGGTATGGCTCTCTTCAAAGTACTGTATATCCGTTTAAAGATGCCATCCTATAAATTGGGTCCCCGGTTTATCGGACCATTTGAGATCTTGAGACAAATCAATCCATGCTCTTACAAGCTGAAGTTGCCTACTTCCCTACGTGCGCTTAACTCCTTTCATGTTTCTCTCCTCAGGCCAGTAGTTTTGAGCCTCTTCTTCAAGGATCCGGGTACCACTCCTGACCCTGTCTCGGAGGATGATGTTTTTGAGGTAAAACATATCCTGGCTGTAAAAAAAGTAAGGGGTAATACCTACTACCTGGTGGACTGGAAGGGTTTTGGTCCTGAGGAGAGATCTTGGGAGCCTAGAGAGAACATCCAGGCTCCTCTTCTCCTTAAAAGAAAAGGTTCTACGCAGGCTTGAAGAAGAGGGGGATACTGTAACACCCGGTCCCTGTCCTGGCGCGGCGCCCAGGTCTGCCACTGTTACACCTGGTCCCCATCCTGGCGCTGTGTCCAGGTCTGCCGCTGCCCCCCGCTCTGAGCACTCACCTCCAGCCTCGCGCGCTGTCCTTAGGCAGCAGCCGGCCTCCTCTGGGTCTCATGCTGCTGCTCTACATACAGGTCTCCCTCTTGCCTCCACCTCTTGTCGGCAGAACTGTAACTAAAACTATTAGGGCATGCCCGCCTGCTCTCCTGCCTTCTTAAATTGACAGCGTGCATTTTTCAAAAAGTGCAATTAACCAATGGCAGCGCACTGGCTGCTATTTCTGGCCTCTCCGGGAGAGTGCCGGAGCAACGAGTATCAATCATTGCACACATAGGGAAGTAGGAAACTTCAGCTTGTAAGAGACTGGATTAGTTTGTCTCAAGATCTCATCGTCATGATCAGTCGTCAGGACAGGCTGAGACGTACTCCTGAATGTCCTTAGCCATAGTAGGCCACCATTAGTACCAGGAGATGAGTTGCAGAGTCTTTCTCTGACCGGCGTGACCAGCCAACTTGGATGAGTGACCCCACCGAAGGACACGAGTACATTCAGAAGCTGACACGAAAGTTTTCCCAGGGGGAAGCCGGGCAAGATCAGCAGAAGCGACAGTGACTAACTTTGAGGGTTCAATGATGTGCTGCGGTTCTTCTTGATCAGGAGGTAGGAAGGCTCTGGAAAGTGCATCTGCTTCGACATTTTTGTCAGCTGGGCAAAAATGAAGAACAAAATTAAAGCGAGCAAAAAACAAAGCCCAGCGGGATAGACGAGGATTCAGCCTTTGCGCAGTTTGGAGGTAAGCAAGGTTTTTGTGATCGGTGTATATGATACCTGATGAAGAGCTCCTTCTAGAAGATGCCTCCACTCCTGCAGAGCCAATTTGATAGCCAACAATTCCCAATCTCCAACGGAATAATTCCTCTCTGCGGAAGAAAAAACCTTGGAAAAAACCACAGGAGTGCATTCGCCCGGTGGGCGATTTCTGGGTTAGTACGGCTCCCGCACCTACTGAGGAAGCATTGACCTCAAGAAAAAATTGTTCATTAGAGTTAGGACGATGAAGAACAGGTGCAACAGCAAAGGTCTTTTTGAGAGAAACAAATGCCTCCTGAGCATCAGGAGGCCAATCTTTGGGATTTGTACCTTTCCAGGTCAGAGCTGAGATGGGCGCCACTCGGGTGGAGAAGTTAGGAATGAATTGTCTGTAGTAGTTGGCGAAGCCCAGAAATCGCTGTATGGCATTCAGCCCAGACGGACGAGGCCACTTGAGTACAGCCGATAACTTCTCTGGATCCATTTTTAATCCTGTGGAGGAAACAATGTAACCAAGGAAAGGCAAAGAGGATTGTTCAAAGAGGCACTTTTCAAACTTGGCATACAGTCTGTTCTCTGTAAGCCTCTGTAAGACTAGGCGTACTTGCCTCCGGTGCGAGACCAAGTCAGTGGAAAAAATCAGAATGTCGTCCAGATAGACAACAACACAGGTGTAAAGCAGATTCCTGAAAATGTCATTGACGAACTCTTGGAAAACAGCGGGTGCATTGCTTAGACCAAACGGCATTACCAAGTACTCGTAGTTACCATCACGGGTGTTGAAGGCTGTTTTCCATTTGTCGCAATCCCTGATTCGGATCAAGTTGTAGGCACCTCTGAGATCCAGTTTGGTGAAGATCTTGGCCCCTCAGAGACGGTCAAACAGTTCTGAAATTAGAGGCAAAGGGTACCTGTTTTTTACCGTGATCTGGTTCAGTTCCCGGTAGTCGATACAGGGCCACAAGGATCCGTCCTTTTTCTTCACGAAGAAGAAGCCTGCTCCTGCCGGATATGATGATTTTCAGATAAACCCTCTGGCCAAATTCTCCTGGATGTAGTCCGACATAGCCTGAGTCTCTGCCTGGTAAAGAGGTTAAACTCTCCCACGGGGAGGAGATGTACCAGGAAGAAGATCTATTGGACAGTCATACGACCTTTGGGGAGGAAGTTTTTCAGCCTCCTTTTTCCCAAAGACATCCGAGAAGGACCAGTAAGCGGATGGTAACCCAGGCAGGGTAGCAGGTTGGACTGGGGGTGAAACTGGTTCTATCCGGGTTAAGCAACGGTCCGTGCAGGAATCTCCCCAACGTAGAATTTCGCGTGTTCTCCAATTAAGGACTGGTTCGTGTTTCTGAAACCAAGGCAAACCTAAAAGCAAGGGGTGAGACAAACCCGGGTACACATGAACACGGATTCTTTCAGAATGCATAAGACCTACCCGGAGTTCCACTGGCTCAGTCTGGAACTGGACGGGTTCAGTCAGTGGCTGGCCATCGGCACCGGTCACCCGCTACGGTTTAGGGAGAGCCTGAACTGGTAAGTGGTAACGATCCACAAGCGTCTGCTGGATAAAACTCCCGGCAGCTCCGTAATCCAACAGACAGAGTCCAGAAAATGTTATTGCTCCACAGGTCACGGAGACCGAGATCTGCAACGAAGAAGAGGAACATTCTCTACCTAGGGTGGCCTCTCCTACCGAGCCTAGCCACAGGAGTTTCCCAACTTCTTTGGACAGGAGCGGATCAGGTGTTCGGAACTACCACAATATAGACAGTTTTCATCTTTGCGGCGCGCCTCCTGGCGGTGGCTGGCCAGACTTAGTCGATCTACCGCCATAGCTTTGGGAGAAGAGGATGAGGTAGCCATTTTGGAAGAACTAGAGTCCAGGTGGTAGGACCTCTTGTCTCGCTTAATCTCCATGGAACGCTCCTGAAAATGCAGGTCAATCCGGGTTGCCAAGGAAATCAGGTCATCCAAGATGGTAGGCCTGTCCTGTCCCGCCAGATCATCCTTAATTTTTCCAGATTGGCCCTCCCAGAAGGTAGCCAGCAAGGCCTCATTGTTCCAAGATAACTCAGACGAGAGGGTACGGAACTGAACAGCATACTGAGCCACCGTGAGGGTTCCTTGGCGTAAACGAAGCAGGGCAGAAGCGGTCGACGTGGCCCGGCCAGGTTCATCGAAGGTCCTGCGAAAAGTCTCTAGGAAGAATTGAAGATCATTAACCAGCGGGTCTCCTCTCTCCCATAACGGGTTTAGCCAGTTTAGCCAGGCGGGAGCCTCTCCTGCCAGATGTGACATAATGAAGCCCACTTTGGCACGGTCAGAAACAAACATGTGCCCCAAGATTTCGAAATGTAGGGTACACTGATTGAGAAAACCCCGATACTGAGTGGGATCACCATGGAAGCGGGGAGGAGCCGCCAGGTGAGGACCCTTGCTTGCCGTGACAGCAGGTACCTGGGTGCTGATAGATGAATCAGGAGCAGCCGGGTTCAGCAGAGAATCCATGCGGGTGGACAGGTTACGTAGATAAGACGTGATCTTGTCCTGTTGATCTTTTAAGCGGGTCACCTCTTGGCACAGCTCCATAGTCAGAGGCCTCTGGGGTCCAGCAGATTCCATGGCCGGAGCAATCTGTAACGAATGGAAGTGGAGGCAGAGATGGTGAAGTTCACATCCGTTTTTTATTTTTAAAGTGGAACCTCGGGACCACGGTCTGGAGGGCTCCGAAGGGGGCGTGACTAGTGAGCCCCGGGTACCCATCGTAAAGCCCCTCAGACAGGGCCAGAATGGAATACCCAGAGGACACAGGTGCTACCTCCAGTTAGACCCCGGACACGTGGCAGCTGTCCCAGCGGGATCAAAAGGGATAACAGTAGTTACAGCAGAGTCTGTAATGAGACGGGTCCTGGATCCGGGTAGTTGGTAGGTAGTTGGTTCCAGTGACCTTCACACAGTCCTCGGACTCGGATGGCTGTTGGCGGAACGGGATGGCTTTCGCCCAGATGGTTGCTGATATAATCAGGGAGCACAGGATACTGATACTCTGTGGAGACAGATAGCATTAGAGAATGCACAGAGACTGCAGACGCAGCGCAGACAGGTTAGCAAGAGAACCGGATGTAGCAATGATTGATACTCGTTGCTCCGGCGCTCTCCCTATGGAGTAGAGGCCAGAAATAGCAGCCAGTGCGCTGCCATTGGTTAATTGCACTTTTTGAAAAATGCACGCTGTCCCTTTAAGAAGGCAGGAGAGCGGGCGGGCGTGCCCTAATTGCTATAGTTACAGATCTGCCGACAGGACGCCAGGAGGTGGATGCAGGAGGGAGACTGAACGTAGAGCAGCAGCATGAGACCCAGAGGAGGCCGGGTGCTGCCTAAGGATAGCGTGCGAGGCTGGAGGTGAGTGCCCAGAGCGGGGGGCAGTGGCAGACCTGGACGCAGCACCAGGATGGGGACCAGGTGTAACGGTGGCAGACCTTGGCGCCGCGCCAGGACAGGGACCGGGTGTTACAGTCAGTATTGTCTTTTGCTTCATCCCCTGCCCAGGAGATGTGGTATGCTCCGTACATGGTCAGACACAGACAGTTTTTAAAATTAACTTTCGTTTGTGGGAAAACCCATTAATGTGACCGGCTTCCTCTGCCTGTAGGCACGTCGCGCATCTGCCGCCGGGATCAGCCGAATGATTCCCTGCACCTGCGTGGAATTCGCGCAGGCGCAGTAAATCAGACCGCTGCCATCCTTGTGCAGACAGATAGCGGCAGTCACATTAAAACTGCGCATACGCTCCTCCTGTACAAGGATGGAGGCGGTCAGTGAATCATTCAACTGATCCTGGCGGCGGCGTGTTTGCGACGGTGTTCCGCTGGTGTTACCAAGCAAGAGGCTGTGTACGGCATATACAGTGTGTGTGTGTGTGTGAGTGTGTGTGGTGCATATGGCATATACAGTGTGTGTGGTGCGTATGGCGTATACAGTGCATGTGGTGCATACAGCTTATACAGTGTGTGTGTACGGTGTATACAGCATGTGTGTGTGTGTGGTACGTACGGCGTTTACAGTATGTGTGTGTGGTGCGTACATCGTATACAGTGTGTGTGTGTTGCGTATGGCATATACAGTGTGTGTGCATGTGTGTATGGTGCAACGGTGTTCCGCTTGTGGTAACGCGCAAGAGGCTGGTACCACCAGCAGTTTCCATATTGAGACACCCATCACTTGTGTGTCCCAATATGGCGGTCGGTGAACTTCCGCTGCTTGGAATTCTGGGATCCGGACACATCTGGACGGAACAGGATGTGAAGACATTACAAGGTAATTATATATTAGATTAGGGCAGCATGTTACTTACACACTCTGGTCTCCTCATTGCTTATATTCTGTGATTGAGCATCGTCTCTGCAAGGACCAGCCAACTCATACACCGATGAAAAAGGCTGGTTATTAGATGCAACAGCATATGCGCTTCGATTCTTAAAAATGTAAGAAAAAACAGAGAAACAAAGATGAAAATATAAGGACAGTTGCACTTGTTTTGCTGCCTCTTTCCTTGGCTACTTTCTTTGGCGCATAGGCAGCCATCTCTCCCTTCTCTTATTTTCTATTTAGGTGCGTGTCAAGGAGGTGTGAACCCCATCTTAGGCTACTTTCACACTTCAGGTTTTCGGCGTCAGGCGCGATCCGGCGTCGTGCCGGAACGCCGGATCCGGCAAATGTTTAGTAAAACCGGATGTGACGGACCCGGTTTTCTGCCAGATCCGTCTTTTTCTTGACAGACAAAACCGGATCCGTCTCATCCGGTTCATCCGTTTTTCTATCCGTTTTTCGACGGATTACGCCGGATCCGGTTTTTAAAATTGACCCTTGTGGCCTTCCGAACGGGATTGGCTACTGGAAAACTATATATAGCATGTTCCTACAGCCCTTCTTTGACAGGTTGTAGAGGAGAAAGTGCAGGTTGGAGAGAAGAGCAAGTTACTGGCGAAGATGGATGTTGTCATTGGAAATATTTTGAAGAATTTGGCGGATTTTATAGCGGAGGCGAATCGTTTGAGGTTGATTGTTCTTTAGAAGGAGAGAGCGAGACAGCAGCGCATCAGGCATCGTAGACGACGTTTGTGGATCCACCCCATCACAGCCAAGAGAATGACGCGTGGGGTCTATTCTACACTCTGCATGGACCTTCGACGAAACCCGGATACATTTTTTGGATATGTTAGGATGAAAATGGAGAATTTTGATTACTTGGTGGAGCGCATTGCACGCCTCATAAGAAAAGCGGACACCTATTGCCGCTTCTCTGTTTCACCTGCAGAGCGTCTGATGGTGACTTTAAGGTAAGCCACATTTATTGGATGTGATCGCATCAGAGCACACTTTCACTGCAATCTTGTTGGTGGTAGTTTGTATCTCCAAGTGTTATAGCTCAGTTTTGGTATGTAATGCTGTGATTTAAAACTAATTTATTGTTTTTTAATTCCCCACAGATTTCTTGCAACTGGAGAATCCCTTTCGTCACTGCATTTCCAGTACAGACTCGGGATTTCCACCATATCTGGAATAGTGAAGTACACATGCCGTGCACTGTGGGACTCCTTAGCTGAAGAGTTTTTACCAGAGCCCACAACAGAGAGGTGGATTGAAATTGCTGACAAGTTTCAACAGATATGTCAATTTCCCAACTGCTTGGGCGCTGTGGACGGGAAACATATCCGCATTGTAAAGCCAGCTGGATCGGGATCGGAATATTTCAATTACAAGAAATATTTTTCAATTGTCCTCATGGCCATCGCTGATGCGGAATACAAATTTATTGCGGTTGATATTGGGGCCTATGGCCGCTCCAATGACTCTCAAGTTTTCAAACTGTCTGCCATGGGGCGTAAACTGTATGGAAACACCTTCCAGTTCCCACCACCTAGACCGCTGCCGCAAACATCTGGTCCACCTATGCCATTTGTCTGTGTAGGGGATGAAGCCTTCCAGCTGTCAGAACACCTTTTGAAACTGTACTCTAGCAGAGGATTGACAAGACCAAAACGCATTTTTAATTACCGCCTCACAAGAGCAAGAAGAATGGTTGAATGTACCTTTGGTATTCTGACAGCCAAATGGCGGGTCCTATTGACTGCGATCAACCTCAAGACAGAAACTGTGGACGAGGTGATCAAAGCATGCGTAGTACTCCACAATTTTGTTATCTGCAAGGAACCCATTTCCATTGAGGACACCTCTGAAGAAACCACCTTGCAAGATTACCATGACATTACCACTAGAAGTTCTGTGACGGTTTCAGTAATGAGGGACAATTTTGCACTATACTTTATGTCACCTCAAGGCAGAGTACACTGGCAGGATGACAGAGTGTGAAAGATTTGTGCCCAACCAAACTTGTGTACCTTCTGTACCAACAGTATATACCTTTGCCAACCAAAGTTGGCTATCTTGTCATGGTCTCTATTTTTAGCTTTAGGCCACAGGTGTGTACCTGGTTGTGTTTTATGCAAAGTATTTCACCTTTTAACAAAAGTTGTGTACATCGTTATGAAATCACCAACAATAAACACAACTTTTTAGGTGAAATACTTTGCTTCAAACACAACCAGGAACACAACTGTGGCAAAAAGCTAAAATTTACCCACAGTTATATACCTAGTTTTGAATACCATTTCACCTTTTAAATACCCTGTATTTAACCTTTTTCACCGCAGAAAGAAATGACAGACAACCAGTGTAAAATAATTTAACTTTTATTGAAAAATGTTTTTTTTAGTAAACTTTTTTAAAATTTTAATAAACTTGTTTAATAAAGCTTTGAAACCATAAAACTGGTCATTTTTATTTAAATACACACATTATAAATCTGTGTAGTGTGTGGTGGAAATACTGCTGGAGGGGCTGCGGGACACTTCGACACTGGGAGTGTGGAGAGAGGACTGGGATCGTGGTGGGGAAGGAACAGTTAGAGGTGAAGGTGTGGAAAAAACTACAGAATGGGTGGACATGTGGGAAGCAGAAGAGGTGGTGGGTGGTGGAGTGGAGGGTTGGGCAGGGACTGTAGGAGCAGATGATGTTGATGGCAAGTTGTATGGGGAAGGAGTTTGGTACGGGGCAGGTTGCTGGAAGTGGGGAGATGTCTGGTACGGGGCAGGTTGCTGAAAGTGGGGAGATGTCTGGTACGGGGCAGGTTGCTGGAAGTGGGGAGATGTCTGGTACGGGGCAGGTTGCTGGAAGTGGGGAGATGTCTGGTACGGGGCAGGTTGCTGGAAGTGGGGAGATGTCTGGTACTGGGGAGGTTGCTGGTACTGGGGAGTTTGCAGGTACTGGGGAGGTTGCTGGTACTGGGGAGGTTGCTGGTACTGGGGAGGTTGCTGGTACTGGGGAGGTTGCTGGTGCTGGGGAGGTGGATGGTGCTGGGGAGGTGGATGGTGCTGGGGAGGTGGATGGTATGTAATAGGAGGGGGAGGATGGAAAGTGGCTGGAGGGGGTGTAGATGTAATAGGAGGGGGAGGATGGAAAGTGGCTGGAGGGGGTGTAGATGTAATAGGAGGGGGAGGATGGAAAGTGGCTGGAGGGGGTGCAGGTGGAGGAACTACTGTGGTGGGAGGAGGAGGTTGGGAGGTAACTTGCTGGAGAGCAGCGTGGCATGAATGCATTACACGCATCTGCTGGGCAGGAGAGAGCGTTTCCATGCGCTCCACAACAGACCTGAAAAAGGTGTGGTTTGGCGAAGATCTTGCTTCTGAATGCATGGTTTGCAGAAGTGTCTTCACCTCCAGAATGCTGGAGTTGATCTGCTGATAGCCTGCGGAGATTTGCTCTGACAAGACTTTTAGACAGTTCTGGAAAGATGCATTCAGATGCAAGAACTCTGGCGCATAAGTCTTTTCCTGACCCCTCTGCCGCTGCCGCCCAGTACCCGCAGGTGTACTAGAGGTGGCAGGGGCAGAAGGGTGGGGTAAAGGGAAAGCGATCTCCTCACCAGCAGCTTCATGTAATGTAGGCGGCCACGATGCTCCTGTGCTGGTGGATGGGACAGATGGGTCGAATGTGTGGGAAGGCTGGGAAGGTGCAGATGTACCGGGGCGGTCGAAGTGTCCCTCGGTGCCGGTCTCCTCAGGGATCGCCTCAGAAGGGTCCAATAGTGCAGGCTCCCGAGTGCTGCTCACCGTGCTGTGGAATAAAGAGAAAAAAAAACAATTAAAATAGTGACATGGTATGGCCCTGGCTGAAAAAAAAAAGTTACATCTAAACATTTTTTTGTCACTTGTGGTGTGTAATATTTACCTTCTGGTGAGCATTGTCTCCCGGAGGAACGACAGGGCTCGTGCGTACTTGTACTTGCTCCTGCGTCCTCCAGATCCACTCGGGGCCCGCATCTCTTTATTGAACTCCTTCTTGAAACGATCCCTCACAGACCGCCACCGCTTCACAATTCTCTCCCCTGAAACGAGAAAGGACAAAGTGGTTAGTATACAACATCAGTGTTTCCCAAACTCCAGTCCTCATGGTCCCCGGGGGTCATGTTTTCAGGATTTCCAAAGTAAATAGAAATCCTGAACACATGATCCGTGGGGACCACGAGGACTGGAGTTCGGGAAACACTGGTTTAAATCAAGCAACCGGTACTGTATATACTTACGCTCTTTAATCTGGGCCCGAGCTTCGAGGTCCTCCCAGCGGTCCACAAGGAGCGAACAGATTTCCTCCCAGAGTCGTCGGGTAACGATCAGGTCAGCGTGGCGTCGGTCAGCCATATTCCAGAGCGGCTCCCTTTCTCTGACGAGATCGATGAGGCGGTCCACATCAATCCCTCCATCCTCACCGTCAGAGTCGGGAGCACGCTGTGAAGGCTGTTAAAGAAAAAGACAAAAATAACATAATTAGCCTCCACAAAAGAAATGAAATAAAAAGTGCAAAAAAAACAAAGCAAAAATATTTATACTTACACGCTGGTGACCACCGCGTTGCTGTCGCCGACGACCCTGGGAGGCACTGCGAGGACCTCTTGGCCGAGCACCAGATTGGGAAGACTAGAGAAGAAAACAAAAAATGTTATGTCTTTGGATGTAGGCATTTGTTTGCTGTGTGTGGTCTGCAGAACATTGTTTTCTATGTGTTGTGTGTAGTGTGATGTTGTGTTTCTGCGTTTGATGCAAAAAACTTACCAATTGTGAGCCCACTCCAAGTGTCTGTCCACCCCTTCCTTCTTCTTCTGGGAGCTCCTCTTCATCTTGTGATTCCTGTTTTGAAATAAAAGGCAATGAATACACATATATTACAGAGATGATGGATTTTGGAAATAAAAACTTACCGTCAAACGCTGACGATGCGAGGGAGGGCTCCCAGAAGATGTGCTGTCTTCCTCATGGCCAGACTCCATGGCTGTGGGTGGTGTTTCTGCTGCTGCCATTGCTGCTGCTGCTGCTGCATCTATTGGGCGGCTGTTGAATAAAGAGAAACAAAGGGCCAATGAATATCTTGATATTCCATAGCCCTAGTTTGGAGGAATGGGGGATTTGATAATTACCGTCTCTCATCTGCTGCTGGACTCCCCTCCCGTTGTTCAGCATGCTGCTCCTTTTGGGGTGGTGCTGATGGTGCTGCTGCTGCAGATGTCTGCTGCCTTCTCCTGCTCCTGGTTCTTGGCTTGGGTGGCATGTTGGGTGTGGCTGAGGGTCCCATTGTCTTGCTTTTATATATGTCCTGTGGGCAGAGCTACTGAGCATGCTCAGATCAAAGAAACCGGATCCGGCCGCCGGATCCGGCCGTCGCCGGATCCGGCGCATTGCGGCGCTCATAGGCTTTCATTGTATGAAAAAGCCGGACACGCCGGATTCGGCGTGTCCGGCTTTTTCGACGGATACAAAAAGCGTTACAGTCACCGTTTTTTCCAGACGCCGGATCGCGTCACATTGCCGGATCCGGCGAAAATCGGATGAAACGCATGGCCATCCGGCTCGATCCGGCTCTAATGCAAGTCAATGGGGGGGAAACCGGATCCGGCATTGCATTTCGACGGATCCGGTTTTAGTCAAAAGCGCCGGATCGCGCCTGAAGCCGAAAACCTGATGTGTGAAAGAGGACTAAGGGACATAAATATACAAGGTGGGACAAGCCTTGACTTAGGAAAGTCTGACTGACGGCTTCACTGTAATGACCCCTCCCAAAACCCACACTTACCCCTTCTTAACTTAAATAAGACACGACTGCGTGACATTGGATGTAAAAGGCCACAGCAGCCCCGTTTATTAACACCAAACAAGCAATAACATTTTATCCATAAACGTAGAAATATTCCATAAACATAACCACAAGCAAAAGGAGGGGGGGTAAATGAAGAGTCCATTGTACATGATTGCAACACCAGCTCCACCACGTGCCCTCAGCCGCACCACACCGGCTCGAGGACACCCAGCCGAGTGTTGCAAAACCCATTGTACATGATTGCAACACCAGCTCCACCACGTGCCCTCAGCCGCACCACACCGGCTCGAGGACACCCAGCCGAGTGTTGCCCAACCAATGTCCTGCTGGGACCCAGCCCAGCAGGGACCCACGTTAACATGCCCCGCTGTGACCGAGCACAGCAGGGTCCCACGTTAACATGTCCCGCTGTGACCCAGCACAGCTGGGACCCACCTTAACCAAGTATACCATTGCACCACCAGGGGTAACCCGCTCCTGCACTGGGTTCACCCCCCCCCGCTCTTTGTGCAATCCACCGACTTCAAATACCCCCCTCCTTTCCGCCGAGTGCTGCGACAACGTCAAACCTCTTCTTCTCTTCACCATGTCGATCTCCAGAAGATCCTAACATTAGGGCGGGAGGGCGGGACGATTCCGGACGTTGCAAGGTAAGGAATGACCATCCCCCCACAGTTCTGCCCTATATATCCATCCCACTACTGACCACTCCCTGCCAACTTACATTGCACAATAAGCCCCATAGCTCCAACCCACACCTTCCCCACAAGCACAAAGCACTACTGACCACTCCCTGCCAACTCACATTGCACCATAAGCCCCATAGCTCCAACCCACACCTTCCCCACAAACACAAAAGCACTACACCTTACCCTTCACTAACCCTCAGGCCTAGCATCCCTCCTTAGTCATGTGCGCCCTCCCTGTAGCCCCTTTGGGGCAGGCGTCCGGGCTTGCCTTGACTTCGGAAAGTCTGACTGACGGCTTCACTGTAATGACCCCTCCCAAAACCCACACTTACCCCTTCTTAACTTAAATAAGACACGACTGCGTGACATTGGATGTAAAAGGCCACAGCAGCCCCGTTTATTAACACCAAACAAGCAATAACATTTTATCCATAAACGTAGAAATATTCCATAAACATAACCACAAGCAAAAGGAGGGGGGGTAAATGAAGAGTCCATTGTACATGATTGCAACACCAGCTCCACCACGTGCCCTCAGCCGCACCACACCGGCTCGAGGACACCCAGCCGAGTGTTGCAAAACCCATTGTACATGATTGCAACACCAGCTCCACCACGTGCCCTCAGCCGCACCACACCGGCTCGAGGACACCCAGCCGAGTGTTGCCCAACCAATGTCCTGCTGGGACCCAGCCCAGCAGGGACCCACGTTAACATGCCCCGCTGTGACCGAGCACAGCAGGGTCCCACGTTAACATGTCCCGCTGTGACCCAGCACAGCTGGGACCCACCTTAACCAAGTATACCATTGCACCACCAGGGGTAACCCGCTCCTGCACTGGGTTCACCCCCCCGCTCTTTGTGCAATCCACCGACTTCAAATACCCCCCTCCTTTCCGCCACTGCGAGCACGTATGACACCTTGTACGTGCGAGTACCACCACCAAAAACCCAACCCGAGCCGACTCTGCGGCTCGAGTAACCAATGTTTCTGTACCAAGACCAATCAATCAAAACTGATCCCCATTAGACCTCACAATGCCAACCTACACCAAAATACCAGTACAACAAGGTCAGCCACACCCAAGACCTGCAACTAGCCAACCGCATCGTCCAATCCTATGCACCGCCTGCGCGACCAGTCCCCAACCTGAGCCGCCGCCTCTGCCTCGTTGAGACCGCAACATTGCAGGCGCCTCCGAAAATTATACTTCACCTAATAATTGATCAAAGCCAACCATTATTGCCGTGAACAAAAGAACCTACATTGGTTCCCCAAACCTCCGATAGATTCTTGAAAATGTGCCCAGTAAAACCCACTATGTAGTCATTCCAAACAGGAGCCCCTATGGACACCAACATGAGCACGGCTCCCAGGCAGAAAATTGCACTCCACCTGATAATAATCAAAGCCAACCATTATAGACGTAACAACAGAACCTACACTGGTTCCCCAACCTCCGACAGATTCTTGAAAAACGTGCCCCACTATATAGTCATGAACAACAACACGAGCATGGCTCCCAGGCAGGAGCATTCAGGCCCGATGTCTCAGATCAAACTCCTTGACGCCCCAGCGACCAAGTCTCCACCACACACGTGCAGTACCAAAACGCTGTTGGTCCCGTCAACCCTGCGTGATAGCATCTATCTTAAAATATCCACCCAACTAGAAAACATAAACCAATCCACCCCGTAATCACCACGACCCGGAACGAATTAATTGTGTGCATCACCCGTGCACTTCGAACCCAGAATCACAACACTATTGTTGCCACCCTCTTACCAAAAGTGAGATGTACTCCGCACCCATTCCCCGCTGAACTGCAGATTCGACACTACTCACAAAAGAAAGAAAAGCGACTCCACACCACCTGAAGTCCAGGAAAACTCAGACACACATCACGTCTCCCGAAAACCCCAGACACCATAAACCCGGGCCATCCGTCAAAACATTGCACTCACCGGTGCCCGATGCTTGTCCACCACTCAGCCTTAAAGCACCGCAAAAAGCACCCCCAAACGGAGCACAGCCCCAGATGATTACCAGGTCCTTAGAATCATTAAAAGTCAATGCACATCGCACTAGCTTCCCCTGCCACAGCGTACCTCCAGCCCAACATTAATGAAAGTAATGTTATAGCTGCAACCTGCTAACCCACTACCTAAAGTACACCTCCCCCGCAGCAGCGCTGCGCCACAACCGTGTCCCCATAATACCAGCTGGTCCTGACAAGTGCGCATAACGGAATAAATGACATAGCCATGTATTGCCGGACGGGCTACACCCATGCGGGAGACCATTCACACGGCCATCGAAACAACATGTCCTGCCTCATGCTCTATACAGAATTCCTGACAAATGGAACAACACCCGCTGGATAAACAAACCGTTCACCAACCAGGACCCCCGAGACCAGTAAAGCACACGCTGGGTTACCCAACTCAAATGTTGCATCATCCTTGCGCAACACTTCACCCTGGCCCCCCCATCCGGGGGCACCCAAAAAGAAAAGACTCTAAGGAGAGCTGTATACCCAGAAGGCAAAGCAGGACCAGCTGCACCCACAATAAACCTCCTAGCCCATTGTAACGAAAAACTATCCACTCTGTATAATAAACTCCTACGCAGCTACAATCAACGGCTGTAACAAATACCACCCGATACAGTCTGCCAAAAGCTCAATCGGCAACCCTAAAGAACCGCAGTGAGAACCACCAGTCCTTACGTACAAAAGTTGTTAAAACTGCCCCAGGGCAGCCACGACCAGCAAATTACCGTAAGAACGCCATATGACTGCAGATCATGCAAAAACCCCCAGTGGATCGTAGCCCCACGTATTCAATAACCAAAATCAACCCCCCAAAACAGCAGCGCAATATACACGGGAACCTAATAACGACCCCCGACCTGACACGATGTACTCGTTAACCTAACCTGACTTAGACATAGGGCCCCAGGTGAATCAAACACTTTGACTTATCCAAACACATGATAACCGCAACAACGCCCTGAGCATGAAGAAACCCATAGTAGTCAAGGGTTGGACCATGAACAGAAATAAGCACACCACCTTCCCTAATACCAGATAGTAGTTCCAGGTTGGACCATGAACAGAAAATAAGCACTGCACCATACCTAATACCAGATAATCCCCGACTACCACACAGAAACCAAACCACGGACCTCAACAACCGGACATTGACCAACCATAACCCCAGCTCCACGCCATATCTACGTATCCCCAGAAATTAACCAGGAAAACAAATCCGGTAAAAGGTCAACTCCAAGCCCCCCGGGGGAAATGTCATCCATTGCTGCCAGAAAGGCAGGTTCCCGAAAGATCTGCCGTCCCAAGCATCTCGACCTCACCAGAACGTCTGCCGCAACAAAACAAAATGCCCCTAGTGAACATGAAAACCCTTAGTACACTCAAAGCCCCTATTGGAGAACCGAATCCGGCATATAAATAAAACACACCCTAATGAAAACTCGACCACCTACCCCCTCACCTCTGACCAGCAATAGAACACACCCCACTGTAACGTGAAAGATTAAGCCGCCCGATGCACTACCCAAACAGATCACCACGTCAGTGAACTGCCATCCAACCAATATCAAATACTTGGCGCGGCGATAATCCTCCAGCCCAAAGACCCCATGCCTATAACAATAAACCATAAAACTGGCATGGATATGGCTATCCACCACCGCTCTGCCAATATCCGTATCACCACCTGAATTACTCACAAACCGCCATGGAATCACCACCAGTCATACACAAACACCCAGAGAATGCAAGCACAATTATACTAACCAAAATAAAATGATGTCGTCACCTATAGATATACCCACTATCATAAAAGCAAACTAGCATGAAATTAAAAAATACCTCCCAACACTCATGAAGTGCACAAAACAGCCTCCTGGACCACAAAGCAACCATTCCCTCACAGATTCGAACGCTGTCCACATGGACCAGCCGCGCATCTTTCCGAACCCCCAGACAAACACCCGAAACCATACGTAGCAACACCCATCCCAACCAATATAATGTAGACATTAATAAAGGTTTAAGTGAGCCTTACTTACTAGGCTGACTCCGCGGAACCCCACGGAACAGCCGTCACGTATCCTCCGCGTCGAGCACCGCAACTGCGATCTTCTCCATGGATCTACGCCGACTGCAGCCCTCCTGGGCCGCAGCGCCAGCGCCCAGACCGACTGTCCGTCCGGGAACGCATGGCAAAAAGTCACTGGTTCGGAGCCTCAAACAGGGGGGGGGGGAGGTTGGCGCTCCAGCCGCAGGCAACACCTCCTGAATCTGGCACCCAACGCCGGGGGAACGCGACGCCGGACCACATGACCTGTGGCCCCTGGCAGCTGAAGGGTGGCCACATGACCGAGCCACCGCCCGCTTCCCCCCAGCGCCGCGAGAAAGGAAATGAGGCTGGTGAAGTCACACACCACCTCGCCACCGGGCTCCTTGCCGCGTCACGTCACCGCCGTCCACCGATGCCGATGACCGCGCCGGGTCAGGTGACCACGCCGGGTAACTTGGCCGCGACGTGCGCGTCACCACTGTGTGACGCGATCCGAAATGGAGGGGAGGCCGGCCACGTCACTCACCGCCCCGTTACCTTGCTGCCTGCTTCTCGACTTCTGGCTCCGGCCCCGCGATGTCTTCTGCAAGAGGTCTGCTAATGGGGCTCATCCTCCGCTGCAAACTTAACTCCGGGCTGAGGTGCTCAGGAGGCCGTGATCGTCGCTGCCGCTTCGGAGGCAGAGGGGTCCCATCTTCTCCGCCGTCACCATCACCAGACCATCGCTGCAGCTGTTCCTTCATCCACTGCTGGCCGCGCTGCTCCTTCATCCTCTTCATCTGTGCCACGAGGTATTCCATCTTCTGGATCCAAAGATTCAAGCTGAAGTCCCAGTTGTGAGGAGCTGACGATTCCGGACGTCTGCAAGGTAAGGAATGACCATCCCCCCACAGTTCTGCCCTATATATCCATCCCACTACTGACCACTCCCTGCCAACTCACATTGCACAATAAGCCCCATAGCTCCAACCCACACCTTCCCCACAAGCATAAAGCACTACTGACCACTCCCTGCCAACTCACATTGCACCATAAGCCCCATAGCTCCAACCCACACCTTCCCCACAAACACAAAAGCACTACACCTTACCCTTCACTAACCCTCAGGCCTAGCATCCCTCCTTAGTCATGTGCGCCCTCCCTGTAGCCCCTTTGGGGCAGGCGTCCGGGCTTGCCTTTATCTCTATTATGTGTGACTTTTTCCAATACTGTAGTGGAGCAGAAAAATTTGCAGGGTGTTGTCAACATCAGCATTAAGGCAGTGTAAACTTTCTCAGCCTATTGACTAGGTCTTAAATGATACAATGATGTTGCGAGGGCTGGCAATCACAAGAGGTGCCCTGGATGCCGGTATTCAAACTTCCTTGGTTGGCACTTGAATACTGGCATCCTGGATGTCTCGTGACTACTAGGCCCCTCGACCTTATGGCATCAAATCAGGCCTACTCAAATGCCAGCATAACGGAGGTCTCTTGTGATTACCAGGCCCTTATAATGGCGTAAAGCCTCATGCCAGCATCCTAGAAGTCACTGTTGTAATTAAAAGGCCCCGGCGATATCATGATGTTGCAGTGGCCTAGAAATCACAAGAAGTGCCCAGGATACCAGCATTCAAAACCCCTTTAGCAAAGACTCGAATGCCAGCATTCTGGTTGCATCTAGCGATTAAAAGGCCCTACCCATGACATCACAATGTCACATGAGATGCTAAAGATTTTATTTTAGCATGAAGTCGAGAGGCCTAGTAATCAAAAGAGGTGCTCAAGATGCAGGCATTTGAGTAGACCTCATGTGATGTCATGACATCAAATGGGCTTAATAATCACAAGATGCACCCAGATGTAAGCATTTGAAGTTCCTTGGTTAGCACTTGCATGCTGGCATAATAGACGTCTCTTGTGATTACTAGACCATTATAATGCCATGATGTCTCAAGCTGGCATCCTTGGTCCCTTTTGTGGTAAAAGACCCCAAGAATATCATGATGTTGCTGTGGCTAAAGTTCACTAGAAGTGCGGAGGATGCCAGCAGTAGGACCTACTTGGTCAGCACTCAAATGTCGGTATTCTAGGCACCTCTACTGATTACTGGGACCACACCTGTGACATCACAGCATCACATGAGATCCTAACTAGACCTCATGCAATGTCATGTAGTTGTGGAGGCCTAGTAATCACAAGAGGCGCCCAGGATGTTGGCATTCGAGTTGGCTTTATGTGATGTCATGACGTTGCAGAGGCCTAGTAATCACAAGAGGTGCCGAGGATACCAGAATTCGAGGGAGCCTCATATGATATCATGATGTCAAGGTGGCCTAGTAATCACAAGAGGTTCCCAGCATGGAGGCATTCAAAGTTTATGGTTGGCACCCGAATGCTGGCATAATAGTCTTCTCTTGTAACTATTAGGCCCTTATAATGCCATGATGTCTCATGAGGCCTACTTAAATGTCGGCATCCTAATTCTCTGTTATGATTACCTGGCCCCCCGTGGCCTCATGACGTTGGCCAGAAATTGCAAGAAATGCCCATGATGCTGGCATTCAAGCCTCTATGGCCAGCACTTCGTTGTGCCTCTTACTAGGTCTCACGCCCATGACATCATAACGTCGCCTGAGATCCTAACGACTAGACTTCATGCAATGTCATGAAGTCGCAGATGCCTAGTAATCACAAGCGTGGTCAGGATGCTAGAATTCAAGAAGGTCTCATATTCTGTCATGTCATTGCAGAAGCTTGGTAATCACAAGACGCCCCTAAATTGCCAAGATTCGAGAAGTTAACATGTGATGTCATGATGTAAAGGGGTCCTAGTAATCACAAGAGGTTCCAAGGATGGGGGCAGTTAAGTAGTGCTCATGTGTTGTCATGATATCATGGGGGCCTAGTAATCACAAGACTTACCTAGTATGCCATCTTTCAAGAGCTGCTTGGAAAAGTTGATATTGCTCTTACCAAAGTGCCATTAAGTTTGAACATTAATCCCAAATCTTTTTTCATCATCAATTTCTACAGTACCATATTTTGGAGAAACCAATGTTCCATGAGAGTTAATGGTAGACCTCAAGGGGGTCATAAATGTTTTTTACAGCACTGTATGAATTAACATACCCCACATACCTCAGGTTTCTGGACTGTGGAGTACAATGTGTGGGTGATTTCATGTGTTTGTTCTGATACTGGTTCGGGGGCTGGTGGTCTACTTTGGGGGCAACTTTGTGGATAGTTGTATTGTTTTGAGGACATACCTGTCATAATTAAATAAAAAAGCAAAAAACAAAAACACAAGCATTTTATAAGTTTTGCTCTGAACATGGTGCCAATAGCAACTGTATGATTTTCCACGGTGGTATATACTGTACGCACTTGACCCTATATTTTAAAGAGAACTAGGATGGTGTTGTTAACCATAGGGCATAATACGGACACTCATGACACTATGCTATACGATAAATTTGGTAACATTTTTATAAAAAAAAAACCCTAAAAAAAGAAAACACCTGCCCTCACCACTGTCAGATTGAGCCAATCAGAGTGACTTGAAGTAGTCATGTGACAATTCTCTAGGGTCCTAACTCATAGGACCAGGAAATCCTCTGCATGAAGTCATGACAGCGTGAGGTTCACTTTTAGCCACCTCAGTGGCACATCCCAAGCCATAAAAATAAATATAATTGTGCCTGTTAGTTTAACCTAGGTATACTAATGGTAGGCATAAGAGTAGTAGGTATACCAATAGTAGGTATAGGAGGAATAGGTATACTAATAGTAGGCATAGGAGTAGTACAGTTGTGGCCAAAAGTATTGACACCCCTGCAATTCTGTCAGATAATACTCAGTTTCTTCCTGAAAATGATTGCAAACACAAATTCTTTGGTATTATTATCTTCATTTAATTTGTCTTAAATGAAAAAACACAAAAAGAATTGTCCTAAAGCCAAATTGGATATAATTCCACACCAAACATAAAAAAGAGGGTGGACAAAACTATTGGCACTGTTCGAAAAATCATGTGATGCTTCTCTAATTTGTGTAATTAACAGCACCTGTAACTTACCTGTGGCACCTAACAGGTGTTGGCAATAACTAAATCACACTTGCAGCCAGTTGACATGGATTAAAGTTGACTCAACCTCTGTCCTGTGTCCTTGTGTGTACCACATTGAGCATGGAGTAAAGAAAGAAGACCAAAGAACTGTCTGAGGACTTGAGAAACCAACTTGTGAGGAAGCATGAGCAATCTCAAGGCTACAAGTCCATCTCCAAAGACCTGAATGTTCCTGTGTCTACCGTGCGCAGTGTCATAAAGAAGTTTAAAGCCCATGGCACTGTGGTTAACCTCCCTAGATGTGGACGGAAAAGAAAAATTGACAAGAGATTTCAACGCAAGATTGTGCGGATGTTGGATAAAGAACCTCGACTAACATCCAAACAAGTTCAAGCTGCCCTGCAGTCCGAGGGTACAACAGTGTCAACTTGTACTATCCGTCGGCGTCTGAATGAAAAGGGACTGTATGGTAGGAGACCCAGGAAGACCCCACTTCTTACCCCGAGACATAAAAAAGCCAGGCTGGAGTTTGCCAAAACTTACCTGAAGAAGCCTAAAACGTTTTGGAAGAATGTTCTCTGGTCAGATGAAACAAAAGTAGAGCTTTTTGGGCAAAGGCATCAACATAGAGTTTACAGGAGAAAAAAAAGAGGCATTCAAAGAAAAGAACACGGTCCCTACAGTCAAACATGGCGGAGGTTCCCTGATGTTTTGGGGTTGCTTTGCTGCCTCTGGCACTGGACTGCTTGACCGTGTGCATGGCATTATGAAGTCTGAAGACTACCAACAAATTTTGCAGCATAATGTAGGGCCCAGTGTGAGAAAGCTGGGTCTCCCTCAGAGGTCATGGGTCTTCCAGCAGGACAATGACCCAAAACACACTTCAAAAAGCACTAGAAAATGGTTTGAGAGAAAGCACTGGAGATTTCCAAGGTGGCCAGCAATGAGTCCAGACCTGAATCCCATAGAATACCTGTGGAGAGATCTAAAAATGGCAGTTTGGAGAAGGCACCCATCAAATATCAGGGACCTGGAGCAGTTTGCCAAAGAAGAATGGTCTAAAATTACAGCAGAGCATTGTAAGAAACTCAATGATGGTTTCCGGAAGCGGTTGGTCGCAGTTATTTTGGCTAAAGGTTGTGCAACCAAGTATTAGGCTGAGGGTGCCAATACTTTTGTCTGGCCCATTTTTGGAGTTTTGTGTGAAATGATCAATGTTTTGCTTTTTGCTTCATTCTCTTTTGTGTTTTTTCATTTAAGACAAATTAAATGAAGATAATAATACCAAAAAATTTGTGTTTGCAATCATTTTCAGGAAGAAACTGAGTATTATCTGACAGAATTGCAGGGGTGTCAATACTTTTGGCCACAACTGTAGGTATACTAATAGTAGGCACGGTGGCTCAATGGATAGCACTGCAGCCTTGCAGCGCTGGAGTCCTGGGTTCGAATCCCACCAAGTACAACATCTGCAAGGAGTTTGTATGTCCCTGTGTTTGCGTGGGTATCCTCCGGGTACTCTGGCATCCTCCCACATTCCAAAGACATAATGATAGGGAATTTAGACAGCGATGATAATGTGTGAAAACGGTAAGGCTATGTGCACACGTACTTGGAAGTGCTGTGGATTTTGAAAAATCCGCAGGTCAAAATACCTGCGGATTAGCCTGTGGTTTCACACCTCACAATGGTGAAGGTGTGATTCCGCACAAAGAATTGACATGTTGCGGATTGTAACCCGCAGCATGTGCACAGCGTTTTTGAAAACAATGGTACTGTACAACGCAGCAGAAACTGCTGCGGACCCGCAGCAGAATCTGCAGCGTGTGCACATAGCCTAAAGCACTGCGGAATATGTTAGTGCTATATAAAAATAAAGATTATTATTATAGGTATACTAATAGTAGGCACAGGAGTAGTAGATATGCTAATAGTAGTCCCAGCAGTATTAGGTATGCTAATATTAGGCATAGGAGCAGTAGGTGTACTAATAGTAGGCATAGGAGGAGTAGGTATTCTATTAGTAGGCATAGGAGTAGTAGGTATGCTAATAGTAGTCCCAGCAGTAGTAGGTGTACTGATAGTAGGCATAGGAGTAGTAGGTATGCTAATAGTAGTCCCAGCAGTAGTAGGTGTACTGATAGTAGGCATAGGAGTAGTAGGTATGCTAATAGTAGGCATAGGAGTAGTAGGTGTACTAATAATAGGCATAGGAGTAGTAGGTATTCTATTAGTAGGCATAGGAGTAGTAGGTATACAAATAGAAGGCATAGGAGTAGTAGGTATACTAATAGTAGGCATAGGAGTAGTAGGTATACAATTCAATTCAAAGAAGCTTTATTGGCAGGACCAAAGAAACATTAGTTTTGCCAAAGCTTGTGTACAGTAGGGAATAGGGAGTAGGGACTGTGGGGATAATGGGTGGGGACTGTAGGAATGATTGATGGGGCACAGGGTGGGGGCTAAGGAAATCCATGGCATATCATGGCTGTCTTTCTCGCAGCCTATGGCATGCACTCACATATTGCGCTGCTATCTCCACCGCACTTTCTTCTTCCCCCAGCAGGATATATGTTTTCTCTTACTCCTTCATGGAGTTGAAATCCGGGAAGAGATCGGGATAGTCTCCTGAGGTGAGTGTCCGTCACTGCTGAGTATTTGGTGCAGTGCAGCAGGAAGTGGGTCTCATCCTTTAGGGCCTCCAGATCACAGTGTAGGCACATATAAGGAACCCTTAATAATTATACCACGGAGGACCATGAAGCCAAGCAAAAACCATGAGAAAAAAATCCTCCAACAACTAAGTACAAAAAGAATATTTTATTAGTTAGAAAACAAGTTCATAAAAAAAAATAAATATACATCTAAATAAATAAATAAATATATATACACTCACTGGCCACTTTATTAGGTACACCTGTCCAACTGTGTGTTAAGACTTAATTTCTAATCAGCCAATCACATGGCGGCAACTCAGTGCATTTAGGCATGTAGACATGGTCAAGACAATCTCCTGCAGTTCAAACCGAGCATCAGTATGGGGAAGAAAGGTGATTTGAGTGCCTTTGAACGTGGCATGATTGTTGGTGCCAGAAGGGCTGGTCTGAGAATTTCAGAAACTGCTGATCTACTGGGATTTTCACGCACAACCATCTCTAGGGTTTACAGAGAATGGTCCGAAAAATAAAAAAAATCCAGTGAGCGGCAGTTCTGTGGCCGGAAATGCCATGTTGATGCCAGAGGTCAGAGGAGAATGGGCAGACTGGTTCGAGCTGATAGAAAGGCAACAGTGACTCAAATTGCCACCCGTTACAACCAAGGTAGGCAGAAGAGCATCTCTGAACGCACAGTGCGTCGAACTTTGAGGCAGATGGGCTACAGCAGCAGAAGACCACACTGGGTACCACTCCTCTCAGCTAAGAACAGGAAACTGAGGCTACAATTTGCACAAGCTCATCGAAATTGGACAGTAGAAGATTGGAAAAACGTTGCCTGGTCTGATGAGTCTCGATTTCTGCTGCGACATTCGGATGGTAGGGTCAGAATTTGGCGTAAACAACATGAAAGCATGGATCCATCCTGCCTTGTATCAACGGTTCAGGCTGGTGGTGGTGGTGTCATGGTGTGGGGAATTTTTTCTGGGCACTCTTTGGGCCCCTTGGTACCAATTGAGCATCGTTGCAACGCCACAGCCTACCTGAGTATTGTTGCTGACCATGTCCATCCCTTTATGACCACAATGTACCCAACATCTGATGGCTACTTTCAGCAGGATAATGCGCCATGTCATAAAGCTCGAATCATCTCAGATTGGTTTCTTGAACATGACAATGAGTTTACTGTACTCAAATGGCCTCCTCAGTCACCAGATCTCAATCCAATAGAGCATCTTTGGGATGTGGTGGAACGGGAGATTCGCATCAGGGATGTGCAGCCGACAAATCTGCGCCAACTGTGTGATGCCATCATGTCAATATGGTCCAAAATCTCTGAGGAATGCTTCCAGCACCTTGTTGAATCTCTGCCACGAAGAATTGAGGCAGTTCTGAAGGCAAAAGGGGGTCCAACCCCTTACTAGCATGGTGTACCTAATAAAGTGGCCAGTGAGTGTATATATATATATATATATATATATATATATATATATATTTGGAGATAATGGCAGACCATACAGAAACTGAAAACAGAAAAACACTGGATGGTTACAGATATTGACCAACAAATGGCTTGTGGTTTCTAATTTAGTTACCTGTGATTATGATGTGCACCTTCCACCTTTGGCCCTCTCTTCTCACCATAGAGTATAATTTGTTTCATTTGTAGTTTATTGTCCTATGAGAGGATCAAAGATGGAAGTCATAGCAGCATTTGGCGCGTTTATCCAATTTTTGCTTACATTCTGATTATGGAACATCATTTGCAATTGCACTTTATGTTTTTTTATGCTACAATCAGGTTATACTTTATACTAGCTATGAACCCGTTCTACGCTCGGGTGGTGAGCATTTTTATTGGTATATGGTCTCCCATCCTGGTATGTGCTGCCACCCTCCTATCCTGGTATGCATGGCACCCCTCATTCCTATCCTGGTATGCATGGTACCCTCACCCCCCCAATCCTGGTATGTATGGCACCCCATTCTTCATCCTGGTATGCATGGTCCCCTCACCCCCCAATCCTGGTATGCATGGTACTCCCTCATCCCTATCCTGGTATGCATGGCCCCCTCACCCCTTATCCTGGTATAAATGGTCCTCTCATCCCCCAATCCTGGTATGCATGGTACCCCTCATCCCCCAATCCTGGTAAGCATGGTCCTCTCACCCCCCAATCCTGGTTTGCATGGTACTCCCTCATCCCTATCCTGGTATGCATGGTGCTCTCACCCCCTATCCTGGTATGTATGGTCCCCTCACCCCCTATCCTGGTATGCAGGGTACCCCTCATCCCCCAATCTTGGTATGCATGGTACTTCCTCATCCCTATCCTGGTATGCATGGTGCTCTCACCCCCTATCCTGGTATGCATGGTACCCCTCATCCCCCAATCCTGGTATGCATGGTACCCCTCATGCCCCAGTCCTGGTATGCATGGTCCCCCTCATGCCCCAGTCCTGGTATGCATGGTCCTCTCACCCCCTATCATGGTATGCATGGTCCCCTCATCCCCTATCCTGGTATGCATGGTACTCCCTCATCCCCCGATCCTGGTGTACATGGTACCCCTCATCCCCAAATCCTGGTATGCATGGTACTCCCTCATCCCTATCCTGGTATGTATGGTCCCCTCACCCTTTATCCTGGTATGCATGGTACCCCTCATCCTGCATTCCTGGTATGCAAGGTACCCCTCATCGCTCAATCCTCGTATGCATGGTACTCCCTCATCCCTATCTTGGTATGCATGGTCCCCTCACCTCCTATCCTGGTATGCATGGTACCCCTCATCCCCCAATCCTGGTATGCATGGTATCCCTCATCCCTCTGTGCCTGCTGTGATGACAGGAGAGGGCGGGTTGTTTCTCCGGAATCGGCGCCTGCGCATTCCTCTCTTTCCGGTGCCATTGTCTTGAAGACACACTGCAGTGTGTCTTCCCCAAAATGGCGCCGGAAAGCGCGGACTGCGCATGCGCCGCTTCCGGAGCAACAACCCGCCCTCTCCTGTCATCACAGCAAGAAGCAAGACACTGCGGGAACACCGAATCGGTAAGGTGTCGTGCCGGCAGGGGGGTGCGTCTACCGCGATCTCCGGGGGGTGCGTCTTCCATGATCTCCTGGGGGGGTGCGTGACTCTGTCTGGAGCCAGACTGTGCAGGCGCGTCGCGCTTGCGCAGTCTATAAAGGCTTCGGACAGAGTGACGCTTAGCCCATTATATTATACATATTTGATTTTGTAAGCCATTTGTTGATCAGTATCTGTAACCATACAGCAGTGTTTTGCTGTTTTCAGTTTCTGTATGGTCTGCCATTATCGCCAGAGATACATATATATATTTATTTTTTTTATGAACTTGTTTTCTAACTAATGAAATATTCTTTTTGTATTGAGATGTTGGAGGATTTTTTCTCATGGTTTTTGCACAGTGTAGGCACAGTCTGTCTTCCCTGGGCTTGTAGCTCTGTCTGTGCCGGCCGACCTCGATGGCCAGATTGTGGGCACTGAGTCTATATCGGCTCAGGATCTGGTGGTCTCTAGGCTCCGAGAGTTTCTCCAGATATGGAGCCAGTCTGTAGTCTCTCTGTAGACTCTGGTACATGGTCAGTTTCTGAGAGCTGCTGATCTCGTTCTTCCAGTCATTGAGGTACCTCTCCTGCCCCTTGTCTACTATCTTCCTGAGACTGGCTTTTGTTAGGTTGCTTTGGTTGATGGTTCGGTCAGGTTGGGTTTGAGTGATCTGTTCCAGGGTCCTGGTTTGTGGGGACCACCTATATGTATCATGGTGATGGGAGCTTGGGTTGCTACTCTGTAGGTGAGCCTGGAAGGACAGCGCCCTCTTCAGGACTGCCAGGTGCAGTAGGAATCTGCCCAGCTCAGCCCGGCAGGCATTGTTGGTGGTGCTCTAATGGACCTGGAGAAGGTGTTTACAGAATTCCAGGTGGATATTTCTGTTGGACTGGAGTCCCACTTTGACCAATCTGGGTATGTATGAGGGCTCCAGACTTCATTGCCGTGCAGGAGGATTAGGGTGATTATGGCATTGAAGATTTTTAGCTAGACCCTCAATGGCGGCTTCAGATGGTAGAGTTTCTTTCAGATGGCCTACAAAGTTTTGCAGGCTTGTCCTTAAGGCCTCTTTCACACATCAGGTTTTCGCCGTCAGACGCGATCCGGCGCTTTTGACAGAAACCGGATCCGGCGAAATGCAATGCCGGATCCGGTTTCCCCCCCATTGACTTGCATTTGCGCCGGATCGCGCCGGATGGCCATGCGTTTCATCCGGTTTTCGCCGGATCCGGCAATGTGTCGCGATCCGGCGTCTGGAAAAAACGGCTACTGAAACGTTTTTTGTCTCCGGCGAAAAAGCGGGACACGCCGGCTTTTTCACACAATGAAAGCCTATGAGCGCCGCAATGCGCCTGATCCGGCGAAAGCCGGATCCGGTGGCCGGATCCGGTTTTTTTGGTCTGAGCATGCTCAGTAGCTCTGCCCACAAGACATATATAAAAGCAAGACAGTGGGACCCACAGCCACACCCAACATGCCACCCAAGAAAGCAACCAAGCGCAGCAGGAGAAGGCAGGAGACCACTGCAGCACCATCAGCACCACCACCACCCCAAATGGAGCAGCAAATGGAACATGCTGAGGAGGGGAGGCCAGCAGCAGATGAGAGACGGTAATTATCAAATCCCCCATTCCTCCAAACTAGGGCTATTGAATATCAAGATATTCATTGGCCCTTTGTTTCTCTTTATTCAACAGCCGCCCAATAGATGCAGCAGCAGCAGCAGCAGCAGCAATGGCAGCAGCTGGAACACCACCCACAGGCATGGAGTGTGGCCACCAGGAAGACAGCACATCATCTTCTGGGAGCCCTCCCTCGCATCGTCAGCGTTTGACGGTAAGTTTTTATTTCCAAAATCCATCATCTCTGTAATATATGTCTATTCATTGCCTTTTATTTCAAAACAGGATTCACAAGATGAAGAGGAGCTCCCAGAAGAAGAAGGAAGGGGTGGACAGACACTTGGAGTGGGCTCACCATTGGTAAGTTTTTTGCATCAAACACAACATCACACTACACACAACACATAGAAAACAATGTTCTGCAGACCACACACAGCAAACAAATGCCTACAACCAAAGACATAACATTTTTTGTTTTCTTCTCTAGTCTTCCCAATCTGGTGCTCGGCCAAGAGGTCCTCGCAGTGCCTCCCAGGGTCGTCGGCGACAGCAACGCGGCGGTCACCAGCGTGTAAGTATAAATATTTTTGCTTTGTTTTTTTGCACTTTTTATTTCATTTCTTTTGTGGAGGCTAATTATGTTATTTTTGTCTTTTTCTTTAACAGCCTTCACAGCGTGCTCCCGACTCTGACGGTGAGGATGGAGGACTCGATGTGGACCACCTCATCGATCTCGTCAGAGAAAGGGAGCCGCTCTGGAATATGGCTGACCGCCGCCACGCTGACCTTATCGTTACCCGACGACTCTGGGAGGAAATCTGTTCTCTCCTTGTGGGCCGCTGGGAGGACCTCGAAGCTCGGGCCCAGATTAAAGAGCGTAAGTATATACAGTAACGGTTGCTTGATGTAAACCAGTGTTTCCCGAACTCCAGTCCTCGTGGTCCCCACAGATCATGTGTTCAGGATTTCTATTTACTATGGAAATCCTGAAAACATGACCCCTGGGGACCATGAGGACTGGAGTTTGTGAAACACTGATGTTGTATACTAACCACTCCTTTCTCGTTTCAGGGAACAGAATTGTGAATCGGTGGCGGTCTGTGAGGGATCGTTTCAAGAAGGAGTTCAATAAAGAGATGCGGGCCCCGAGTGGATCTGGAGGACGCAGGAGCAAGTACAAGTACGCACAAGCCCTGTCGTTCCTCCGGGAAACAATGGTCACTAGAAGGTAAATATTACACACCACATGTGAAAAAAAATGTTAGATGTAACTTTTTTTTTTCAGCCAGGGCCATACCATGTCAGTATTTTAATTGTTTTTTTTTCTCTTTATTCCACAGCACGGTGAGCAGCACTCGGGAGCCTGCACGATTGGACCCTTCTGAGGCGATCCCTGAGGAGACCGGCACCGAGGGACACTTCGACCGCCCCGGTACATCTGCACCTTCCCAGCCTTCCCACACATTCGACCCATCTGTACCATCCACCAGCACAGGAGCATCGTGGCCGCCTACATTACATGAAGCTGCTGGTGAGGAGATCGCTTTCCCTTTACCCCACCCTTCTGCCCCTGCCACCTCTAGTACACCTGCGGGTACTGGGCGGCAGCGGCAGAGGGGTCAGGAAAAGAGTTATGCGCCAGAGGTCTTGCATCTGAATGCATCTTTCCAGAACTGTCTAAAAGTCTTGTCAGAGCAAATCTCCGCAGGCTTTCAGCAGATCAACTCCAGCATTCTGGAGGTGAAGACACTTCTGCAAACCATGCATTCAGAAGCAAGATCTTCGCCAAACCACACCTTTTTCAGGTCTGTTGTGGAGCGCATGGCAACACTATCTCCTACCCAGCAGATGCATGTAATGCATTCGTGCCACGGTGCTCTACAGCAGGTTACATCCCAACCTCCACCTCCCACCACTATAGTTCCTCCACCTGCACCCCCTCCAGCCACTTTCCATCCTCCCCCTCCTATTACATCTGCACCCCCTCCAGCCACTTTCCATCCTCCCCCTCCTATTACATCTGCACCCCCTCCAGCCACTTTCCATCCTCCCCCCTCCTATTACATACCAGCAACCTCACCAGTACCAGCAACCTTCCCAGTACCAGCAACCTCCCCAGTACCAGACATCTCCCCACTTCCAGCAACCTGCCCCGTACCAAACTCCTTCCCCGTACCAAACTCCTTCCCCGTACCAAACTCCTTCCCCATACAACTTTCCATCAACATCATCTGCTCCTACAGTCCCTGCCCAACCCTCCACTCCACCGCCCACCACCTCTTCTGCCTCCCACATGTCCACCCATTCTGTAGCTTTTTCCACACCATCACCTCTAACTGTACCTTCCCCACCACGATCCCAGTCCTCTCTCCACACTCCCATTGTCGAAGTGTCCCGCAGCCCCTCCAGCAGTATTTCCACCCCACACTACACCGAGTTATAATGTTTTTTTTGTAATAAAAATGCCCATTTGGTTGGTTTCAAACCTTTATTAAAAAAGTTTTTTTAACTTTAAAAACAGTTTACACAAAAAACAATATTTTAAATAAAAGTTAAATTATTGTTTACACTGGTTGTCTGTCATTTCTTTCTGCGGCGAAATATGTTTAAAAAAAAGGTTAAATACAGGGTATTTAAAAGGTAAAAAGGTATTCAAAACCAGGTATATAACTGTGGGTAAATTTTAGCTTTTTGCCACAGTTGTGTTCCTGGTTGTGTTTGAAGCAAAGTATTTCACCTGAAAAGTTGTGTTTATTGTTGGTGATTTCCTAACAATGTACACAACTTTTGTTAAAAGGTGAAATACTTTGCATAAAACACAACCAAGGAACACACCTGTGGCCTAAAGGTAAAAATAGTAAGACCATGACAAGATAGCCAACTTTGGTTGGCAAAGGTATATACTGTTGGTCCAGAAGGTACACAAGTTTGGTTAGGGCACAAATCTTTCACACTCTGTCATCCTGCCAGTGTACTCTGCCTTGAGGTGACATAAAGTATAGTGCAAAATTGTCCCTCATTACTAGAGTTGAGCGATACCGTCCGATACTTCAAAGTATCGTATCGGATGGTATCGGCCGATCTTTAAAAAAAGTATCGGTATCGCCGATTCCGATACCGGAAGTCCCATTCAAGTCTATGGGACTTCCGGTATCGGAATAAGAAAAACCCTTTCCTGCCCTTGTACAGCCTCTCTGGGGTCTGTACGGGCCTTTCGGGGGGCTGTGCCGGCCTGCCAGGGGGTCTGTGCAGACTCCGGTGGTCTGTGCCGGCCTGCCGGTGGTCTGTGCAGGCTCCGGGGGGCTGTGCCGGCCTGCCGGGGGGCTGTGCCGGCCTGCCGGGGGGCTGTGCAGGCTCCGGGGGGCTGTGCCGGCCTGCCGGGGGGCTGTGCCGGCCTGCCGGGGGGCTGTGCAGGCTCCGGGGGTCTGTGCAGGCATCGTCCGATGGGACTACAAGTCCCATCGGGCGATGCCTGCTACCATGACAGCGATTGACACATTAGCCAATGATGGGACAGTAGTAGTCCCATCATCCGGCTAATGTGTTAAATGTAAAAAAAAAAAAAAAAAAAAAAAAAAAATTACATGCTACATACATACAACATGCATACTACATACTACATACATGCTACATTCATACTACATAAATACTACATGCAACATACATACTACATGTATACTACATGCATGCTACATACATACTGCATGCTACATACATACCACATATATACTACATACATACTACATGCATGCTACATACATACAACATGCATACTACATACATGCTACATTCATACTACATACATGCTACATTCATACTACATAAATACTACATGCAACATACATACTACATATATACTACATGCATGCTACATACATACTACATGCTACATACATACTACATACATACTACATACATACTACATACATACTACATGCATGCTACATGCATGCTACATACATACCACATACATAACACATATATACTACATGCATGCTACATACATACTACATGCTACATACATACCATATACATACTACATGCATGCTACATACATACTACATGCATGCTACATACATACTACATGCTACATACATACTACATACATACTACATGCATGCTACATACATACTACATGCATGCTACATACTACATGCTACATACATACTACATATATACTACATGCATGCTACATACATACTACATGCTACATACATGCTACATACATACTACATATATACTAACTGCATGCTACATACATACTGCATGCTACATGCATGCTACATACATACTACATACATACTACATGCTACATACATACCACATATATACTACATACATACTACATACAATACATTCATACAATACATACATAGACATACAGTACATATAACATAGAGTAACATACTTACCAATACTTGTCACATTGTTCCCCGAAGCCATTGTCGTCTACGGAATAAATATTAACATAACAAACCACAAAAATACTCACCCACGATCCGAAGCAGTCCACGAGTGTGTCCCACGACGATCTTGGGTAGAGAACTGCAGCATCAGCTGTTGCTGCCGTTCTCTACGGGCTGCAGGAATCCAATGACGGAAGGTAGGTATCCTTCCGCACTGTATTCCTCCGCCACTTAAAAAAAAAAAAGTCCCTAGTCTCACTTTATGCCATTGCTGTGTGGGAATTTCCCACGCAGCAATGGCATAAAGTGAGACTAGGGACTTTTTTTTTTTTAAGTGGCGGAGGAATACAGTGCGGAAGGATACCTACCTTCCGTCATTGGATTCCTGCAGCCAGTAGAGAACGGCAGCATCATCTGATGCTGCAGTTCTCTACCCAAGATCGTCGTGGGACACACTCGTGGACTGCTTCGGATCGTGGGTGAGTATTTTTGTGGTTTGTTATGTTAATATTTATTCCGTAGACGACAATGGCTTCGGGGAACAATGTGACAAGTATTGGTAAGTATGTTACTCTATGTTATATGTACTGTATGTCTATGTATGTATTGTATGAATGTATTGTATGTAGTATGTATGTAGTATATATGTGGTATGTATGTAGCATGTAGTATGTATGTAGTATGTATGTAGCATGCATGTAGCATGCAGTATGTATGTAGCATGCAGTTAGTATATATGTAGTATGTATGTAGCATGTATGTAGTATGTATGTAGTATATATGTAGTATGTATGTAGTATATATGTAGTATGTATGTAGCATGTAGTATGTATGTAGCATGCATGTAGTATGTATGTAGCATGTAGTATGTATGTAGCATGCATGTAGTATGTATGTAGCATGTATGTAGTATATATGTAGTATGTATGTAGCATGTAGTATGTATGTAGTATGTATGTAGCATGTATGTAGTATGTATGTAGTATATATGTAGTATGTATGTAGTATATATGTAGTATGTATGTAGCATGTAGTATGTATGTAGCATGTAGTATGTATGTAGCATGCATGTAGTATGTATGTAGCATGTAGTATGTATGTAGCATGCATGTAGTATGTATGTAGCATGTATGTAGTATGTATGTAGTATATATGTAGTATGTATGTAGCATGTAGTATGTATGTAGTATGTATGTAGCATGTATGTAGTATGTATGTAGTATATATGTAGTATGTATGTAGTATATATGTAGTATGTATGTAGCATGTAGTATGTATGTAGCATGCATGTAGTATGTATGTAGCATGTAGTATGTATGTAGCATGCATGTAGTATGTATGTAGCATGTATGTAGTATGTATGTAGTATATATGTAGTATGTATGTAGCATGTAGTATGTATGTAGTATTTTTTTTTTTTTTTTTTAACATTTAACACATTAGCCGGATGATGGGACTACTACTGTCCCATCATTGGCTAATGTGTCAATCACTGTCATGGTAGCAGGCATCGCCCGATGGGACTTGTAGTCCCATCGGACGATGCTTGCACAGACCCCCGGACATCAGCACAGCCCCCCGGCAGGCCGGCACAGCCCCCCGGCAGGCCGGTACAGACCCCCACAGGGTGCACAGCCCCCCGGCAGGCCGGCACAGCCCCCCGGCAGGCCGGTACAGACCCCCACAGGGTGCACAGACCACCGGCAGGCCGGCACAGCCCCCCGGCAGGCCGGTACAGACCCCCACAGGGTGCACAGACCACCGGCAGGCCGGCACAGCCCCCCGGCAGGCCGGTACAGACCCCGGGCAGTCCACACAGCCCCCCGGCAGGCCGGCACAGCCCCCCGGCAGGCCGGCAGAGACCCCCGGAAGGCCCGAAATGACGGCGCATCATGATGCGCACACACCGCGCATCATGATGACGTCAGTCTGTCAATCAACTTTGAACTTCCGATTCCGATGCCGAATTCCGATATTGAAAAAATATCGGAAGTCGGTATCGGAATTCCGATACAGCAAGTATCAGCCGATACCCGATACTTGCGGTATCGGAATGCTCAACACTACTCATTACTGAAACGTCACAGAACTTCTAGTGGTAATATTTCCAATGACAACATCCATCTTCGCCAGTAACTTGCTCTTCTCTCCAACCTGCACTTTCTCCTCTACAACCTGTCAAAGAAGGGCTGTAGGAACATGCTATATATAGTTTTCCAGTAGCCAATCCCGTTCGGAAGGCCACAAGGGTCAATTTTAAAAACCAGATCCGGCGTAATCCGTCGAAAAACGGATAGAAAAACGGATGAACCGGATGAGACGGATCCGGTTTTGTCTGTCAAGAACAAGACGGATCCGGCAGAAAACCGGATCCGGCACATCAGGTTTTACAAAACATTTGCCGGATCCGGCATTCCGGCACGACGCCGGATCGCGCCTGACGCCGAAAAACTGATGTGTGAAAGTAGCCTTAGGGTCTCTATGGCTTGATTGAAGCTCTCTGACTGGTGGATTTCCAGGCCTAGGTAGGTATATTTGTCCATTTCTGTAAGAATGCAGTTGTTTAGCACGAATGGAATGTGCTTGTTCGATCTTGGCTTTCTCCTCTGAAACACCATGATGTTGGTTTTCTTTGCACTGATCGGTACTGCCCATGTGGAGCTGAATTTCTCCAAGATTTTCAGGTTTTCTTGGAGAACTTTCTCAGTTGGTGACAGCAGCAGTAGGTCATCTGCATATGGCAAAACATTCACGTGGCTGTCATGGAGTATGAGATCTGGTGCTGTGAAAGATTCCAGAGCGGTGGCCAGCTGATTGATGTAAATATTGAAGAGCGTTGAGCTTAGGATGCAGCCCTGTCTGACTTCACGGCTCTGCTGTAAATCAGCCGTTCTTCTACCATTCACACGCTGCAGCAATTCTCGGTGTAGGAGCTTTTGATGACATCATAGGTCTTTCCTCCTATTCTGCTCTCCAGCAGTTTCATTAACAGGCCCTGGTGCCACACTGAGTCAAAAGCCTTTCTAATATCCACAAAACAAGTGTACATCTTCCCGTGCTTTGTGTTGTAGAATGAGGCAGTGTAGAGCGTAGATGTGGTTGGTAGTGCAATGGTTTGGTGTTGTGAGTTCATTTTCTGGTCCACCAGTTGTGAGTTCTCCTTCCATGCTCCCTCTGGTGGTAACAGGAGGTAGTGAGGCTGATTTAATCAGTAGAGATCTGCCACCTGATAATGAGTATGACGATTGGACCTCAGGAATCTCAGACTGGATTTAAGACAGCCGACGCCCTATTCTGGTGCTGGTGATTCCTTCTGGCTTGTCAGGTCTTGGTTTTCAGCTCTCTTCTAGTCATCTAAAGCTAAGTTTTTCTGCTAATGTTCACACTTGATTTTGTTGGTCTATTCAGTTTTCTGTGTGGTCAGCCAGCCCTGGCTGGGGCTGCGCTAAATTTCCACTCTTATTTATCTGTATTTGCCAATTTGCTTTTTGTCCCTTATTAGATTGGCCTCTTTTTGCTCTGTCTCAGAATATTTCAGAGTGCTGATACAGTAGGAGAAGTCTAGTGACTTCAGGGTTAATTTTGCTATCAGAAGTGTTGGACTTTATTTTTGTAGGGTTTTTTGCAGATTGCAGACAGTGTCTTTCCTTTCCTATCCTTTCTTGTTAGTTTGGGCCCCATGGTTTGCTCAGCCTATTTTCCTGCCTGTGTTTGTGCTTTCATCTTGTTTCACCGTCAATACATGTGTGGGGGCTGTCTTTCCTTTGGGGTCTGCTCTGGGGCATTTATTTTTCCCCTTTTCTTGCTTCAGGCTTATTTAGTCCTCCGGCTGTGACGAAGCGTCTAGGACCATCGTAGGTACGCTCCACGGCTGCTGCTAGTTGTGTGGTTAGGATCAGGGATCTGAAATCTGCATAGTTACCAACCTCTCTGGTTTTCTGTGACTTAGCTTGTTTTGTTTTTTCTCCTCCGTGACCCATTCATAACAGTTTGGCATGAACCCAGCTTGACTTTTGCTGAGGACGTTATGCTCGGTGAGGAAACTGAGGATCCTTTTGTTCAGGATGCTGTTGAACAGTTTCTCCATTTTACTGCTGAAACATATTCCTCTGTAGTTGGCAGGGTCGTATCTGTCCCCACTCTTGTGAATTGGTGAGGTGAGGCCTTGATTATAGGTATGAGGGAAGTAGCCAGCACTCAGCGCAATATTGAACAGTTTATTTGATGCCTCTATTTCCAGTGGGCTGTATTTCAGCATTTCTGGTGGGATTCCATCCAGGTCACTGGCTTTTTTACACCTTATGGAAGAGGTTCTCTGTAACTTCCTGTAGTGTGATTGCTGTATCCAGTGGGTTTACGAAATGTTTGTCTTTTTCCTCCATTGCTTTTAGTTTTTCCGTTACGTTTTTCTGTTCTTGGTTTAATTCTTCCTTTGGGATGTCTCTGTAGAGGTCTCTGAAGTACTGAAGCCAGATATTGCCATTTTGGATATGGATGTTGTTTTTCTTGCTTTTTTCTGCCCATTGGGTCCATAATTCCCAGAAGGAGTTGTCTTGGAGAGCATCTTGGAGTTGGTTAAGTTTGGTGGAGATGTAACTCTGCTTCTTCCTCTTGAGGATGTTTTTGTATTGCCTTTGTATGGTGTTATAGGCATCCCTCAGACGCGGATGGTTGGGGTCACTGTGTTTCTTGTTTGAGGCTGTTCTCAGGGTCTTCCGTACGACTTTACATTCTCTGTCAAACCATCCATTGGTCTGTTTTTCCTTTGATCTTTTATATTTGACTTTTTTAAGGTCGGAAAATTCAGCCATGGTGTAGAATATATCATTGAGGTCTTTTGTAGCTTGGTTCACTCCTTCTGGGTTAGGCTTGTACTCGTAGTTGTAGAAGTGGTGGAGCATCTCCTGTATGCTGGGTCTGCTGGGAGCCTCTTGATATTTTATTGCTGATGTCTTGGACCATTTTTAGGATGGAGGCAGGTTGAAAAGGCCGCTCTGCTGAGGCTTCTGTGCCGATGGTTTCTTTGTAGATTTCTTGTATAAGAGAAGTTGGCTGTGATCTGACAGGTGCGTTTGTGGGGTGACTATGAAGCCGCCGATATTTACCATGTCCATATCTGTAATAGCGTAGTCTACTACACTCTTTCCTACATGGGAATTTAATGTATATCTTCCTAGGCGGTCTCTCTTGGTACGGCCATTAAGAATATGAAATCCTAAACTTCTACATAGGTTCAGGATCTTTTTGCCACTTTTGTTGACTGTACTGTCGTAGCTGTTTATCTCCATGTGTACTGAGTCATGGCCATCAGTCTCTGCTCCAAATATGTAGATGTTTCCATCCGTGGTCAATAAGTCTTTTTCTCTCCCAGTTCTTTCGTTGAGGTCTCCAAAGATGAGAACTTTGTCCAGGGCCTGATAATGGCCAGCTTGTCTTTGTAAGATCTCTGAGCTCTCTGGATTGAAGTAGGGTGACTGTGGTGGTGGAATATAAGTGGCACAGACATAGACATCAGACTGAGCGGTGAGGATGGAGCTGCTGATTCTAAAGCATATGTGGCTGTCTCCTCTCTTCACCAGTTTGATGTACTGGTGGAGCTCTTCTTTATCCCAGATGAATATTCCTCCTGAGTAGTGGCCCTGTTTAACCCCTTTACCCCCAAGGGTGGTTTGCACGTTCATGACCGGGCCAATTTTTACAATTCTGACCACTGTTCCTTTATGAGTTAATAACTCTGGAATCCATCCATGGATCCCAGTGAACAGACTATGTTTTCTCGTGAAATATTGTACTTCATGGTAGTGGTAAAATTTCATTGATATAACTTGCGTTTATTTGTGAAAAAAAATGGAAATTTGGCAAAAATTTAGAAAATTTCGCAATTTTCCAACTTTGAATTTTTATGCCCTTAAATCACAGCCATATGGCACACAAAAAACTTAATAAATAACATTTCCCACATGTTTACTTTACATCAGCACAATTTGGGAACCCAAATTTTTTTTTGTTAGGAAGTTATAAGGGTTAAAAGTTGACCAGCGATTTATCATTTTTACAACGTCATTTTATTTTTAGGGACCACATCACATTTGAAGTCACTTTGAGTGGTCTATATGATAGAAAATAACACCATTCTAAAAACTGCACCCGTCAAGGTGCTCAAAACCACATTCAAGAAGTTCATTAACTCTTCAGGTGCTTCAGAGGAATTTTTTGAATATTTAAAAAAAAAAAAAACTAACATTAACATTTAACTTTTTTTCACAAAAAAATTACTTCAGGTCCAATTTTTTTTATTTTACCAAGGGTAAAAGGAGAAATTGGACTGCAAAAGTTATTGTGCAATGTGTCTTGAGTGCGCTGATAGCTGAAATGTGGGGGGGAACCACTGTTTCGGCGCATGGCAGAGCTCAGAAGGGAAGGAGCGCCGATTGACTTTTTCAACGCAGAATTGGCTGGAATTGAGATCAGACACCATGTTGCGTTTGGAGAGCATCTGATGTGCCTAAACAGTGGAAACCCCCCAATTCTAACTCCAACCCTTACCTCAACACACCCCTAACCCTAATCTCAGCCCTAACCATAGCCCTAACCCTAGCCCTAACTCTAATGGGAAAATGGAAATAAATACATTTTTTTTTTTATTTTATTATTTTTCCCTAACTAAGGGGGTGATAAAGGGGGTTTGATTTACTATTTTTACCAGGTTTTTATGTTTGGCAGCTGTCATACGCTAAAAGACACTTTTTATTGTAAAAATAGTTTTTGCATCACTGCATTTTGAGAGCTATAATTTTTCCATATTTTGACCCACCGAGTCATATGAGGTCTTATTTTTTGCGGGACGAGTTGACATTTTTATTGGTACCATTTTCGGGCATGTGACATTTTTTGATCACTTTTTATTCCGAATTTTGGGACGCAAAAATATTTTTTTGCTGATGACGCTGTGTGGCGGCTCTTTTTTTGCAGGACAAGATGATGTATTCAGCGGTACCATGGTTATTTATATCCGTTTTTTGATCACGCGTTATTGCACTTTTTGTTCAGCGGTATGATGATAAAGCATTGTTTTTTGCTTTATTTTTCATTTTTATTTCTTAAGGGGTTCACAAAAGGGGTTAACTAGTGGAACAGTCTTTTAAAGCGGGTCGTTACGTATGCGGCGATACTAAATACTTGTACTTTTGTTTTTTTTTTAATTTCCAAAAAATGAATTTATTAGGGAATATTTTTTTTTTAAGTTATTTAGGGATTTTTTATAAATTATTTTCACACTTTTTTTTTTCTTTATTTTATTGTCCCAGGGGGGACATTACTGTAATGTGTCAGATTGCTGATCTGACAGTTTGCACAGCACTCTGACAGATCAGCAATCTGACAGGCGCTGCACAGGCTTCCTCCGTGCCTGCAGGCACTGAGGAAGCCGCCTCCCTGCAGGCTCCCGAAGGCCCCCACGGCCATCTTGGATCTGGGGGCCTGCAGAAAAGGAGACCCTCGGACAGTGCAACACATTGCACTGTTCCGGGGGTCTTAGGGAAGCACGGAGGGAGCCCCGGATCGCAGTGTGCCAGGGGTTAACATGCCGGGGGCGGTCCGCGACTGCCCCTGACACAGTGCTGGGTGTCAGCTGTGATAATCAGCTGACACCTGGCCGCGATTAGCGGTGCCATCCCCCCCGGGAATGCCGCTATCGCTTAGACGTACTATCCCATCCCCGGTCATACGGGCCCGGGTACCGTGGACGGGATAGTACGTCTGATGTCAGAAATGGGTTAATGTGGGCAAGTGGGAGGAGCTCCACATTCGTCGGGACGGCGGCCTGTGCGCGGGTCTGGTCCTGTGGCTGCTCTTCATTGATGATGTCTTTTTCATCTGGGAGGGAGGTGATTCTTCTCTTCAACAGTTTTTAAATAATATTAATAAAAATGAGTTTTATTTACATTTCACTGCTACTACTAGTAAGGTTGGTGTACATTTTTTGGACCTCAATATTTTTGTTGATTGTGGCAAAATTCAAACTTGCACTTATAATAAACCCACTGATTCAAATAGTTATATCTCAATGACTAGTTGCCATCTCCCAAGATGGCTGCTTAGTGTCCCGCGCAGCCAATTTATGAGAGCACATCGTAATTGCTCCAGCCCCGCACAGTATGTCCGTGAGGCAAATACTCTTACCAAAAAATTTTTGGACAAAGGGTACGATTATCAGCATTTATAAGATACCCAACTCAAGGTGAAAGAGATCCCTCGAGGTCAATTACTGTGTACTAACCAATTAATAGGGGAAGAGGATCCTAAAGAAACCGAGCAGATAACTGTACCAATCATTACACAATATAATTCAAATATTCACTTATTCAAAAAAATTGTTAATAAACATTGGGATCTTCTAAAAGAAGATAAGATAATTGGAGATAAATTATCCCAACATCCGCGATTTGTGTTTTAAAAAGGCTAGAAATTTAGCCAATATTATTGCCCCTACAGTACGGAACTCTATTTTTCCAAGTGTTACTTTGGGTCCTTTTAAGGAATCAGTAAAAGGCTTTTTTCCTTGTAAAAAAAATGCAAGGTGTGTAAAACACTCAATCCTACTAAACAGCAGAGTGTAATTTCAAATGATAATATACAATTTCCAATAACAGATTTCATTACATGCACTACTCAAGGCGTTATTTATGTTATAAAATGTCCGTGCAGAAAAATGTACGAGGGACGCACTAAGCGGCCACTTAATAAGCGTATAGGGGAACATCTTCGCAATAGAAGATCTAAGTCTGACGATCATCCTCTATCTAAACATTTTTCATCTGTTCACAAGGGGTCTTTGCAGGGTATTAAAATAATGGGTATCAAAAAGGTCCGTACACACTGGCGCAATGGGGATTTTATTAAATTAATGTCAAAAGAAGAAACCAGGTGGATTTTTGAATTGGACACTTTAACCCCTTTCTGTCATGTGACGTACTATCCCATCCATGTGCCCTGGGACTTAATTCTCAGGGACGGGATAGTACGTCACAGCGATCAGCGGCGCCAACGTGGTGAGCGCCGCTGATTGCGGCCGGGTGTCAGCTGATTATCACTGCTGACACCCGGCACAATGTGTCAGGGGCAGTCATGGACCGCCCCCGACACGTTAACCCCTTGCACACCTCGATCAAACACGATCGCGGCGTACCAGAGGGTTAAAGGGAAGCATTGTCAGGGAGGGGGCTTCCCTGAGCCCTCCACAGCAGCGCAATGTGCAGCGCTGCTACGGGGGACTCCATCCCTGCAGGTCCCCGAATCCAAGATGGCGCCTGGGACCTTTGGGGGCCTGCAGGGAGCTGACTTCCTCAGTGCCTGCAAAGCGCAGGCAAGGAGGAAGCCTTGTGCAGTGCATGTGACAGATCGCCGATCTGTCACAGTGATCTGTGATGTGACAGATCAGCGATCTGTCACAGGACAGCTATGTCCCCCCGGGACAATGTAATAAAGTTAAAAAAAAAAAAAGTGTAAAAATAACTTTAAAAAAAAAAATCGCTAAATAAATTAAAAAAAAAAAATATTCCCTAATGAAATCATTTTTTGGAAATAAAAAAAAAAAATACAATAAAAGTACACATATTTGGTATCGCCGCGTCCGTAACGACCCGCCCTATAAAACTGTCTCACTAGTTAACCCCTTTAGTGAACCCCTTAAAAAATAAAAATAAAAAACTAAGCAAAAAATAATGATTTATTATCATACCGCCAAACAAAAAGTGCAATAACGCGCGATCAAAAAGACGCATATAAATATCCATGGTACCGCTGAAAACGTCATCTTGTCCCGCAAAAAACGAGCTGCCATACAGCATCATCAGCAAAAAAGTATAAAAGTTATAGCTCGCAAAATAAAGCGATGCAAAAATAATTATTTTTTATATAAAATTGTTTTCATTGCATAAAAGCGCCAAAACATAAAAAACGACCTTAATGAGGTATCGCTGTAACCGTACTGACCCGAAGAATAAAATGGCTTTATCAATTTTACCGCAGGCAGAACGGTGTAACCGCACCCCCCAAAAGAAATTCATGAAACACTGGTTTTTGTTCATTCTGCGTCCCAAAAATCGGAATAAAAAGCGATGAAAAGATGTCACGTGCCCGAAAATAATACCAATAAAAATGTCAACTCGTCCCGCAAAAAATAAGACCTCACATGACTCGGTGGGTCAAAATATGGAAAAATTATAGCTCTCAATATGTGGTGATGCAAAAACTGTTTTTACAATAAAAAGCGTCTTTTAGCGTATGACAGCTGCCAAACATAAAAACCGCCATAAATAGTAAATCAAACCCCCCCGTTATCACCCCCTTAGTTAGGGAAAAATCATAAAATTAAAAGAAAATGTATTTATTTCCATTTTCCCATTAGGGTTAGGGATAGGGCTAGGGTTAGGGCTAGGGTTAGTGCTGAGATTAGGGTTAGGGGTGTGTTGGGGTTAGGGTTGGAGTTATAATTGGGTGTTTCCACTGTTTGGGCACATCAGGTGCTCTCCAAACGCAACTTGGCATCTGATCTCAATTGCAGCCAATTCTGCGTTGAAAAAGTCAAACGGCGCTCCTTCCCTTCCAAGCTCTGCCATGCGCCCAAACAGTGTTTTACCCCCACATATGGGGTATCAGCCTACTCAGGAAAAATTGCAAAACATCTTTTGGGTTCCAATTTCTCCTGTTACCCTTAGGAAAATAAAAAATTGGGGCAAAAATATCATTTTTATGGAAAAAAATGATTTTTTTTTTCACACCCGGGCGTTACAAACTTCTGTGAAGCACTTGGGGGTTCAAAGTGCTCACCACACAGCTAGATAAGTTCCGTGGGGGGTCTAGTTTCCAAAATGGGGTCACTTGTGGGGAGTTTCAATAGTTTAGGCACATCAGGGGCTCTCCAAAAGCAACATGACACCCGCAGACCATTCCCTCAAAGTCTGCATTCCAAAACCCCGACGTATTCCCATACAGTAGTTTTCTCGCACATATAAGGTATCAGCGTACTCAGGACAAATTGGACAACAACTTTTGGGGTCCTGTTACCCTTGGAAAACTAAAAATTGAGGGTGAAAAGATCATTTTTTGGAAAAAATATGATTTTTTTAATTGTACGGCTGTACGTTATAAACTTCTGTGAAGCCCTTGGGGGTTCAAAGTTCTCACCACACATCTAGATAAGTTCCTTGGGGGGTCTAGTTTCCAAAATGGGGTCGCTTGTGGGGGGTTTCCACTGTTTAGGTACATCAGGGGCTCTCCAAACGTGACATGGCGTCCAATCTGAATTCCAGCCAACTTTGCATTGAAAAAGTCAAATGGTGCTCTTCCCTTCTGAGCTGTGCCATGCGCCGAAACAGTGGTTCCCCCCCACATATCAGGTATCAGCGTACTGAGGACAAATTGCACAATAACTTTTGCGGTCCAATTTCTCCTGTTACCCTTGGTAAAATAAAAAAAATTGAATCTGAAGTATTTTTTTTGTGAAAAAAGTTAAATGTTCATTTTTTTTTTAAATATTCAAAAAATTCCTGTGACGCACCTGAAAGGTTAATAAACTTTGTGAATGTGGTTTTGAGCACCTTAACGGGTGCAGTTTTTAGAATGGTGTCATTTTGGGGTATTTTCTATCATATACAGTAGACCCCTCAAAGTGGCTTCAAATGTGATGTGGTCCATAAAAATAAAATGGTGTTGCAAAAATGAGAAATCGCTGGTCAAATTTTAACCCATATAACTTCCTAACAAAAATAAATTTTGGTACCAAAATTGTGCTGATGTAAAGTAAACATGTGGGAAATGTTACTTATTAAGTTTTTTGTGTGCCATATCTCTGTGATTTAAGGGCATAAAAATTCAAAGTTGGAAAATTGCGAAATTTTCAAAATTTTCGCCAAATTTCCGTTTTTTTCACAAATAAACGCAAGTTATTTGTATGTAATTTTACCACTAACATGAAGTACAATATGTCACGAGAAAACAAAGTCAGAATCACCAGGATCCATGGAAGCGTTTCAGAGTTATTTCCTCATAAAGGGACAGTGGTCACCACCCTTGGGGGTTAAGGGGTTAAACCGAGGGGACTTAATAATGAGGTGGAACTATTTGCTTTTGATTAACATCATCTGTTTGTACTAGCTATTCATTGCTGAGCCAACCCCACCGAGTGCATGATGAGCCATCCCTGAGGAAGGAATCCGTGCTATTCCAAAACTAGTTGGAATTTTGGCTCAAGCAGCACTCTTGTTATCAGACATCACGTGACTGCACGCGTCACGTGATCTGGATTATCATCGCAGGTCCTGCCGGATTCACACCACGCTGACAGCGGGTGTCTACAATCTATAATGCGGCTGGTTTGCTGACCCCCGTTGGACTGTGTCTACTTTGGTGAGTTATCATTTATCCTCTTTTCCCTGCTATCACGCCATTCATGCGGGGATCTATCACTATCGGAGGATTATCGGACGTTTGCCTGCACCTGGAGCCTGTTACCGGCCGGAACAGAGCTCGGTGATTTATTTGTTTTTTTATCTACTGATTGAGAGACTTCCTAAACGATTAGCAAGTATACCCCGCTGGCTTCTACCGCTTAAAAGTCCGCTCACAGCGGTGATTCTACTGCTTAAAAGTCTGTTCACATTAGTGAACCACCTGGCGTTTCCCACTGCACTCCTATTCAGAGGTAATAGTCACAGTGGGGGTATGTGCAAGTTACATTTATAGCACTTTATGGTTCCCCCAGTGTGTTCGTTTCTGTTTTTATTTATGTCTGCATAGTTATATGGTAGGTGTTTTTAATTAACTATTAGAACGCAATACCGACCATGTTCTTAGTCACTAGAGCCTAACCCGGACACTTCACTATTTTTTTTTTTTTTGGATATGACTTTGCATTTTTAGATTTAAAACCTATGTTTTGTTTTGTCTTTTTTGTAGCTTGATCCATTATTACTCAGTATCTTCTAGCATCTAATGCTTATGTCTTTTATATTATACTGTGCTTGGGATGAGAATAGGGACAGTTAGTGACTCAGATAGGTGTAGCATGTAGCATTGATAAGTTATTACAGTGTAGTTTCGGGTTAGTGCTAAGGGTGCACCATAGAGGCAGAAATGGAGTTAGATGTAGATTTAGATAAGATAGTGTTACGCCAATAGGAAGATAGTATTGGAGGAGTTAGCTAGAGTTTAGGTAAAGTTTTTGTCAGAAATAGTTAGTTGTTGCTGAGAGTTGAACAGAGCAACAGTGCAGAGTTTGAGTAGTGAGTGATTGATGAGTGACAAAGGCAAGAAAAACTGTAGAAAACCAGAGAGGTTGGTAACTAAGCGGATTGCAGACCCCTGATCCTATCAACACAACTAGCAGTAGCCGTGGAACGTACCTACGATGCCCTAGACGCCTCGGCACAGCCGGAGAACTAACTAAGCCTAAAGCCAGAAAGGTGAAATCTAAACTGCCCCGGAGCAGATCCCCAAAGGAATAGACAGCCCCCAAACATATATTGTCGGTGAGACAAGATGAGACACAAACACAGGCAGCGAACAGACTGAGCAAACGGTGGGGCCCGAGCTGTCTAGACATGACAGATTAGGAGTAGATAGCGGAGCCTTTCTGCAGCCTTTCAGTGCTAGTGCATAGTTCTCTGCACTGTTCACGGCTGTCTGTGAGGTCTCTGTGTGTGAGTGCAGCTCACGTTATAGTGTGTTCTGCAGCCACCTCTGGTTGTAGTCCACTCAGCGTGCGTCACTGCCTCATACATAGACCTTTTTTACTGTAGTGCTGCTTATTTTTCCTGAATTTCTCCTATTAGTGTGCTTCCATCCGTATCCAGCTAGATTGGTTGCAAACACTATATAGGAGTAGATAGAGGAGCCTTTTTGCTGGCTTGTGCCCTGCAGCCCCAGCCAGATTAGTATTAGCCTATTTTTTGGAGCCTCATCTATTGCATTGTAGGTTACCTTCCTGCATTGTAATAGCTCCAAACAGTTTGTGTTACTATTGCTTTTACATCTTTGGTCACATCCTTTTTGTTTTTTTGAAAAAAAAAAAATAAAGTTCACCAAACACTCCACTTTACAGTTGTGTAGGCCACATTAGCTCAAATTAAAGTGTAGTCCACACACTTTATAAAATTAGTGTTTCTTATACCTGTTAGCAGCTGTTCAGGAATAAGCACACTAAGCCCTTAGTACATTTCTGCCTATCTTTATCAGTCTACCAAGATGAAGAAGGCAGGGAGTAAGGCACGTGGTCGTGGAGTTTCAGCAGGGAGAGGACGTGGGGATTGTAAAAACCCTGCTGGCGTCACTGCATGGCGTCCCATCCCCCGCACATCAACTTACTCTCTGCTCCGGGTCATGCTGTGAATTCTGTCTGTTGCCAGTCCTGTGCTCTGTGCCTCTGCTCTCCTGTATGTTTCCTGGCTATGTGTGTATAGGGGGGCGGCGCCAGAACTCTCTGGTTCTTATGCAGTCAGGGTGCACCTGTCTAGTCTGTCCCTGACCAATCACCTAGAGGCCTTGACTATTTAGCTCTGCCACACCCACTGAAACATTGCCTGTGCAATGTCTAATCTCAGTTAGTATCTTGCTGCTGAGGAAGCCAGGCCCTGTCCTCTGTATTTCCTCCTTCTCTGGAGTAATACTTCTTGTCTTGCCTTGTCTGCCTGCCAGGAGGCTGAATATCCTGGCCCTTGAGTCTTGGTTCCAGTACCTTGTCTGTACTCTGTTCTACCTTAGTCTCCCTTTCTCCTTGTCCGTGGCTTCCTTCCCTGCTGTGTCTTTGCTTGTGTCCTCTCTGTCTGTGCATCTGCACCCTTGCAGCTCTGTCTGTGCATCTGCGCCCTTGCAGCTCTGTCTGTGCATCTGCGTAGTGTAGATGATGAGGTCCTTGACCCATCATGGCGTGAGGAACAGGAAGGTGGTGGGAGCACCTCTGAGGAAGAGATTCCCCGAACGGCCAAGACAGGAGGGAGAGGGAGGGGGCAGGATCGCAGGATCACCATGGAAGAACCTCTGGCACTGTTGTACAGAGACCCAGTGTAATTACACCCACAGCACCACGTTCCCTGTCATCCTCACACTCCCAGGCCACTCTACAGCCATCGGTAGCACAGGCATGGGAGAAAAGGCGGCCATACTCGGCAAACCATCCCCGAGCACAAGCTCTGAATACTGGCATTGCAAAACTACTGGCCCTTGAAACGCTCTCATTCAGGCTGGTGGAGACTGACACCTTCCGTAACTTCATGGCATTGGCAGTCCCACTGTCAGGAACACTGCACTGCACTTGCTCACTGAGCCAGTGCGCGTGTCCTGAGTAAGACAACCTGTGCTCAGAGATACCTGTGGAGCGGGCAGCAGCAGAGAAGATGCATGCTTCAGACCCACAGGACCTGAAGCATGTGACTGCTGGGGGCATAGCCTAAACTCCCGAGAGTTAGGAGCTGCAGGAAAACTCCTAGAATGGTAACTACGGAACAAAGTTACTAATAGGCATAGACAGGGAAATAAACCAGATCAGGCCAGGGTCAAAGCACGAGATAGCACGACAATTACCAAAGGGCAAGACAGAGCGGATAGTCAAGACGTAGCCAAGAAGTCAGAAACCAGAGAATCAGATATACAGTACAGAATCAACAGGCAAACTCACAACGGGGGACAGAACCGGATCAGAACCATATAAACAAGCTATAAGACAATGAACAGGCACACAGGGGTCACAACACTCGGCCAAAAGCAAAAGTATAACTGACAGGGATTGTAGTATCTCAGGGCAATAAAAAGCTCTGCCTGAACCAAAGAGAGGCCACAATAATTAACCCCAGGTGTGCAGGTCAAAGCCTGCACTGAGCTCAAGACATTAACCCCTGACGTGCAGGTCAAAACCTGCACTGGGATAATGACACCCACAATACAATGTGCCCAGCCGCTTTTATTTCAGCAGGAAAGCCGTCCCTGCCCTGCAAAAGCATGTGGAGGGAAAAATTAAACATGCGCTACTAAACGCCGTCAGTAGCAAGGTCCACCTGACCACCGATGCGTGGACCAGTAACCATGGACAGGGACGATACCTTTTCCTCACTGCCCATTGAGTAAATGTTGTGTAGCCGGGTACAGATCTTGAGAGTGGCACTGTACTTGTTCTGCCAACTCCAAGGATTGCAGGAATCCAGCCTGTACACATTGACTCCTCCTCATACTCCAGTTCCTCAGAATCAGCGCAGCAGGAGCCGTCACGGTCTACCTCCACATGGACCCGTGAACGCTTACCTGTTACGACCGATATAAGCACAGCCGTGGCCAAACGTCAACAGGCCGTACTGAAATTAATTTCTTTGGGGAATCGAAGCCACACAGCGCAGGAGCTCTGGAATGCCATCAAGCAGCAGAGCGACGTGTGGTTTGTGCCAGCAAATCTCCAGCCAGGCTTGGTAGTGACAATGGCCGAAATCTGGTGGCAGCTCTGGGCCTAGACAATCTCACTCACATCTCATGTCTGACACATGTGCTCAACTTGGTCGTGCAGAGTTTTTTGAGGGACTATCCAGATCTTGATGCACTGCTGCACAAGGTCCGCATAGAGTGCGCTCACTTGCGGCGTTCCAGCATGGCAAGATCGCGCATTGCAGCTCTGCAGCGCCGATTCCTCCTTCCGGAACATCGCATCATATGTGACCTACCTACCAGGTGGAATTCAACGTTACATATGTTGGCGCGGTTGTGTGAGCAGCAGGCAGCAGTAATGGAGTACCAGCTGCATCAGGCGCAAACAAGTCGCACTGCGCGCCGTTCACACTTCACCACCACTGAGTGGGCCTCTATGAAGGACATCTGCCACGTTTTGCGTGCCTTCGATGATTCCACGTGGATGGCAAGTGCAGATGATGCACTAGTCAGCATGACTGTCCCCCTTATCTGCCTGCTTCAAAAAACACTGCAAGCACTAAGGGAGGAGGTTTTGGAAGAGGTGGAGGATGAGGAGTCACAAATGCCATCTGCTTCTGGACAGTCTGCGCAACGTGGTTCCTCACAAAGGCCTAGGCAGGGGACACTTTGTGAGGAGGATGAGGAGCAGTCAATGGAGGAGGAAGACATGTCTCCAGAGGAGGGAGGTACACAATGCTCTAGTAGTCAGTATGTAGAGCGAGGGTGGGGTGATGCAGAGCCAGGCAGGCAGGCAGGCAGAGATGACACCTCAAGCAGGGGACAGCGTTTCTTGGCCAGTTGGGAGTCTGCAGCACATGGTTGATTTCATGCTGCAGTGCCTGAGAAACGACCGCCGCATCGCCCACATTCTCAACACGGCTGATTATTGGATGTACACCCTCCTAGATCCTCGCTACCGGGACAAGTTACAAAGCCTCATAACACCGTTGAACCGGGAGCGTAAAATGCGGGAGTACCAAGACACACTGGTGCATTCCATCATGTTCTCCATTCCACCCGAGAGCAGTGCTGCTAGTGCTTAACAAAGCAGCTTTATGTGTCGAGGCAGTGGAGGAAGCTCTGCACAAAGAGGGAGCAGAGGCAGCGCCTCAGCACAAGGCAAGACCAGTATGGCCCAAATGTGGCAAAGTTTTGTGTGCCCGCCACAAATGTCAACACCATCACAGACGGCTCCAGTCAGCAGGAGGCAACGTTTCCGTCAAATGGTGACAGACTACATGTCTTGCCCTCTCACTGTACTCCCAGACGTCTCATCCCCCTTCAAGTTTTGGGTCTCTAAGCTGGATACATGGCCAGAGCTTAGTTAGTATGCATTTGAGGTGCTGGCTTGCCCTGCTGCTAGTGTATTATCGGAAAGCGTCTTTAGTGCCGCAGGTGGTGTACTAACAGACCGTCGCAAGCGACTATCCTCCGATAACGTTGACCGGCTTACTTTTCTGAAAATGAACAAGGCCTGAATCTCGCCGGAATTTGCCAGTCCTCTTCCAGATTAAATAATTGGTTGGCAACAGTATCCAGGTCTCCTGTTGTGCTCATGTTTCTACGACCTGAACTGATTGACCCTGGGCTCCAACACCGCCAGTTGCTGCTCAAAAGTGCCATCTGCACAAAGAAAAACACTAGCTTCTGTGTTAGTGGGGTTCAGTAACGCCAGCTGCTCCCCTGCTGTGTGTCCGGCAATATCTCCTGCTCCCTCCACATTCACACTACATCAGATATTAAACTTGCTCCAATTAGGCCTCAGCCTACACCGATTGACTCTGGGCTCCAACACCGCCAGTTGCTGCTCGGAAGTGCCGTCTGCACAGAGAAAAACACTAGCTTCTGTGTTAGTGGGGTTTAGTAACGCCAGCTGCTCCCCTGCTGTGTGTCCGGCAATGTCTCCTGCTCCCTCCACATTCACACTACAACTGATTTTAAACTTGCTCCAGTTAGACCTCAGCCTACACCCTGATTGACCCTGGGCTCCAACACTGCCAGTTTCTTCTCAGAAGTGCCGTCTGCACAGAGAAAAACACTAGCTCCTGTGTTAGTGGGGTTCAGTAATGCCAGCTGCTTCCCTGCTGTGTGCCCGGCAATGTCTCCTGCTCCCTCCACATTCACACTACATCAGATATTAAACTTGCTCCAAATAGGCCTCAGCCTACACCCTGATTGACCCTGGGCTCCAACACTGCCAGTTGCTGCTCAGAAGTGCTGTCTGCACAGAGAAAAACACTAGCTCCTGTGTTAGTGGGGTTCAGTAATGCCAGCTGCTCCCCTGCTGTGTGTCCGGCAATGTCTCCTGCTCCCTCCACATTCACACTACATCAGATACTAAACTTTCTCCAAATAGGCCTCAGCCTACACCCTGATTGACCCTGGGCTCCAACACTGCCAGTTGCTGCTCAGAAGTGCCGTCTGCACAGAGAAAAATACTAGCTCCAGTGTTAGTGGGGTTCGGTAATGCCAGCTGCTCCCCTGCTGTGTGTCCGGCAATGTCTCCTGCTCCCTCCACATTCACACTACAACTGATTTTAACCCCTTCCTGCCATCTGACGTACTATCCCGTCCATGGGACCTGGGCCCCTATGCCCATGGACGGGATAGTACGTCTACTGCGATCAGCGGCGCCCACGTGGTGAGCGCCGCTGATCGCGGACGGGTGTCAGCTGATTATCACAGCTGACACCCGGCACAATGTGTCAGGGGCGGTCACGGACCGCCCCCGACACGTTAACCCCTTGCACACCGCGATCAAACATGATCGCGGTGTACCGGGGGTTAAAGGGAAGCATCGGCAGGGAGGGGGCTCCCTCCGTGCTTCCCTGAGCCCCCCACGGCAGCGCAATGTGCAGCGCTGCTGCGGGGGGCTCCTTTCCTGCAGGCCCCCAAATCCAAGATGGCGACGGGGGCCTTCGGGGGCCTGCAGGAAGCTGGCTTCCTCAGTGACTGCAAAGCGCAGGCATGAGGAAGCCTTCTGCACTGCCTGTGACAGATCGCTGATCTGTCACAGGACAGTGATGTCCCACCTGGGACTATTTAATAAAGTTAAAAAAAAAATAAAAAAAGTGTTAAAATAATTAAAAAAAAAATCGCCAAATAAATTAGAAAAAAAAAAAATATTCCCCCAATAAATCCATTTTTTGGAAATAAAAAAACAAAAAAACAATAAAAGTACACATATTAGGTATCGCCACGTCCGGAACGACCCACCCTATAAAACTGTCCCATTAGTTAACCCCTTTAGTGAACCCCTTAAAAAATAAAAATAAAAAACGAAGCAAAAAATAATGATTTATTATCATACCGCCAAACAAAAAGTGTAATAACGCGCGATCATAAAGACGCATATAAATATCCATGGTACCGCTGAAAACGTCATCTTGTCCCGCAAAAAACGAGCCACCATACAGCATCATCAGCAAAAAAATAAAAAAGTTATAGCTCACAGAATAAAGCGATGCAAAAATAATTATTTTTTATAGAAAATAGTTTTCATTGCATAAAACCGACAAAACATAAAAAAACGACCTAAATCAGGTATCGCTGTAACCGTAGTGACCCGAAGAATAAAACCGCTTTATCAATTTTACCGCACGCAGAACGGTGTAAACGCACCCCCCCAAGAAATTCATGAAACGCTGGTTTTTGTTCATTCTGCGTTCCAAAAATCGGAATAAAAAGCGATCAAAAGATGTCACGTGCCCGAAAATGGTACCAATAAAAACGTCAACTCGTCCCGCAAAAAATAAGACCTCACATGACTTGGTGTGTCAAAATACAGAAAAATTATAGCTCTCAATATGTGGTGATGCAAAAACTATTTTTACAATAAAAAGCGTCTTTTAGCGTGCGACAGCTGCCAAACATAAAAACCGCCATAAATAGTAAATCAAACCCCCCGTTATCAACCCTTAGTTAGGGAAAAATAATAAAATAAAAAAAATGTATTTATTTCCATTTTTCCATTAGGGTTAGGCTTAGGGCTAGGGTTAGGGCTAGGGTTAGGGTTAGGGTAGGGTTAGGGCTAGGGTTAGGGTTAGGGTTAGGGCTAGGGTTAGGGTTAGGGCTGAGATTAGGGTTAGGGGTGTGTTGGGGTTCGGGTTGGAGTTAGAATTGGGAGTTTCCACTGTTTGGGCACATCAGGGGCTCTCCAAATGCAACATGGCGTCGGATCTCAATTCCAGCCAATTCTGAGTTGAAAAAGTCAAATGGTGCTCCTTCCCTTCCAAGCTCTGCCATGCGCTCAAACAGTGTTTTACCCCCACATGTAGGGTATCAGCCTACTCAAGACAAATTGCAAAACAATTTTTGGGGTCCAATTTCTCCTGTTACCCTTAGGAAAATAAAAAATTGGGGCAAAAATATCATTTTTGTTGAAAAAAATGATTTTTTTATTTTCACGTCCGAGTGTTATAAACTTCTGTGAAGCACTTGGGGGTTCAAAGTGCTCACCACACATCTAGATAAGTTCCGTGGGGGGTCTAGTGTCCAAAATGGGGTCACTTGTGGGGAGTTTCAATAGTTTAGGTACATCAGGGGCTCTCCAAACGCACATGACACCCGCAGACCATTCCATCAAAGTCTGCATTCCAAAACGTCACTGCTTCCCTTCCGAGCCCCGACGTGTGTCCATACAGTAGTTTTCTCCCACATATGGGGTGTCAGCGTACTCAGGACAAATTGGACAACAACTTTTGGGGTCCATTTCTCCTGTTACCCTTGGGAAAATGAAAAATTGGGGACTAATTGATCATGTTTGTGGAAAAAATATGATTTTTTTATTTTCATGCCCGGGCATTATAAACTTCTGTGAAGCCCTTGGGGGTTCAAAGTGCTCACCACACATCTAGATAAGTTCCTTAGGGGGTCTAGTTTTCAAAATGGGGTCATTTGTGTGGGGTTTCCACTGTTTAGGTACATTAGGGGCTCTCCAAAGGCAACATGACACCCACAGACCATTCCATCAAAGTCTGCATTCCAAAACGTCACTACTTCCCTACCGAGCCCCGACGTGTGCCCATACAGTAGTTTTCTCCCACATATGGGGTATCAGCATACTCAGGACAAATTTGACAACAACTTTTGGGGTCCAATTTCTCCTGGTACCCTTGGGAAAATAAAAGAATGGTGACTAAAACATCATGTTTGTGGAAAAAATACGAATTTTTTATTTTCACGCCCGGGCGTTATAAACTTCTGTGAAGCACTGGGGGGTTCAAAGTGCTCACCACACATCTAGATAAGTTCCTTAGGGGGTCTAGTTTCCAAAATGGTGTCATTTGTGGGGGGTTTCCACTGTTTTGGTACATCAGGAGTTTTCCAAACGCGACATGGTGTCCGATCTCAATTCCAGCCAAAAACGTCAAATGGCGCTGCTTCCCTTCCGAGCTCTGCCATGCGCCCAAATAGTGGTTTACCCCCACATGTGGGGTATCAGCGTACTCAGGACAAATTGCACAATAACTTTTAGGGTCCTGTTACCCTTGGGAAAATAAAAATTGGGGTGAAAAGATCATTTTTGTGGAAAAAATATGATTTTTTAATTGTACCACTGTACGTTATAAACTTCTGTAAAGCCCTTGTGGGTTCAAAGTTCTCACCACATATCTAGATAAGTTCCTTGGGGGGTCTAGTTTCCAAAATGGGGTCACTTGTAGGGGGTTTCCACTGATTAGGTACATCAGGGACTCTCCAAACGTGACATGGCGTCCAATCTGAATTCCAGCCAATTTTGCATTGAAAAAGTCAAACGGCGCTCCTTCCATTCTGAGCTCTGCCATGCGCCGAAACAGTCGTTCTCCCCCACATATCAGGTATCAGCGTACTCAGGACAAATTGCACAATAACTTTTGCAGTCAAATTTCTCCTGTTACCCTTGGTAAAATAAAAAAAATTGAACCTGAAGTATTTTTTTTATGAAAAAAAGTTAGATGTTCATTTTTTTTAAAAATATTCCTGTGACGCACCTAAAGGGTTAATAAACTTCTTGAATGTGGTTTTGAGCACCTTAAGGGGTGCAGTTTTTAGAATGGTGTCACTTTTGGGTATTTTCTATCATATAGACCCCTCAAAGTGGCTTCAAATGTGATGTGGTCCTAAAAATAAAATGGTGTTGTAAAAATGAGAAATCGCTGGTCCACTTTTAACCCTTATAACTTCCTAACAAAAAAAAATTTTGGTTCCAAAATTGTGCTGATGTAAAGTAAACATGTGGGAAATGTTAGTTATCAAGTTTTTTGTGGGCCGTATCTCTGTGATTTAAGGGCATAAAAATTCAAAGTTGGAAAATTGCGAAATTTTCAAAATTTTCGCCAAATTTCCGTTTTTCTCACAAATAAGCGCAAGTTATTTGAGTGAAATTTTACCACTAACATGAAGTACAATATGTCACGAGAAAACAATGTCAGAATCACCGGGATCCATGGAAGCGTTCCAGAGTTATGACCTCATAAAGGTACAGTGGTCAGAATTGTAAAAATTGTCCCGGTCATGAATGTGCAAACCACCCATGTGGGGGTAAAACACTGTTTGGGTGCATGGCAGAGCTTGGAAGGGAAGGAGCACCATATGACTTTTTCAACTCAGAATTGGCTGGAATTGAGATCAGACGCAATGTTGCATTTGGAGAGCCCCTGATGTGCCCAAACAGTGGAAACCCCCAATTCTAACTCCAACCCGAACCCCAACACACCCCTAACCCTAATCTCAGCCCTAACCCTAGCCCTAACCCAAGCCCTAACCCAAGCCCTAACCCTAGCCCTAACCCTAGCCCTAACCCTAGCCCTAACCCTAGCCCTAACCCTAACCCTAATGGAAAAATGGAAATAAATAAAAAAAAATTTATTTTATTATTTTTCCCTAACTAAGGGGGTGATAACGGGGGGTTTGATTTACTATTTATGGCGGTTTTTATGTTTGGCAGCTGTCGCACGCTAAAAGACGCTTTTTATTGTAAAAATAGTTTTTGCATCACCACATATTGAGAGCTATAATTTTTACGTATTTTGACCCACCGAGTCATGTGAGGTCTTATTTTTTGTGGGACGAGTTGACGTTTTTATCGGTACCATTTTCGGGCACGTGATATTTTTTGATCGCTTTTTATTCCAATTTTTGGGACGCAGAATGAACAAAAACCAGCGTTTCATGAATTTCTTTTGGGGGAGTGCGTTTACACCGTTCCGCGTGCGGTAAAATTGATAAAGTGGTTTTATTCTTTGGGTCAGTACGGTTATAGCGATACCTCATTTAGGTCGTTTTTTTATGTTTTGTCGGTTTTATGCAATGAAAACTATTTTATATAAAAATAATTATTTTTGCATCGCTTTATTCTGCGAGCTATAACTTTTTTATTTTTTCGCTGATGATGCTGTGTGTTGGCTCGTTTTTTGCGGGACAAGATGACGTTTTCAGCGGTACCATGCATATTTATATGCATCTTTTTGATCGCGCGTTATTACACTTTTTGTTTGGCGGAATGATAATAAATCATTATTTTTTGCTTCGTTTTTTATTTTTATTTTTTAAGGGGATCGCTAAAGGGGTTAACTAATGGGACAGTTTTATAGGGCGGGTCGTTACGGACGCGGCGATACCTAATATGTGTACTTTTATTGTTTTTTTTTGTTTTTTTTTCAAAAAATGAATTTATTGGGGAATATTTTTTTTTTTTTTTTTTTTTACTAATTTATTTGGCGATTTTTTTTAAATTATTTTAACACTTTTTTTTAATTTTTTTTTACTTTATTACATAGTCCCAGGTGGGACATCACTGTCTTGTGACAGATCGCTGATCTGTCACATCACAGATCACTGTGACAGATCAGCGATATGTCACAGGCAGTGCCGAAGGCTTCCTCATGCCTGCGCTTTGCAGGCACTGAGGAAGCCAGCTTCCTGCAGGCCCCCGAAGGCCCCCGTCGCCATCTTGGATCCGGGGGCCTGTAGGGAAAGAGCCCCCCGCAGCAGCGCTGCACATTGCGCTGCCGTGGGGGGCTCAGGGAAGCACGGAGGGAGCCCCCTCCCTGCCGATGCTTCCCTTTAACTCCCGGTACACCGCGATCATGTTTGATCGCGGTGTGCAAGGGGTTAACGTGTCAGGGGCGGTCCGTGACTGCCCCTGACACATTGTGCCGGGTGTCAGCAGTGATAATCAGCTGACACCCGGCCGCAATCAGCGGCGCTCACCACGTTGGCGCCGCTGATCGCTGTGACGTACTATCCCGTCCCTGAGAATTAAGTCCCAGGGCACATGGATGGGATAGTACGTCACATGACAGAAAGGGGTTAAAGTGTCCAATTCAAAAATCCACCTGGTTTCTTCTTTTGACATTCTTCTTCTTTTGTGATAATCAGCTGACACCTGGCCGCGATCAGCGGCGCTCACCAGGTGGGCGCCGCTGATCGTGGTAGACGTACTATCCCGTCCACGGTCATACGGGCCCGGGTACCGTGGACGGGATAGTACGTTGGATGTCAGGAAGGGGTTAATTCAAGGTGGACGGATGTTATGGACATACTCCGGAAACATTGGCCTATTTTAAGAGCCGATGAAGACTTATGTAAAGTCTTACCCATCCAAGTGTAACTTGGAGACGATCAAAAAATCTGAAGGACCTCCTTACAAGGAGCCACAGTGGCTCCACAAAAATCATTTTTTTCAGAACGAACTGGCCCTAGGTGGGGAAGTTTTCAATGCGGCAACTGCTCAGCCTGCAAATATGTTGAGAGGGCATTCACTTTCAAGAACAGTGAGGCCACGAGGACATATAACATCACACATCACGTTACATGTACTACATATAAGGTTGTATACTATGCATTTTGCCCTTGTGGGCTTATATATATTGGGATGACAACTCGACAATTGAGAATTAGGATTCTTGAACATGTGAGAGATATTAAAAATGCAGTGGCGGTGCAAGATCCAACAATTTTGAAAAAAATACCTAGACACTTTCATGCATGTCATAAAAGTGACCCCAAATGGCTTAAGGTGAAGGGAATAGATAGGGTACAATTGGGTACTCGGGGGGCTGATTATAAGAGGGAATTGCTTAAAAAAGAAACTAAATGGATGGTTGTGTTCGATACATGTGGCCCGAAGGGCCTCAATGAAACATTGAGCTTCAAGTCCTTTTTATAGTAGGCGTGAATTTTAATTGTCTTTTGTTCTTTGAGTGTGTTCAGTGTTAATTTTATGTTGTTTTAACAATTTCTTCTAGTACATATCAACACACTGAAGCTCTGATTTTCGTATCACACAAGGGAGTTCGCTCCTTAATGTTTGGATCTACTACTGGCTCTATGGACCTAGATGGAGTGATATGGTTCTGGATCAAAAGAAAACAATATCAAGCAAATTTTTATGCTGCATATTTTTTCTCCATATTGGTTATGATAATCTGATGATTCTATGCTAATTATATAAATATTTTGTACAATTGTATTTGTATACAGTCAAAGATTGTATGATATTCTGTATGTATTGGCATATGGAGATTTATGTAGCCAAAATTAAGTTTGATTATGATCCTATTACAGGTTATTGATGTAGTGATGTGGCTACCTACATTGTTATTTTCCCCCTTTCTTTATTCATTATATGGGGGCGTCTTGAGGTATAATTCACCTCGATTATAATAACCATAGTAAATGGATTTTGAGAATTTTTCTGACTATATAGGCATGGTATGTAATTCTCTTTGTCCCTCCCATTTATCTATGTGATGTCGGCTTTATACGGGGGTGCATTTAAAGTATAGCCTATTTTCATTGCAATGTCCATGTAGAAGAAACATAGATATCCTCCGTTCCCACAGGCTTGAGCGCGCACCGCGCATGCGCTGTGTTGCGGCGGGGCGGCTGGTGCTCTAAGGGGCGTCGCGTCGCATGGCAACATGCCCGGTCACATGACCGGGCCATGTGACTGTGTGACGCGCGTGTTGAGCGCCGCCTCCCTTGCCGCGTCACAGCATGGCGGTGACGCGCCGCACACAGCTGTGGGCGGTCAGTGATCCATGCAGGGGCTATATTAGGAACCAGATATGTTGCTTACTTACCTCCTGATGAAACTGCAGAGGCGGTGAAACGTGCGTCGGGGTGTGTTACAGGTCCCCTCCACCTGGGTGGCATGACTACAGGTACACTGGTATTTTTTCATATGGCGATTCTTGTGTGTGCCTTTTTGTTATAGCAATCTGCTGCATCTTGTGGGTCATTTTTAGGCTGCATATTCAGCACAACAATATATAATAGACCTATGCTGCGCCCCATTTAGGTGTGCTGGGCACCGTTATACAGTTTGTCTCTTATCCATTAACCATAAGTTTGCTGATATTAGGGTGAGGTACTTTTCTCCCCTTCTATACTCTGTATTATACCATTAAAATATGGTGTTGTATGATATATACTTTTTAATCATGGTGCAATAAAATTTGTTATATATTAGGATCATGTTCCTTCGTTTTTCTCTTTTTGGTATAGTGTTCTATAAGTGAAGGGATTATTATTGAATAGAATTTGAGGTTTGTACTTGTTTGGAATCTCATTACTCCATGATTGACCCTGTGCTCCAACACCACCAGCTGTTGCTCAGAAGTGCCGTCTGCACAGAGAAAAACATTAGCTCCTGTGTTAGTGGGGTTCAGTAATGCCAGCTGCTCCCCTGCTGTGTGTCCGACAATGTCTCCTGCTCCCTCCACATTCACACTACATCAGATATTAAACTTGCTCCAAATAGGCCTCAGCCTAAACCCTGATTGACCCTGGGCTCCAACACTGCCAGTTGCTACTCAGAAGTGCCATCTGCACAGTCAACATATGCTCCAGTGTTTTTGGGGTTCAGTAATGTCAGCTGATCCCCTGCTGTGTTCCCGGCAATTTCTCCTGCTCTGTCAACACACACACACAACTACAGATTTTAAACTTGCTCCAATTAGGCCTCTGCATCCACTCTGTTTGTACTATTGACCCTGGGCTCCAACACCGCCAGTTGCTGCTCAGAAGTGCCGTCTGCACAGTCAACATATGCTCCAGTGTTATTGGGGTTCAGTAATGTCAGCTGATCCCCTGCTGTGTGTCCGGCAATTTCGCCTGCTATGTCCACCTTCACACTCCTCCAGATTTTAAACTTGCTCCAACTAGGCCTCTGGCTGCACTCTGTTTCTACTGTAATCCCTGGGCTCCAACACCGCCAGTTGCTGCTCAGAAGTGTCTTTGGCACAGGTACTCCCTCCTGCCCAGCCTGGTTCCAGCACGCCAGCTGTTTCCGGGTAGTGTCAACGTCACTTTGGCACCAATACGTTGTCCTGTCATGTTGCAGTCGGGTTAGCCGACTCTATGGTGCCTGCAGTTTAGGTGCTTCCTATGTGGGCTGTGGGATCTGCCAATAAAGGCTGGTTCCGTAGTGCCAATAGGACAAGCACCCCCTGTAGGACTGGAGGTTTCGGTAGTGCTATTGGCTCTTGTTCCTTCTGCTGCCCCTCCGGGTTCTAGCACCGTCAGCTGGTTCTCGGCAGTGCCTTTTGGCTTAGGTGCCTCCATCTTGGTATCCGAGTTCCAGCAACGTCTGCTGGTCCTTGGTAGTGCTTTCTGGCACAGGTACCTCCTGCTTAGTAACAGGGTTCCAGTACTGTCAGCTGGTTCTCGGCAGTTCCTCAGCCTTCTTGTACCTTCTGCTACATTTCCAAGTTCAAGCTTTTTGAAATGGTTTTTAGTAATCACTCTGGATCTCCCTGACGACGACCCTGAAGACCACCCCAAAGAAGACCAAAAAGATGACCCTGAAGAAGATGACCAAGAGGACAAAGAACATGAAGACAACCACCAAGATACAGAACTTCAAGAGACAGAAGACCAAGAAGCAGAAGAACAAAAAGCAGAAGAACATTAAACATAAGACTAAAAATCAGAGCAAAAGATATTATCTAAATTGTAAGCAGAAGACTAAGCAGTGTATGGGGGTGAGTCCGTTCCTCCTCGTGGTGCCCCTGGGAAAGGCCTGCTGCAGGCCAAACTGAGCGCAGACAAATCCTGTTGTAAATCTTTTGTGACAGGCAGAACGGAAGGTGTAATCTTCAAACTTTTATAGATAAAGCCCCCGTTACACACTACGATATTGCTAGCAATATCGCTGTAAAGTCACCGATTTTGTGACGTTGCAGCAATATTGCTAGCGATATCGTTGCATGTGATACTTACCTCCGACCGCTCCCCCGCTGGTTATCGCTGATCGCGCGAGAACTCCCTAGACCATTCCTCGTCGGCCACTTCCTGCTGCGGGAGGACGCCAGGATCACCTCGTCTGACAGGTAAGTAGCGACCCCCGACCCCTGCTATGTCGCTAGTGAGATCTGCCTGTGTGGCAGCTCACTAGCGACCACTTAGCGATGCACCAGCGATCCATATCGTTGTCGGGATCGCTGCTGCATCGCTAAGTGTAACGGTACCCTAACAACTACAGGAATGCCTGTCACAAATAAGAATATGATGAAGAAGAAGAATAGGAAGAAGATGAAGTAGAATATGAAGAAGAATAATAGTTGAATAAGAAGAATATGAAGAATGTAAAAAAAAAAGAATAATAGGAAGAAGGTGAAGAAGAAGAAGATGAATTAGGTGAAGAAGAAGTTGATGAAAAAGATGCTGCTGCTGCTAAGGATCATGAAAGAGAAAGTGTGGGAGAAGTAAAAAAGAAGGTGAAGAGCATGGAAGTAGTGAAACATACATATCTGACAAAATATAAAAAAGGTTAACATAGTCAATATCTTTGTAACTCCGAACGTCTTAAAAAAAAAATTATTCCTGCTATTCCATTTGATTGGGCTAAAGCTCTATGGCTTTAATGTCTCCTCCACCTCCCCCAATACATTCTACATTATTATTAGTTGTTTTTCTTCATGTAGAATTAACCTACAAGGAAAGAAAGGGTTTATTTTAATTCTGATATTTCTGTCCCATTGACTTGCATTGGTTTCCTGTATCGGAATCGGCGATATCCGATACTTTTTGGGTATCAGTACGATCCAATCCGATCCGATATTTCTCGATATCGGAAGGTATCGCTCAACACTAGTTATTACAGTGTAGTTTCGGGTTAGCGCTAAGGGGGGCACTATAGAGACAGAAATAGAGTTAGATGTAGATTTAGATAAGATAGTTTTAGGCCAATAGGAAGATAGTATGGGAGGAGTTAGCTAGAGGATAGGGAACGTTTTTGTGAGAAGTAGTTGTTGCTGAGAGTTGAACAGAGCAATAGTGCAGAATTTGAGTAGTGACTGATGAGTGACAAAGACAAGTAGAACTGGAAAGTAGAGTTCTGAAAGATGAGAGATTGCGGGGCACAGGTGGATCTAGGCAGCCTGAAAGGATCAGTGGCTAGACTGTGGGGTAACTTCCGAGACGTTGTTGGATTAAATTTGCACGAATTAAGTAAAGTTTTAGAGAAAATGAACTTGGGCTTCTATTTGTGTGTGCCTGCGACGGATTGGAGCTCTGCATGCTGTGGAGGATTCTGACACACAGGTGGGTAAACTGCATGACACATACAGTACACAGCAAAATGAACCTTTTAATTCTGTAGCGGAGCATCAGGGGGTGATGATGGAGCAGCAGCAGCCCCTCGCCATGACTACCACCATGGCCCGTTACAGTTGCACAACGGATTTTATTGAACCTTTTTCCTGGGAATAGCCGCATTTGAGTCTATTATGAGGACAGTATCAGGACTTTGTGACGTTGTGGGTGGGGGATGTGGCTGCTGATGATTACGTTGGTAGCAGGTTCTCTTCTATGAATCTTTTTTCTGTCTCCCTTTTATTAGACTCAGGTTCCTCCATATTGGGATTATTTGGCCTCTCAGCCTCCTGGCCTGTGAAGGTCATGTCCTCTGTACTCCTTGTTTCCATGGCCCCCTCCTGGCTCAGATGTCCAGGGGTCAGTGGGATCAGTTTTTCTATCTCCTGTCTTAGGCTGGTTTCACATTAGCGTATCTGTGCGCAGCGTATGATTCGCATAGATCCACATGCGTCACGCGTACATACACTGTGTTCCAAATTATTATGCAAATTGGATTTAAGTGTCATAAAGATGTTATTTTTTGTTTTTCAAATAAACTCATAGATGGTATTGTGTATCAGGGCTCTTTGGATCACTGAAATCAATCTCAAACGCCTGTGATAATTAGTTTACCAGGTGATCCCAATTAAAGGAAAACTACTTAAGAATGATGTTCCACATTATTAAGCAGGGCACAGGTTTCAAGGAATTTAGGAAAGAAAAAGGATCTCTCTGCTGCTGAAAAGCATCAAATAGTGCAATGCCTTGGTCAAGAGATGAAAACATTAGATATTTCCCAAAAACTTAAACGTGATCATCGTACTGTTAAGAGATTTGTGGTTGATTCTGAGCACAGACATGTTTGTGCTGATAAAGGCAGAATGAGGAAGGTTTCTGCCAGGCAAGATCATCGGATTAAGAGAGCAGCTGCTAAAAAGCCATTACAAACCAGCAAACAGATATTTAAAGCTGCTGGTGCCTCTGGAGTCCCTCGAACCTCAAGGTGTAGGATCCTTCAAAGGCATGCTGTGGTGCATAAGACTACTATTCGGCCACTCCTAAACAGTGTTCACAAGCAGAAATGGTTGCAGAGGGCCCAGACATACATGAAGACTAATTTTCAAACAGTCTTGTTTACTGATAAGTGTCGAGCAACCCTGGATGGTCCAGATGGATGGAGTAGTGGATGGTTGGTGGATGGCCACTATGTCCCAACAAGGCTGCGACGTCAGCAAGGAGGTGGAGGAGTCATGTTTTGGGCCGGAATCATGGGGAAACAGCTGGTAGGGCTCTTTAAGGTTCCTGAAGGTGTGAAAATGACCTCTGCAAAGTATATAGAGTTTCTGACTGACAGCTGTCTTCCATGGTATAAAAAGCAGAAATGTGCCTTCAGGAGCAAAATCCTCTTCATGCATGACACTGCACCATCTCATGCTGCAAAGAATACCTCAGAGTCATTGACTGTTATGGGCATAAAAGGAGATAAACTCATGGTTTGGCCACCATCTTCCCCTGACCTCAACCCTATAGAGAACCTTTGGAGTATCATCAAACAAAAGATCTATGATGGTGGAAGGCAGTTCACATCAAAACAGCAGCTCTGGGAGGCTATTCTGACTTCATGCAAACAAATACAAGCATAAACTCTCCAAAAACTCACAATTTCAATGGATGCAAGAATTATGAAGGTGATATCAAAGAAGGGTTCCTATGTTAACATGTAACTGGGCCTGTTAGGATGTTTTGGAGTTAAATAGCTTTTTTGTTCAGTGAATGTGACCTCCTAATGCTGCAAATTCCACAAATGAGCATTTTCAGTTCTTTAAACGTATCAAATGTTTAGAAATTCTACTGTGCCTAATAATTTGGAACAGTGCAATTTGAGTTTTTAATCATTTTGGAGATTATACTGTTATCATTGGGAGGTTTCTTCAATAAAATTTGATGTATACTCTAACGGGTGATGACTTTTATTAGACTGACTGTCATTTGTACTGACTATTTAGGAAAATCAGAGAAAAACATAATTTGCATAATAATTTGGAACACAGTGTATATTTAACATTTTGTACGCATGGAAATGCGATTGCATCAGTTCACATGCAGATACGTACACATGCGTCGTTTCATGGTGTGCGGCGGTGTCTGACGAATGCAACATGTTGCATTTTTTGAGGCATCAATTATGTGCAGTCAGGCGCATGCGGATGAGTGCGCCAAAACAACGCATTACTGTCTATGGGAACGCATTGGTACACAAGGACATGTGTACGCATGCGTTCGATGGACATGTGTACGCATGCGTTCGATACGCATGTGTACTACAGAATGAGCAGGTCCAGGAAGTGTTAAATTAAACATTGTTTTTATTTTTGTTAATAAAAATTCTTTTTTTTCACAATCCCTGTCTCCCTGTGTTTTCTTTATCTCTTTATTTAAACATGTGTGTATTGTTGAGTGAAGTATTAACGGGTGTTACATTCAAGGTATTTAGTATTAAAGTTACAATCAAGGTGTTAGTATTAAAGTTAGTAAACATTACAGATAGATTTTATTTATTAACGGCTTAAACCATTTCGGTTTGCCATGCCACAGGTCCAATATCCGAAACAAAGTAGGCAGCAAATTTATCCCTCGTTTGGGCAACTTCCAATGTAGTCCTCAGAGGGTGACCTTGGTAATTCTGCAATGTGGTAGTAACAGGTTCCTCAAGTTCTAACTGGTGTCGCTCTTTCACCAGGATGTAATTGTGCAGAACAACACACGCTTTCACAACCTCATCAATTGTCTCAATTTTTAGATTGATGGCTGTTCCCAAAATGTGCTATTTAAGATACCAGCAATCCAAAGGCACACTCCACAGTTTTCATGCCCTTGTCAGTCAGTAGTTGTAAATCCTTTTGGTGTGATTCAAGTCCCGACTTGAGTACAGTTTTATGAGGTTGGCACACATTTGAAAAGCCTCATCCCCAACCACAACAGACGGCATTGGCAGTCTTTCAGTGTTCGGAAGAGGTCGTGGCTGTGGAAAATTGAAATTATTCCCATACAAACGTTGGCTCATGTCAGAGTTTTTGAAAGCCTGTGAATCATTTCCTGGTCCAAATGAGCCAACGTCCACGGCGACAAGTCGACAGTCAGTATCTGCAATCGCCATAAGAACAATCGAAAAGTTATTTTGTAATTGAAATACTCGGATCCACTTCCACCAGGTTTCATAATACGCCATCCACAGCCCCCAAACAGTTTGGAAAATTACAAATGTCCTGGAATTTTGCAGCATTATCCAGCCAGAGTTCAGTTGTGAGTTGGGGGAGGAATTCTTCATGCAGAACTTCACATAAAGCATGGCAGGTGTCTAGAACAATCCCAGAAAGCGTGGACACTCCAATCCGGAATTGAAAATATAGAGATGATAAGGTCTCTCTGGTAGCGAGGAATCTGCCGAACAGAAAATGAGAAAAAAAAATCAGTTACATGGCTTTTAGAACAATCATATTAATGACAGGTGTTTCTTTTTCAAAATTACGTACCTCAGGGTCACCAACAGACGTTTCTCAGCAGGAATTGCTCGACGTAGTTGTGTGTCCTGCCTGGTGATGGATCCTCGGACACATAGCAGCAAGTCATGGAAGCTCTGTTCCGACATTCTCGCGTACTCTAAAAACTTCTCAGGGTTTTCATGCAGCTCTGTGTACAACGAGTGGTAGGCTCCACGGCTCTCTCAGACTTCAACGATGAGGTGTTGCCAACAGCGACAACGACGACGACGTCTTCTCCGTCTTTCTCTTCTTTCTTTTTCACAAGCCATAGCAAAGGCAACAGCCAATTTCAATGACAAATCAAGATTAATAATGACGCTCTCCACACTATGATTCATCTTGCAGCTGGATGATACAGCAGCAAAAGATGAGGATTTCATCAGTGCAGTGTGTCTATATATAGAAATCCAATGAGACATGCCCATTGGGTGTCTGGTGTCAAGGAAAAGCTACTGGAAAAGCATTGGAAATATCAAACGTATGCGCAGAAACAACGCAAGCGCATGCAGTAATGCATACAAGCGCATGCACACGCAGCGGGTTTTTGGCGTCATGTGTAAGATGATGCGGATAAAAAACGCTGTGTAAACATTTCATGCAGAAGATACGGTGCGCACAGAAATGCTTCTCTTTCTAGTTGAGATAGACAGGCTCTGAGGGTCTGGGGTGAGGGGTGTGACACACTGGGGGCAGTGCTGTCTCTGGAGGTCTCTGTAGGGATGCTGACATCAGAGGTGGCTGGGGTTTGGTGTTCTATGTGAGTTTGGACCTGGAGTTTAATATGAGAGAATCTGTCTTCAAATTGCTCCAGATTGTCCTCAGTCCCTTGTACCAGGACGGTGCCACTGTTGTAAATAGTGATGGTAAGTGAGCTGCACTCGTCATCTTCATAGATTCTGACTCTGATCTGCCGGCCATTATTGGTATCAGACTTGGTTGTGTATTGATATTGTTTGCACAGGTGTGCCAGGCCAGGAAATGCTCAATGAAGAATAACACATTTGTTTTTATTTTATCTTCCTCATTAGATGTAAAGTCAGCATGGAGGGTTTTCTCTAATTGTGGCTGTTTTTATGGCTTTCTTTGCATGAGTGCTCTTCTGCCCTTCTGACCCTGGCTGTCTTGTGTCCCCAGCTCTCTATCAGCCTTTACTTTGTTTTGATTCTTTTGTTCCAAATTTAAATTTTTCATTTCTATAATTCTAATTCTTATTTCTGATAGCTTTAAGTTCTAGCAAAACTATGAGTGTGGTGAGGCTAAGGATGGTCCTACCTGAGGGTGCTGTTCTCTGGATGTCAGACCTGGGGCTGGTGGTGACTGCTGTCTGTCCTCCAGGAGATTCTTATTTTGTCCTTTAACCCCTTCCTGACATGAGACGTACTATCCCGTCCATGGGACCTGGGCCCCTATGCCAATGGACGGGATAGTACGTCGGGCGCGATCAGCGGCGCCCACGTGGTGAGCGCCGCTGATCGCGGCCAGGTGTCAGCTGATTATCACAGCTGACACCCGGCACAATGTGTCAGGGGCGGTCACGGACCGCCCCCGACACGTTAACCCCTTGCACACCGCGATCAAACATGATCGCGGTGTACCGGGAGTTAAAGGGAAGCATCGGCAGGGAGGGGGCTCTGCAGGCCTGCAAAGCGCAGGCATGAGGAAGCCTTCTGCAGTGCCTGTGTCAGATCGCTGATCTGTCACAGTGATCTGTGATGTGACAGATCAGCGATCTGTCACAGGACAGTGATGTCCCACCTGGGACTATTTAATAAAGTAAAAAAAAATAAAAAAAAGTGTAAAAATAATTAAAAAAAAATCGCCAAATAAATTAGAAAAAAAAAATAAATATTCCCCCAATAAATCCATTTTTTGGAAATAATAAAAAAAAAAAACAATAAAAGTACACATATTAGGTATCGTCGCGTCCGTAACGACCCGCCCTATAAAACTGTCCCATTAGTTAACCCCTTTAGCGAATCCCTTAAAAAATAAAAATAAAAAACGAAGCAAAAAAATAATGATTTATTATCATACTGCCAAACAAAAAGTGTAATAACGCGCGATCAAAAAGACGCATATAAATATCCATGGTACCGCTGAAAACGTCATCTTGTCCCGCAAAAAACGAGCCACCACACAGCATCATCAGCGAAAAAATAAAAAAGTTATAGCTCGCAGAATAAAGCGATGCAAAAATAATTATTTTTTATATAAAATAGTTTTCATTGCATAAAACCGACAAAAACATAAAAAAAGACCTAAATGAGGTATTGCTGTAACCGTACTGACCCGAAGAATAAAACCGCTTTATCAATTTTACTGCACGCGGAACGGTGTAAACGCACCCCCCAAAAGAAATTCATGAAACGCTGGTTTTTCTTCATTCTGCGTCCCAAAAATCAGAATAAAAAGCGATCAAAAAATTTCACGTGCCCGAAAATGGTACCAATAAAAACGTCAACTCGTCCCGCAAAAAATAAGACCTCACATGACCCGGTGGGTCAAAATACGTAAAAATTATAGCTCTCAATATGTGGTGATGCAAAAACTATTTTTACAATAAAAAGCGTCTTTTAGCGTGCGACAGCTGCCAAAAATAAAAACCGCCATAAATAGTAAATCAAACCCCCCGTTATCACCCCCTTAGTTAGGGAAAAATAATAAAATAAAAAAAATGTATTTATTTCCATTTTTCCATTAGGGTTAGGGCTAGGGTTAGGGCTAGGGGTGTGTTGGGGTAGGGTTAGGGCTAGGGTTAGGGTTAGGGTAGGGTTAGGGTTAGGGCTAGGGTTAGGGTTAGGGTTAGGGCTAGGGTTAGGGTTAGGGCTAGGGGCATGGTGGGGTTCGGGTTGGAGTTAGAATTGGGGGTTTCCACTGTTTGGGCACATCAGGGGCTCTCCAAATGCAACATGGCGTCTGATCTCAATTCCAGCCAATTCTGAGTTGAAAAAGTCAAATGGTGCTCCTTCCCTTCCAAGCTCTGCCATGCGCCCAAACAGTGTTTTACCCCCACATGTAGGCTATCAGCCTACTCAGGACAAATTGCAAAACAATTTTTGGGGTCCAATTTCTCCTGTTACCCTTAGGAAAATAAAAAATTGGGGGCAAAAATATCATTTTTGTGGAAAAAAATGATTTTTTTATTTTCACGTCCGAGTGTTATAAACTTCTGTGAAGCACTTGGGGGTTCAAAGTGCTCACCACACATCTAGATAAGTTCCGTGGGGGGTCTAGTGTCCAAAATGGGGTCACTTGTGGGGAGTTTCAATAGTTTAGGTACATCAGGGGCTCTCCAAACGCATATGACACCCGCAGACCATTCCATCAAAGTCTGCATTCCAAAACGTCACTACTTCCCTTCCGAGCCCCGACGTGTGCCCATACAGTAGTTTTCTCCCACATATGGGGTATCAGCATACTCAGGACAAATTGGACAACAACTTTTAAGGTCCAATTTCTCCTGGTACCCTTGGGAAAATAAAAAAATGGTGACTAAAAGATCATGTTTGTGGAAAAAATACGAATTTTTTATTTTCACGCCCGGGCGTTATAAACTTCTGTGAAGCACTGGGGGGTTCAAAGTGCTCACCACACATCTAGATAAGTTCCTTGGGGGGTCTAGTTTACAAAATGGTGTCATTTGTGGGGGGTTTCCACTGTTTAGGTACATTAGGGGCTCTCCAAAGGCAACATGACACCCGCAGACCATTCCATCAAAGTCTGCATTCCAAAACGTCACTACTTCCCTTCCGAGCCCCGACGTGTGCCCATACAGTAGTTTTCTCCCACATATTGGGTATCAGCATACTCAGGACAAATTGGACAACAACTTTTGGGGTCCAATTTCTCCTGGTACACTTGGGAAAATAAAAAAATGGTGACTAAAAGATCATGTTTGTGGAAAAAATACGAATTTTTTATTTTCACGCCCGGGCGTTATAAACTTCTGTGAAGCACTGGGGGGGTCAAAGTGCTCACCACACATCTAGATAAGTTCCTTAGGGGGTCTAGTTTCCAAAATGGTGTCATTTGTGGGGGGTTTCCACTGTTTTGGTACATCAGGAGTTTTCCAAACGCGACATGGTGTCCGATCTCAATTCCAGCCAAAAACGTCAAATGGCGCTGCTTCCCTTCCGAGCTCTGCCATGCGCCCAAATAGTGGTTTACCCCCACATGTGGGGTATCAGCGTACTCAGGACAAATTGCACAATAATTTTTAGGGTCCTGTTACCCTTGGAAAAATAAGAATTGAGGGTGAAAAGATCATTTTTGTGGAAAAAATATGATTTTTTAATTGTATGGCTTTATGTTATAAACTTCTGTGAAGCCCATGGGGGTTCAAAGTTCTCACCACACATCTAGATAAGTTCCTTAGGGGGTCTAGTTTCCAAAATGGTGTCATTTGTGGGGGGTTTCCACTGTTTTGGTACATCAGGGGTTTTCCAAACGCGACATGGTGTCCGATCTCAATTCCAGCCAAAAACGTCAAATGGCGCTGCTTCCCTTCCGAGCTCTGCCATGCGCCCAAATAGTGGTTTACCCCCACATGTGGGGTATCAGCGTACTCAGGACAAATTGCACAATAACTTTTAGGGTCCTGTTACCCTTGGGAAAATAAACATTGGGGTGAAAAGATCATTTTTGTGGAAAAAATATGATTTTTTAATTGTACCGCTGTACGTTATAAACTTTTGTAAAGCCCTTGTGGGTTCAAAGTTCTCACCACATATCTAGATAAGTTCCTTGGGGGGTCTAGTTTCCAAAATGGGGTCACTTGTAGGGGGTTTCCACTGTTTAGGTACATCAGGGACTCTCCAAACGTGACATGGCGTCCAATCTGAATTCCAGCCAATTTTGCATTGAAAAAGTCAAACGGCGCTCCTTCCATTCTGAGCTCTGCCATGCGCCGAAACAGTCGTTCCCCCCCACATATCAGGTATCTGCGTACTCAGGACAAATTGCACAATAACTTTTGCAGTCCAATTTCTCCTGTAACCCTTGGTAAAATAAAAAAAATTGAACCTGAATTATTTTTTTTATGAAAAAAAGTTAGATGTTCATTTTTTTTTAAATATTCAAAAAAATTCCTGTGACGCACCTAAAGGGTTAATAAACTTCTTGAATGTGGTTTTGAGCACCTTAAGGGGTGCAGTTTTTAGAATGGTGTCACTTTTGGGTATTTTCTATCATATAGACCCCTCAAAGTGGCTTCAAATGTGATGTGGTCCTAAAAATAAAATGGTGTTGTAAAAATGAGAAATCGCTGGTCAAATTTTAACCCTTATAACTTCCTAACAAAAAAAAATTTTGGTTCCAAAATTGTGCTGATGTAAAGTAAACATGTGGGAAATGTTAGTTATCAAGTTTTTTGTGTGCCGTATCTCTGTGATTTAAGGGCATAAAAATTTTCAAAATTTTCGCCAAATTTCCGTTTTTCTCACAAATAAACGCAAGTTATTTGAATGAAATTTTACCACTAACATGAAGTACAATATGTCACGAGAAAACAATGTCAGAATCACCGGGATCCATGGAAGCGTTCCAGAGTTATGACCTCATAAAGGTACAGTGGTCAGAATTGTAAAAATTGGCCCGGTCATGAACGTGCCAACCACCCTTGGGGGTGAAGGGGTTAAAGCTTATTTTTCCTCCTTTTTCACAAAGATCTTTAGTCTGGCTCATTTCAGCTCGCTCTTGTAATCCATGGGGATGAATTTTTCTAGGTTGTGTCCTAAAGTTTCCTCATTACAAGGTATAAAGTGATGAAAGTTCAGGAGTTCATGTTCAGTGCTGCTTACTCCTGGAATGGTGGGTGGGTCTAATAGGCATAGGAGTAGTAAGTATACTAATAGTAGGCATAGGAGTAGTAGGTATACTAATAGTAATCATAGGAGTAGTAAGTATACTAATAGTAGTCATAGGGGTAGTAGGTATTCTATTATTAGACATAGGAGTAGTAGGCATACTAATAGAAAGCATAGCAGTAATAGGTACACTAATAGTAGGCATAGGAGTAGTAGGTATACAAATAGTAGGCATAGGAGTAGTAGGTATACTAATAGGCATAGGAGGAGTAGGTATACTAATAGTAGGCATAGAAGTAGTAGGTATACTGATAGTAGGCATAGGAATAGTAGGTATACTAAAAATAGGCATATGAATTGTAGATATACTAATAATAGGCATGGGAGTAGTAAGTATACTAATAGTAAGCATAGGAGTAGTAGGTAAACTAATAGTAGTCCCAGCAGTAGTAGGTATACTAAAAGTAGGCATAGGAGTAGTAGGTATGCTAATAGTAGGCATAGGAGTAGTAAGTATACTAATCATAGGCTCAGGAATAGTAGGCATACTAATAGTAGGCATAGGAGTAGTAGGTATTCTAATAGTAGGCATAGGAGTAGGAGGTATTCTATTAGTAGACGTAGGAGTAGTAGGCATACTAATAGAAGGCATAGGAGTAATAGGTACACTAATAGTAGGCATAGGAGTAGTAGGTATACAAATAGTAGGCAGAGGAGTAGTAGGTATGCAAACAGTAGGCATAGGAGTAGTAGATATACTAATAGCAGGCATAGGAGTAGTAGGTATACTACTAGTAGGCATAGGAGTAGTAGGTGTACTAAAAGTAGGCATAGGAGTAGTAGGTATACTAATAGTAGGCATAGGAGTAGTAGGTATACTAACAGTAGGCATAGGAATAGAACATATACTAATAGACTAATAGTAGGCATATAATTAGCAAGTATACTAATACCATGGTCTTCTATAGCCCCATCCTGGATCTGCCCCCATCCACCTTTCCTACAGCCCCTACCAAATATCCCTACAGTCCCTATCCATATTCCCTTTTGTACATTTGCTTTGGCAAAACTAATGTGTATTTAGTCCTGCCAATAAAGCTTCTTTGAATTTGAATCTAATAGTAGGCATAGGAGTAGTAGCGGACCCCAGAGACTGCAAGATCCTAAGCCGATAAAGACTCAGTGCCCACAGTCTGGCCATCGAATCCGGCCGACACAGGCAGAGCTACAAGCCCAGGGAGGAAAGACTGAAGTGAGGGACACTCACTTCAGACTATCCAATCTCTTCCTAGATTTCAGCTCCATGAAGGAGGAAGAGAAAACATATATCCTGCTTGGGGAAGAAGAGAGAGCAGTGGAGATAGCAGCATGGTATGTGAGCGCATGTCATAGACTGCGAGAAAGACAGCCATGATATGCCATGGACTTCTTTAGCCCCCACCCTGGATCTTCCCCCATCCCCCCATCCACCTTCCCTATGCAATGGACTTCTACAGCCCCCACCCTGGATCTTCCCCCATCCACCTTTCCTACAGCCCCTACCCAACATCCCTACAGTCCCTATCCCTATTCCCTTTGCACACTTGCTTTGGCAAAACTAATGTGTATTTAGTCCTGCCAATAAAGCTTCATTGAATTTGAATTTGGCATAGTAAAAGTAGGCATAGGAGTAGTAGGTATACTAATAGTAGGCATAGGAGTAGTAGGTAAACTAATAGTAATAGTAACTAATACTAACTAATACTAACTAATAGTAACAACAAAAACTCTCACTGTCGCCCTGATCCACTCCCGCCTAGACTACTGTAATGCTCTATTAATTGGCCTCCCTCTCACTCGACTCTCCCCTCTCCAGTCTATCCTTAATGCAGCAGCCAGGGTTGTCCATCTGGCTAATCGTTTCTCAGACGCGTCCGCTCTTCGCCAGTCGTTACACTGGCTGCCAATTCATTACAGGGTACAATTCAAAGTACTTGTTCTCACCAACAAAGCTCTCCACAGTGCGGCACCCCCTTACATCTCCTCCCTCATTTCTGTCTATCGGCCTAACCGACCGCTGCGCTCTGCAAATGACTTTCGACTAACCTCTGCCCTAATCCGTACTTCCCACTCCCGACTCCAAGACTTCTCCCGTGCTGCGCCAATCCTCTGGAATGCTCTACCCCAAAATATTAGGACCATCCACAATTTGCATAGTTTTAGGCGCTCGCTCAAAACACATTTGTTCAGAGCGGCCTATCACATTCAGTAATCAAAGTCATGTTTGTGTGTGTGTAGCCCATTCACTATCTCCATCTAACCCCCACCCCCTGAAGATGGCTGGACCGTCATTGTAAATACAAACCTGTGCTTTGTATCCCCCCCACCTCATTGTAGATTGTAAGCTCCACGAGCAGGGTCGTCTTATTTCGCTTTAATTATTGTATTGTTAACGTTGTTACTTATGACTGTTGTGTTTGAAACTGTTCAACTGTAAAGCGCTGCGGAATATGTTGGCGCTATATAAATAAAGATTATTATTATTATTATTATTAGTCCCAGCAGTAGTAGGTATAGTAATAGTAGGCATAGGAGGAGTAGGTATGCTAATAGTAGGCATAGGAATCACAACAACCTGACAAAAGTCAGAATCAGGAAGATAGTAGACGAAGGCCAGGAGAGGTACGTAAGCGACTGGAAGAATGACATCATCAGCTCACAGAAACTGACCATGTACCGGAGTCTACAGAAAGACTACAGACTGGCCCCATATCTGGAGAAACTCCCAGACCCCAGAGACCGCAAGATCTTTAGCCGATATAGACTCAGTGCCCACAGTCTGGCCATTGAATCCGGCCGACACAGTCAGAGCTACAAGCCCAGGGAGGAAAGACTGTGCCAACACTGTGACCAGGAGACCCTGGAGGATGAGACCCACTTCCTGCTACACTGCTCCAAATACTCAGCAGTGAGGGACACTCACTTCAAGAGACTCTCACATCTCTTCCCGGATTTCATCACCATGAAGGAGGAAGAGAAAACATATATCCTGCTGGGGGAAGAAGAGAGAGTAGTGGAGATAGCAGTGCAATATGTGGGTGAATGTCATAGACTGCGAGAAAGAGAACTATGATATGCCATGGACTTCTATGGCCCCCTCCCTGGATCTGCCCCATCCCCCCATCCACCTTCCCTATGCCATGGACTTCTATAGCCCCATCCAGGATCTGCCCCCATCCCCCCATCCACCTTCCCTATGCCATGGACTTCTATAGCCCCATCCTGGATCTGCCCCCATCCACCTTTCCTACAGTCCCTATCCCTGTTCTCTTTTGTACACTTGCTTTGGCAAAACTAATGTGTATTTAATCCTGCCAATAAAGCATGTTTGAATTTGAATTAGGAGTAGTAGGTGTACTGATAGTTGGCATAGGAGTAGTAGGTATACTAATAGTAGGCATAGGAGTAGTAGGTAAACTAATAGTAGTCCCAGCAGTTGTAGGTATACTAATAGTAGGCATAGGAGGAGTAGGTATGCTAATAGTAGGCATAGGAGTAGTAGGTGTACTGATAGTTGGCATAGGAGTAGTAGGTATACTAATAGTCGGCATAGGAGTAGTAGGTATACTAATAGTAGGCATAGGAGTAGCAAATATGCTAATAGTAGGCATGGGAGTAGTAGGTATACTAATAGTAGGCATAGGAGTAGTAGGTATACTAACAGTAGGCATAGAAATAGTAAGTATACTAATAGTAGGCTTAGGAGTAGTAGGTATACTAAAAGTAGGCATAGAAGTAGTAGGTATACTAATAGTAGGCATAGGAGTAGTAGGTAAACTAATAGTAGTCCCAGCAGTAGTAGGTATACTAATAGTAGGCATAGGAGGAGAAGTAGGTATGCTAATAGTAGGCATAGGAGTAGTAGGTGTACTGATAGTAGGCATAGGAGTAGTAGGTATACTAATAGTAGGCATAGGAGGAGAAGTAGGTATGCTAATAGTAGGCATAGGAGTAGTAGGTGTACTGATAGTTGGCATAGGAGTAGTAGGTATACTAATAGTCGGCATAGGAGTAGTAGGTATACTAATAGTAGGCATAGGAGTAGCAAATATGCTAATAGTAGGCATGGGAGTAGTAGGTATACTAATAGTAGGCATAGGAGTAGTAGGTATACTAACAGTAGGCATAGAAATAGTAAGTATACTAATAGTAGGCTTAGGAGTAGTAGGTATACTAAAAGTAGGCATAGAAGTAGTAGGTATACTAATAGTAGGCATAGGAGTAGTAGGTAAACTAATAGTAGTCCCAGCAGTAGTAGGTATACTAATAGTAGGCATAGGAGGAGAAGTAGGTATGCTAATAGTAGGCATAGGAGTAGTAGGTGTACTGATAGTAGGCATAGGAGTAGTAGGTGTACTGATAGTTGACATAGGAGTAGTAGGTATACTAATAGTAAGCATAGGAGTAGTAGGTATACTAATAGTAGGCATAGGAGTAGCAAATTTGCCAATAGTAGGCATAGGAGTAGTAGCTGTACTGATAGTTGGTATAGGAGTAGTAGGTATACTAATAGTAGGCATAGGAGTAGTAGGTATACTAATAGTAGGCATAGGAGTAGCAAATATGCTAATAGTAGGCATAGCAGTAGTAGGTATACTAACAGTAGGCATAGGAATCCCCCCATCCACCTTCCCTATGCCATGGACTTCTACAGCCCCCACCCTGGATCTGCCACCATCCCCCCATCCACCTTCCCTATGCCATGGACTTCTATAGCCCCATCCTGGATCTGCCCCCATCCATCTTTCCTACAGCCCCTACCCAACATCCCTACAGTCCCTATCCCTATTCCCTTTTGTACACTTGCTTTGGCAAAACTAATGTGTATTTACCGTAGTCCTGCCAATAAAGCTTCACTGAATTTGAATTTGGAATAGAAGTTATACTAATAGGCATAGGAGTAGTAGGTATAGTAATAGTAGGCCCAACAGTAGTATATATACTAATAGACTAATAGTAGGCATATAAGTAGTAAGTATACTAATAGTAGGCATAGGAGTAGTAGGTATACTAAAAGTAGGCATAGGAGTAGTAGGTATACTAATAGTAGGCATAGGAATTCTATGTGGACATATTTTCAGTAAGATATTTTGATATTTTAAATATTTTCACTCAGAAATATGAGAATGGAAATGATAGGCGGAGAAGAATTGTGTCCCACTTACCCCTGTTGCATTTTTTTGTTATCAAAATTCCTACCACAATTACTATAATAACACCGATCATTGTTGGAACCAAAATGTAAAGTATTAGGCCATAATAACTGGTACCTACAAAGGGGAAAAAGAAAACAAAAAGTATTACTACTAGCATCTTTTAAGACCACTGGTCTCTTTAAAACGGTTCTCCCAAAATAGAAATCTTTCTTCAGATCAAAGGACACCCTGAGCGATATATGTTCCTCATAGCCACTTTCTATCACCCCTACATATATAATTGCTTCTCATAGCCACTTTCTATCACTCTTAGGCCAGCGTCAGACTTGCGAGAAACTCGCACGAGTCTCGCACGTCAATACCCAGCACTGCTGCCGACACTCGTATCGAAGCGTTCAGCTGCATAGAAATACATGCAGCTGAACGCTCCGATCCAAGTGCCGGCGGCAGTGTCGGGTATTGATGTGCGAGACTCGTCCGAGTTTCTCGCAAGTCTGACCCCGTCCTTACACATACTGTATATATGTTCCTCATAGCCACTTTTTATTACACCTACACATATATATGTGTGGCGCCCCAGAGGGTTCAGTCGCCAGAGAGGTACTGCACCTCCTCCTGAGGTGTGGTACCCCACTTTTCAGGTAAGGTGGAGACACCTGACCACACTCCAACACTCACATCCCACACGCACACCAGTAGTGTAGCAGAGAAACCTTTGTGGCTCCCTGCTTGGAACACGAAGAGTGCTGGGAGGTGGGTGGAGCTTAGACTGCACAAGAGAGCGGGAGAATATTAGGAAAAGGTCAGTCTGTGAGAGAAGATCCCCTGAGAGGGATGGAGTGAAGGAAGTGCTGCAGCAGTCTCCTGTGACCTCGAGCTGCTGGCACAGGAAAGAGCCATAGAAAGCCTGATTCTTCAGAGGGAAGAAAGATTAGTGCGGAGCGTAAGAAGAGAACTAAGGACTAGGGTCAGAGCAGAGCCCTTCCTCAAGTTTGAAGCGCATGGCTGGGGTCCGGTCCCCGAGGTTGTATGGATACTGAAGTTCCTGCAGCAGAACCCGGAGGAATAGAAGTAGTCAACACTTCATTCCCATATAAGACTTGGGGGCACAACAGCAACGTGGGTGAGCCGGGACATGATAGCAAGGAGTCCCCGAAGCAGGCTACAGCTGTCTGCCGTACAAGTAGAGTTCTAAGTAACATCAAGAAGGAGGAACTTGAGTTTAATACGCAACTACAAGTACTTCAGATTAGGCGCTAGTGAGGAGACGTTCAGAGAAGGCACATGTTGGAGGAGTGCTGGAAAGGTGTACTGTACCTTGCCAGGGACTTGGCTGAGCCCCTGACCTCGAGGACACGGCACCGGAGCGGGCATCTGTGTGCACCAAACTGAGTAAAGCCTTGGAACTACATGCCCTTGTGTCCTCCACTTATTCTTGCGCCTTACACCCGGCTCTCCTACATCTACTTCTTTACACCATCTCCCCACTTGCCAACCTCATCTACACTGCCCTGGGACTATAGCTTCACCTGTGGGGAGCTTCAACATCATTGCTGCACCACACCATCTGTCCCAGAGACGCAACCCTGCAGCGCTGGTCAAACTGACCAGAAACCAGAGGTGGCATCACGAATCATCTCAACAACTTTATCCCCATCACTCCACCCCTTTTACATTGACCGCCTGAGGCCACGGACCGGGTCACTGCCACTGTGACATCTCCCATTGTAATCAATGGGCCTGGCACCGAGTACCCCACGGCCTCTGGGGGCGAGTCAATTTTGGCGTCACAAACAGGATGACAAAGCCCGGTACCACCGGGTCCTGTGTGCTGAAGATTTATTGGACTTAAAATTGCTGAAAATGTGCAAAGCAACCAAAATGATAGACTGTAAAATGGACTCTAAAAATGGCCGCCGGCGCGGTGAAGAAGGGCGTGACAACATGGGTGGCCCTAAGAAAAGAGCGCGAACTGTCCTGGGCCTCCCCTGCCTGAACTTCCATGCAACAGCAACATGGCCCACCCCCAGAGGGGTTCGTATACTGGCTTGGTATGGAGGCAGATGAAGAAGACGCCCCCCCAGGAAGGAGGAGCAAAGCCCTGTGGCGGGAAAGGAGCCCAAAGAGAAGCAAGAACGCCAGGACGCCATGATGGAAGAAGGACGGAGGCCTGAAGAGCGCAAGGAAGAGGAGCTTGCCTTCCCCGGCGCAGTAGTCGAAGCCTCCGGCCTTGCTTCTGTGATGGACCGTCAGCAGCTGGAGGAAGAAATCGCCATGCTGAACCGCAGTCTGCGGCTGAAGCAGGAAGCGCTGCGGACCTTGGACCGGCAGCGCATCCAGGAGGGGCCTGCAGAAACAGTACCTCCACCACCGGTACCCGCCGCCGCTGCACCAGTTCTCCCCCAGGCAGCACCTGTGAAACTCGCGGCCGCTGCTATGCCATCGGCAGCGCCTGTCACCACCTCCCCGCTGCTACCGCCGCCGGACGCTGCCTGCCAGGAGGAGTTACCTGAGGACTTGGGAGCTAAATGTGAGGCAGAGACTGTGATCTTGCCTGGACCTGGCGCGGCCGCGCAGGTCCCACCGGAGGCCTCAGCAGACCCTGAACCAGCACCTGCTCCACTCCAGTCACCGCCCACTGACCAGTAAGCTCCAGCAACCACCGCTGCCACCGGCTGCCGTCCAGTGCCTGCACTGAAGCCGGAACACCATCAGGAAGCGTCAGGTATGACCGCCGCCCCTGCAGCTGGGGAGACCTCAGAGTTCCCGTCCGCTCCAATGTCCGGGCAGGTTTTGCTGGACCTAGTCTGGGACCGGGATACTAGTCCCTGGGGGAAAACACCCGAACCCCTGGCAGTGGTGCCCCTGTCTGCTGTGGGCAGAGGCCGATCCCGAGAGGAGGAGGAGGAGAAGGAAACCCGCTGCCAGCAGACTATCCGCCAGCTTGCTGCCAAGCAGCGGGAGTGGGAACAACGGAGACTGGCAGTGCTGGGCCCTGACCTTGACAGGAAGCAAAAGGCCCGCGACGGACACTATGGTCCCCGGGACTCAGCAGGATGGGGTCAGGTCCTGAACTTTAATTTGGAAAGAGGGTTTGGTTTCATCTCGGACCCCCAGAGGATCTCCGACCTCTTCGACAGCAACGTGGGTGAGCCGGGACATGATAGCAAGGAGTCCCCGAAGCAGGCTACAGCTGTCTGCTGTACAAGTAGAGTTCTAAGTAACATCAAGAAGGAGGAACTTGAGTTTAATACGCAACTACAAGTACTTCAGATTAGGCGCTAGTGTGGAGACGTTCAGAAAAGGCACATGTTGGAGGAGTGCTGGAAAGGCGTACTTTACCTTGCCTGGGAGTTGGCTGAGCCCCTGACCTGGAGGACACGGCACCGAAGCGGGCATCTGTTTGCAACAGACTGAGTAAACCCTTGGAACTACATGCCCTTGTGTCCTCCACTTATTCTTGCGCCTTACAACCGGCTCTGCTACATCTACTTCTTTACACCATCTCCCCACTTGCCAACCTCATCTACACTGCCCTGGGACTACAGCTCCACCTGTGGGGAGCTTCAACATTATTGCTGCACCACACCATCTGTCCCAGAGAAGCAACCCTGCAGCGCTGGTCAAACTGACCAGAAACCACAGGTGGCGTCACGAATCATCTCAACAACTTTATCCCCATCACTCTACCCCTTTACATTAACCGCCTGAAGCCACGGATCGGGTCACTGCCACTGTGACATCTCCCATTGTAATCAACGGGCTCGGCACCGAGTACCCCACAGCCTCTGGGGGCCAGTCATATGTTCCTCATAGCCACATTCTATCACCCCTACACATACAGTGGGGAAAAAAAGTATTTAGTCAGTCAGCAATAGTGCAAGTTCCACCACTTAAAAAGATGAGAGGCGTCTGTAATTTACATCATAGGTAGACCTCAACTATGGGAGACAAACTGAGAAAAAAAAATCCAGAAAATCACATTGTCTGTTTTTTTTTCATTTTATTTGCATATTATGGTGGAAAATAAGTATTTGGTCAGAAACAAGCAATCAAGATTTCTGGCTCTCACAGACCTGTAACTGCTTCTTTAAGAGTCTCCTCTTTCCTCCACTCATTACCTGTAGTAATGGCACCTGTTTAAACTTGCTATCAGTATAAAAAGAACTTGCACTATTGCTGACTGACTAAATACTTTTTTTCCCCACTGTATATAATTGTTTCTCATAGCCACTGTCTATCACCCCCACACATACATAATGTATGTTCCTCATAGCCAATGCCATCACCCCAACATACACATGCAGTATGTTTCTCAAAGTCACGTTCTATCACCCCTACATGTATATACTGTATATTTTCCCAAAGATTCCAAGAAATGACTAGTAAGAAATATTTATAAATATTTGAACACCTCCACTGTCCTCCACACTAATATTGCTACACCTAAAACACTCTGTGCTGCTGTAATTATTTTTACACAGCGTCTGGAATAACTCCTACTCCAATGTGAAATTTTAAGGTACAGTAGGTATTTAAAGTACAAGGCTAATGGCCACTTCTTCTTTTCCATCTTATACATATTTTCACTGGGTCTTACCCTGATCTGCATTGCACGCAGACGATAATTTATGCTCGCTTGACTCCTGGCTTACAGTATTTTTGGCGGTGCATCGGAAGGTGCTGTTAGCGTTCTCATTGTTGATGCTGATCTCTAATGTGCTGCTGTCATGACTCAGGAGCTTATCATCTCTCATCCAGCTGAAGGTGACGTTGGTCCCAGTGTGCATCAGACACGTCATGGTGACCCTACAGGTGTTATTCTGGGTATCCTCGGTTACACTCAATGTCAAATTGGAGATCTGCTCTGTTCCAAAAAAATGTAATGCCATATTAAGTAATCAGTAAAAAATTTTTTTAAGATTTTGCAATATTCTCCTCTTTAACAAAGTTTTCCCTACCTGCCGTCCATAGCTAAAATCAGTTACCTGCACCAGGACAGTAAGAATAAAGTTGTCAGATCCATTTAGGTTCTCTCGCTGGACCCTACAGAACTTTAAAGTACCGGTTTAGACTCGTGTAATTTCAGTCTGTGTGCACCCCAGATTACACATAGACAACATATGGAATAATTCACAACAGTGATCATCTCATATGTTTTGCCAAAGAGACAATGCAAATTTTAATTGGGTGTGTACGCATAGAGTATATTTACCAAAGTTAGAGTTGGGAGTAAATGGATATTTAAAGGTTAGCTACTAGTTTTGATTGAGCACTTGAAATGCTCGAATTAAGCATGTCGGACGCTCGGATGTGTTCGAATAGAATAGCGAGCATAATGGAGCTGAATGGGAGACTCATGCATTTTTCCAGTAAATGGTAAAATTCTCTCTCTATCTCTCACCACCCGGCTCAGATAATTCCTATGACCGAGCTCTAGACCACCACATAATACTCAGAACTCAAAAGAGGACCCCGATGCTCCATCGAATATCGAGCAGTGCCAAGCACGCTCAACCATCACTAGTAGCCATCATTTGCAAAAAGTTTTTATACATGGGCTGCAATAGCCTGCTGATCAATAGGGTCCAGATTTCAAGACCCCCACAGATAGCTCAAAACACGGATCTGAAGCATAAAGCTCTTGCAGATTGAAGCACAGCTCAAAACGCACAGAGCGGTGTACAGTAACAGCCTCAATAGGACGTCTGGTCTCTAGTCTCGGATAGTATCTGAAAAATTGGAATAGCCCTTCAGGACTGTTGATAGTGGTGTGTGTGTCTGTCCACAACCTAAACGAATGCACAGAATTCACACACTCTTGTGAACTTTATTTAAGAGTATATGAGTCTTTTCGCTACGTTTTTGGAGCGAAAACTAAGCCGAAACATTAAGATTTTTAGCAGGATTTGGATAGTTTCTGCTCTGTGTCTCTGTGCACACGGAGTCTTTTTGCAGAATTTTAAGAGCAGAAACTTAGCAGAAGTGCCAAGATTTTTTTTTAGAAGTTTTGCATTTTTGAAGAGGATGTGGAGAGTTTCCACTCCAAAAACTTCTCAAAAAAGTATGTGTGCACATACCCTAAGGCAGCGAAAACGTTTACAAATCGTGTACAGAACGCCCCCCATGCATTCCTATGGCATTCCGCACATGCTGTGCTAATGCTGCGCTTTTTTCCACGGCGGAATCGCATCGCGGAAAAAATCGCAGCATGCTCATTCTTTTGTGCGGAATCGCAAAGAATTGCCGCGATTCCGCACCCGTAGGAATGCATGAGAACCGCTTACTTCCCGCATGTGGCTATGCCCACCATGCGGGAAGTTAAGCGTCTCATGTGCGGTTGGTACCCACGGTGTGGAGGAGAGGAGACTGTCCTCCAGGCCCTGGGTACCATACCCCTGTAAAAAAAAGAATAAAAAATAAAAAATCGGGGTATATTTACCTTCCGGCGTCCCGTGCTGCATTCCCGGCCTAAGCGTTCCCAGTAATGCCTTGCGGCACGGTCCAGTGATGACGTAGTCTCGAGTGACTCTAGCGGTCTCGCGAGATCGCTATAGCAACGCGAGACTACGTCATCACAGGTCTCGCAAGGCATTACTGGGAACGCTGTGGCCCGGGAATATAGTGCGGGACGCCGGAAGGTAAATATACCCCAATTTTTTTATTTTTTTAGCATTTTAACATTCTATCTTTTACTATTGAGGCCGCATAGGCGGCCTCAATAGTAAAAACCTGGTCACACTTGTCAAACGCTATGTTTGACGAGTGTGACCAACCTGTCAATCACTTTCCAAACGATGCTTCAAATCGCTTGGAAAGTGCTTGAATATCGCACACGAAAATCACGGCAAAATCGCGATCATAATCGCGGTGAAATCGCGCGGAAAAAACCGCGCGATTTCTGGGAAGGAGTCCGGTTTTTGGTGTGCGTTTTAACACGCACCGTGGGCACATAGCCTAAGAGTGTGGATGGCATCGGTCAACTTTGTGCCCACAGTCCCATTGCAGGTAATTTAATTTTGTTCTCCAGGGCTCTGGGGAGTGATAAAGGGCTCATTTTGTGGATTTGATGGGTCTGAACCTCTTCCTTACACATGCCATCCACCTGATTATCATTTCCTTAGATTCCGTTGCATCCACTTACACTATCTGGAGACGTATGCCCTGGACGCATGCATATTTCACAGATGAAGAAGGCTGTACACCTCACCTCGCTACGCATGTGCCATGAGGAAAGTTGTAATGTCTTTGGCTGTACTTGCGCATGCTGAAGTCTCACCAGTGACATAAATTCACTTACTATCTAATGCCAGGTTTTGACATTGACATGTTAGGACCAGTAAATCCCATCACTGGTTTAGAAGTCCCAATTCTACTGATGACTTCCCTTTAAGTAGGAAACATTCAAATTTGTCCTGCACCCATCTTTCTCAGCCTCGCCAGTCTTATTAGATAAGATAAGAAGAATGCGACTCACCATAAACTTTAACCTCAAAGTGACAAATGTCCTCATATCTGTCTGTCTTTTGGAACGTGAGCTCGTAATCGCTCTCATCCTCCTTCTGTAATGTCTGGATCACAACCGATGAATCTTTGGCATCAAACTGGTATCTACTGTGGGAATTATTTTGGTGATTTTCTTTGGTCTTCAGATTGTGTTCCAGTAACATCTTCTTTGATGTGTAATTTGTACTTCTCAAGTACAGTTTTTCATAATCTGGCTTGATTTGTAATTTATATAGAACCAAAGCTTTTCCAAGGGTCCCATTCCAGGTCTTTGTATCTCCACATAGATTGGTGTCACCTTTGTAACAGAAAAAATGGACATCAAGTCAGACCCATGGATAAATATGTGATCGCTGTTGGTTAGTGATGAGCGAGTATACTCGTTGCTCGGGTGTCCTCCGAGTATTTTGGCGTGCTCGGAGATTTAGTTTTTGTCAATGCAACTTCATGATTTGCGGCTGCTAGACAGCCTGAACACATGTGGGGATTCCATAACAAACAGGCAATCCTCACATGTATTCAGCCTGTCCAGCAGCCGCAAATCATGCAACTGTGGCGACAGACTAAATCTCCGAGCACGCCCAAATACTTGGAGGACACCCGAGCATGCTCGGGAAAACCTGAGCAACGAGTATACTCTCTCATCACTACTGGTGGTCTGATTGTTGGGTCCCTGCCGTTTTCAGGAATGGAGGTCCCAAATCTCTATGCGTGACTGAAACAGACCTCCACCGACATGGGATCCCCATAGGCTGCATGACTCACGTGGGGATATGGCTCATATAGGGATTTAGTAGAAAAAAGGGAAGAAAGTTCCAGCACTAGGAATGGAAAATTAAAAATCCATTTTATTGTGCCAATGCATATTAAAATTCCAGCAGGTACAGCATATCAGTCGGATGACTGCAGAACAACGCGTTTCGACGCCTCAGGTCTTAATCATGTTCTGACATTAAATGCAACCAACTTCCTTATGTTGGATTCTCCCACCATTACCATATCAGGAGCTCCTTTGGAGCAGTTCACACATCTGTTTCTGATTATTGGAGGTGGGAGAATCCAACATAAGGAAGTTGGTTGCATTTAATGTCAGAACATGATTAAGACCTGAGGCGTCGAAACGCGTTGTTCTGCAGTCATCCGACTGATATGCTGTACCTGCTGGAATTTTAATATGCATTGGCACAATAAAATGGATTTTTAATTTTCCATTCCTAGCGCTGGAACTTTCTTCCCTTTTTTCTACTAAATCCCTATATGAGCCATATCCCCACGTGAGTCATGCAGCCTATGGGGATCCCATGTCGGTGGAGGTCTGTTTCAGTCACGCTGGAACTTTCTTCCCTTTTTTCTACTATTGATTGACTGCCTAGTCAAATCCGTGCGCAGGATTTGGATCCTACCAGCAAGGCAGTGCGGTGAGCTGGATTAATCTGTTCTTTTATTCCATATAGGGATTTACTTACAAACCAAACAGAAATGCAATTGATACGTTTTGTATCTCTAGCAACGGAAGTCTGGCCAAACCTTTACTTATCTCCCTACATTTTAGTACCAATTTTGCTTAAAATCTGATATGCAAATTGCCTCTTAAGAGTGGAAGAGGACTTAAACTTTATAGCGCCACCTGTTGGAAGCAGCAATCCTACAAGTCACTATCGTCAGGCAACACTCCAAAACACCGTGTCTGCAAATTGAGATTCTGATTTAAAATGCAAGGCTCGTTAAGGGTCAATAGTGACTTTAGGATCACTGCATCCAACAGGTGGCGCTATAGAGTTTAAGTTCTCTTCCTTTCTTAAGAAGCAATTTGCATATTGAATTTCCCAGAGGAGCAATGCACAGCCAATAAGTCTCCTTATCTTGGCATGCCAGAGACAGCAAGTAATTCTTCACTAGGAAAAAAGTTACCCCTTGGGCTTAAAATGTGAATAATCATAGACAGACATTTTGGTAGGGATTTGGTGAGAAAGCTACTCAGTGACCAAATAATATCAACATATAGTGTCTAACAGTGCCCTACATAAGTACTCTCACAGCAGTAATGTGCGATGTGTACAGAACACCACCATACAATTAATATTAAAGGGTAGATTGCGGAGCATGGAGCATCCAAAAACTGCACAAACCCCAACTCAAAGCACATATACATAGGGAACCATAAGCTTAAAAGACACAATAGCAGTAGATTATAGAAAAATTCAAACTTACCAAAATGGTAAAAACACATACAAAATACCACGTACAACAACATGCTTCAGAAGTCGCCTCGAACAAGTCTACAGAGGTAATGCTTTAAAGTGCATCGCTCAGCTAAAATTCTGTAAACGGAAACTTCATTTTTTTTTTCTTTTGGCAAACTGCTGAAGTGAAGCAAACATCTTATATATTCAAGGTGAAAAAAGTAAAATTTCACAGTCCCATATTCTGCTTGGTCGGTGAAGAAAAAGGGAAAAAAATTGACAAATATTTGGTGGTGGGGCTATTACTGATTTTTTTATAGCGACTGTCCTCTGCTCCATTTTGCAACATTGTGAGAAGAAGCAACATGAGTGATGGACATGAATTAGGATTGAGAGATCATTTTGTTAGGATTTGGGTCCTTTAAATAGTGGATTGTATTGCTTGTGACACAGTTGGGTCACATGGCGGCATAGGGGTCACCACCATACGCCCATCCACGACCCAATAACGTTGCACACACCATAAGAGGTTACCATTTTCCACCAGTAGAGGTGAGACATGCACATACTGAGTAGAACAGCAAAAGGAGGAAAAGTTGTGCAGCTAAGCAGACGTGCCTGCTTAGTAGCTAACCAGAAGTTGGGGTGGGTATGGTGAGTAACACTAGCTGCATGTGCTGCACTACCACAAGGCTATATTATTGGCCACAGAGGAGTAGGAAGCTTCAGTTTATACCTCTTTTGATGTAGTTTGTTTCTGGTAAGGGAGACCAACCTACCTACAAGAGAGAGTACCACCATTGTGAAGAAAAAAATTAGTGAATTCAGGAAGTTTTCAAGGAAGTGATAGATCCACCTAAAAGAGTAAACCAAAAGTGTGTAAGACGAGCCTCCATTCCCACATTGCCTCAAGCACCAAGTGAGAAACAGGGTCCAAAGTAAAACCATTTAAAGGCCTATTTCCCAGCCCATATGTCAGTGCCTACAGCCCATGTTCCGTAGGAGGATGCAAGTGTACGGTCACCCTAAAGGTCTGTGCAAGCTCCAGAAGTGAAGTCTGCTCTGTTTGGAGGTCACAGTACACTGCTGCCTGTAATTGTCTGCAGTGGTCAGGTTACCAGAAGAGCGCTTCATTGAATGTTTCTCTGATGAAGCATTATTCTATTCACCTGACGGCTGCAGCCAATCGTACGGAACAGCAGTCTATGAATTCTGAAAGAAATGGCCGGAGTGAGCCTCCCAACCCCCTGGAGGAGGCGTGGGCGGAGACCATCATGACGGGGGGTTGGAAGTTAGTGAGGGAAGGGGAAGGGTTAAAGGGGAGGGGGAGCTAAGGGGTATTTAAGACAGGGATCTGGGGGGTGCCCGCCCTCTGTTCCTGTTTTCCCAGCTCCAGAACAGTCCCACAACTTACCGGGATGTCGGGAATTGATCAGGCCCTGGACAGTCTGCGGGCGGCAGCGACAGGGCAGCCTCCTGGCTGGCTGGAGGCGCAGGTGGCTGGCCTGCTTCAACGAGCGCCGGAGCAGGCCGAGGTGAGGGAACGGAGGTCCAGGCGGGCGCGGCTTCCAGAGCGGCTATCCCCCGACACCGCTCCCCGGGCCTCGCGTCGCCGTCGGAGCCCCTCCCGGGACCCTCCAGGCCACGCGACGCTGCCTTCCCCATCTGGGGGTGCGCGGCCTGGGAGGAATCCTCACAGGCGGCGAGGCCCTGCGGCGGCATCCGGACCTTCGCCCCGGGGCAGGAAGGGGGCGGGGCCGGCGCGCGCCCGACATCCGGCAGCACCAGGTCCTTCGGGGGGCCGCGGCGGTGGTGGACGTGCCGCGCGGCCTGCCTCAGCGAGCGCTTCGGCCGCTGGCAGAGTGGCGGCCTGCCAGGCGGCAGGGCCGGGTCGCGTCGCGTCCCCCAGCGGTGGGGGGGAACTAGTTGGAACGGGGGGCGCTGCTGCGGTGCACCTGCAGCGGCGCTTGCTTCTGACCCCCCGAGGATGTGCCACAGCCCTATGGCTGCAGCGGGACCGGAGGGCAGCCCGGCGCAGTCGGGGCCGGCTGCCAGAAGATTGGAGCGGAGGACACTGTCGGGCTCCCAGTTGCCGTGGGGGGCCCTGAGCGACCGGGTGCCTCGCGATGGCTTGGCTGAGATGACTCTCGGCGGGGGGGCAGGAACCTTCATGTGTGGGGGTGCCGCGGCCCAGTTCCGTCGGGGGGTTCAGGCCTCTTATCCCGGCTCAGGCTGCAGGGGTGTTCGGGCCGCAGCTACGAGGCGGTGAGTTCGCCGCCGGGAGGCGCGAGGTCCATGAGGCGTCAGGGGATCCAGGATTTCCGGCTGGAGGGCACACAGCCCCCTCGCAGCCCGGTGAGTATGCGTCTATGTCCCCTGTTTGTCACCCGCTTTTGTCTTCGTCAGTGGTGGTAGGGGGCCCCTTAGCAGAGTCCAGGGGCGGTGGGGTTGAGGCTGGGTTGAGCAGTTCAGGGTCGGCCAGGGGAGTATGTGATATGTTGGCGGATGTGCGTAGCTTGCTTTTACGTTTGGAGCAGGGTTTTGTGGGGTCATCACCGGTAGCAGCGTGGGTTGGGCCACAGGGTGGCGGGTTGGCGAGTTAGGGCGCGGCTGCGTCGGGCCCTTGTGTTGGCGCGCCGGTGTCAGTGTCGGTGCAAACAGAGAGGGAAAAGGAGTGTCGTGTGCATCTGGATGATCGGGCGCATGGCGAGGTGTATGTGTGTTTTGAAGGTTCGTTGGGGGCCCATCTGAAAAAGGAGGTGAAAGAGCGGATTTGGAAGGATGAATATGTGGAAAGATTTTCGCTATTGCCTCTTGAGAAGTTTAATTTGGATAAAAGTAAGAAAGACGACAGCAACGTTACCCGGCGTGGTCACCTGACCCGGTGCGGTCATCGGCATCGGTGGACGGCGGTGACGTGACGCGACAAGGAGCCCGGTGGCGAGGTGGTGTGTGACTTCACCAGCCTCATTTCCTTTCTCGCGGCGCTGTGGGGAAGCGGGCGGTGGCTCGGTCATGTGGCCACCCTTCAGCTGCCAGGGGCCACAGGTCATGTGGTCCGGTGTCGCGTTCCCCCGGCGTTGGGTGCCAGATTCAGGAGGTGTTGCCTGCGGCTGGAGCGCCAACCTCCCCCCCCCCCTGTTTGAGGCTCCGAGCCAGTGACTTTTTGCCATGCGTTCCCGGACGGACAGTCGGTCTGGGCGCTGGCGCTGCGGCCCAGGAGGGCTGCAGTCGGCGTAGATCCATGGAGAAGATCGTAGTTGCGGTGCTCGACGCGGAGGACACGTGACGGCTGTTCCGTGGGGTTCCACGGAGTCAGCCTAGTAAGTAAGGCTCACTTAAACCTTTATTAATGTCTAGATTATATTGGTTGGGAAGGGTGTTGCTACGTATGGTTTCGGGTGTTTGTCTGGGGGTTCGGAAAGATGCGCTGCTGGTCCATGTGGACAGCGTTCGAATCTGTGAGGGAATGGTTGCTTTGTGGTCCAGGAGGCTGTTTTGTGCACTTCATGAGTGTTGGGAGGTATTTTTTAATTTCATGCTAGTTTGCTTTTATGATAGTGGGTATATCTATAGGTGACGACATCATTTTATTTTGGTTAGTATAATTGTGCTTGCATTCTCTGGGTGTTTGTGTATGACTGGTGGTGATTCCATGGCGGTTTGTGAGTAATTCAGGTGGTGATATGGATATTGGCAGAGCGGTGGTGGATAGCCATATCCATGCCAGTTTTATGGTTTATTGTTATAGGCATGGGGTCTTTGGGCTGGAGGATTATCGCCGCGCCAAGTATTTGATATTGGTTGGATGGCAGTTCACTGACGTGGTGATCTGTTTGGGTAGTGCATCGGGCGGCTTAATCTTTCACGTTACAGTGGGGTGTGTTCTATTGCTGGTCAGAGGTGAGGGGGTAGGTGGTCGAGTTTTCATTAGGGTGTGTTTTATTTATATGCCGGGTTCGGTTCTCCAATAGGGGCTTTGAGTGTACTAAGGGTTTTCATGTTCACTAGGGGCATTTTGGTTTGTTGCGGCAGACGATCTGGTGAGGTCGAGATGCTTGGGACGGCAGATCTTTCGGGAACCTGCCTTTCTGGCAGCAATGGATGACATTTCCCCCGGGGGGCTTGGAGTTGACCTTTTACCGGATTTGTTTTCCTGGTTAATTTCTGGGGATACGTAGATATGGCGTGGAGCTGGGGTTATGGTTGGTCAATGTCCGGTTGTTGAGGTCCGTGGTTTGGTTTCTGTGTGGTAGTCGGGGATTATCTGGTATTAGGGATGGTGCAGTGCTTATTTTCTGTTCATGGTCCAACCTGGAACTACTATCTGGTATTAGGGAAGGTGGTGTGCTTATTTCTGTTCATGGTCCAACCCTTGACTACTTTGGGTTTCTTCATGCTCAGGGCGTTGTTGCGGTTATCATGTGTTTGGATAAGTCAAAGTGTTTGATTCACCTGGGGCCCTATGTCTAAGTCAGGTTAGGTTAACGAGTACATCGTGTCAGGTCGGGGGTCGTTATTAGGTTCCCGTGTATATCGCGCTGCTGTTTTGGGGGGTTGATTTTGGTTATTGAATACGTGGGGCTACGATCCACTGGGGGTTTTTTGCATGATCTGCAGTCATATGGCGTTCTTACAATAATTTGCTGGTCGTGGCTGCCCTGGGGCAGTTTTAACAACTTTTGTACGTAAGGACTGGTGGGTTCTCACTGCGGTTCTTTAGGGTTGCCGATTGAGCTTTTGGCAGACTGTATCGGGTGGTATTTGTTACAGCCGTTGATTGTAGCTACGTAGGAGTTTATTATACAGAGTGGATAGTTTTTCGTTACAATGGGCTAGGAGGTTTATTGTGGGTGCAGCTGGTCCTGCTTTGCCTTCTGGGTATACAGCTCTCCTTAGAGTCTTTTCTTTTTGGGTGCCCCCGGACGGGGGGGCCAGGGTGAAGTGTTGCGCAAGGATGATGCAACATTTGAGTTGGGTAACCCAGCGTGTGCTTTACTGGTCTCGGGGGTCCTGGTTGGTGAACGGTTTGTTTATCCAGCGGGTGTTGTTCCATTTGTCAGGAATTCTGTATAGAGCATGAGGCAGGACATGTTGTTTCGATGGCCGTGTGAATGGTCTCCCGCGTGGGTGTAGCCCGTCCGGCAATACATGGCTATGTCATTTATTCCGTTATGCGCACTTGTCAGGACCGGCTGGTATTATGGGGACACGGTTGTGGTGCAGCGCTGCTGCGGGGGAGGTGTACTTTAGGTAGTGGGTTAGCAGGTTGCAGCTATAACATTACTTTCATTAATGTTGGGCTGGTGGTACGCTGTGACAGGGGAAGCTAGTGCGATGTGCATTGACTTTTAATGATTCTAAGGACCTGGTAATCATCTGGGGCTGTGCTCCGTTTGGGGGTGCTTTGTGCGGTGCTTTAAGGCTGAGTGGTGGACAAGCATCGGGCACCGGTGAGTGCAATGTTTTGACGGATGGCCCGGGTTTATGGTGTCTGGGGTTTTCGGGAGACGTGATGTGTGTCTGAGTTTTCCTGGACTTCAGGTGGTGTGGAGTCGCTTTTCTTTCTTTTGTGAGTAGTGTCGAATCCGCAGTTCAGCGGGGAATGGGTGCGGAGTACATCTCACTTTTGGTAAGAGGGTGGCAACAATAGTGTTGTGATTCTGGGTTCGAAGTGCACGGGTGATGCACACAATTAATTCGTTCCGGGTCGTGGTGATTACGGGGTGGATTGGTTTATGTTTTCTAGTTGGGTGGATATTTTAAGATAGATGCTATCACGCAGGGTTGACGGGACCAACAGCGTTTTGGTACTGCACGTGTGTGGTGGAGACTTGGTCGCTGGGGCGTCAAGGAGTTTGATCTGAGACATCGGGCCTGAATGCTCCTGCCTGGGAGCCATGCTCGTGTTGTTGTTCATGACTATATAGTGGGGCACGTTTTTCAAGAATCTGTCGGAGGTTGGGGAACCAGTGTAGGTTCTGTTGTTACGTCTATAATGGTTGGCTTTGATTATTATCAGGTGGAGTGCAATTTTCTGCCTGGGAGCCGTGCTCATGTTGGTGTCCATAGGGGCTCCTGTTTGGAATGACTACATAGTGGGTTTTACTGGGCACATTTTCAAGAATATATCGGAGGTTTGGGGAACCAATGTAGGTTCTTTTGTTCACGGCAATAATGGTTGGCTTTGATTAATTATTAGGTGAAGTATAATTTTCGGAGGCGCCTGCAATGTTGCGGTCTCAACGAGGCAGAGGCGGCAGCTCAGGTTGGGGACTGGTCGCGCAGGCGGTGCATAGGATTGGACGATGCGGTTGGCTAGTTGCAGGTCTTGGGTGTGGCTGACCTTGTTGTACTGGTATTTTGGTGTAGGTTGGCATTGTGAGGTCTAATGGGGATCAGTTTTGATTGATTGGTCTTGGTACAGAAACATTGGTTATTCGAGCCGCAGAGTCGGCTCGGGTTGGGTTTTTGGTGGTGGTACTCGCACGTACAAGGTGTCATACGTGCTCGTGGTGGCGGAAAGGAGGGGGGTATTTGAAGTCGGTAGATTGCACAAAGAGCGGGGGGGTGAACCCAGTGCAGGAGCGGGTTACCCCTGGTGGTGCAATGGTATACTTGGTTAAGGTGGGTCCCAGCTGTGCTGGGTCACAGCGGGACATGTTAACGTGGGACCCTGCTGTGCTCGGTCACAGCGGGGCATGTTAACGTGGGTCCCTGCTGGGCTGGGTCCCAGCAGGACATTGGTTGGGCAACACTCGGCTGGGTGTCCTCGAGCCGGTGTGGTGCGGCTGAGGGCACGTGGTGGAGCTGGTGTTGCAATCATGTACAATGGGTTTTGCAACACTCGGCTGGGTGTCCTCGAGCCGGTGTGGTGCGGCTGAGGGCACGTGGTGGAGCTGGTGTTGCAATCATGTACAATGGACTCTTCATTTACCCCCCCTCCTTTTGCTGGTGGTTATGTTTATGGAATATTTCTACGTTTATGGATAAAATGTTATTGCTTGTTTGGTGTTAATAAACGGGGCTGCTGTGGCCTTTTACATCCAATGTCACGCAGTCGTGTCTTATTTAAGTTAAGCAGGGGTAAGTGTGGGTTTTGGGAGGGGTCATTACAGTGAAGCCGTCAGTCAGACTTTCCTAAGTCAAGGCAAGCCCGGACGCCTGCCCCAAAGGGGCTACAGGGAGGGCGCACATGACTAAGGAGGGATGCTAGGCCTGAGGGTTAGTGAAGGGTAAGGTGTAGGGTGTAGTGCTTTTGTGTTTGTGGGGAAGGTGTGGGTTGGAGCTATGGGGCTTATGGTGCAATGTGAGTTGGCAGGGAGTGGTCAGTAGTGCTTTGTGCTTGTGGGGAAGGTGTGGGTTGGAGCTATGGGGCTTATTGTGCAATGTGAGTTGGCAGGGAGTGGTCAGTAGTGGGATGGATATATAGGGCAGAACTGTGGGGGGATGGTCATTCCTTACCTTGCAGACGTCCGGAATCGTCCCGCCCTCCCGCCCTAATTTTAGGATCTTCTGGAGATCGACATGGTGAAGAGAAGAAGAGGTTTGACGTTGTCGCAGCAGTCGGCGGAAAGGAGGGGGGTATTTGAAGTCGGTGGATTGCACAAAGAGCGGGGGGGTGAACCCAGTGCAGGAGCGGGTTACCCCTGGTGGTGCAATGGTATACTTGGTTAAGGTGGGTCCCAGCTGTGCTGGGTCACAGCGGGACATGTTAACGTGGGACCCTGCTGTGCTCGGTCACAGCGGGGCATGTTAACGTGGGTCCCTGCTGGGCTGGGTCCCAGCAGGACATTGGTTGGGCAACACTCGGCTGGGTGTCCTCGAGCCGGTGTGGTGCGGCTGAGGGCACGTGGTGGAGCTGGTGTTGCAATCATGTACAATGGGTTTTGCAACACTCGGCTGGGTGTCCTCGAGCCGGTGTGGTGCGGCTGAGGGCACGTGGTGGAGCTGGTGTTGCAATCATGTACAATGGACTCTTCATTTACCCCCCCTCCTTTTGCTGGTGGTTATGTTTATGGAATATTTCTACGTTTATGGATAAAATGTTATTGCTTGTTTGGTGTTAATAAACGGGGCTGCTGTGGCCTTTTACATCCAATGTCACGCAGTCGTGTCTTATTTAAGTTAAGAAGGGGTAAGTGTGGGTTTTGGGAGGGGTCATTACAGTGAAGCCGTCAGTCAGACTTTCCTAAGTCAAGGCAAGCCCGGACGCCTGCCCCAAAGGGGCTACAGGGAGGGCGCACATGACTAAGGAGGGATGCTAGGCCTGAGGGTTAGTGAAGGGTAAGGTGTAGTGCTTTTGTGTTTGTGGGGAAGGTGTGGGTTGGAGCTATGGGGCTTATGGTGCAATGTGAGTTGGCAGGGAGTGGTCAGTAGTGCTTTGTGCTTGTGGGGAAGGTGTGGGTTGGAGCTATGGGGCTTATTGTGCAATGTGAGTTGGCAGGGAGTGGTCAGTAGTGGGATGGATATATAGGGCAGAACTGTGGGGGGATGGTCATTCCTTACCTTGCAGACGTCCGGAATCGTCCCGCCCTCCCGCCCTAATTTTAGGATCTTCTGGAGATCGACATGGTGAAGAGAAGAAGAGGTTTGACGTTGTCGCAGCAGTCGGCGGAAAGGAGGGGGGTATTTGAAGTCGGTGGATTGCACAAAGAGCGGGGGGGTGAACCCAGTGCAGGAGCGGGTTACCCCTGGTGGTGCAATGGTATACTTGGTTAAGGTGGGTCCCAGCTGTGCTGGGTCACAGCGGGACATGTTAACGTGGGACCCTGCTGTGCTCGGTCACAGCGGGGCATGTTAACGTGGGTCCCTGCTGGGCTGGGTCCCAGCAGGACATTGGTTGGGCAACACTCGGCTGGGTGTCCTCGAGCCGGTGTGCGGCTGAGGGCACATGGTGGAGCTGGTGTTGCAATCATGTACAATGGGTTTTGCAACACTCGGCTGGGTGTCCTCGAGCCGGTGTGGTGCGGCTGAGGGCACGTGGTGGAGCTGGTGTTGCAATCATGTACAATGGACTCTTCATTTACCCCCCCTCCTTTTGCTGGTGGTTATGTTTATGGAATATTTCTACGTTTATGGATAAAATGTTATTGCTTGTTTGGTGTTAATAAACGGGGCTGCTGTGGCCTTTTACATCCAATGTCACGCAGTCGTGTCTTATTTAAGTTAAGAAGGGGTAAGTGTGGGTTTTGGGAGGGGTCATTACAGTGAAGCCGTCAGTCAGACTTTCCTAAGTCAAGGCAAGCCCGGACGCCTGCCCCAAAGGGGCTACAGGGAGGGCGCACATGACTAAGGAGGGATGCTAGGCCTGAGGGTTAGTGAAGGGTAAGGTGTAGTGCTTTTGTGTTTGTGGGGAAGGTGTGGGTTGGAGCTATGGGGCTTATGGTGCAATGTGAGTTGGCAGGGAGTGGTCAGTAGTGCTTTGTGCTTGTGGGGAAGGTGTGGGTTGGAGCTATGGGGCTTATTGTGCAATGTGAGTTGGCAGGGAGTGGTCAGTAGTGGGATGGATATATAGGGCAGAACTGTGGGGGGATGGTCATTCCTTACCTTGCAGACGTCCGGAATCGTCCCGCCCTCCCGCCCTAATTTTAGGATCTTCTGGAGATCGACATGGTGAAGAGAAGAAGAGGTTTGACGTTGTCGCAGCAGTCGGCGGAAAGGAGGGGGGTATTTGAAGTCGGTGGATTGCACAAAGAGCGGGGGGGTGAACCCAGTGCAGGAGCGGGTTACCCCTGGTGGTGCAATGGTATACTTGGTTAAGGTGGGTCCCAGCTGTGCTGGGTCACAGCGGGACATGTTAACGTGGGACCCTGCTGTGCTGGGTCACAGCGGGGCATGTTAACGTGGGTCCCTGCTGGGCTGGGTCCCAGCAGGACATTGGTTGGGCAACACTCGGCTGGGTGTCCTCGAGCCGGTGTGGTGCGGCTGAGGGCACGTGGTGGAGCTGGTGTTGCAATCATGTACAATGGGTTTTGCAACACTCGGCTGGGTGTCCTCGAGCCGGTGTGGTGCGGCTGAGGGCACGTGGTGGAGCTGGTGTTGCAATCATGTACAATGGACTCTTCATTTACCCCCCCTCCTTTTGCTGGTGGTTATGTTTATGGAATATTTCTACGTTTATGGATAAAATGTTATTGCTTGTTTGGTGTTAATAAACGGGGCTGCTGTGGCCTTTTACATCCAATGTCACGCAGTCGTGTCTTATTTAAGTTAAGAAGGGGTAAGTGTGGGTTTTGGGAGGGGTCATTACAGTGAAGCAGTCAGTCAGACTTTCCTAAGTCATGTTGTGGACTGATTTTTCAAATACCGCTCACACAACTGGTAATACTGCATCGATGGAAAGTGACAGGAGACGGCAGTTGTCAACTATGGTAACAAACTACTTTTCCTCCCATATCGATGTTCTCCCACACAGGTCATTCCCCTTTGACTATTGGGCCGCTAAACTGGACACCTGGCCTGAATTGGCCCAATATGCCTTACAGGAGCTCGCTTGCCCAGCTGCAAGTGTGCTATCGGAAAGAGTCTTCAGTGCAGCTGGATCAATCCTGACAGAAAAAAGGACCCGTCTGTCAACCCAAAATGTGGATGATATAACCTTCATTAAAATGAACCACGCATGGGTTTCCAAGGATTTTGTCCCACCTTCCCCTGATGACACATAGGGTGACAGAAAAATGGCTTGCTTTGGTCCACCTCTTCCTGGTACTTCACCTATTTCGCCTTTTGCATCAGCTGAATGTCCAACATCAACATATGCCACTTTCTAAAACTCCCTAACTGTGCTGCCTCCCCCCCCATGGCCGGGGTCACCACCTACCGCACGACACCGTGCGAGTGCCGTTGCCCTGGACAGGTGGGTAGGCCGACTCTTGGGCGCGGGCACTGGCACAGGGTCCCTCATAGTGCAATCAAGTGTCTCTGACGGTGGTGGTGCACACCCGCCGTCAGACACACCGCTGTACTATGAGGGGCCCAGTGCCAGTACCGACGCCCACGAGTGGGCCCCCCTTGCTTGGGCAGGGCCCCAGCATTTGCAATCTTTACCTTTCCCTGCTCCTCCGCTGTGTAATCTGGGCCGTCAAATCCATACTGTGCTTGACACCGTCTGAGCCTGCCTCCTGAGACATATATTTTGAATGTGTACACTATCCATACATGTTATCCAGGGATACGGTACCCTTTCTAACCTTTGTGCAATCACGTGCAATCCATACTGGGCCTAACACCGTCTGAGCCTGCCTCATGCTGTATAGACATATATTTTGAATGTGTACGCTATCCATACATGTTATCCAGGGATACGGTACCCTTTCTAACCTTTGTGCAATCACGTGCAATCCATACTGGGCCTAACACCGTCTGAGCCTGCCTCATGCTGTATAGACATATATTTTGAATGTGTACGCTATCCATACATGTTATCCGGGGATACGGTACCCTTTCTAACCTTTGTGCAATCACGTGCAATCCATACTGGGCCTAACACCGTCTGAGCCTGCCTCCTGAGACATATATTTTGAATGTGTACGCTATCCATACATGTTATCTGGGGATACGGTACCCTTTCTCACCTTTGTGCAATCATGTGTAATCCATACTGGGCGTGAGAACGGCTGGCGAGCTGTTAAGCAAGCTACAGCACCTGTCCAGACAAGTACAGGGATTCCCTAGCGAGGAGACTTATTTGATTGTTTTCAATGTTGGGACAGCAATTTTTGGGGAGCACTATACTCTGGAGAATGATAGATGGGGCTCACCATACACTGGAACATTCCAAAGGTGGACATCAGACACTGGAGCAGCATTTACAGGGCCCATTATACACTAGAGCATTAGAAATGGGGCCCATTATATTTGGAGCATTATTTGGGCCCATAAGACAGTGGAGCTTCATCCATGGGGACCAACATATACTGTAGCATTATGTGGAGCTCATCATATACTGTTTCAAACATTATATGGGACCAATGATTCTGTATGGAGAAATAGATGGGCCTCGTCATGAGATGTAAAAAGTGAGGTATTTTTCATTGTACTATACCGCTATTTCTCTGCCGTATCGGAGCATGATGAGTTGTGGTATGTGTTAAAGGGGCGCTCTTTCGCCCAGGGCACATGAAAACCTGGAGCCAGCCCTCCCCCCCACAGTTTGTAGCCAAATAACCCCCATTTTTCAGTGCGTAACTTGTATTATGAAGTTAATTAAGGTTGACAAGCTTAAGAAAGAAGAATTGATGCTTTTGGCATTCAAATGTGCACTGTAGGTGTGTTTCCTGTCCTCCTCTCACTGCCGACTTTTATTCCCCATTGACTTACATTGGGTTTCGTGTTTCGGGACGACCCCGACTTTTCCCTATAATCGGACGATCTTGCTCGACCCGACTTTTGGAAACGAAACGCGACCCTAAAAAACCAAAAGTCGCTCAACTCTATTATAGAGTATATGGCGGTCAGGCGTGGCTGCGGTATGATGAGCAGTTTCGTCAGAGGAAGCTGTGCGTCCGGCTATCTGCTGGGACCAAAAAGATATTGGTTTGTGGATGCGTGTGATAGCGCAAAATAAGTCTGGGAGTTCCTTTCTTGGGGGGGCTGGAAGCACCAGCCAGAATAGCGGCACTTCCGGCTCTACGAGTGGCGGGGGTCAAGGGCAGTCGGTAACGCACAAGGCGGGGGTGTGCTGGCAGTTTAATGACGGCCAGTGTAAGTTTGGGGCCAACTGTAAATTTAAACACCTCTGCTCAAACTGCAATGGTACTTCACACGGGGCATCAAAGTATTTCAAGAACGGGAAGTCCAAATCGGGTGGGGGTAATTCGCAAGGGAGAGACTCCAGTGAATCTGGAAAGGATGGTCCCCTATCTAAATAGATACCCTGATAGGGTAAGAGCGGGGCTGTTGTATTCAGGTTTTCAGGAGGGATTTCGCATTCCGGGTCCTCCGTTTGAAATCCCGTTTGTTTTAAAAAATTTGCGCTCTGCTTTGGAGCATCCGTCAGTTGTTTCGGAGAAGATCCGGAAAGAAGTTTCGTTGGGGCGCATGGCGGGCCCTTTCGTGTCCCCTCCTTTTCCGAATTTGGTCATTTCCCCGTTGGGGGTAGTTCCGAAGAAGGAGCCCAATAAGTTTCGGCTCATTCTGCATTTGTCTTACCCACGTGGGAGGTCGGTTAACGACGGTATTGATCCGGAGATTTGTTCAGTGGTATACTCTTCATTTGACGAAGCGGCAAGTTGGGTCCGAAAATGTGGTCGCGGGGCCCTTATGGCTAAGACTGATGTTGAATCCGCTTTTTGTTTGCTTCCGGTCCACCCAGAAAACGTGAGGTTGTTGGGCTGTTTTTGGGAAGGCAGGTTTTTTGTAGATAGGTGTTTACCTATGGGTTGTTCATTGTCTTGTGCGTATTTCGAGGCTTTTAGTTCTTTTCTTGAGTGGGTCGTGTGCGACGTCTCTGGTTGTGATTCGGTAGTTCATTATTTGGACGATTTCTTGTGCATTGGCCCGGCGGATTCTTCACGTTGTCTCAGGATTTTGAAAGTGATTGAGTTGGTGGCGGATCGGTTCGGGGTTCCGCTGGCGCCCGAAAAAACTGAGGGCCCCAGTACGTGTTTGCGTTTTCTGGGGATCGTCATCGATACTGTTGAATGGGAATTTCGGTTGCCGGAGGACAAGCTAGAAGACTTGAGGTCTGAGGTGGTTCGTGCACGTCGGTTGCGTAAAATCTCGTTGCGGGATCTTCAGTCGCTGTTGGGAAAGCTTAACTTCGCTTGTCGGGTGATGCCGATTGGTTCGAGTTTTTTCACATAGGCTGGCTAGCGCTACTTCGGGGGTTCGGGCTCCTCATCATTTTGTGAGATTGTCGGCGGAGCTCAGGGCCGATTTGGTGGTCTGGGAGTCCTTTTTGGAGGAGTACAACGGTCGTTCGTTGGTAATGGCTGATGTGGTTTGTAACGATGCTTTGGATTTGTTTACGGATGCGGCAGGTGGATTCGGTTTTGGTGCCTATTTTGGAGGGCAATGGTGCGCTGCTCAATGGCCCGCTGCATGGGTTTCGGCGAGGTTGGTGCGTAACATCACGTTGTTGGAGATTTTTCCGATTCTGGTGGCTGTACATTTGTGGGGTCAGGATTTTCGGAAGCGGCGCGTTCGTTTCAATTGCGACAACATGGGGGTTGTGAGCGCGATTAATGGTCTTACTGCATCGTCCCCTCCAGTGGTCAGAGTTTTGCAGAAGTTGGTGCTATCATGTTTGTCTTTGAATGCGCATGGGACAGCGACGCATGTGCCTGGAGTGAAGAACGAGATAGCTGACTCTCTTTCTCGCTTGCAGTGGGATCGTTTTCGTTCCTTGGCCCCGGAGGCAGAGTTCGAGGGTCTGATTTGTCCGGAGGAATTGTGGAGGGTGGCTTACGAGCTGCGGAGTCACTGATCGTATCGTCTTTGGCACCAAAAACCTGGGATGCCTACCCGAATGTGTGGTGTATGTGGGAAGAAGTCCTTACGGCTGGCCCCACCAGTGGGGTCAGGCTTGAGCAAGAGGGTCTGTTGTCATGGTTGGGGCAGGGCGCAAACGAAGGTTGGTCTCGGGCAAAGGTGACACGTTTGTTGGCTGGATTGTCTTTCGGTTTTCGGTTGCGCGGGTACAGGGATTTGACGAAAACGTTTTTGGTTAAACAGGCGGTGAAAGGTTTTCACCGTTTTCGGGGGGGGGGTGATTTAAGGCGGCCCGTGTCGTTTAATATGCTTGAGCAAATGGGACTGGTTCTGGGATCGGTATGCGCAGATGGTTATGAGGTTGCGCTGTTTCGTCTGGCCTTTTCCTTTGCATTTTTTGGGGCACTGCGGATTGGCGAACTCGTGTCTCACAATAAAGAGTCTGTGGGTGGGTTGTTAGCCAGGGATGTGGCTTTGACTTCTCAGGGCGTCGAGTTTTGGCTACGAAGGTCAAAAATGGACCAGTCTGGAAAAGGCCGTCGAGTTGTGTTGGATGTTGTGTCTGGTTCCGGAATGTGCCTGGTGCAGTGTTTGCGTAGATTTTGGGACCTTCGTCCCAGTCTGGGCGGATCTTTGTTGTGTCACGCAGACGGCGGAAGTCTGTCTTGGTATCAGTTTGGCGCAGTGTTTAAGAAGTCAATTCGGTGTTTGGGGTTGGATGATTCTAGGTTTGCCTCTCATTCTTTTCGGATTGGTGCGGCGACTGAGGCAGCTGAGCGTGGTTTGGGTCCCTCTTTCATACAGCGCATCGGCGGGTGGAGGTCTAATCGTTATCGTAGTTATGTTCGGCCTTCAGGTGTGCAGGAGGTGGGCCCGGTTGGTGTGGTCCATGGGGTAGATTAAATGTTACAAGGGTTGGAGCGTTATCTTTTGCGATATGTTTCTGTGAGTGTCGTTTTGTGTTTCAGGTACGGAACCGCTGCTGGTCTGGCTATTTGGTCACTCTTTTGTTTACTGGAGAGCGGTGAGAGCCGATGTCAGGAGCAACGGCAGACAGTTGGGATTTTCCAGAACGGCGGCGGTGGTGCGGTGGATCGGTTTTAGGGGCCTGGTGTGGCGTCGGGTGTTGCCGGAAATTCACGAGTGTGTTCGGTTGGACCGGGCAACAGATATTCTCATTATTCATGCTGGGGGTAATGATCTGGCTGTCCGTCCCTTCCGGGAATTGATCAAGGACATTAAGCAAGATTGTTTGCGGTTGTGGGTGACTTATCTGGAAGTCACGATTGTGTGGTCGGAGATCGTGCCATGCAGGCGTTGGCGGTCCATGAGATCGTTGGAAAAGGTCAACCAGGCCAGGATCAAGGTCAACAGAGCGGTGTCCGCTTTTATAGTTAAAAACGGGGGAGTTGCCGTGCGACGTTTTGATTTGGAGAAGGGTGAGGGCGATTACTGGTTGGCGGACGGGATTCACTTGAATGCAGTGGGTTCCGATATTTGGGCTCTTGCCCTTCAGGAGGGTATAGAGAAGGCTGTCGCTTGGCGGGTGGTGGGGGTCTCGGGTCATTGAGGCGTTCAAAGGCCCCTCGTTGTGGCGGTTTTGGGGGAGGGGGGAGTCCTTGAAGTCGGTGGAAATTGGTTTTGGAGACTCTGTAGGTAGGGTCTCCTTCATTTAAAGGTATGCTGTTCGTGATCTGGTGAAAGGTGGATGGGGAGTTTTCTGTCGGAAGAGGGCGGATCACCAAGGAGTTTGTGGACAACATCTATTGGTGCTGGTGCTCCCGAGCCTGTGGGGTAACGGCTGGGAGCAAATGGTCGGGGGTTGTTCACAATATTTGGACTATTTCACCATGATCTTGTGGCTTCAAGGACTTCTCCTTCCAGGGTTAAATTCATTGTACTCATGTTATTTATGATACAGTGTTTATTGTTTGTTTATTGTTATAATAAAAGGCTGCTGTGGCCATAAAATTCCAAAAGAAATACCGGTATCTGTGTATTAGTTGGCGCCAAGGTGGGGGTGGTTATTTTATGGTCACGGTGGGGTTTTTGGGGGTAAGTCAAGGCGCTTGTTATCCCCTTACGAGGTAAATACTTGACAATACCAATGTCATGGAACAGAGGACAAATACGAAGTGATCTGCACTGGAAGGTGAAAATGCCTTCTATACCTAAGAAAAAAAAATTGGTGTCGGACACCCCCTTTAACAATCTTCCTATTTTCCATTATTCCATGCCATTCCCTAGGAGCACATTTTACAAACCACTGTGACATAGGCCAAAATGACACTTACAAGTCTTAGGAAGCAATTGCATCCTGTAATAAAACCTGAGAGTTTTTCTCAGAAGAGATATGTCCTTTTTGAATGCAGGAGGGGTTGGGGTATCAAAAGTAAGCCATCCATCAAAAGTTTTACAATAACTTGTCCTGTGGAAAAAGCTTCTATTTGCAGGATGAATATTATGAAGTGGAGTTGGGTGGCAGACATTTCCCATTCCATAGAAGCTGGTGAGAACTTGTCACATCCCTGGAGAGATAGATTTGGACATCCGCCATGCAGGAAACTTCGGAGCTTTCCTGCTTTCTATTACAAGAAAGAAGACTTTTTTCTTTCTAGGACACTAGAGGAGAGAGGATCACGTCAGAATATCTTAGGGGATGGTGGTGCTCCTTCTCTTGCTGATACCGGCATGGGGTAAGTGCAATTTTATTCAGAGTTCCGATGTTATACTTGGTGTTACTAATGTCTTTTTTTATGCAGTGGTTTGATGACTTGATACATGACCAGCTTCTACTCTCCCAGATTGTCTGGGGAGCTTCTTGATAAGGAGAGACCTCCCGAACTCCCAGAAGAGTTGGCAAATCTTAGAAATCTCAAATTGATCATGACAACACCCTTAGAAATAAAAAAATTAAGGTTTTTTTTAAATTATGTGGGTGGGGAATTGAGTTTGGAGGGTAGGTAGCATAAATAATGAGTGTCTGGAATGCCTTGCGGTGATCTTTGGTGCTACTAATGAATCCTCCTCTTAAATACTTGTAGTGCTAAGATGTTAATGACCATCAGGAATCCATATTGGTAGCCTGTCTTTAAAGACCCCTTTAATATATTAATCAGTAATAGTTTAGCGTTGTATCTTCTGTAATTTTCCTAACACCTGGAGACTGTATAACTCCATCAATATTTAATGAGAACGTGCATTTTTATAGTATCACCCAGTACTGTACAGTTTCTTTATCAGTGTTTAATGGGAAAGCGTATGTTTATAGTATTCATCCAATTACTGCATAGTTTTGTTATTAATGTTTAGTGAGAAATGTTGTGTTTATGGTGTAAGAAGATGAGACAAGACAGAAGCAGCGGTATGTGGTGCCCTTTAAGGCTGGAACTATCGGGGCTGTCACCACTGCTAGCGTGGGAGATTTCCCCTGGGAGGAAGGAACCATCTTGTCAGACAGCAGGGGGCGTGGGGTACTTAAGGGGGACTGAGCGCGGGAACGGGGCAGACTTGGCGGGAAGGCGACAGGAGACGGTTGACTCCCTCTCCGCAGCACCTACTGACGACTCCCCGTCTTCCAGACCTCCGTGTGCTGACTTACAGATTACCCTTGACGCTATTCTGTTACCGTTTGCAAGCAAACCATTGGATATTGTTGTTCTGGCTAGGATACCGTTGGCACAGCCTAGACACTACTCTGAGAGACTGCGAACTGTTGCGGACAGTGCACGTGCTTGTGGCCAGTGCCCGGCACCATTCTTCAGACATTCATCTAGAGGATTGTTTCCACGCTACAGCGCATTAAAGACAAAGAGGACTGCATCCATCGGCACTGTCGGGTGACAGTGCTATTCCTTCTTGCGGGACAGAGCCAGAGATTTTGTGTGCCATTTGCGATGCCGCTGTGAGATATTCCAGCCTTCCCCTTGCCAGAACTTCAACCGATAAGTGTACTGTTTATTTGTATATTTCTGTTACCCTATTTCATTGCCTCCCTGCAAGGAGTACTGCTGTGTACTACTGTTTAGTAAAGACTGTTAACCATTCTCTGTCTACAGTTACTCACTGCATCATACGAACTGCTTCCTCCTCTTACATTTCGGCGTAGTCGGCAGGATGCAGTCTGGTAGCACGGAGACAGAACAGGCGATGGGGCCCAGAAGCAGCATTTCTCTGGGGGCCATGTTGAGCAATTTGCCATAGTTTACGGGGTCTAATACTATGTTGTGGAGTTGGACGGAGCGCATGAGGGGTATGATGAGAATGCACCCCATGACCCCTGCTCGAGCGCAGAGGCCATTATGGCTCTAGATGGAGAGGCCCGAGGTTCTGTGATGTTGCGTACCCCCCAGGACCGTGATACGTTTTCTAATGTACTTCAGATATTGGAGGCGAATCATGGGGACCCCACTGACATAAGAGAACTTCGGACACGCTTCTTTAGTCATATGCAAAGAGAGGGGGAGACAGTCACCCAATACATGAATACCCTACAAGAAATCCACACCCCCATTGTTAGAAAAGATGGGATGGGGATAGGGCCTACGGATGTGATGCTACGTGACTTGTTGGTGACCGGATTACGTGACGTACTGACCAAGCAGACGCTGAGAGAGCGGGTGCGGGTAGACCCTCGCATCACTTTTGCTGACATAGGAAGAGAAGCCCGCTTACGTTAACAGGAGCAGGGGGTGACAGTCCTGGTAGGGAAGGTCCAGAGTGGTGAACTGGCAGTTCAGTCAGCAGTCGAACCTCAATGGGCTGAAGAGATACGACGAGAGCTAATGAATATTCAAGGAGAGCTGGCCCAGATGAAGAAAGAGAAAACAGAGGCTAGCTTGTGTACCGCTGGAAGTCAGGGCGGGACAAATGCTTGTAATGGGGACCGAAGTGCCCGTCGTCCGAGGTCTTTTGCATGCTACAATTGCGGAGAAATAGGACATTTGGCCAGTGAGTGTCCGCGACGGGCCGGGCCCCTTCCGCGCTGCCCATTAAACTAAAGGGCTCTGAGCTAGGGGGACGTTGCCTGGAGCCAGAAGGGAAAGGAAGGAGTAGAGGAAGTCCCATAGATCTAGTATCAACATGTCCTCTGGTGTGGGCTGAATTTGGTGGACGGGCAGTATGCTGTTTGGTGGATACTGGGTCGCAGGTGACCACAATGCCAGAAGAATATTTTCGACAGCACTTCCCGGAAACCCTGAGTCCTGAATGGGGCCCAGTCATGAAATTGTCGGCCGCAAACCACCTGCCCATCCCGGTCGGAGGGGTGGTCTGGATGCAGGTATTCCTGTGGGGGAGAGATTTTGGACGGAGAGGGATTGTGTTGACTCGGAGAGGCTGGCCACGGTGTTGTGAGTTCATTTTCCCCTACACCGTCGATGTCTGATGAACTCCCTCTTCTGGTGAAGGAAGGTAGTGAGGCTGATTACCAAACACCTGATCTTGTAGATGATGACTGGGTAGCAGGAACTTCTGACTGGATATAAGGCAGCCGACTCCCTTCTGAGTCGCTGGTGAATTCTCTGCTGGATTCTTGCAGACCAGTCTGATTCCTGCTTCCCTAAGATAAGTTTTTGCTCTGCTATTGAACTTATTAGTTTTGTTTTGTTTTCCTTGTTTTTTGGAGTTCAGCCATCCCCGGTCGGGGGTGTGCTGAGTTCCATTTTTGTCTCCGATCAGTTTGTCTCTTTGCTCTATCTTCAGAATTTACCTGAGTGCTGATATAGTCATTTTGAAGTCCTAGCAACTTCAGGGCCTGTTTTTCCTATCAGACGGTTGGGACATTTTTTGGTAGGGTTTTTTACGGATTGCAGACAGCAGCTTTTCTATCCTGTCCTTTTTAGTTAGCTTGGGCCCCATCGTTTGCTCAACCTATCTTTCTATCTGTGTTAGTGTTTTCATCTTGCTTCACTGTCATTATATGTTGGGGGCTGCCTATTGCTTTGGGGTCTGCTCTGGGGCAGTTTAGATTTCCCCTTTCTTTCTTTAGGCCTATTTAGTTCTCTGGCTGCGATCGAGGGGTCTAGGGCATCGTTGGAACCCCCCACGGCTATTGATAGTTGTTGTGGATAGGATCAGGGGTCTGCAATCCGATAGCTACCAACCTCTCCGGTTTTCTGGACTTAGCTTGTATTTTTGTTTTTTCCTCCTTCAGTGACTCATTCATAACACCACGGCCACATTGTAACCTTCCTTAGGAATAAATATCTAGAAAGAGTTCGGAAGGTTGCTGACTGATGAATCCTCACATTTGTCTTTGAGTCAGTGGAGTCCACATACCTTCCAGCGGCGGGTGTTTCAGCAGCTAATACGTATAGCCCATGTGCAGGAAGTCTCCAGTCAGGGGGAAATACTGGGAAAGGTGGTGGTACCGGCGTCCGCACAACTCACCCTACCACCAGGACAGACCATGTTAACCATGTTAACCGCTGGAGGGGGGTGGAAGTTCAATTGGAACCTCCGGTAGTGCAACAACTGCCTGCGGGATTGCTGGTGGCCCGGACACTGGCTGTGGTACGAGAGGCAACAGTACTGGTGCGTTGTGTGAACCTCACTGATCAGGAGATTGTTGTTCCCCGTAGAAGTGAAGTAGCCCAAGTAGTGGGCATGCCCAAAGAAGTTGTGGCGCCCCAGGACATACAGCTAGCAGTAAGTCCAGAGGATCCATGGTCGGTGAAAGTCACTACCTCCCCAACGGCCGACCCTCAGTACATCCAAGACGGTCAGCGTGTCCTGGAGCAAATGCCTGAACTGTTTGAGCTCACCCCCACTCAGATACATCAGGTGGAGGCATTGCTGGTGCGTTACCGATCCGTCTTTTCAAACCATGATGATGACTTCGGTTGCACTACAGCAATTACCCATGATATCCCCACGAGAGAGACTGTGCCCATCCGAGAGCATTACCGGCAGATTCCCCCACAGTAATACCAGGAAGTGAGAGAAATGCTCGGTTCAGATGCTGCAGGAGGGTGTCATCAGAGAAAGCCAAAGTCCATGGACGGCCCCTATTGTGTTAGTGCGGAAAAATGATGGGACCATGAGGTTCTGTGTGGACTACCGTAAGCTTAACGCCTGCACGGTACGTGACTCATATCCCCTGCCCCAGATCAAAGAATCTCTGTCTGCATTGGGTAAGGCCAAATTCTTTTCCACACTGGATCTTGCCAGTGGTTATTGCAAGTGCCGAAGTCCAAAAAGGACAGGGCAAAGACGGCCTCCATGCTTCCCATGGGCCTTTTTGAATTCAACCGAATGCCATCCAGATTGGCCAAGTCCCCCGGTACGTTCCAGCAGCTGGTGGAGAGGTGTCTAGGCGACCTGAATTTTGAAGCTACCCTGATATATTTGGATGACATCATTGTGTGCGCTGCTACGTTTGAAGACCATTTGTGGAGATTGGAGCAGGTGTTCAGCCGTCTGCAGAAGTACGGGCTAAAAGTGAAACCTCAACAATGCCACCTGTTTTGGACTCAGATCGAGTACCTGGGGCATATCGTTTCTGCTGAAGGAGTGCGACCATCACAAGAAAAGATTGCGGTGATCAGAGACTGGCCGATTCCAGAGATTCCAGAGAGCGTGAAGGCTGTCCGTGCGTTCCTAGGTCTAACAGTGTACTACCGACGTTTTGTGAAGAACTTCACCCGGGTTGTACAACCGTTGCTTGAACTTCTGAAAGGGGTGCCCCCAAATGTCAAGTGAAAATCCATTGGTTGGGAAGAAAGACAGGAGAAGGTATTCTCGAAGTTGAAAAAAGCATTAACCGAGGCCCTGGTACTGGCCTATGCGGACTTCTCCTTACGGTTCATTCTCCACACTGACGGCAGCTTACATGGTCATGGCGTGGTGATGTCGCAGGTGCAGGGCGGAAAGGAGAGGGTGATCACCTATGCCAGTCGGTCCCTTCACGATTCTGAGCATAACTCGGACAACTACAGCTCCTTCAAGCTGGAGTTGCTGCTGTTGGTGTGGGCTATGACGGAGAGATTTGCAGAATACCTGTGTGGCTCGGAGGTGCTGGTCCATACTGATAAAAACCCACTGGTGCACCTGGAGAATGCTAAGCTAGGCGCCTTAGAACAACGATGGGTGGCCAGGATGGCAAAGTTCCGGTACCGGACTGCCTACAAGAGAGGAGCAGAGAACACACATGCTGACGCCCTGTCTCGAGCAAGACACGCACCGCCGGGGAAGAGTAGGGATGAGTAGTTAGAGGGGGAAGAGGTTCCCGGGTTCCGAAGGACCACTGGGATGGCGGCGGCCACGCCGGACCATATGCAAGTCTCCCGACATGAAAGAGTGTTGGGGAAATCCCGAGACGAATGGGTGCAGTTACAGCAGGAGGACCGTGAACTCTCTTTATTTAGGCACTGGCTGACAAAGGGGGAACTGCCTAGTCCAAAACAGCGAAGTGCCTTGACTCCAGAGGCATTGAAGATCTTCTGACAGTGGGAACAGCTGCAGATGAGAAATGGACTACTATACCAGAAGCAGGGTTGCCACTAGGAATTTTGGGGCCCCATACTGGCAAAATTTTTTGGGCCCCCTTGAGACTCCACCCAGGCTCCACCCCAGCCCCGCCTCCACCCCTCGAACTGTCCACAGTCGAAAGATTTTTTAAGCCGCCACCATGACAAGGTAGACTCTTTTGGCCGGGCCCTACTCTACGCTACTCTAACTTATCAAACATTTGTTAAAATATCCAATACAGTTTAGGTATATTTTTATTTATTGTTCAATTTTTAAATTGACCAATAATATCACATATAGGGGACAAAAACCACTGCACCATGACCAGACACCATATTACCACCACATAGTGACCAAATAAAAGCACATACAAGGATCAAATACCACCACACCATGTCCAGACCACATATTACCACCATATGATGACCAATAATACCACATACAAGGAACAAATACCATCACATCATGACCAGACCACATATTACCACCATATAGTGACCAAATAATAGCACATACAAGGAACAAATGCTGCCACACCATGGCGGGACAACATAGTACCACCACATAGTGACTGGATACTACAATACTGATCAGTAATAAAAAAACACAATATCACCATAAGTGCCATTATACACAGGAGATATGTACTTAGTATGCAGTGTCTGTGTACAGGTAATACAGTGATCACCGTTGACATTATACACAGGATGGATGAACACAGAACTTAAGCACATGCTAAAAAGGAAGAAAAAAATGTTTACAAAATGGAAAGAGGGAGGCATATCTAAAGAAGAATATAATGCTGTCTGCAGAACCTGCAGGGCACAAATCAGATTACTAAAGCTGACAATGAATTGAGGCTCGCAAGAGATGTCAAAAGCAATAATAAAGGATTTTGGGGATATGTCAAAAGTAAAAGAAAAGTCAAAGATGCTATAGGATTTTTACAGGATGAAAATGATGAAATGGTAAGACAGAATGATGAGAAGGCCGAACTTTTAAATTTCTATTTTGCATCTGTTTTCTCTCAGAAAGGAAATGTAACATCAACTGTTCTTCACTGTCCTATTAAGGGAATAGAAGAATCCAGGATATCTATAAACAGAAAGATAGTGAGGAAACACTTAGCTAACCTAAATGAATTCAAGTCTCCAGGTCCAGATGAATTACACCCCAGAGTACTGAAGGAGATAGCAGAAGAAATTTTTGAACCCCTCTCCATAATCTTTGAAAATTCTTGGAGAACAGGAGAAGTCCCAGAAGACTGGAGAAGAGCAAATGTTGTTCCTATCTTCAAAAAGGGGAAGAAGGTGGACCCAGGCAACTATAGGCCGGTGAGTCTGACTTCTATACCAGGAAAGATCTTTGTACAAATTATTAAACAACATGTATGTCAGTACCTGGATAAGAATGAAGTGATTAAACAGAGTCAGCATGGGTTTGAAACTAATAAGTCATGTCAGACTAACTTAATTTCCTTCTATGACAGAATCACTGACTGGGTGGATCAAGGAAATGCTGTAGATATAGTATATCTTGACTTCAGCAAAGCATTTGACAAAGTATCTCATACAATCCTTATTGAAAAAATGACTAAGTATGGAATGGACAAGGCAACTGTTAGGTGGATTCATAACTGGCTTAGTGATCGGATCCAAAGAGTGGTCGTAAATGGCTGCACATCCAGTTGGAAGAATGTCTCAAGTGGGGTACCACAGGGCTCTGTCCTGGGCCCTGTATTGTTCAACATCTTTATCAACGATTTAGATGAAGGAATTGAGGGTAAACTGATTAAATTTGCTGATGACACAAAGCTAGGAGGGATAGCTAATACTAGAGAAGAGAGAGAGGATTCAAAAAGATATAAATAAACTGGAGAAGTGGGCAGCAACTAACAGAATGTTTTTTAACAGGGAAAAATGCAAAGTACTACATCTGGGCAATAAAAATGAAAAAAGCATATACAGAATGGGAGGAATAGGGCTAAGCAACAGCACATGTGAAAAAGACTTGGGTATACTAATAGATCACAGACTGAATATGAGTCAACAGTGTGATGCAGCAGCAAAAAAGGCAAATGCAATTCTGGGATGTATTAACAGAAGCATACAGTCTAGATCACGTGAAGTCATTATTTCCCTCTACTCCTCTTTGGTCAGACCTCATCTGGAATATTGTGCCCAGTTTTGGGCACCACATTTTAAAAAAGCCATCAACAAACTGGAGCAAGTTCAGAAAAGAGCGACCAGAATGGTGACCGGTCTGCAAACCCTGTCTTATGAGGAAAGGTTGCAGGATTTGGGAATGTTTAGTTTGCAAAAAAGAAGACTGAGAGGAGACTTAATAGGTGTCTACAAATATCTCAAGGGCTGTCACATTGTAGAAGGATCAACTTTATTCTCATTTGCACAAGGAAAGACTAGAAGCAATGGGATGAAACTGAATGGGAGGAGACACAGATTAGATATTAGAAAAAACTTTTTGACAGTTAGAGTGATCAATGAGTGGAACAAGCTGCCACGAGAAGTGGCGAGTTCTCCTTCAATGGAAGTCTTCAAACAGAGGCTGGACAGACATCTGACTGGGATGATTTAGCGTATCCTGCTTTGAGCAGGGGGTTGGACCAGATGGCCCAGGAGGTCCCTTCCAACTCTACGATTCTATGATTCTATGATATAGTGTCAGTGTACAGGTAATACAGTGATCACTACTGACATTATACACAGGAGCTCTGTATATAGTGCATAGTGTACAGGTAATACAGTGATCACCGATGACATTTTACACAGGAGTTCTATATATATTGTATAATGTAAAGGTAATACTATGATCACTGGTGACATTGTACACAGGTTCGCTGTATATAGTATACAGTGTATAGTGTCAATGTACATGTAACACACTGACTCACCAGTCACGTCTCTAGGTGAACTCCTTCATCTTTGTTTTTAATCTTCATCCAGCACAGACTGCCAGCACTTATTCCAGCCAGGGCTTGTCTCTGCAGGAAATAACAGTTATCTAGACCACCACTTGCAAAACACATTACTTTTTTACGTAAATTCTAAACTACACCAGATGAAGAAAAAAAAGCGATAGTGGTGCTCTGCACAGTAACAGAACAGCTCCCCATTTAAAACAGTATCCTCAAAAAATACATCACTGCAGTAATAATAACCCGTAATTAGCCCCTATGATAATAATATTCCCTATCCTGTCCCCCATGTGCCTCATTCCTTGCTCTAGTCATGTGTTCTCCTATCCTGCCCCCATGTGATGTCCCATCCTGCGCCATATGATCTAACCATCCTGCCCAATCTGTCCCATGATCCTGCCCCATCTGTCCCATGATCCTGCCCCATCTGTCCCATGATCCTGCCCCATCTGCCCCATGATCCTGCCTCATCTGTCTCCATCGTATCCATCCTGCCCCATCTGTCCCATGATCCTGCCAAATCTGCCCCATATGTCTCCATTGTATCCATCCTGACCCATGATCCTGCACCATCTGTCTCCATCCTGCGCTATTATCCTGCCACATCTGTCTCCATCCTGCCCTGTCTCCATCCTGCCCCATATTCCTGCACCATGTCTTCATCCTGCACCATGTCTCCATCCTGCCCCCTGTGTCTCCATCCTGCCCCCTGTGTCTCCCATCCTGGCCCCTGTGTCTCCCATCCTGCCCCGTGTCTCCCTTCCTGCCCCCTGTGTCTCCCATCCTGCCCCCGTGTCTCCCATCCTGCCTCTATGTCTCCCATCCTGCCCCCCGTGTCTCCAATCTGCCCTCGTGTCTCCAATCCTGCCCCCATGTTTCCATTCTGCCTCGGGAAGGATGGAGATGCATGGTCCATGTGTCTCCATCCTGCCAGTGAAACATAGTGTGGCTTGCCGCTTTCAATAAAAATGATACAAAACCTTTCCTCTTACCTAGCCACGCTCCTGCGGCGGTGATCTGTGTTCCCAGGGGGAGGCTAGTGAGGACTGGGGACCCGGCCGTGTCCAACAGGGCCCAGGGGGAGGCTAGTGGTGACTACCCCTGGACCTTGTTGGACGCTGCCACCAGTCTCCACTAGCCTCCTCCTACGCACAGTTGGACGAGTGCCCCAGTCCCCACTAGCCTCCCCCTGGGCCCTGTTGGACACGGCTGGGCCCTCAGTCACAACTAAAATACAGGAAAATAAGAACAGAATACATTTTAAACCATATCGATTACAGTCCTCAGCCTCATTAATAGGACCTGGAAAAAAATCTCCAAGGAGACTCCCAACACAAAAAGAAAACGGAGTACAAGTCCATGAAATTCAAATAAAATTACATTTTATTGCATCAAAAAGGCTCATGAATATACACATAAATATATAAATATATCTTGGGCAAAGTGATGGACAAATTACAGCTGATCTATCGGTTTGACAGGTCACATACAGTTGTGGCCAAAAGTATTGACACCCCTGCAATTCTGTCAGATAATACTCAGCTTCTTCCTGAAAATGATTGCAAACACAAATTCTTTGTTATTATTATCTTCATTTAATTTGTCTTAAATGAAAAAACACAAAAAGAATTGTCCTAAAGCCAAATTGGATATAATTCCACACCAAACATAAAAAAGAGGGTGGACAAAAGTATTGGCACTGTTCGAAAAATCATGTGATGCTTCTCTAATTTGTGTAATTTGTGGCCACAACTCCTCAGGGGAACGGGGCCTGCGAACGATTTAACTGTACCATAAGTCAAATGTTACGGACTCTGGAAGATGATTGGAAGGGCAAGTGGCCAGAATATGTCTTCGAACTTGTGTGGATATACAACAACCAAGTCCATCAGCCTACGGGCCACACGCCTTATTCTTTGTTGTTAGGGCGAGCAGGAAAGGACATTATGGAGCTGGATCCAAGGGAAGACTACCCATGGACGGGGGTGTCTACCTGGGTCCAAGAACATCGCCGCTGGTTACAGACCCTACATCGTCTGGTGCTGACCGGGCTCCAGGAGCTGGAACATGTGGAGAAGCTTCCTCTTCGGAGGACAGATCTACAGGTGGGCAATCGAGTGTTAGTGAGGGACAAACGTCCCCATGACAAACTGGAAAACCGATGGGAGAGTAGACCCTACAGAGTGAAGCGTCGAGTTGGTGTGGAGGGTCCTGTGTATGACGTTCTTCCAGAAGGAGAGGAGAATGCACCCACTCGCAGAGGCGTATCTAGGCTTCCTGGCACCCGAGGCAAGAATTTGGTTCGGCGCCCCCCCCACACACACACCAAGTACATATGCGACTTGCACTCTTAGCCATGTACCCACGAGCTGCTCTCCCTAATGCTCTCAATGTTCAGTAAAAAACTGTAAGCAGGAAGAGAAGCTCGTTGTCAAGTATGAAAATCGCATATGAGTGGTGTCCGTGTGATGACTACTGGAACCTGCAGAGCTGAATCCTGACATTGCAGCTTCTGAATTATCACAACTAATGCACTGCACACATTTAGGATTCTCCCTTGCCGATGTACAGTCATGTCAGCACAAGTATGTGATTTATTTACTTCTGGCCACATTCCGACTAGACGTGCCCGGCCTCGCTCATTTCATTTTCATTGAGTGAGGCCACACATGTCTAGTCAGCATGTGACCGCATGTATGTAAATTACTGGCAGGAGAGAATCCTAACAGCGTTCAGTGAGCACTGTGAGAATTCAGAAGTCTGCAGTCACATAGAATGACTGCAGACTCCGTACAAACCTGGACAACCCCTTTAATGTTCCTAATAAATAAAAACATGAGAATAAGTCAGTATCACAAATAATATTTACATCCAGGTACCTTATAGATGACGTCGTCTCTGGAGTCGTTCTCCTTTTCTTCTTCTTGTCCAGACCCCTTGATGAGTTTTCTCATCCACTTCTCGTCTCTGCAGACTTCCATCTTCTCTGGTCTTCTGCAGCAAATCTCCACACGATGCCCTTAAAGATAGAAGTGTCATTATAATGCCCCGAAATAAAAATATCTGCAATATACTGTCGCCTCACACTATTCCCCTCTAGCATCCCACCTGTTCACCATACTGTCTCCTCATATATTTACCCCCTCACTCTCTATACTGTCTGCTCACACATACGCCTGACTCCCCATACTGTGTCTGCACACATTAACCCGTTCGCTCCCCATATTGTCTGCACCCAACCCCCATACTGTTTCCTCATACATACGCTGTGTCCTCAAATCTCCCCACACACATTAACCCCCCCACACAGTAACCCCATCCCCACTCTTTAACCCCCCACACAGTAACCCCCATCCCCACTACACATTAACACCATCCCCACTCTTTAACCCCCCCACACAGTAACCCCACTACACATTAACCCCATCCCCACTCATTAACCCCCCACACAGTAACCCCCATCCCCACTACACATTAATCCCCATCCCCACTCATTAACCCCCCCACGCATTAACCCCATCCCCACTCATTAACCCCACTACACATTATCCCCATCCCCACTCATTAACCCCCATCCCCACTCATTAACACCCCCCATCTTCGGTGGTTTCTTCAGCTCCACATTGGAGTGCCGGGGAGTGACGTCAGCAGCGACCTGATCACGCTGCTGACGTCGCTCTGGCCCGGCAGTCAGAGCTGCAATTGTACTGGCGTCTATACAGACGCCAGTACAATTGTTCCCTGGGAGCCGGCACGCGCACCTTCTCTGCGCCAGCTGTCAGCTTGACAGCTGACACAGAGAACCGCCGACTCTCAGGCCAAGGGGGGCGGCAGAACACAGCTGCCAGGGAGGGACACTGCGGACCGCTGCATTAGGCGGCCCGACTGCGCCCCCCTGCTGGCTGCGCCCGGGGCAACTGCCCCGGCTGCCCCCCCCTAGATACGCCCCTGCCCACTCGGGTGCTCCATAGCAATATGACATGCCTTTCTCAAGATCCCAGATGAAGGAGAGAACATCCCAGAGTTTCCGAAGAAGTCACTCCAGTGACAGTAGAGGAGGAAGGGGAGGGTCTCGAACAACCATCTGAAGGTACAGCCACTGGTCAGAATCCTGAAATTCCTGGGGACAACGTTTTGGCGAATGAAGATTCGGTCCTGCCCCTGTGAGAAGACTCCACTATTCCTTCCAATCTACGTCGCTCCGAGCGAACCACGGCTGGCCAGCCCCGTATACGGTATAATCAAGACCAATTCGTGGTGGCAATCCGCTGAAACTGAAAGCAAGCTTCCCAGTTGTGTTCCAGATGCCTTGCCCGTGGAATGGCGAGTGAAAAGAGTGGGGGGTGTAAGAAGATGAGACAAGACAGAAGCAGCGGTGTGCGGTGCCCTTTAAGGCTGGAACTATTGGGGCTGTCACCACTGCTAGTGGGGGAGATTTCCCCTGGGAGGAAGGAACATCTGGTCAGACAGCAGGGGGCACGAGGTACTTATGGGGGACTGAGCGTGGGAATGGGGCAGACTTGGCTGGAAAGCGACATGTTGACTCCCTCTCCGCAGCTCCTACTCATGACTCCCTGTCTTCAAGACTTCCGTGTGCTGACTTACAGATTATCCCTGACACTATTCAGTTACCATTTGTGAGCAAACCACTGGATAATGTTGTTCCAGCTAGGATACCATTGGCACAGCATAGAGACTACTCTGAGAGACTGCGAACTGTTGCAGACAGTGCATGTGCTTGCAGCCAGTGCCCAGCGCCATTCTTCGGACATTCATCTAGAGGATTGTTTCCACGCTACAGCGCATTAAAGACAAAGAGGACTGCACCCTTCGGTACTGTCAGGCGACAGTGCTATTCCTTCTTGCGGAACAGAGACTTTGTGTGCCATTTGCGACGCCGCCGTGAGATATTCCAGCCTTCCCCCTGCCAGAACTTCAACCGATAAGTGCACTGTTTATTTGTATATTTCTGTTACCCTATTACATTGCCTCCCTGTGAGGAGTATTGCTGTGAACTTCTGTTTAGTAAAGACTGTTAACCCTTCTCTGTCTCAGTTACTCACTGCATCATATGAACTGCTTCCACCTCTTACAATAGTATGGTAGAACATTTGGGATCAGGAGGGCTTTTGGCATAGTTTATCCCGTGATGCATTTGTTTGATGTTGATTGACATCTACAAAGCTGGCCACTCAGTACGAGGGATACAATATCGGACAAATAGAACCTGTCAGAACTTGTATAACATTTGGTTATACAGGCATTGTTTTTCAATTTCCAAGCAAGACATTAGCTGGGGAAGATTTCAGCTAAGACAGAAGGCTGTTAACCTGTTGACTAAGAACGGGACATCCTTGGGTTCACAGTGTTGATATCCCAGGAATTTCTCTGTCCTCGCTGTTTTGTGTCTCACAGTTGATGTTTCCCGGACAGATGAGTCGCTATTCCTAAAGTTTTTCTTATGTAGTATGCAATGTAAGTCCTTTCCTTTGTGATTTATATTGTGCAAAAGTGTATGCAATATAACACAATTTCCTATTTTCTGTAATCATTTAATTATTGTAATAAAATGAATCGCCTTCTTTAAAGCCGTATCTGACCCCTTTAAGTACTTGGCAAAACAATACTTGGCTTCAAGAGTTGTGTTAGGGATGGCGGAACACACTAAATAATAAATAATAATAAGTGCGTTCGCCGTCCGGGGTCCACCGTGCAGAAGGTGTTACGCTGCTGCTATGTAATGGCAGACGCACTATATGGCGGTATAACACACGCGGGTTGAACGTCACCCGGAGTGCGCTGGGCGGTCTCTGTTCCTTCACAGAGGCGCCGAGGCGTTAAATACAAAGACCGATTCTGTTGACGTCACAGAACTCAGTGGAATGCACGCACGGTATGTGGTCACAGGACTTGGGCAGAGTCTGCGTCCCTCTAGACCTACCGTGCGTGCAGCGTCGCAACCGCGGACACCAAGAAGTACTGCTGACTGCAGCGCCACGACAGACACTGCCGCTATACGATAATGCCCGGTAGCAGGCACACTGTCGGACGCTAGCCCTGTGGAGGATGCGTACTGTGGCCTGTAGCTTGCCACTGACTGGCGCTGACTCTATCACTAGTTCCCTATCCACACACGTAATATCAGAGGGAAGGGAATCTTAATGAGTCATTTGCAAGTCCATACATCCGTCATCATTCACACAGTTAGCAACTAGAGTCTATACTAGCGCATGGCCAAGCGGCCATGCGAACCTTTTATAGCCGTGACCTTCCGGAAGCTTCCAGATCCCTGAGATGGACCAATCAGATCTAGAGAAGGACCTGTGCATGTGACTCCCGATCTCCAATGGGAGATTGTCTTGTGAGCATGCTCAGTGGAGTGACGGAAGGACTTAGCCCTCCGCGGTCGATGAAGAATGGGAGACCGCAGAATGTGAGGCTCTGGATTCCTCCTGTGCCGCTGCAGGAACCCGACGCCTAACAGTTGACCCTACTACCTAGCAATGACAGTAAACCATCTTTCAGTTCCTGGTGAATCTTTATTGATGCCAAAGTATGATCACCCTTTTGGACACACTTGCCAACTTTCCTGGAACATCTGACAGACTCCCGGGAAAACAGGAAATCTCCCTGAAGACTTGACTAATCTGGGAGCCCCTGAAGCCTCCAGGATCATCTCAGTAAGCAATGCTCCATGAAGGTTTCCTACCTGTGGTGCCGGGAAGCTTCATCAGAAGACTGAACCCTTGGCATCCATTCAGGGGTGAGATATGGGGGATTGGTCCATGTTGGGTGTTAAGAATATTATTTTTTTAGCAAGCAATAGGGTTAAATCTTAGGGTCCAATAACTGGAGACAACTGAAGACTCAGCATGTCACTTTCAACTGATACCATGTGATGATCTTTTTTCCCTTGTGGTGACGTTGTGGTGTGAGAACACACAGCTCACAACTGAAAGCTGGAGGTCCCAGAAGTAGTGATCAGTTTTTCAGAAAGAAAGTGTCCAAAGAAGACAACCTCTGGACAAATGTTGAATGTTAAAGGGAGTCTGCCAGCACAAAATGACTGTTCAAACCAAGTACATGAGCTCGGTGCACTCGTGGCATGGCCAATAAGCCCCAGCCTACTTGTTTTCCATCTATCTATGCACTACTCTGGCTATTGTAAAGGTAGAGCTGTCAACTAATGAAGAGGAGGGTAGAGATTGATGGAAAACAAGTAAGAACTGTTTGGCCGCTTCAAGGGTGCACCGAGCACCTATGGTTGGTTTGAACAGTCAATTTTTGCTGTCGGACACCCATTAAATACTCAAAGGAATAGTAAGGAGCTTTGCTTTGGAGTATAGATGACATGAAGCTCTGATTTTGTAGATACATTACAGAATGTCATATCTGTCCTTTGTGTTATGGAGAAATCCAACAAATAGGCAGCAGACGATATTCAATGCTGATAATTTGGGCGTAACTGTTGATAGCACTCAATGCTAGTATTCTGTATCAAAAGCCACCATTATTGGCTTCTAGAGAAAAATATTATTTTACCCCTTTATAAAAGCATGACATTTCTTTGATGCTTTGAAAGACAGGATGGAAGATAAAAATCTGTAAGATCGAGTATTTCTGTCTCATCCTTTTTATGCATACCGCCTCTTCTATACCCACAACTTCTTTACAAATACTCCCTAATTAATCTATATATACAGTATATATAGCTATAAAAAATTGCAGCACTTCTTTTTCCTTTTGAAACCAATCAGAGCTTAGCTTTCTAATCAGCGCCAGATAAACAGTGAATGGCTGTCAATCGGGACCTGTGTTCAACACCACCATTTTTTTTTTTTGAGATGCAATGCAAATTCCTTGCAGCCACGTAGAGCTGTTATAGGAATTACATCGCAGAAAAAACTATTGTATATTGCTATTAATGCAGATCCCTAACGTAATTCTTACAATGGCTCTAAATGACCGTGATGTGTGACTATGGCCATAATCCTCAGCACTTCCGAAGACAAATCTGCACTTATGTTTTCTGCCATTAGGAAACAACAGCTGAAAAACCAATTCCAATGCCTCTTTGAAGTCTTATTTAGAGATTTTGTGTATTGTTCCCGGAGAGAATTTCTCAGCAGAGAAACGCCATCATCACACAATGGAACTTTCCTGTAATAGATCATGCAGAGGCTGCATTTAGAGATAAACTTCGGTAGACATCATCTCGCCTGCTGCTCCGACTCCATGTATTAAAAAAGGAAAAAAATTAAATTGTGGTATCTAATACTTCCTGCAAATCCCACATCCAGGGTTAGTGCAGCTGCAGTAATGCTGGAGGTGGGAAAAACAGAGCAGAAGTTGACTCCAAGCGAACCCATGACTCATGGCTAGATATGGACCAAGAGCAACAGAGGCTCCTGGTCATTGATGGTCAAAGTGCCTTTACCAACCACTTTAGCCAGGGTTCTCTTAAGATCCTCAGTGATTTGAGCTAAAGGATGTTCCTACTTCCTTCAGAGTAAATTCTGTCCTCGAGTTCCCCCAACTATTATGTTGAAAGCTATGGCAGCATAAACAGTGTACGGTGTTGGACACAGCTCTTTATATTGTTGAAAAGCTGATATCGGCACACTTCCCTTTTCCGGGACAGCACCATAAAATCTCACAACTGAAACATCAAGACATACTTTACACTTCTGAATTTTATTAAGACCCCGATACACATTAGACTAATGTTGGCTGAACCCTCTAATATCAACGGATTCGGCTGATGGTCTAATGTGTATGGGGTGCCGGCCAACTAATCTTCGGAAGAGATGTCCACTGGACAAGTCCGATTTCAGGCCGCAGATTGCAAGGTTAAGCTGCCGACTGACATGCAATGTTAAGCCGACTGACATGTCCATCGGCCAAACAAACGCTTCTGTGTACAGGATAAATGGTTGAGATGGCAGCTGGCAAAACAATTGAAGCATGGTTACAACAAAAGCCATCTAATGTGTATGGCAGGCAGTACCGGACCTCACCAATCCCCAGAGAACTCTCTTCTTTCCTAGCTACTTGGCTCCTCCAAGATTAACATCAGCACCACCCATCCTCCCTTAGTTCTCTCCACTGGAACATCTCCACAGATACAGCAAACTGTCTTAAAGGGAATCTGTCACCCATATTTCGTGATATCATGTAAAGATATCACCCAATTGCGCGTCCCATAAGGATTGTATTAGGACTTTTGACTCCCCCGACCCAGCACCTTTGAGGCATAAATACCTTTTTTATGTTGTTGGGGATGTATGCAAATCGCTGCCGTCCGGGCCGATGGGCGTATCTTAGTCGCTCTTTTCCCCCTCCCTCCTCGGCTTGCTGAACGTAATCTTCATCTGTGAATAGCACAGATAACGTTGGTTTCCGCGCTTGCGCATTGTAAAGGCCACCGGCGACTGCGCAGTATGCTTTGTGGGTGAAGCATATAATCGCTACTGCGCATGCGCCAGTATTTTCCAGCGCGGTCTATGCCCCGGAAGTCTTCAAATGCATGAAAGTGAAAAATTTAGAGGGGTCTGAGTACTTTCCGTACCCACTGTATGTGTAGTCAATGGTTTCATCAGGGGCACGTCTGTTTTTTGGGGAGTTGGACGAAGCATACATAAAAATATTGTCGTGAAGCCATCCTTAATCAAAATCGTTTCATTCTAATTTTGTTTTCAGGTGTCCTCTCAGATACGACCAGACAGACACTGTCGGCAAAGTTTGGTGGCTCCATCTTGTTCCAAGTTAACATACCGAAGAATACTGAGATCACCAGTGTATTTTGGTCTCACATGCAGAAAATGGTGGCAATCGACAAATCAGACCATCTTAATGTTATCAACCCAAGGTTCCTCAAGCGGCTGACTTCCCAACAGCCTAGTTTTTGGTTAAAGTTGAGTAATTTGACTGAAGAAGACAGTGGGATTTATGAAGCTAAAATATACACTAATGGGCCAACTATTGAAAGAAGCTTTAAGCTGCAAGTGTGCGGTAAGTAGATGTAGGAGGGTGCAAAATTAGACTTGGCAAATGGGAAGAAAAATGTGAAATTCCTATGTAGACCATTAAGAGAAGCTGCCATGCAAAAATATATTACTTTTCCAAATAGGACAATACACATGGCCACGTATTTAGCCAATGTTTTTGTGACTTTTTTTTTTTCAGGAAAATACCAGACATGTGGTGTCCAGTGGACGAAGAGTAGCATCCAGCTAATCATCATCCTTGGGACTCTTGTCACCTTCTTCAATGCTATGATGTAATAGCCTCGTAACGTCACAGATGTTTAGCATGCTCACCTGCCAACAGCTAGGTACAGCAGATAAGATTAGTCACACTTTCTGTCAAAAACAATGTGGAATAAAGAAAACAGCTGCAAGCTGCTGAAATGTAGAAGTCGTAATATAACAATGCCTATGCAAAACTGTAAAAAATTGGTGCAAATAAAGACAAAACTGTAGATCACAATTGCCAATTTGTTTTTAAATGCCCCCGAGAAAGACTAATCAGTATGGTGAGCCAAAAAACTGAATGCTTTACTAAGTTACATATAGTTACATAATTACATAGGTTGAAAACAGACCTAGGTCGGTCAAGTTTAACCTTCCTCTCCCAATTGTACATTTAAGACCCTCCTACATGTCATTCCTCTTTGATGTCCCCATTCTCACCCCGAGTTGGTTACAATTGATAGCGAAACATTAAAGCACCATGAACAGTAAAGACCTCCATACACATTGGAAAATAGTTGTCCGGATCCATCAGTTTCGGCAACTATCAGATGTGTATGGGTACCACGAAACACTTGCCAACAGATGATCAAAGATGAATAGGCTATTTGAATTTCAATAGCCGATCCCCCTGTTTTAAGCTGTTTTCAGAGGTTTCTGGCATTGGCCTTCTCTTCACTCCCTGTTGAATGCAAAGGAACGCTCAGTAATCATATACGAGGGATAAAGGTCTACCGATTGAACAAATAGCCAACGGCTATCTCATGTAATTAATATCAAGAGAATGACGTGAACTCTGTCTATGAGGAAGGATGGTGCTGGCTGAACGCAAAGTCCAATATACAAAATGGAATCAGTCGCACTCAAATTGTAGAGGATTGTGCAAAAATAAGCATTTCTTTATTATTCTGTACAAGCATCACCAGGTGCATGAGATAAGTGATATAAAGAGCTTGTGGACGAAGAGGTAACGTTTCGACCAAGATTGGTCTTTTCGAAACCTCACTGAAACAATAAATGCATAGTATGAATGTGCTTATACATACAATTGTGAACAAATAAACAATGGTATCTAGGACTGAAAACAGAAAATCCCTGCGCATATATACAGATATACAATATTTACATCCAAAATGATCACATACCTAAACTAACATATCAAAAATATACAAATTAGAATCATAGGGTCCTTGGTAATAGGAGCAGCAGGAAAAATTTCAGAGACTCGCATATAAAGTGCAAAAAGCATGAGGAATTAAATGTCCAAATATCACCAGGTACATTGATTAAGTCAGTATACTCATCTACTAACCATTTGGAGAGGAAAACTAGAAGTAGTGTTCGTGGGAGGGTAAGTCCCGGGTAAACTATGTAGAAAAAGTAGGTATAAGTATAAAGGTGAAGGGAGAGGGTGGAAAAGAAATATTGGGCTGAGGTCCCAAGATGACAGATAGACGCGCTCATAAGTTGACAAACCTTGTGTGAATTGAAGTGTGACTTGTCCGCCTGGTAAGTGATGCTGTAGCTTGCATTGGTGGCAGTGGCGCTATAAAAGGCAGCGTTTGCCGTCACTTCCGGGGTCATAGAGTCCGGAGTGAGGCTAGTAGTACCCATAGCGAGGCTTGGAGCACGGTGTATAACGCTATGTTTAACATTGGTGGCAGTGGTATGCTGAAAGACAGTGTTCGCTGTCACTTCCGGGTCAGGAGACTCGAAGTGAGGCTAGAGCTAGTGAGAGAGGCTTGAAACGCTGGGGCGCATGTGCCCCTGTGTATAATGATAAACAAGCACGTCATTGCTTGTGTAGTTCCGCCCATGTTAGCTGCGATGGAGCAGAGTGTAACGCATGCGTGGAGGGTTTAAGACAAGAATCTATGACAGCATACAGGACGCCTGTTAGGCACACGCGCGCTGGTTCCTATGGTCAATGTTGAAAGTGTTGCTGTAAAGAGAAATGTAAGCTGGTTTGTAGAGCCAGAATAAAAAGGTCTGTCGGTGTGACAGCATAATTAGAGAGGATTATAAAGTATACAAGGAATTAAAGTCTGAAATGGAAAGGGGGGGGGGGGGGGGGATAATGGAAAAAATAAAAAAATAAGTAAAAAAAAATGAAAAAATAAGTAATGAAAAGAATATAATAATAATAAGATAGGAGCTGTGATTCCACGGAAAAATGAAGTAAAATTAAATGAAAATAGAAAATAAAAAATAAAATAATAAAATAAAAAATGAAAATAAAGAGTGAAAAATAAAAATAAGATTAACAAAAATTGAGGAAAAAAATTTTCTTGAAAAAAATTAGAAAATTATGAAAACTATGGGGAAAAAAATTCGGGGGGAATGAGAAAATAGCACAAAGTGGAAAGAAATGAAACAATAAAAATAAAAATAAAAAAGTAAAAAAAAATTTTTTTCAAATATAATGGAAAAATAAAGGTAAAAACTAAGAAATAAAAAGTAAGAAATAAAAAAATAAAAAATAAATAAAAAATAAAATTGAAAAAATTGGGGAAAAAAAAGGGGGGGGAGAGGAAAGGGAACTTACCCAAGATGTAGGATGATGGCATTGGTCAAGAACCTGAAAACGGGTGGTATTAACCAATGGCATAATTGAAGGCATCAAAACAGAATGTCAAAATGATTTTGATACAAGATTACAACAGTTAAATCAACGAAAAATTAAGTCAATTTCCCTGTTAAGACCTCTGGGAGCTAACGCCTGCAATGTGTGAATCCAGAAGGACTCTCTCTCCCTAAGGATCCTTATATGGTTTCCCCCTCGTCTCGGTTTAGGTACTTGTTCTATTACCTGGTAACGTAGTTGGGAAACTGAATGATTGGCTATGGAAAAATGGTGAGGAAGAGCCATGTTTTTTTAATCTGATAGTCGATTTATGACTCGAAATTTTGTCACGGACGTGCTGTGTGGTCTCCACTATATAAAGGAGGCCACAAGGACACGATTAAATATACTACGAAATTGGTTTCGCAGGTATAGAATCCTCTAATTTTGTATCTTTTTCCTGTGTGTGGATGTACGATATCGCTGGATTTTATGACATTTGCACAGCAGGCACATCCCAAACACGAGAATGTACCCTCTTTTTGTGTTTCAAGAAAAAGTTGTCTTGGCTGCTTAGTGAAGCTGCCAATGTCGGCCTTGACTAGTTGATCTCTAATATTGCGCGGTCTGCGTTTGCACATTAGTGCTGGTGTTCAAAAGGGTACAATTTGTGGGTATGATTCAGATGAAAGAGGCCAATGTTTGTTAATAACCTTATAGACCATGGGCATTATGGGATAGTGCATGTGAATGAACAGAACACGTTCCGGTATGGGTGTCTGGATAGAGAGAGGACGGTGTTCCCTAGCCCTCCATTTATCCTTGGTAAGAATTCTGCCTGAGTAATCCCTCTCTCTAAATTTTTGTGCCATTTCGTCCCAATGGGTTTCAACTAGAACCTTACTCGAGACTATTTTGGTTACCCTCTGAAATTGGGAGCAAGGAAGGCTCTCTCTAGTTTATTTTGGATGACAGCTGCTGAAAAGTAGAAGGTTATTGGAATCTGTGGGTTTGACAAAGATGTCTGTGTCCAGACCCCCTTGCCCATTCTTTATGACTACAGTGTCGAGAAATGAAATCTTTTGAGTGTCACAGCTGAGTACAAACAGCAACTCCGGGCTAATATTGTTAATCTCTGATACAAAAGAAGCGAGGGTGTCAGATGCTCCGTCCCATAGACAAAAAATGTTGTCTATGTTACGGAGCCAACATTTGGAGTACCTTTGAAACAGGTTATTGTTATATACATGTGAATTTTCAAATGCGTCCATATAGAGGTTGGTGTAAGCGGGCGCCATGTTTGAACCTATAGCAGTGCCACAGATTTGAAAAATGAATTGGTCGCCAAACATGAAGTAGTTCTCCTTAAGAACTAGATCTAGGAGGTCCAGGATGAACTGTTGGGAACGTGGGTTGAGTTCAGAGGTCTGTAGTTGGTTAGATACTGCCTCTATACCAAGATCATATTTGATTGAGGTATAGACGCTTTTGACATCCAGTGTGACAAGAAGGCATTGTGCTGATATTGTAGATAATCGATTGATGGTCCTGATAAAATGACCCGTGTCTAAAGGCCCCGTCACACTAAATGATGCACCAGCGATCCCAACAACGATACAACCTTGTCAGGATCGCTGGTGCCTCGCTACATGATCGCTGGTGACCTGTCAAACAGGCAGACTCACCAGCGATCAGGACCAGCGAGGACACTGGTATCCAAGGTAAATATCGGGTAACTAAGCGAGCGCGTCGCTTAGTTACACGCTATGTACCTTAGATACCTGCGTGCTGGCGCTGGGAGCTGGTATCTAAGGAACACAGTGGGTAACTAAGCGCGCGTGTCACTTAGTTACCCGCTGTGTACCTTGGTTACCAGCTCCCTGCGCGAGCACGCAGGTATCTAAGGTACACAGCGGGTAACTAAGTGATGGCACGTGCTTAGTTACCCGATATTTACCTTGCATACCAGCTTCCAGCGTCTGCTTACAGCGCTGGGAGCTCGCTGATCGTTGCTCTCCCGCTGCCACACGCAGCGATGCGTGCTGGCCAGTGGGAGACTAACAATCAAAAAACGGCCCAGGATATTCGTGCACGATCAGCAATACCCGGTGGGGGGGCCGGTCGCTGATGCGTGCCACACACAGCGATTTCGCTGTCGAGATCGCTGATGCATCACAAAATCAGCGATCTCGCTGTGTGTGACGGGGCCTTAAGACAAACGATTTGTTTTTTTTAACAAATGGGGTTAAATTCTTTTCCAAGAAGACTGATATTGGTGACAAAATGGACTCTGTCGATGCAACAATGGGGCACCCAGGGTGATTAGTGAGTGACTTATGAATTTTTGGGAGGACGTAGAAGACGGGTATCACCGGGTGATGATTAGATAGAAACGTGGCTGTTTTGTGACCAATACAGTTACTATGTCAAGAGTGTGAGAAGAGGGTTGCATTGTCAATCCAACACAATGGGCAGCACTTTGAACACATTTTATAAGTGGTCATAAACTTGAAAATAACTTATGAAAGAATAAAGTTACGTTAAAACCAAGCACACCATTGTTTTTCTTGTGAAATTCTCAATAAGTTTGATGTGTCACATGACCCTCTTCCCATTGAAAAAAATAAAGCTGGATCCAAAATGGACAAATTCAAAATGGCTGCCTTGGTCACCACCCATCTTGAAAAGTTTCCCCCCTCCCATATACTAATGTGCCACAAACAGGAAATTAATATCACCAACCATTCCCATTTTATTTAGGTGTATCCATATAAAGGGCCCACCCTGTAAATTATTTGCAGAGTATACAAGCATATACAATGCATAAAATAAAGCAATACAATCAAACCATCTCCGAAACTGCCAAATGTCTTATTCTGGAAAGATAACGCTTGTACCCCTAATGGACAACAAGTACTCACTCTGAGGATGAAAAAAGCAGAAAAGTAGGAAGAGATGTATGGGGCCATGAGGTTTAGTTTCATACTTTATATGCAAAGTTCTAGCTGGAGAAATCTGCTCACCGCTCTACAGGAAGGGTGGAGGCGGCTGTGAAAAGTCTTGAGTAGCATTTTTTACTTTTTAGCCACCTGGCAAAGTATGACACTTAAGAACAATGCTCTACATTTGTGCTGCATCCTAGAATAAAGTTGCTTATACACATTAGTTTAATGCCCAGTGATCCCATCATTTCTAGGATGATCAGGTGGGCATCTGTGATGATAGATGGTAGAGGAGGAATCATGCATGTTGGATTTATCTCTGAGGTAGGGCTTAACGGAAGAACAAAGATGGAACATCTGAGGGCCTTCATTAGTCCCTCATATGTGAAGGCAGCTCACTGAAATTTCACAATCATGTTGCAGGAAAGCAAAAAGGACCAATATTGACTGCAGCATCTAAGGGATGAAGCTGCTTAGGGGAAGGAGCTCTAACATACTAACAGTTGCAGGCAGATGACATTTGTATGGTGACCAGAAAAATGCCCACAGGAAAAATGCCCACAGGAAAATTGCCCGCACGGAAAATTGCCCACATGGAAAATTGCCCTCACGGAAAATTGCCCACACGGAAAATTAACCACACGGAAAACTACCTACACGGAAAACTGCCTACACAGAAAATTGCCCACATGGAAAATTGCCCACACGGAAAATTGCCATTTGCATCATCACAAAGTTTCAGATCTATGATATTTGAGGTGCAAGGTGAGGATGTTCACATGATATGTGAAAAATGCCCACAGAAAATTGCCGACAGACATGAATACCTGTGACGACTCCTGGAGTGGACCCTCTGGGTCGTGGCACCAACCCTCCCAGGGCGAGCTGACCTAGTGAAAACCACCCCCTATACAGGGAGTGTCGGGGGCAAGCCCCAGGGGGTGCGGTACCACGACTGCTGGCACCAGGCGGCTGGCTCACAGGAAACACGAGTGAGTGAGTGAGTCTGCAGAAACGTGTAAAGCGTGGGCACGGGAACATGTGGTATACAGCGACTTCGTACGTCCGGGTGTGAGTAAAGCACGATGCGTGCAAAGGAGCATGTCAGAGCACTGAGTCAGGCAGCAGGTGTGCCAGGAGGTGTAACAGAGTACAGGAGCAGGGTGTGTGCCAGAGGGCACAACTGATCATAAGACAGAGTACAGGATTGGAACGAGTGCCAGGAGGCACAACTGAGTAAGAGACAAAGTACAGGATCAGAGCGTGTGCCAGGAGGCACAACTGAGTATAGGACAGAGCACAGGATTAGAGTGTGTGCCAGGAGACACAGCTGAGTGTAAGACAGAGCACAGGATCAGAGTGTGTGCCAGGAGCAGTGGCGTAGCTACTGTTTGTGGCGCCCGGGGCGGTCGAAAAATTTGCCGCCCCTTTGGTCGTTGATAATCCGGAAGCATCCAAAGAGCCCACACTACACTCAAAGATCTAATTTTTAGTCTGCTACTAACTCTGCTGTTATTATTTCTAGACTTTCATCTTCTTGCAGTTCTCTATATATATGTATGTATTAGCTTGATGATGCTGGATGAAGACCTAATGGCTTTTTAATAATAATTTTTAATAATGTGACAGACCTTACATATTGGATTATATAGAGCCCTGTTTTTTATTACATACCGTCCTGTCTTGTTAGCTGTATAATGCAATGATGGCTGATGGAGCATGGGAAAGCTTCCTTTCTAATGGAGGAGCTGATGGACTGGTAGTTTGGTCACCGGTTCCTCGATCAGCAGTCATTTTATATCTAAAAAGAGAGGGGACTATGTAATAAAAGAGGGCACTGTAAATAACAAAATTAACAAGAATACACTATGTAAGAGACAGCACTATACATAACAGCAGAGGAAGCTATATAATAAGGGACGGCATCATATATAACTAGAGAGGATGGTACGTAATAAGGGATGGTGTTATACATAATAAAAGAGGAAACTATGTAACTAAGGATGGTGTTATACAGAAGTAGTGAGTACACTATATACTAAGGGACTGTGTTAGACATAATAAACGTCTTTCTCCACCTCCCCCTGTTCCTAAGGCCATTATAAGTCCCCCTTCCTCCTATCCCAATCCCCCACACCCCTTATTGTCCTCCTCCCCTCACATCCCATTATTGTCCTCTCCCCCACCCCATCATTGCTCTCTTCACGACCTCCATCATTTTCTTCTTCCCCACCACTATCTTTGCTTTCTCCCCCACCACTCCCATCATTGCCCATTCCACCACCTCCATCATTTCCTCCTCCTCCACCACCCCCATTTATTGCCCTTTCCACCACCACCGTCATTGCATTCTCCCCCACCACCCCATCATCATTTATTTTTCCCCCACCACCCCATCATTGCCCTCTCCATCACCCCATCATTGCCTTCTCCCCATCACCCCCACCCTTGCCTTCTCCCCATCATTGCCTTCTTCACCCTATCCCTGCCTTCTCCCCATCACTCCCATCATTGCCTGCTCCATCACCCCATCATTGTCTTCTCCCCATCACTCCCATCATTGCCTTCTCCATCACCCCATCATTGTCTTCTCCCCATCACTCCCATCATTGCCTGCTCCATCACCCCATCACTCCCATCATTGTCTGCTCCATCACCCCCATCATTGCCTGCTCCATTACTCCCATCATTGCCTTCTCCTTCACGCCATCACTGCCTTCTCCCCATCACTCCCATCATTGCCTGCTCCATCACCCCATCATTGTCTCCCCATCACTCCCATCATTGCCTTCTCCATCACCCCATCATTGTCTTCTCCCCATCACTCCCATCATTGCCTTCTCCATCACCCCATGACTCCCATCATTGCCTGCTCCATCACCCCATCACTGCCTTCTCCCCATGACTCCCATCATTGCCTGCTCCATCACCCCATCACTCCCATCATTGTCTGCTCCATCACCCCCATCATTGCCTGCTCCATCACTCCCATCATTGCCTTCTCCTTCACCCCATCACTGCCTTCTCCCCATCACTCCCATCATTGCTTGCTCCATCACTCCCATCAATGCCTTCTCTGCATCACCCCCATCATGGCCTTCTCCCATTACCTCCTCGTGGCCTTCTTCCATCACCCCAGGCCCAGGCATTATGGCCTTCTCTCTCCCCATCACAGTCTTCTCATGTCCCCATCTCCTCCAGGGCCAGGCTAACCTACACACACACAGACATACACACACACACACACACACACACACACACACATACAGACAGACAGACATACACACAGACACCACTTTTCTCCTCTCACCTGTCCGCAGCATCGCCCGCGCTTCCTCGCTCACACAGCAGCGGCTGCTGAATGATGACGTCATTCAGTGGCGCTTCTGTGTCAAACAGGAAGCGCGGCCTCCGGACAGGAAGCGCGGCCACCGGGCAGGAAGCAGGACGGACCCTTTCAGCTCCGCTCCTGCTATTCCCGCTTGCAGGCAGCGGAGCTGCTGTGATTGCTCCCTGCCCGCCGCTGCACTGCACTTTGCCTCACTGCCTCCGCGCTTCTCCCACAGAGAGAAATTGCTGCTGCTGCACCGCCCCCACACATGTGCCGCCTGGGGCGGACCGCCCCCCCGCCCACCTCACGCTACGCCACTGGCCAGGAGGCACAACTGAGTATGAGACAGAGTACAGGGTCAGAGCGTGTGCCAGGAGGCACAACCGTGTACAAGGCAGAGTGCAGGTTCAGAGTGTGTGCCAAGAGGCACAACAGAGTGCAAGGCAGAGGACCCGAATACAGCGCACAGCCAGGCAGGGACACGGCAGACCAAGCCAGGAAGCACAACAATAATCAGGCACCTCCCCTAGGAAGAGGTAGCCTGATAAAGCACATGATTGCTAGGGCTTCCGGGTCAAGTCCTCCAGTACCATAGAGAGGACGGACCAGGTGGCCGAACTGAGAGGAGCACGCAAGCACACACATAACATGGAGGAGACAGGGACCTAGGTATGAGAGGTGCGCGTGCGCACCCGGCAGGACCCCCGGAGCGACCGCTGCTCCGGAAGAGATGACGTCAGGACCAAGGTCCCTTCCCCAGGTGAGTGCGGCGTGACAGTACCCCCCCCTTTACGCCCCCTCTTTCTAAAACAGGAGAGGAACTTAGACAAAATCTGGGGTGCGTGGATATTCTCCCTGGGTTCCCATGACCTTTCCTCTGGGCCAAAACCCTTCCAATCGATCAAGAACATGGTTCTCCCTGTTACCTTCTTCATGGCCAAAATGTCATTTACCTCAAACTCATCCCCCATGCCAACAGGCTGGGGTGTGTGGCCTGGAGAAGGATGAAATCGGTTAAGTACCACAGGTTTAAGGAGAGACACATGGAAGGAATTGGGAATACGGAGTGAAGGAGGTAGCTTCTGTTTGTATGCAACATCATTAATCCGCCTGAGGACCTCAAAAGGACCAATGTAATGGGGACCCAGCTTGAAAGATGGTACCTTAAGGTGGATGTATTTGGTGGAGAGCCACACCTTGTCACCAGGGACAAATGGAGAAATGTCCAGACGCCTCTTGTCAGCGTGTAATTTCATTCTGTCCCGTGCTTTCTCGAGAGCGGTTTTGGTCTCCTGCCATACCCTGGAGAACTCCACAGACAGGGAATCGGCAGCAGGTACCCCCGAGACAGGAAGTACCGGAAGAGGCACATTGGGATGCTGTCCAAAGACGATGAAGAACGGAGACTTGGTGGACGATTCACTGGAGTGATTATTGTAGGCGAACTCAGCCCAAGGAAGTAGACCGAACCAGTCATTCTGATGAGCATTAGAAAAGTGCTGGAGGTAGGACGTAAGGATCTGGTTGGTACATTCTACCTGCCCATTGGTTTGGGGTGATAGGCGGAAGAGAAATCCAATGACACCTTCATGAGTCCGCATAGAGCTCTCCAGAACTGAGAGGTGAATTGGACTCCTCTGTCTGACACGATGTGCTAGGGGAAGCCGTGAATCCTGAAGATATGGGAAATGAAGATCTTCGCCAAGTCAGGAGCAGAGGGTAGTCCGGGAAGAGGAATGAAGTGGGCCATGTTTGAAAATTGGTCTACAACCACCAAGACCACTGTACAACCGGAGGAACAAGGCAGATCAGTAATGAAATCCATGGCTATGTGCTGCCATGGAGCCAACAGAACGGGAAGCGGGAGCAGAAGACCGGAGGGTGGTTGTCTGGGTATCTTGTTCTGGGCACAGGACAGGCAAGATGCCACAAAGTCTTTAACGTCCTGGGAGAGTGAAGGCCACCAATAATAGCGAGAGATTAAGCCCAAAGTCTTTTTGACACCAACGTGGCCGGCAATCTTGGACGAATGTTCCCAGTTTAACACTCGTTTTCGGTTAGTCACAGCCACAAAGGTTCTTCCTGGAGGTAACGTGGTTAACTTGACAGGAGCCACGGTAATTACTTTGGATGGATCAATGATATGAGAGGGTTCTTCCTCTGCATCAGATAACAGAAATGATCTTGACAACGCATCCGCTCTAACGTTTTTATCGCTGGGCCGAAAATGTAGTTCAAAGTCAAAGCGGGCGAGGAATAGGGACCACCTGGCTTGCCGAGGATTGAGCCTCTGTGCAGACTGGATATACGCCAGGTTCTTATGGTCCGTGAAGATCTTCAATGGGTGTATGGCACCTTCCAGTAAGTACCTCCACTCTTCCAAGGCCAATTTAATGGCCAATAGCTCTTTATCGCCAGTGGAGTAGTTCTGCTCAGTGGAGGAAAATACTTTAGAAAAGAAGCCACAGGTGACAAGATGTCCAGAAGAGGATTTCTGCAGGAGGACTGCGCCAGCCCCGGTAGAGGATGCGTCCACCTCGAGAATGAAAGGTATACTAACCTCAGGTCGATGAAGCGCTGGAGCAGCGGCGAAGGCTTGTTTCAACGACTGGAAAGCCTCTTCAGCCTCAGAGGGCCATGCCTTTGGGTTAGCCCCTTTGCGGATAAGGGATGAGATGGGGCGAACCAATGAGGAGAAATGGGGACGAACTGTCGATAGTATTTTGCAAAACCAAGGAAACGTTAGATTGCCTTCACCCCATGGGGCCGTGGCCAAACGAGGACGGAGGACACCTTCGCTGATCCATGCGTAGGCTTGAGACTGAGATAATGTACCCTAAGAATGGCAGGGATGTTTGCTCGAAGGCACATTTCTCGAGCATGGCATAAAGGCGGTTCTCCCTCAGGCGCTGGAGGACTTGACGCACGTTCTTTCTGTGGGTGAAGAGGTCTGGAGAAAAAAGGAGGATGTCATCCAGGTAGACTACCACGCAGAAGTACAGCATATCCCGGAAGACGTCATTCACGAACTCCTGGAACACCGCTGGGGCATTGCAGAGGCTGAAGGGCATGACCAAGTACTCGTAGTGACCGTCTCTGGTGTTAAAGACGGTCTTCCACTCATCACCGGCACGAATGTGGATCAAGTTGTAGGCCCCATGAAGATCCAGTTTGGTGAAAATTTGAGCCCCTCTAAGCCGGTCACAGAGCTCCGGGATCAATGGCAATGGGTACTTGTTCTTGACCATGATATCGTTCAGGCCTCGGTAGTCAATACAGGGACGGAGGGAGCCGTCCTTCTTTTTGACAAAGAAAAATCCCGCTCCCACGGGTGAGGAGGACTTACGGTTAAAACCTCTATCAAGGTTCTCCTGAATATACGCAGACATCGCTTGGATCTCAGCAGGGGATACCCCTGGGTGGCGTAGAACCAGGAATGAGGTAAATCGGACAGTCGTATGGCCGATGGAGGGGCAGAGTCTCGGCCTCCTTCTTGTTGAAGACATCTGCAAGGCTGATGGCAGACCTGTAGGTGCCGAGGACGGACAGGCAAAGTTCATCGGATGGACGGGCAACAGGCACTTCTTCTGACAGAACGGTCCCCAACGGAGTATTTCGCCCGATCGCCAGTCCAGGGATGGCTCATGAATCTGTAGCCAAGGGAGACCTAGAAGAAGCATGTGAGACATAGTAGACAAGACGTGGAAGGAGATCTTCTCCCGGTGCAGGGCTCCGATCTGCAGCTCGATCTCTTCAGCCGGTCAATGTGTGTCGCCAGAGAGATCAGGTCCTCTAAAGAGGTGGGAGTATCCCGACCTACCAGTTCATCTTTGATCCGACCGGCCAGGCCACGCCAAAAGATCCCTTTGAGGGTCTCGTTGTCCCAACCGAGTTTGGAGGACAAGGTACGAAAACGGATGGCCATACTGTCCCACCGGTAGCTTCCCCTGATGGAGGTTAAAGAGGGACTCGGTGGTAGAAGCCAGACGACCCGGCTCGTCGAACACCTTGCGGAAGGTGTCCAAAAAGGTGGAAAACTGAGAGACGAGTGGATCATTGCGCTCCCAGAGGGGATTCACCCATCCTAACGCCTCCCCCTCTAAGTGTGAAACAATAAAGGCAATTTTGGCACGCTCAGTGGGATAGTGCTGCGGCAAAAGCTCAAAATGTAACCGGCATTGGTTCAAAAATCCTCGACAAAACTTAGGGTCCCCGCTATATCGGGGTGGCTTGCCGAAGCGTGGCAGCGAGTGTGGGACCGAGGACTGGGCAGAAACGGATTGTATGGAAAGAAGCCGACTGTCTACCGATGCCATATAGTTGAGGATATGGACCTGGGTGTTGCGTTGTTGTGTGAATTCTTGCTGGAGGCTGGCCAACTGGGAAGCATTCCCAGGGTCAGAGGACTGCATGGCCGACAAACGGGACTCCAAGGATTTCAAAAAGGCCATAATCCTAGTTTGATTAGAAGACTGAATAGTCGACAAACGGGACTCCATAGATTTCAGAGAGGACATGATCCTGGTTTGACTCTCCCGTAGGAACACCAGTTCTTTTTGGGCGAAGGCGGTGGTACCAGCGGGGTCCATGGCCTGATTATACTGTGATGACTCCTGGAGTGGACCCTCTGGGTCGTGGCACCAACCCTCCCAGGGCGAGCTGACCTAGTGAAGACCATCCCCTACATAGGGAGTGTCAGGGGCAAGCCCCAGGGGGTGAGGTACCACGACTGCTGGCACCAGGCGGCCGGCTCACAGGAGACACGAGTGAGTGTGTCTGGAGGAACGTGTAAAGCGTGGGCACGGGAACACGTGGTATACAGCAACTTCGTACGTCCGGGTGTGAAAAAAGCAGGATGCGTGCAAAGGAGCACGTCAGAGCACTGAGTCAGGCATCAAGTGTGCCAGGAGGTGTAACAGAGTACAGGAGCAGGGTGTGTGCCAGAGGGCACAACTGAGCATAAGACAGAGTACAGGATTGGAACGAGTGCCAGGAAGCACAACTGAGTAAGAGACAGAGTACAGGATCAAAGCGTGTGCCAGGAGGCACAACTGAGTACGTATCTATTTATAGAGTACTAGCTGAAGAGCCTGGTGCTGCCCAGGTATAGTAACTAACTGTGGTTAGTTATAACAAATTATAATTATCCTCCATCCCATAGTCCCGTGCCCATATACCCATCATACATATCCACGATCCCATAGTCGAGTGCCCATATACCCATCACACATCCTCCATCCCATAGTCCCATGCCCATATACCCATCATACATATTCTCCATCCCATAGTCCCATGTCCATATACCCATCACACATCCTTCATCTCATAGTCCAATGCTCATATACCCATCATACATATCCTCCATCCCATAGTCCCGTGCCCATATACCCGTCATATATATCGTCCATCCCATAGTCCCGTGCCCATATACCCATCACACATCCTCCATCCCATAGTCCCGTGCCCATATACCCATCATACATATCCTCCATCCCACAGTCCAGTGCCCATATACCCATCACACATCCTCCATCTCATAGTCAACCATTATGACATCATAATGAGCGGCGGGGCTTGATGACATCAGCGTCGCCATGGCAACCATTGTGACATCATAATGAGGGGCGGGGCTTGATACGCACACAGTTTCCCCAGTATGTAGATAGGGGCATTATGACATCATAATGAGGGGCGGGGTTTGAAGCGCACACACTTTTTCCCCAGTATGTAGATAGGGGCAAAATTGTTTGGTGAATTGGAACGCACTGGGTTAAAATTTCGCCTCACAACATAGCTTAGGACGCTCTCGGGGTCCAGACGTGTGACTGTGCCAAATTTTGTGGCTGTAGCTGCGACGGTGCGGATGCCTATCCCAGACAATCACACACACACACACATACATACATACATACATACACACTTTGAGCTTTATATATTAGATTGGGCGTTTCTTCGTGCATCATTCTCTTATCTGTGTTTTCACAGAAGTTTTTTGCCCAACCATGGACTTCCGCGCACGTGACTGCACATGGCGTGCACAGCTAAATGACGCCTTTCAGGACAGCAGTGGCGGGGACACTCGTGGATGCAGCAGGGACGTGCAAGAGACTATGTTGAAGTTCAGAGACTTGCTCAAAAAAGGTGCAAGCATTTGGTGGAACTATGAATTCCTTGATAAATACATCCAAAAAAATTTAATCCCTAGGGGATTGCGCATCCAAGTTTTTCCCTCCTTTCCCATCCAAGATGATGATTTTAAAGGCAAATGGGAGGCGTTAGCCAACACCTGCTCTAGAGGTTTTCTTGATTTATTGAAATCACAAAATCAAAAAACATTGTGTCTTCTTGAGAGCGAGATTGAGACCCTACAATTAGAGTTACAAAAAGGTCTGGTCGGGGAGCCTCTCAAGAAGTTCAATGATGAGATTGATGTTGATCTTCAAAATGTGCCCAAGAAACACAAGCTACAAAAACAAAAAAATTGAAAAGAGATATACAAGATAAATTGACCTCAAGAGTGTACAGATGGCGCAACCCCTCTGATAGATCTAGACAACATTACAGAAACATATCTCAATCCAGATCTAGATCCACCTCTATTAAATCTAATTTTTCTATGGATGACGATGTACCCATACAGTCATCTCATTCTGGTGGTAATTCCACCTCTGATTCACTTTCTAGACGTGTCGTTACGCGCCAGTCAGCTAAGAATAAGAATAATACAGGGCGCAATCACTCTGAGAACCCTGTTGGTGGTCTTCAGGTAATCAATCTCTCATGTGTTCTCACTCAACCTCAATTGGAGGTCTTGAGTCGTGGACTGACCTTCTCCCCACTAACCCTTTTGATTTCTTTGTAGCGCTAAAAGACGTTCACCTTTTTTCAAGAAAGCTATTACTACGAAAGCTACGTCATAAAAATTCATCTAAAGAACCGATGACTGAGAGTGAGAGGGAGGCACTTCGGGCTTTGGAGGACCTTCTTTAGGAACAGGCATCTCCTATTCTGAGTAAGTTTCCTCCTTACATCATGCCGAAATCCACGAGATTCCCCCCCTTGTCGTTAAGTCCTGCCATTGACATTTTCACTAAACTTGTCACAGAGGATTTTAAAAAACTATCTTCTCGGCGAAGATTTGATAATCTCACCCATAAACAGCGGCAAGCGATTTCTGAAATGCAATCCATCCCAGGGGTGATTTTTAAGCCGGCAGAGAAGGGGGGGAATATCGTGGTCTGGCCCACAGACATATATGAACGTGAGGCCTATAGACAATTAAAAAATCGTGATACTTACGAAAAATTATCCTTCAACCCGACTGCCTCCTTCTGACTCTCATTCCAGCGTATTCTTGCACGTGCATTAGATGAGGGTATCATTACCAAGGCGGTTTTTGAGGGGTTGATGGTCAAGACACCAAAAACACCTACCCTCTACCTCTTGCCTAAAATCCACAAGGACGCCGCCGAGCCCCCTGATCGTCCGATTGTGTCTGGTATTGAAGGACTATGTGACCCAGTGTGCAAATTTCTGGTCTATTACCTCAAGCCACTGGTTGAGCTGTTGCCATTGTATATTAAAGACACAACAGACGTCCTCACACGGGTCGACAGCATCCTTGTGGATACTCATACCATCTTGGTGACTGCAGACGTTGAATCCCTATACACCTGTATTGACCATACTCTCGGTTTGGATGCGGTCCGCCTTTTCCTCGGTATGTCCGACTTGAGCGGCCCTTTGTGTGACCTGATCCTCGAGCTGCTGCAATTTGTCCTTACCCATAATTTTTTTGTCTTTAAGGACCAGTTTTACATCCAGCGATGCGGCACGGCCATGGGCGCAGCCTGTGTGCCCTTGTACGCTTATCTCTTTCTGGGGTCCATGGAGAGATTCAATTTTTGGCGAAGGGGGCGTGCCGGCCGCTACCCATGTGCTGTGCTGGCACCGCTACATTGATGATATCTTGTTTTTTTGGGATGGGACAGTGCAGCAGCTCGGGGATTTTATGGCGTGGCTCAATATTAATACCTATAATATCAGACTTACTTTTAAGTATGATCACAGAACTATTGACTTCCTGGATGTCACTCTGGAGATAGACGACTCACGTCGGATCCAGACTGACGTCTATAGGAAGCCTACGTCTGTGAATTCTTTACTCCACGCTGAGTCCTCACAGAATGTTTCTACCATCCGGGCCGTTCCTGTCGGCCAATTTCTCAGGATGAGGCGGATTTGCTCCACCGATGATAGATTTGAAAGATGTGCCTGAGATCAGCGGGCTCGTTTCCGCGACCGAGGGTACAGTAACAGGTGTATAGGGAGAGGCTACGACAGGGCAAGGGCTACTGCCCATAAGGACCTGTTGTACCCAAGATTTGGTACTGCCGGCAGAGGTGGAGGGATGGGTGGGTCTAACCCCATCCGTTTTATCTCGACTTTCAATCATGAGTGGGATCACATGAGGAGAATACTTTCTAAACACTGGACTGTTTTGAGCTCTAAACCCTCTTTGAGCCTGGTTATCTGTGATTACCCTATGATGACTTCAAGAAGATCTAAGAATCTTAGGGATCTCCTGGTAAAGAGCCACTATGCCCCAGTGGTTGCCAATCCTTTTGGATCCAGAGGTCCAGTTCAGGGATCTTTTCAAGGCGGCCACTGTGTTGCCTGCCCGAATGTCATACGCAGCTCTACGTTTCAGTCCTCCGACGGATCTAAAAGTTTTCAGATCAGACAGCATATATCATGTGGTAGCACTAATGTTATTTACTACGCGACATGTGGGTGCCCCATGATATATGTTGGTCTGACATCTAGAGAATTACGCGTGAGGGTACGTGAGCATGTGAGGGACATTCGGGCGGCCAAGACAGTGGTCGACCCTTCCATTCTTAAGACCATTCCCCGCCACTTTAGGGCGTTTCACAACTGTGACCCAAAAACATTTATAGTGAGGGGCATTGATTGTATCCACCTGGGTATTCGGGCTGGTAACTATAAAAAGATACTGGCCCAAAGACAGGCCAAGTGGATTGTTGCCTTAGACACAATGACCCCGAAGGGTGTCAATGAGTCTCTTAGCTTCGCTTCATTCTTATAGTTTATGCTGTCTCCGCAGCATTTACCACTGCTTAAATTCCAGTTCCTGCCGGCAATTTTTTTATGTTTTTTTTTTTTTACTTTTATTTGTCTGTTCCATTTATTTTAGTTCATTTTTCCAACTTATTCATTGTTGGCCATCTGTGGACATTATGGCACCCTTCCTTGGACCTGAGATGTCTTGATGTCATTATTATCCCTGGGATGAGGGAATGAGGACTTGATATCACCTATTATCCATGACCATGGTGTGAAGACCCTCGTCATCTATATATGTTTTTGGACCTTCTATTATGGACAATTTTTTGTCTTAACATGTGTCCTTTGTGATGGTGCATTTTAATTGACCTTATAGTTCTGGCATGCTACTCCTAGTATGTATTGGCCCATATCGATTTTGCATTTTATATCGACCTTATTCACATATATTGGTTGTATATATTTTTTTTTTATATATGTATTGCATTTTTTGTACTTATATATTATTGTATTCAGTACTCTCGATGTGGTTGTCTTTATGCACAAAGATTGTGCCGGTATGTGGTCTATGTGCTTCATGTTATTTTATATTGATTCCACCATTGTGCTCATGGACATTTAATATAACTTTCTATGTTGGTGACATTACATTCTGCCATGGTGCGCATGACCTGTGTTCCCTCGGGGTCTCTGCATGGGGGTGGGCGTCTCTTTGCCTCAGGTACAGGCGTGGGGAGGTTCGCTTCCCCGGCGCATGCGCTCTGATGCATGACGCCTCTCTCATTGCTAGAGGAACGGGGTGTTACACGGCGCATGCGCCGCTATCGCGGCTTTGACTTGCTCCCTCACATCATGTGACCACACGAGTGGTCACTTCCTGGTGAGAATGTGGGTATTACGTGGCGCATGCGCCACTGACGCGGCCCTATGCGTCCACCCACATCACGTGACCACATGTATGATTGTGCTACTATGGTATAAAGGGGTCCGGTCCACATGTAGCCTCCATCCCCTTGAGAAAGCGCCCGTAGTAGGCGCGAAACGCGCATTGGGGGTCGCCGTCCTGGACCTGGTTACCCGTGCATCTTGGTAACCTGCCCCTGCTATATACAGATTACTAAAGAGTTGTGAGGTTACTTTGGTAGGTTTTTGCATATCCTCACTATAACTCAGCACCTTAAGGTTATCTATGCAGGTACCCTGCCCTTCTTTTTGGCTATGGCAATACTTCCTTATGGCCTTGGTGAATCCTGCAGGTAGTACTAAAGCCTTTGTGATGAAATGTTGTGAGCACGGGTTGCTATTTTTGCTTTCCCTGTTCAGGCCTGCCCTGTTTGCGTCCGATTTTATGTAAATCTGAGTATGACTCATTACTTTACTGTGCATGTGTAAACTAATAAATTTTGTATTTTTATAATTACTATTGAATCCATTACTACTTATTTCTCCTTTTGCTTGTATTATCTATGGAGTGGAATTTTACATATAATGGCGGTTTATTCATTATGGTTACCGCATATATCCATTTATAGAGTATTGGGCGTTTCTTCATGCACTTTTGGAATGAATGTCTGCAGTCACTTTCCTTCACTATAGATCCTGCTTCTGACGTCAGATTATTTATTATTGTGAAAGTGTATTATATGTCTATAGCATTGTTCTGACATATTGTCTTGTTCTCTTATTTACTTTTTTGTAACTTATAGTCTACTCTAAAAGAAACAAAAAGACCTTTCTGATGTTGGACCGAAAACGTTCATATGATATGAGTCTATTTTTGTCTGGATGCACAATAAAAAAAAAAAAAAATTGCTTCTCCGATTTTGAGTGCCAAGTAATTTTGTATATGTCTATGGGTTGGAAACCTTATTTGAACACCAATTCTCCTCTGTTTTTCTCTGGAGTGCCGTGTTTTTTTGGACACCGAACTGAGAGGAGCGTGCAAGCGTACACATAACATGGAGGAGACAGGAACCTAGGTACGAGAGGTGCGCGTGTGCACCCGGCGGGACCCCCGGAGCGACCGCGGCTCCGGAAGAGATGACGTCGGGACCAAAGTCCCGCCCCCAGGTGAGCGTGGCGTGACAATACCCACAGGAAAACAGTATTTTCTGACCATAAGACGCACTTTTTTCCCCCAAAATTTTTGGGGAAAGTGGGGGGTGCGTCTTATGGTCGCAATACACGGTACTAACCTTCTGGCTAGTGCGCTGGTGGCAGCGGGCGGGGCCCTGCGGTGCGGTGGTGGCAGCGGGCGGTGCTCTGCGGTGGGGTGGTGGCAGCAGGCTGTGCTCCGGTGCAGGGGCGGCGGCTCCGCCAGCATTTGTTCGCAGCCCGGAGGCCCCCGCAAATCCCTTGCTGGCGCCGCCATGTTGCGGTGGTCTCTGGGAACATTGAATCTCGTCCCCCGAGATCTTGGGACGAGATCTGAAGCTACGCATGCGCCGTCCCATCTTCCCGGCGTCCATGCTCCCGGAGGCCACCGCAACATGGCGGTGGCCAGCAAGGGATGTGCGGGGGCCTCCGCACCGCAGAGCACCGCCCGCTGCCACCACCGCAGAGCCCACCTGCCCCAGCACAGCTGCCCCTGCCCCAGCACAGCTGCCCCAGCCCCAGCACAGCTGCCCCTACCCCAGCACAGCTGCCCCTACCCCAGCACAGCTGCCCCAGCACAGCCCACCTGCCCCAGCCCCAGCCCCAGCGCAGCTGCCCCAGCACAACCAACCTGCCCCAGCACAGAGCCGCCACCGCACGAGACTGGACCACTGAATGACCCCTGTGACTACTTCTCCACCTGTGCCGGATCCCTTCCCAGGTAAGCTGAATTCAGACTGTAAGACGGACCCCCATTTGACACATTATTTTTTTTTCCCCTATTTTCCTTCTGAAAATTGGGGTGCGTCTTATGGTCCGGTGCGTCTTATAGTCCGAAAAATACGGTAGGTAAGCTGCTCTGCAAGACAGAGAGTAGCATAGATCTATTGGTTAAATGCTCTGCAGGACAGAGGGATAGAATGCAAGTATACGTGAGATGCTCTGCAGGCCAGAATAATAATCTAGAATTATAGGTGAGATGCTCTGTAGGACAGGGGGATAGTATAGAATTATAGGTGAGATGTTCTGCAGGACGGGGGATAGTATACAGGTATAGGTGAGATGCTCAGCGGGGCAGGAGAATAATATACAATTATAGGTGAGATGCTCTGCAGGACAGAGAATAGCATAGATCTATAGGTTAAATGCTCTGCAGGACAGGGGGGATAGTATATAGGTATAGGTGAGATGCTCTGCAGGGCAGGAGAATAATATAGAATTCTAGGTAAGATGCTCTGCAGCACACTTGCTTCTGCTTTTTGAGGGCAGGAGTCATGATAATGTTCTGTTGGTTCTTGAACTACGTTGTCATCTTTTGTTTTGAGAAATGAATGGCACTTTGAAGAGCGACGCAGTCGGCATTTCCAAGTCACCACTGCATTGATAGTATGAAATGCAAGATATTCAAACAAGTAAATCATAACTTTGTTGTTCCTCTGGCTAGAATACTTTAGATGAACTCAAAATACACTTTTATTGAAAAGAAATTAAAAAATATGGGGAGAGAGCTATTAAACTACATGCTTTAACTAACCAAAACACAATTGGCTGGCACAGCATGAAAGCCATTGTTCACTGGGGTTGTACCAAAAGGAATGACAGGATTGCCAATTGGAAACAATGGGGGTTTGGAAGCGCTGGAAGGAACATGTGAAATAACGTCAACAAGGAAAGCCAGTTGACTTCCATGGGCTCCATTGAAATACAATACAGCGCAACACAGGCAGCAAAGAAAATGCAGAATGGATTTCACCACAGGTCTCTGGGTCCAGCTTACTTCTCCGGGTTCTACAGATTCGGTTCACTCATACCTAGTCCCAGAGTACAGATTCTGTTCTTACGAGCTGTCAGTCCACTGTGCTAAAAATAATTCCATGCTCAGTGTGGTGTGTATAGGCCTAGAGACCCTTAATCAAATCCATTCTGCATTTTCTTTCCTCCTATGCCTGCCTACACCTGCAGTATATGTGTATGGTACATAACTACATAGGATCTGTTCACTCTTACTCTTGGTAGTCATAAGTGGACAGGGAAGGAAGTGCAGGCGCCAGATTCACTGCCACTGAAATCAATGGGAGAGCAGCGCTTCTCTGGCACTTCCGGCTCCTGTGTTGGTCAGTGACATGACTATGGAGATGGATCGCCCCCAGGGCTGTGGGGTTACTCGGTACCGGGTCGGTGTCTCAGAGGGATGTGTCACGGTGGCGGTGACCCGGTCCGTGGCCTTGGGCATCCATTCAAAAGGGGTGAAACGTAGCTGAATAAAGTTTACAGGTAGATGATATGTGACGCCACCTGTGGTGCTCGACAATGAAGGGGTTAAGCCGACGCTGCAGGCAGATCCAATGGGACAGATGGTTTAAGGCAGCAAAGATGTGATAGCTCCCCACAGGTAGAGCTGTAGTCCCAGGGCAGTAGTAATAGGTGTTGAGGAAGAGGGTGTAGTGTTAGGCACAGAGATGTAGCAGTGCTGAAGGGGTTGCAGGAAGAAGGCAATGACACAACAGGGTGCAGTTTCCTTTACCTTTACTTTGCTTTGTAAGTGCAGTCCAGGATCCAGATTACAGATGGAACAGGAGTTAATCAGCCTGGAAGCAACTTAGGAATCTCTCTATGCAGATGGGTTGTGTAGTCTCCTTTCTAGCGCTTATCTGAGGCACTTGCATTTCAGAGTTACACTGAAGTTCCTCTTGCTTGCTCTCTTTTAGAACTCCCCTCGTATGGCAGGCAGCCATAGCCTCCTCTTTCTGGCTCACACACGTTGCTGCTGTGCCTCCGAGTCTTAGTTGGGAACAGAGCATTTACAGCCTCTTGTTCCTCCGTTTTTTGCTGCAGGACCATCAGCATCCATACAACCTCAGAAACCGGACTCCGGACAATGCGCTACAGCTAGATGTGAGCCTGACTTCAGCTCAATCCTCCAGCTCATCTCTCCCACGTCCACACACTTCGCCTTCTCCACACGAACTCCCCTAACTTCCCTTTCCTGGCCACAGAGAGCAGCTCCTCAGCAGTTTGGGTTCAGAGCTCCCTCTGCTGGCCTGGAATGGGAACTGTGCTGTGTGCTGGATTTACCTGACAGAGAGATCCTTCATTGCTTCCAAGCATGACATCGCCCTCCCTAGGAGAAAGGTAATGCCACTGTGGCGACCATACTCCTGGGGGCGCCACAGAGACACACAGGTCAGTGGGTGCTCTTGTCTGCTGGCCTGGCTGTCTTTCGAGAGCCCGCAAAAACCAGGGCTCATCCCACTGAACGCCCGCACTTGATCCCCATGGGTAGAACATCCATGGTGAGGGGAACACACATTGGTAAGACTATTAGTTTACCAACAGAAAAAAACACAGAGGTGCAACAACTGTGGTCGCAGCGATGAAGGCCACGAGCAGGCACGGGGGTACAGATGCCTGCTTCTGCTGGATCTCCGTCCTTACTGAAGACGCAGAACCAGATGACATGCATGGTGTTGCAGAGACCCGTCGGGTCCCTGCACTGCGATACATGCTGCACTGCGACACATGCAGTGGCTGTGAGCTGACGTGCAGCTGTGGGGAAGGTGACTTGACGGACAGACTTGACTGAAGGGAGATGGGACGGTTTGTGCACTATAGACGGATATTGCAATGACAGAAGGGTAACAACTAGGGAAGATAGAAAAGGTAGTGCAATACTTGGATTTGACCACAAGATGGCAGGGGGGAGCGTAGTTTAGGACTTGACAGCAGCTTATGGCTATAGAAACCGCTTACTCATGGGTGCGGGGAGATAGTAACCCAGGAGGGAAATTCCTGAGGGAGTGGTTAAATAGGACATGACAATGTTCCAGGAGAGTCTAGTCCCAGGAGGAGCTCAGGAGCAGAAGACTGACAACGGTGGAGAGTTCGACCAGGGGACTGACAGGAAGAGACAGTCAGGGGGGGTGGCCCTGACATCAAGAACCGCAGGACAGACGAGGCCCTGGGTGTACCGATTGGACAACGACCTCGGGCAGGTGAAGTGCTGTCGGTAGTTAGGTCTAGGACAGCCCCAGCGAAAGATCCGCGAGAAACGTCACTATGACTGAAGGAAGGTGAAGGTACCCGGGCCTGAGTACGGAGGGCTGTAAAGGAACTGTGGTGTATGGCTACGGTCGTCAGGAGGACGGCCAATAAAACCCGGACCTGTTGCAACTGAAATCTGCCTCCGTCTCGTCTCTGTGTCGGTTGTGCACGGTAAGCAGTGGACCACCCCCAATCTGGGCCATTACCACATTTGGCGTAGTCGGCAGGATCGCTGCCGCCAATACTCGACCTTCATCGGCAGGCCTGCTGCAGAAGTACCTAAAAGGACTTGAATCGCTCACCTGTGGATTACAAATTTGAGACTTTGTTCCGGATCATTAGCTGTCATCAGAAGATCCGGGTCGGTACAAAAGCCGGACAACATGGCTGTGGTACTCCAATGCCAAGAGTCACAGGCGTTTGCAGCTGTTTTGGATGTTCTGGGGCCATCTCAAATCCGCCCACCGGGGGAGCGGTGTACATCTGGAGACCGCCGTCCCCTCATGCTGGACCCTGGAAGATGGGTGGAGAAGCTGACCACCACCCCACCCAAGAGCGGGAGTGGCCCCGGGGGGAAGACCGGCTGCGGCTGTTTGGCGCCATTCGACTGCTGAACACCGGACGGGATGCGACGCTGTAGTTGCCGTGGTCTCGGACGTTTGGAATGGCGGTGGCGACAGGAGGTCGAATCTCGGTGGGAGACCTGCCCCTGGGAGCCACTGACAGCACCTCAAACATCAGAGAGAAGAGGAGCGACTGCGGGCCCTGCTGGAGCAGCCGCCGAAGACATCTCCTGGGAGCCTCCCCGCGGGACCAACGAGCCTGGAGGCTAGCCCTGCCGGATGGCGGGGTGAAGATCGGAGGCTGCAGGAGGAGATGCGGGGTGGCCTGCCGGAGGCCGAGGTGCCGGGGAAGGTGAGAGATCCCCCAGTGCAGCCGGCAGCTCCACGACCAGCCCCCGCCACTAGGCCTTCCCGCGCGGCCTCCTGCTTTCCTGTGAGCCCGGCTGCGGAGGGCTTTGCTGCCTCCGTTGGGCCGAGCGACGCTCCTGCCCACGTCCCCGTGCCACCCCGCCCAGCGGCGCCACGTCCTGTGTCGCCAGTGCGGAAGCCACCCGTGGCCGTCCCTGCCGCGTTCCATCTTGAGGCAGCGACCTATCCACCGAAGCCTGCCGCCACTCCGGCCCTGTCTGCGACTCCGGTTGCGGCCTGCCCCGCAGCCGCGTCCACTTCATTCCCGGAGTCGGCTGCGGTCTGCTTGTCGGGCTCTGCAGCCTACCCACGGAGACCCATGGCTGCCCCTGCCCGTCGTCCGGTCCCAGCGGCTGCTGGGCCTCCGGAATCTGTGGCCGCCTCTGCCCCACCCTCGACCCTGGCCGCGTCCCGCCCACCGGATCTGCAGCCTACACCGGACCCTCCGTTTGGGTTGCAGAGGTCATACAGACCAGAGAGCGGGAAGTCTGGAGCCTGCTCCACAAAAAAGGAAAGGCTGGCATGGCGGCTTCTCGATCCATTGGGCGGCTCGTGTATGCCAACCTGGAGAAAGGATACGGGTTCATTCGAGACCTCGCAACCGGCCAAAAGGTATATCTTAACATGACTTCCATCCATCACGGCCGGGCTTTGTGGGAGGGGGACTTGGTGTCATACTATAAGGAGTACTGTCCCCCCCCGGCTATTATGCAGTAGCCGTGACCGTTGAACATGAAGGCCACGCGCCCCCATAAAAAAGGACCCCCAGAGACACTCCCAGCACCCCGGGAGCTCCACGTCTGTGGAGCCCCTTGCTACCGGCTATCAGGAGATGGCCCGGACTACCGGGATTCCGATGCACCGTTGTGCAGGCCAGAGGACAGTTCGACGTCCAAGATAGGGGACATGTTTTATTAATGTTGATCACTTACTACTGATATAGCGGGGATGCGGGGGAGGAAGTGCCAATGTAAAAGGAAGGGGGAGTACTTACACTTTGTTTTGAAATGTTGTGTTGGAAAAAAAAACAAAAAAACAAAAAAAAGAGGGGGGTTACCCCTGTTGGGTAGCTCATACTGTTATTAAAGTAGAGGTAACTATATATAAACTGTGTTCCAAATTATTATGCAAAAAGAGTTTAGGAGTGATAAGGTTAGAATTTTTTTGTTTGTCATTTAAACTCATTGATGGTGATGTGTGTCAGGGCTCTTTATATCACTGAAAGCAATTGCAGATACCTGTGCAAATTAGTTTGGCAGGTGTGTCCAAATAAAGGCAAGACTACTTAAGAAGGCTGTTCCACATTATTAAGCAGCCTACATTTTTTGCCAAAATGGGAAAAAAAAAGGATGTGTCGGCTGCTGAGAATCAACAAATTGTGGAGTATTTAGGTCAAGGCATGACTACAATCAACATTGCCAAGACACTTCATCGTGATCATCGCAAAATCAAGAAGTATGTAGCTGATTCCCAGCACACATGTGTGCGTGCTGATAAGGAAAAATTGAGGACTCTTTCCAACAGGCAATTGCATCAGGTTAAAAGAGCAGCTGCAAAAATGCCTTGTCATAGCAGCAGACAAGTTTTTGAAGCTGCTGGTGCCTCCAACGTCCCCCAAACAACAAGATGCAGGGTCATTCAGAGGTTTGCAGCTGTGCGTAAGCCATCCTGTCGACCTCCTCTATCCACTGCACACAAGCAGAAGCGGCTCCAGCGGGCCAAACGATACATGAAGACTGACTTCCAAACTGTTTTGTTCACCGATGATTGCCGTGCAACACTCGATGGTCCAGATGGATGGAGTGGAGGATGGCTGGTTGATGGACACCACATGAAAACACGGCTAAGGCGCCCACAAGGTGGAGGTGGAGCAAAGTTGTGGGCTGGAATCATGGGGAGAGAGATTGTCGGCCCCTTTAGGATCCCTGAAGGGGTAAAGATGAACTCCATAATCTATGTGGAGTTTCTAAAACAGCACTTCCTGCCATGGTTCAAGAGGAAGAACCGTGCATTCCGCAGCAAGATCATTTTCATGCATGATAATGCACCGTCTCATGCTGCAAATAACACATCTGCATCTCTGGCTGCTGTGGGCATAAAAGAGGACAAACTTATGGTGTGGCCACCATCTTCCCCTGACCTCAACCCCATTGAGAACCTCTGGAGCATCATCAAAAGGAGTGTCTATGATGGCGGGAGGCAGTTCACATCTAAGCAACAGCTCTGGGAGGGTATTCTGTCCACATGCAAAACAATTGAAGCACAAACCATCCAAAAACTGACAAATTCAATGGACGAGAGAGTTCAGAAGCTTCTTTCAAACAAGGGGTCCTATGTGCAAATGTAACATCACCTAGAATAAAGTTTTGACTTGAAAACTGTTTGATTTCATTTTGTAATAAGCTGATAATGCTTATAATTTCACAATTCACCTTTTTTTGTTCAAAATAAAAATAAAAAGGTTGAAAACTGCTGTGTATAATAATTTGGAACAAGCAATTTTGAGTGTTTCTTATTTTTTAAAAATATACTGTTTTCATAGGCAGTTTGTTCAAAAACATTGCAATTATACTAGAATATTACATGACTGGAAAATAACAATGACTGCAATTCATATAGGTAATTTAGAGAAAATATGAGGAAATATTTTTTGCATAATAATTTGGAACACAGTGTATGGTAGACTAAAAGTTGAATTAATGTGTAGTATGTATAAAAATGTGCGACAGGTCCCGGGTACGAGCTAGAAGTGACAAAGACGCCGACCATGTCTCTTTTAAAATTGAAGGAATAATAAGACAGAAGAGAGTGAACCAGACAGTAGTCCGTCAGCCAGGTCCCCAATACCACGCATCCCCAAAAGGATAGGCGGGCGCTAACGATGACCTGGTAGGCGAAAGGCCTCGGTCATGGCGTTCCGGACAGTAGAGGGTAACAGAAGTAGTCCGCGTGGATCTCACCAACCTGAAAGAAGCAATACCCTACTCGGAGCATGGTGCTCCCGGTTTGGTTCGGCCCCCCGCGTATGGCGGGTTTGGCCCAACAACCGGTCCAACAACAGACGGTGGACAAGCTTCAGGACGACGTAGGTAGGAGATACGATTGTCGGGGGCGACAATATACAAAGGAATGGGGAGTGGGGGGAAGGTGACTTGACGGACGGACTTGACTGAAGGGAGAAGAGATGGTTTGTGCGCTATAGACGGATATTGGCAATGACAGAAGGGTAACAAATAGGGAAGATAGAAAAGGGAGTGCAATACCTGGATTTGACCACAAGATGGCAGGGGGGAGCGTAGTTTAGGACTTGACAGCAGCTTACGGCTATAGAAACCGCTTAGTCATGGGGGAGGGGAGATAGGGACCCAGGAGGGAAATTCCCGAGGGAGGGGATAAATAAGACAGGACAGGGTTCCAGGAGAGTCTAGTCCCGGGAGGAGCTCAGGAGCAGAAGACTGACAACGGTGGAGAGCTCGACCAGGGGACTGACAGGAAGAGACAGTCAGGGGGGTGGCCCTGACAGCAAGAACCGCAGGACAGACGAGGCACCGTGGGTACCGATTGGCCGACGACCTCGGGCAGGTGAAGCGCTGGCGGTAGTTAGGTCTAGGACATCCCCGGCGAAAGATCTGCGAGGAACGTCACTACGACTGAAGGAAGGTGAAGGTACCTGGGCCTGAGTACGGAGAGCTGTAAAGGCACTGCGGTGTATGGCTACGGTCGTCAGGAGGACGGCCAATAAAACCCAGACCTGTTGCAACTGAAATCTGCCTCCGTCTCGTCTCTGTGTCGGCTGTGCGTGGTAAGCAGTGGACCACCCCCCAATCCGGGCCATTACCACACAGCCACAGGGAGGGGCGCATGACAATGGTGCACACTTTGATGTCAGCTGCTGGGCTATGCGGTGGATACAAAAGACACTGGGAGACGTGGGAGCAGAGGAAAGGTGAGTAGAATGTTTTTGTTTTTAATTATGCATTAGGGGCATAACGGGAACACATACACTAGGATTGGGGACCATGTAGACCAGGATGGGGACATATATACCAGGAAGTGGGCATATATACCAGGATGGAGACCATTTGGACCATACATACCAGGAAGGAGAACCATATATACCAGCATTGGGACATATACTGTATACCAGGATGCGGAAATATACACCAGGATGATGGGCATATATACCAGGATGGGGGACATTTGGACCATACATACCAGGATGGGGACCATATATACCAGCATTGGGACATATACTGTATACCAGGATGCGGACATATTCACCAGGATGATGGCCATATATACCAGGATGGAGGACATTTCACTACATAATGAAAGGGGCAATTCATAAGTCTTTATAGAATTAAGAACACTATAGGGGCCCATACATCTGACCAACATGTGTGTGGGGGGGCAGGTCCAAGTTTGGCACTGGGGGCCATCGGACTTCAGTTACACCACTGCAAAAACATACATTCTCAGCAAGTACACAAGGTGGTACAAGTGGCAGAATTTCACCTTTCTGCTGTGCCTTCTGGGCTTCCAGGAACAACTATCTCTGCCAGCAGCTCCCTGCTTTTGGTGGGCTCCCACTGAGATGATAATGTATTAGATGTGACCTGCAGTCCCATGTAACTCCACAGATAACACAGTGATACTTTTGTGAGTACTGATAGCAGTGATGGCTCCTCTGGATTACACTGCTGCTGGTTCTGCATGTGCTGCTGGTTTGGGCTGGTGGGAGGACTAAGGCAGAATCAGTGAGAGATGAGAGCAGACTATATCTGTTGCTGATAATGACAGACTGCTACAAACACAGATCTTCATTTTTGCAGTTTTGCACTAGATCGACTGTAAATCACAAGTTAATCACATATCATGTGAACATTCTCACCTTGCACCTCAATAATCATAGATCTTAAACTTTGTGATGATGCAATTGGCAATTTTCTGTGTGGGCAATTTTCCATGTGGGCAATTTTCTATGTGGGCAATTTTCCACGTGGGCAATTTTCCTGTGGGCAATTTTCAGGGAACCCATCTGTATGACACAGCCAGCAGATGCTGCATATGGAAATATCGAGTAAAGGTTTTTGGCACTTATTTAGCACATTGTGTCAGAAAGAACAATGCAGTGACGAGTTATAACAGTTTTTCATTTTTTTATTTTTTTCCACATAATATAGCGCCACCTGGTTGTCAACGTGTATAGCAATGTGCACGTCCAATGAGCAGAGTGCATGTGGACGCATATGTTCAGTAGCTCTTCCTATCCTATTGATAATATTTATTATTATATTTGCTGTGGATATAATACTGTATAAAATAAAGAGACAGCCCAATTAAAGAGTACCTGTCATTTGCCTTAAATAGGTCATTTTTTATCTGGTGTAAATGCTGTTTTTGTATCCTGAATTTAGCAATGTTTTTCTTTTATTTCTGCTCCTCTCTGTATCTGAGCTATGGCCCTTTATTCCCTGTATATAAATCTGGCCTTGTTAGCGGTGCACGCATGTGGGGGTGCACGCATCACAGAAGCAAAGCGTCACGAAGATAAGCGTCGGGATACAGCAGTTATTACATGGCACAGAACTAAAATCCATCTTCTCTCTTCATACAGGTAAAAATTCCCTCTGCTTGCTGTCTTCTGCAACATATTCAAATGGTACAACTTCCCACCTCTGATTGCTGTCTCATCTGCTGCAATAGACTCTAATGGTAAAAATTCCCTCTGCTTGCTGTCTTCTGCAACATATTCAAATGGTACAACTTCCCACCTCTGATTGCTGTCTCATCTGCTGCAATAGACTCTAATGGTAAAAATTCCCACCTCTGCTTGCTGTCTGCTGTGTCATCTGCTGCTTTACCATCTAGAAACATATTTTATTGTGTCTGCTAATTCATTGTTATAAATCATTTGGTGCATTGTACTTAAAACTCACTGTTGCATTTCCATGACTGGGATCAGTGTAGATCTTTTCTGGTGGAGGTGTTAAAATAGATGTTGCCAGGCTGAATGTCTTTGATCATCCCAAAAAAAAAAAACCCTGGTGTGCTGACCCCAGCTGCCAAATTATCCTCAACCAGTTCCCACAATCCATCTCTTCTGACCCTGCAGTCTGGACTATAAATTTAGAACCATCCATAGGGGTGCACGCATGTGGGGGTGCACGCATCACAGAAGCAAAGCGTCACGAAGATAAGCGTCGGGATACAGCAGTTATTACATGGCAGTTAGTCAGGTAACCCACACTCTGCTGTCCCTTTTATCCATGTGCCTTATTCCTATCCTCCTATGTTCTCTTGCAATCCACTTTCACCGACCAATCCCCCCTCCATCACAACTCATATACATCAGCTCCTCTCTCTTTCCTTCTCCCATGTACAGCTCCCATGCACTTCTCACCTTCTTAAAAAACCTCAGCCCATCTTGCCCAAACACACTGCACAAAAAATCTTCATACAATTCCAAAAACTACTTGCTCTTTATCTTCCTGCTCCTACTGATTTCAGGGGACATCTCCCCCAACCCCGGTCCACCATCCCCCAACCTCAACCCCTACCCTACCTCACATCGAAACCTTAATAATCTTACTAATATTATTTGCACTCCTTCATCTCCTTCTTTCAATTGTGCCCTTTGGAATCCACGGTCTGTATGCAACAAGCTTCCTTTCCTACACAATTACTTTCTGAAAAACTCTCTGAATCTGTTGGCCCTCACGGAAACCTGGATTCAGGAATCTGACACTGTCTCTCCTGCTGCCATTTCCCATGGTGGCTACAATTCTCCCATTCCCCGAGACCGACAAACAGACTTGGTGGTGGAGTCGGCATACTCCTGTCCCCACAATGCACTTTTCAGGTCATCCCCCCAGTTCCATCACTCTCATTCCCTTCTTTTGAAGTCCACACCATCAGGCTCTTTCGTCCCCTCTCCCTCAGAGTAGCGGTCATATACCGGCCCCCAGGCTCACCCACCCACTTCCTGGACCATTTCTCTGCTTGGCTGCCGCACTTCATGTCCTCAGAACTACCAACCCTTATCCTGGGAGACTTCAACATCCCCATTAACAGCCCCACTTCCACATCTGCATCCCAGCTTCTATCACTAACCACTTCTCTAGGCCTCTCTCAGCTCTCAACCTCTGAAACACACAAAGACGGTAACACCCTGGACCTGGTTTTCGCCCAGCTCTGCTTAATCTCCTACCTAGATAACTCACCGCTTCCCCTCTCTGACCACAACATTCTCTCCTTTACACTCACAAATCCTCGATCACCCCAGCACCCTCCTACCTACCATTCAGTCACAAATCTACAAGCCATTAACCCTCATACACTTTCAGACTCCCTACACTCATCATTGTCCCCAATCTCTTCTTTGTCCTGTCCTGATCTGGCTGTACATCACTTCAATGACACTCTTAGAAGCACCCTTGACCAAGTAGCTCCCCTCACCCTCAGAACCTCCAAACACAGAGTGAAACAGCCCTGGCTCACATCGCAAACCCGATTTCTCCAGCGATGATCTAGGTGTGCTGAACGCTTATGGAGGAAAACACGCACACCAGAAGACTTCATACACTTCAAATTTATGTTAAGGACATATAACTCTGCCCTTCACCTCGCCAAACAGACCTACTTCACCACCCTGATCTCCTCACTATCCAACAACCCCAAGAAACTTTTTGACACCTTTCACTCCCTCCTCAGGCCAAAAGCACAAGCCCCTATCACAGACATTTGCGCTGATGACCTTGCCTCCCACTTTATAGAGAAAATAGACAATATCCGTCAGGAAATCCGCTCCCAATCACCAAATTCAGTGACTCCCATCCCTCCCTGCATTTCCCCTGGCTCACTCTCCACATTCGATCCCATCACAGAAGAAGAAGTCTCCAGGCTCCTCTCCTCTTCTCGTCTGACTAAATGCACAACCGAACCCATTCCCTCACATCTCCTCCAGTCTCTCTCTCCAGTCGTCACAACTCACCTAACTACAATCTTCAATCTCTCCCTCTCCTCTGGCATCTTCCCCTCCTCCTTCAAACACTCTATCATTACTCCATTACTAAAGAAACCCACCCTCGACCCATCCTGCACAAACAACTACAGACCAGTCTCCAATCTCCCCTTCATCTCTAAACTCTTGGAGCGCCTGATATACTCCCGCCTTACCCGTTACCTCTCCACTCACTCCCTCCTAGACCCTTCACAGTCCGGTTTCCGCCCCCTACATTCGACAGAAACTGCACTCATCAAAGTGACCAATGACCTTCTGACAGCAAAACGTAATGGTGACCACTCTCTGCTCATTCTTCTCGACCTTTCTGCAGCTTTCGACACTGTTGACCATCCTCTCCTACTCTCTAGGCTCCAGTCACTAGGCATTAAGGACACTGCTCTTTCCTGGTTCTCCTCCTATCTTTCCGACCGCTCCTTCAGTGTTCTGTTTTCTGGCTCCACTTCATCTCCTCTTCCTGTCGCTGTTGGGGTACCTCAGGGCTCAGTCCTTGGCCCCCTTCTCTTCTCTCTCTACACGGCCCCAATTGGACAGACCATCAGCAGATTTGGCTTTCAGTACCATCTTTATGCTGATGACACACAACTGTACACATCATTCCCTGACCTTACCTCCGCTGTACTACAGAACGCCACTGTCTGTCTGCAGTCTCCAACATCATGTCTGCTCTCTATCTGAAACTCAACCTCTCCAAAACTGAACTTCTTCTGCTCCCACCATCTACCAACCTCCCTAAATCTGACATTTCCCTCTCTGTGGGTGGCACCATAATAACACCCCAACAGCAGGCGCGCTGTCTGGGTGTTATGTTTGACTCCGATCTCTCCTTCACCTCCCATATACAATCTCTTGCCCGCTCGTGCCGCTTACACCTAAAGAACATCTCTAGAATCCGCCCTTTTCTCACCATGGAAACAACAAAAACTCTCACTGTCGCCCTGATCCACTCCCGCCTGGACTACTGTAATGCTCTATTAATTGGCCTCCCTCTCACTCGACTCTCCCCTCTCCAGTCTATCCTTAATGCAGCAGCCAGGGTTGTCCATCTGGCTAATCGTTACTCAGACTCGTCCGCTCTTCGCCAGTTGTTACACTGGCTGCCAATTCATTACAGGGTACAATTCAAAGTACTTGTTCTCACCCACAAAGCTCTCCACAGTGCGGCACCCCTTTACATCTCCTCCCTCATTTCTGTCTATCGGCCTAACCGACCGCTGCGCTCTGCAAATGACTTTCGACTAACCTCTGCCCTAATCCGTACCTCCCACTCCCGACTCCAAGACTTCTCCCGTGCTGCGCCAATTCTCTGGAATGCTCTACCCCAAGATATTAGGACCATCCACAATTTGCATAGTTTTAGGCGCTCGCTCAAAACACATTTGTTCAGAGCGGCCTATCACATTCAGTAATCAAAGTCATGTTATGTTTGTGTGTGTGTAGCCCATTCACTATCTCCATCTAACCCCCACCCCCTGAAGATGACTGGACCATCATTGTAAATACATCATTGTAAATACAAACCTGTGCTTTGTATCTCCCCCACCTCATTGTAGATTGTAAGCTCCCACGAGCAGGGTCGTCTTATTTCGTCTTATTTCGCTTTAATTATTGTATTGTTAACGTTGTTACTTATGACTGCTGTGTTTGAAACTGTTCAACTGTAAAGCGCTGCGGAATATGTTGGCGCTATATAAGATTATTATTATTATTATTATTATTATTATTAAGAGGAGGTCATAACTCAAGAAAAGAGAGGTGCAGGAAGAAAAAAAAACATCCCTGGATTCAGGAGAACGGCGGCATTTACATCAGGTAAAGGTAGATACCTATGGCAAGTGACAAGTCCTCTAACAACATAGAAATGATCACAATGTAGGAAATTAAAGAGGAGTGTAGATAAAAAATTGAAATTAAACATGTAGAAAGCTGAGAGGCATAGAAATGAAATAATGACACGTGACTGAAAGGCATGACATGAGACACTGAAATACATGGGCTTTATATTAGGAGTATAGCTGATATGCATGGATATGATAGCAGGTCATGGCTGAGAGGCATGGAAATGATTGTAGGAAAAGCACGGAAATGAGGATGTAAAGGCATGGCTGAAAATCATGAAACTAGTGGAAATAGTTCATTTTGACCAAGCAATTTATTTCCAGAGTAGGAAGCAATAAAATAATGTTCTATAAAGGTTTGGCATTCCCAATGGTCTTGTTCTGGAAAATCCATATTGCCTGGATAATATAGCACATGATCAGAGATTATTACGCTGTCCGACTAATAAAATATATTTCCTGCAAAGGAGGATATTTTCTACAGAGTTTTAGAAGAGGCTACAGCTTCTGTCCTAATAATGCCTAATGGCCACTGTCAATTACGCTTCCTGCCTCCTCTGTCCATACATCTTACTCCTTGTCCACAGGGAGTCACAGGGACCAATACCGGTTGGCACAGAGTCATTTTTTCTGCTCTAACCTGCGTCTGGGGAGCCGGTGACTGTTTGACAAATGGGATGACTCGTTCTGGTCTTCATTGATCTCCGTCTGGCCAGAGTAGAATTCATCATGGGCTGGTATCGTTCGCTGGCTCAGCAAAGTGTCGGCAAAATTACTCTGTAGTTGCATCCGCTGCCCTGGACTCACAATTAAAACTAGAGTTGAGTAAAAAGATTTCCAGAATCCAGGTTTGGCAGCCATGTCGGTAGATCATGGCCACCGGATTACAGCCTTGCAAACCTCCTACCTTCCGGCATCTCTTCTGAGTAGCTGGCCTAGCACAATATCATACATGACTAACAAGAAGGAGGCCGCGGGCTACTGGGAATCTTTTTGCTCAACTCTACAAACTAACCTCGCCAAAATTATCGTCCATAATAACAAAACATCCCTGCCTACAGTCCTGGGTCTCGTGGAAAAAAATGAAGACCTCCTGGACTACTGGATGGAAGGGGTGGAAGAAGGTGTCACTGTTCTGCAAGAGTTCTTGTGCTTGATGCTAGGATGTACTGACACAACACAGAACCCTTTCAAACATCTCTCAAATGCCCATCCCAGAAAAATGACAAGAGAAGAGGGGACACACTGAGGGTAAGGGTGGAACCATTTGAAAAGTTAAAATGGAGCCAAGGTCTGATGCTAAGGCTTGGGAATAATTTTGGAGGCATAGACTATACTTGCTTTTTGTTTTTAGGCAAGAAGAAGAACCCTTTCAAGATGTAGATGGAGGAAACCTTCCAGGAATCTCATGGATGCCAACAAGCCACATACCCTCTGGAGCACCTGGAATGGGGACAAAAAATCTGGATCACAGGCACTAGATAAGAATGGGGCAGTGACACTAAAAAAGAAGGAAGCTGGAGGTTATTGAGGGCGATAGCACTAAGGTGACAAGGGCACCAAAGCAGAGAGAACCTGAGCAGGAGCACCAAAGAGAGGGATCCTGTACCTGGGGCCTCTGCCGACACCTCAGCTAGGAGAGAAAACAAAGAACGACACCTGATTTAATGGAATGGTGAGCAGAAGACTATTCTTGCCCCTAGATGTATATCTGGATGCCCAGGAATATGGTTTTTCCAAGAGCACTTCTTCTGGGAGTCTAGAACTTTCCCTCTTTTTCCTGGGTGTTTTATGTGAGCTGGCAAGTATGAGCTAAGGTGTAACTAACATTGCAGGTTTACTTTTGTCCACCAAAGGGAGCCAGAGTTTAGCATAGAATTCCTGAAATCACAGACTGCAATATCAATATTCTCCAGCAGAGACCAACACAAAAAGAAAAAAAAAGCTTAGTAGCAGCAGCTGCAGCAGCAAATAGATTACTGAGGACACCTCCAGTTCTTCACACGGTATGGAGGAGACATCGAATTTAAAGCAAAATGCAGTAAGCAAACAGGCCAAGGCACGCCATTCAGGTACAGTATCTGCCCAGCAGCAGCAGCCTTTAACCCATTTCTCACTTTCTCTTTCGATTTACCTTGTATTATATTGTCTGTAGGCGGTTTTTTGGGCTCCTATGACGGCACTATGCCCCTTTTTCTAGCCTGTTTGCGTACTGCATTTTGCTTTAAATTCGATATTTACATCATTAGAGATTGAGAATTTATTCTATCTGCTGCAAGCCATTATCTTTGTAGGCAATTTAAATATAGACCTATTTTCAATACATTTTACTTGCACTTTGTATGAAACCAAAAATTTTTCTTGCTTAGTGTATATACATTTTTGCCGCTCTATGATCTATTGGCTCCTGCGGACTTTATATGTAAAACTTTTTGGATATAGTCCTTTTTACATTCATTTAGGAATTATTTCTATTAGAAGTGTTTTCCTTAAAAAGAGCTTTATACATGGACTACTGGAATGGTATTTATGCATTTATTTTCTTATGAATTCCAATGTACCTGGTCTATAGGCCTTTGTCTTTTTTGCATTAACTGCTCCTATATGTATTGCATTGCACTTCAATGCTTCTTAATTGATTGTTAATAAAACTTTATTGTTTTCATGGCGTATAGTTTCCATTTTCTCGTATGATTTGTAAACTGATTGGAAATGCCGTTTCTATTGGGCAACATATAACATTTTGATACCCCTAAATAAAGGCTGCAATTTATGCTGCAGACCCCTAAAAAATGAGGACATCAATCATGAAGACGGAATATGTTTAGGTGGCTTTAAAAATATTGTACGTTTCTAGTCCAAGACCAATATTTCATCCACAGATCTCCAAAGCATTTTTTAGTTTCTATAGTTGTTTTTTTAAGTAGTTAAAAAACATTCTGACGATCCAAGGAAGAAGGACGCATGGTGGAGAGCTCCTCCAAGCAAGAGGAGATTGAGGCGCTCTACTAGCGCTGCCGGACCACATACTGCCGGAAGGCACCCAGGGAGAGACCCGAGGCGAGGGGGATCCCCAATTCGCGGTCCCTGAGGAGGAGACACCGGCCCCGGTAGTTGGGGCCCCAGGCGATCCAGAGGCCGCGATATACCTCAAAGACCGGCTCAGCGAGGAGGTCCCAGGCTTCACCGGCTGCGCGGGATAGAGAGGGACGCACCGAGGAGAAGCACGGTGGTACTGAGAGGGTTACAGACCAGAATTCCCGCTCGCCCTGAGAGGACCATGGAGCGGAGGTGAGAAAAGATCCTGCCCACCTCCTGGCACCCATTGTGCAGCACACTCTATACCACATAGACTCACCTGGCTGGGCCCCGTGCAGAGGAAGCACCCGTGGGTGCCTCACACAGGCTCGGGGGTCGCAGCAGGAAGGCAGAGGGTCAGAAGGAGGGGAGTTGACGACCCCAGGAGCGCCCGCCATTGTGTCTCCTAACTGAGGAGTTTCCCCACCACTGAGAGAGGCTGCCATCTTAGGAATTGATATCTGAGGGGGAGGCATGTTTATGTGAATGGGTCTGGGGCACTCAGAGAAAAAATAAAGCTGAAATCCTATTTCTGGATATAAATACGATTCCCCTAACAAAGTCCTAGGAAAGAGAATATAACAGTACACACAGTAACTAAGTGATTTGTGTGATCTAACAAATATAAGAATTTTGGCGACATCTATTGACGGATTGCAGAATAAAAGCAGAACCCTTCTCTATCTCTATTAACATTTCCTGAGACCTGCATCCTCGGACTCTGTTCACACTCCCTACAATTACTCTAGCGTACAAACATATAATTTAGAGGGGGCTTGCTGATGGAGGGCTGGGACTAATGGGATGATCGCCACACCCCTCATGCTCCCCCAAAATCATTCATAAGCAATACTTGCAGCAGACATCTATGGGAAAATCCAGGCAGGCTTCTGAGCAAAACACAAACTCAAATATAGGGGCCAATATGGAGGATATGAAGCGCTTCTTAAACGCAACCCCCCAGGTCAGAAACACGAGATCCACGATGTCACAAGCTACTCCTAGAGACCAGTGGCGTAATTACAAAGTTATGGGCCCCGGAGCAAACTTTCAAATGGGGCCCCCCTGCCAAAATGCACGCACATCTCCACTCTGTACTCCTCGTACACACATGGCTCCTCTCCGTACAGCTCGCACACATGCGGCTCCTCTCCGTCCACCTCACACATGGGGCTCTGCTCCGTCCACCTCGTACACACGTGGCTCTGCTCCATCCACCTCGTGCACAGGCGGCTCCTCTCCGTACATCTCGTACACACATGGCTGCGCTCCGTACACTTCGTACACACGCGGCTCCGCTCACCTCGTACACACATGGCTCCGCTCACCTCGTACACACACGGCTGCGCTCAGTACACCTTGTACACACACGGCTCCGTTCGGTACACCGCGTACACACACGGCTGCAATCCATACACTTCGTACACACATGGCTCGGCTCCGTACACCTTTGTACACACACGGATCTGCTACATCCACCCTGTAAACCCCCCTGACCCCACACATAAACTTACCCTCTTCCAGCACCATGACAACCAGCACAGCAGAGTCCTGCATACACGGAGGCTCCTGATCATGTGACCCCCTCACTCCTCCCATCCTGTGACCTCATCACAGGTCCTGTGAGCAGCCATCGCATAAGGCCAATTGCAGCCTGGCAGCCAATCAAAGCACGAAGCTGCACAGCCAATGAGCGGCTGCAGTTCCGCGATCGGGCCCCTAGCACTCTGGGCCCCCCGCTGCGATTGCAGTAGTCATGCCCCTGCGGTAGACACGCCTCCTTTTCCCCCGCAGGCCCTAACCACCCACATCCCAGTACTCCCCCAACCTGGCAAAGATCCTTCCATGTGCAATAATTACCCTCCAATATCCTTGATAAATATAGATATTAAAAAAATATGCAAAGATGATTGCAAAAAGATTACGTTCCCTCCTTCCGAAACTGATAAACTAAAATCAAGTTGGTTTCGTTCCAGGACGGGAGGCAAGAGACAACACAATTTCAACCATTTCACTAATAGATAAGGCGGGAAGGGAGGGAGATCCTATGTGCATCATGTTGATTGATGCTGAAAAAGCCTTCGACATCGTACACTGGGAATTCATTTTCCAGACTCTAGAGGGAATCGGCTTAAAGGAGAACATGCTATATAGGATTACAGCTCTATTCGCCTCCCTAGCATGCATGTTAAAGTCAACGGCGCACTTTCAAATACATTCCCTATCAGAAATGGCACAAGACAGGTATGTCCACTTTCTCCCCTTCTATATATACTAACAATGGAGCAGAGAGAGACAAAACCAGATCAGATACAAAGGATTAGCAAATGAACCACTTAGCTGAACAATGCAGGATCAGGGCAGGAGACATCAGACCTCAGAATGCAAGGGAAAGCAATCATCAGCAGGGATTGAAGGAAGTCTGCAGACTTAAATACTCCAGTCAGTAACCCCAGATCTCCAATCGTCATCTTCATCATCAGGTGGCAGACCTCTGTCAATCTGGCCAGCTCCACTACCTCCAGTAACCACCGGAGGGAGCAGGGGGAGCTTTGGCTCAGAAGTCTGAGCCAGGGAATTCACAGCATCGGAGATTCTAAATATATCATTACAATCATCCTTGGTGGGCCAACTGGAAGCCTCCTTCCCCTTTAAATGGCGCTTTGATTCCCTCACCTACCTGGGAGTCAAAATAACAGCTAAAATATCACAACCATATGAAGTAAACTTCAAAATAGCCCTACTAAAAGCTGAATCGGACATACAGAAATGGCATAAACTCCAGCTGTCCTGGCTAGGCAGGGTTAATGTAATCAAAATGGATCTATTGCCACATCTTTTATATTATTTTCAAACAATATCTTTATATCTACTGGCCTCCTTCTTCTCCCGCCTCAAAAAAGCGATCACTCGATTTGTTTGGTCACACAGCCGAACAAGCATCTCATAGTTCCTACTAAGCTGATTCAGACTTGGCCTCCCAGGCTTTGCCATTTATGCATCAATAGGAACATGTATCCTAAACTTATATTATAATAGAGATAACAAGAAATGGGTTAATTTGGAAAATTATCTTAATGGCGGTGATTCCCAAATAATCCTTTGGTCCATGAAAAGAGAAGAGGGAAGAAATGCTCCCTTACTCTTCTTAATTAGAAATATTGCATCATTTATCAAAAAGGGAAATAGGGGCCTCAAAATCACAATATTCCCTGCTCCGTTGACCCCAATATATGATAATCCAGCTTTTCCCGCGGGGAGAGATAGGGAGACTTACTTGAACAAGTGTAGAAGTGCGAGATCTACCATACATGACTATCTAAATCAAACTAGAATAAAATCCTAACAAGAAATATTTCAGGATGGAGAGCCACCCTCGGGCGCATGGTTCATTTACGAACAACTAAAATTTTCATACGTACTCTAGCGAAGCAAACCAATGTCAGTAGGTCATTAACTTTGCACATCATCAAACCCTCCAGACCACACTGTCTCTTTGCTATACAAACTTTTCCAAGAGGGGCAAACCCCCCTACATGACTTTCCAGCATTTTTTTCAAAGTGGGAAAATGATTTGTGGAAATCCTTGTCACTTGAGGATAGAGCAAAGATTCTCTTATTCACATTTAGGTCATCATTATGTGCAGTGTCACAGGAGTGTCACAGGAGAGGAGCTATAAGATTTCGTCGATGTGGTACAGATGTCCCTCCACAGCGCATTTTATGTTCTCAGCGACCCAGGACATCTGTTGGAGGTGCTTCAAAGAAAAATGCTCATATATACATATTTGGTGGGACTGTCCACCTATAAAAAAGTAAAAAACTGTGGCTAGCAATTTTTGAAATTTACAATAAATTATCCGTCTCACAGATCCGACCCACAGTAGAATTAGCTTTACTGTCTTTAAGTGATCTATCAATATCTCGGTTTAAGAAGAACCTTCTGTTAGGAACGGCGGAACGCACTAAATAAAATTAATAAAGTGCGTTCTCCGCTCGGGGTCCAATGTGCAGTAGGTGATATAACCACTGCTAAGTGGTGGCAGGAGCAATATGGCGGTAATGCGCACAGGGTTAAACGTCACCCAGGTGCGCAGAGCAATCTCTGTTAAGTCACAGGAATGCCAAATAAATACAAATACAAAAGACTGAGCCTGTTGAGGTCACAGTACTCAGTATAAATACACACACGGTATCAGGTCACAGGAGTAGCCCAAGACGGCGGCACTACATCCGCCTAGACCTACCGTGTGTGCGGCATCGCAGCTGCGGACGCAAAGGGGGGCTGCTACTGCAGCGCGGCGTGGACACTGCCGCTAAACGACAAGGCTTAGGCGCAAGCGCAATGTCGGATGCTAGCAGCTGTGGATGTTACAGCAGAGGAGCGCTAGCGCTGATTCTAAACTCAGTCCCTAACCACATACGTAATATCAGAGGGAAGGGGTTTTATAATGAGTCATTCACCAGAATCATACATCCATCCTCATACACACTGCAACAAGTAAGTCTATACTAGTGCATGGCGGAACAGCCATGCGCGCCTTTTATAGCAGCCGGGACCTTCCGCACGCTTACAGATCTCTGAGATGGACCAATGAGATCTGGAGCGGGACCTGAGCACTTGACTCCCGATCATCCCATGAGCATGCTCAGTAGGAGGACAGAAGGACTTAGCCTCAGGAGAGATTTGCTTCAAGGCAATCTTCTCTGCAATCTCCTCTGCAGTAGATAAACAGCAGGAGACTGCAGAATGCGAGGGTCTGGATCCCTGCGGAGTAAACGCAGAAATCCAACGCCTAACATTACCCCCCTCCTAGGGCCCCCTCCTCCCTGAGCCTTCTGATCCACCATCTTGTGCCCATCAGAGATATAGGCCTCAGGCTCATCCGAAGGCAAGTCTGATGTCCCGGTAGGTGACAGAGAGACCCGGGACAAGTGGAAGGCATCAGGGGCGGCAAGATCGCCAGGTTTGAGAAGGGACCCGTGGGAGACAATGGGAGCAGAAGTTAAAGTGGAACGCCACCGTGTGTCGGCAGGCGTCTCCACCCTTCATTTAAGGAGGCTATTCCGAGCACAAAAAGCGCAGGCCCGAATATATTTTTTAACATCCCGAGCCCTGTGCAGCCACCAGTAAGACCCTGCCTGGAGTTTTATGGTCTGCATATAGCCACAGTGACCAGCCCTCCTGGACGCGTGTGCCCACGCGAGCACCTTCGGCCGAAGGCGGGGAGGAAGAAGGGTCTTGCCCGGCGGCACAGAATTTGGCCGTTGCGGGGCACTGTTGTTCTGAGAAACAGCGTGTTGATAAGTATAACCACAACTGGAGTCTTGTGCCGGATGCGCCTGGAGAACGGTGCGAGACACCTCCATGGGCTCTGGGGGTGGAACCTCTGGCTCGGGTAGTTCCAGAGGCTCAAAAAAATTGGGAGCCGAGGTAACCTTCCGTTTGGATTGAGCACGCTCCATACCGAGCTCCACAAAACGGAGGTCAATGCGGGTGGAAATGGCAATCAGTTCTTCCAAACTTGCAGGGACCTCTCTGGTAGAAAGAGCATCTTTAACATGCTCAGCCAAACCTCTCCAAAACACAGGGATGAGGGCTTTATCGGACCACTCCAGCTCGGAAGCCAGTGTCCGAAAACGGACGGCATACTGACTAACCGAGAGAGAACCCTGAGTCAAAGCAAGAAGCTGAAGAGAGGTGTCGTGTGTGACCCATGGACCGAGGAAGACCTGCTTAATAGCTGTTAGAAAGTGAGCAGCAGTCCGAACATCCGAGTCACCACGCTCCCATAATGGCGTAGCCCACTCCAACGCCTTGCCCGACAGAAGGGAAACAATAAACCCCACCTTGGCCCGTTATGTAGGGAATCGCGCAGCCAGTAGCTCCAGCTGAATAGAGCACTGGCTGATGAAACCCCTACAGGAGGCGCCATCGCCAGAAAATTTATGGGGCAACGGGAGGCGGGTAACTGTCGGCACGAGGGAGGACGTGGACATACGGGAAACCGCGTCTGTGATTGCCTTTACAGCAGCTTCGGTGGATTGTGCAGCTGAGAGAGCCCTCTCAAGAGTGGCCAACCGGCCCTCAAGCTGCCGAATACACTGTAACAGTTGCTGCTGTTCTGCCATCACTAGCCAGACCCTGGTGCTTGTATAATGTTAGGAACGGCGGAACGCACTAAATAAAAATAATAATAAAGTGCGTTCGCCGCTCGGGGTCCACCGTGCAGTAGGTGATATAACCGCTGCTAAGTGGTGGCAGGAGCAATATGACGGTAATGCGCACAGGGTTAAACGTCACCCAGGTGCACAGAGCAATCTCTGTTAAGTCACAGAGATGCCAAATAAATACAAATTCAAAAGACTGAGCCTGTTGAGGTCACAGTACTCAGTATAAATACACACACGGTATCAGGTCACAGGAGTAGCCCAAGACGGCGGCACTACATCCGTCTAGACCTACCGTGTGTGCGGCGTCGCAGCTGCGGACGCAAAGGGGGGCTGCTACTGCAGCGCGGCATGGGCACTGCCGCTAAACGACAAGGCTAAGGCGCAAGCGCAGTGTCGGACGCTAGCAGCTGTGGATGTTGCAGCAATGGAGCGCTGGCGCTGATTCTAAACTCACTCCCTAACCACATACATAATATCAGAGGGAAGGTGTTTTATAATGAGTCATTCACCAGAATCATACATCCATCCTCATACACACAGCAGCAAGTAAGTCTATACACGCCTTTTATAGCAGCCGGGACCTTCCGCACGCTTACAGATCTCTGAGATGGACCAATGAGATCTGGATCGGGACCTGAGCACATGACTCCTGATCTCCAATGGGAGATCGTCCCATGAGCATGCTCAGTAGGAGGACAGAAGGACTTAGCCTCAGGACAGATTTGCTGCAAGGCAATGTCCTCTGCAGTAGATAAACAGCAGGAGACTGCAAGAATGTGAGGGTCTGGATCTCTGCGGAGTAAACGCAGAAATCTGACGCCTAACACCTTCTTAGGCACTTCCTCACTGCCGCCAGGAATTTGATTCCTCGATTCTGGAAACAAGAGAAATTCCCTTCACACTCTGAATTTGTTTTAGAACTCAACGACATTTACAGAATGGAACAAATGATAGGCCAGGTAACGGGAGATCCTGATAAGACTTATAACACATGGGCTTCCTGGATCGTATTTAGGGATACCCCAGAATTAGATCTCTGGCTGTCAAAGATTTTAACTTACGTATTCCCATGATTACATTAGCTGTGCCCATAATGTGGACAATGCACCTCTGGCCCGTCCTGTCTGTTTAAAGTTCAGAAACATTAAACTGGACCTACATTCCCCCTCTTACTGGCTGGGAGGCATGGGCCTGCTCAACGGAGATATTTGACATCTGCGTTTCCTATCCCACACAACCCATTCCCCCCCTACCCTTCCCCCCCTTTTTTTCCCCTTCTTGTTTGCTTTCTCTTTTCTATCTAGATTCTATCTTCTTAATTCTTATGAATAATCAATACAATATTACTGTAAGGTTTTCGCATAAACCTCTTTATTGATTTATTGTCATTAGCAGTCAATATTAACAAATAGAAACTGTGATAACACTTGTTCAAGTACAAATTTATGGAAATGATGTGTTACTTATCATAAATGATTGTATTTCGACATGTTATACTTTAACAAACTTGATTTATACAAAAAAAAATTTGAAATTTGTAAAAAAGAAAAAAGAAAAAAATTTGTGTTGGCATTTTCTGAACCACATTACTTTATTGTTCCATGGATGGAGATGTGTTAGGCTACTTTCACACATCAGGTTTTCGGCGTCAGGCGCGATCCGGCGTTGTGCCGGAACACCGGATCCGGCAAATGTTTTGTAAAACCTGATGTGCCGGATCCGGTTTTCTGCCGGATCCGTCTTGTTCTTGACAGACAAAACCGGATCCGTCTCATCCGGTTCATCCGTTTTTCTATCCGTTTTTCGACGGATTACGCCGGATCCGGTTTTTAAAATTGACCCTTGTGGCCTTCCGAACGGGATTGGCTACTGAAAAACTATATATACTGTGTTCCTACAGCCCTTCTTTGACAGGTTGTAAAGGAGAAAGTGCAGGTTGGAGAGAAGAGCAAGTTACTGGCGAAGATGGATGTTGTCATTGGAAATATTTTGAAGAATTTGGCGGATTTTATAGCGGAGGCGAATCGTTTGAGGGTGATTGTTCTGGAGAAGGAGCGAGCAAGACAGCAGCGCATCAGGCATCGTAGACGACGTTTGTGGATCCACCCCATCACAGCCAAGAGAATGACGCGTGGGGTCTATTCTACACTCTGCATGGACCTTCGACGAAACCCGGATAAATTTTTTGGATATGTTCGGATGAAAATGGAGAATTTTGATTACTTGGTGGAGCGCATTGCACACCTCATAAGAAAAGCGGACACCTATTGCCGCTTCTCTGTTTCACCCGCAGAGCGTCTGATGGTGACTTTAAGGTAAGCCACATTTATTGGATGTGATCGCATCAGAGCACACTTTCACTGCAATCTTGTTGGTGGTAGTTTGTATCTCCAAGTGTTATAGCTGAGTTTTGGTATGTAATGCTGTGATTTAAAACTAATTTATTGTTTTTTAATTCCCCACAGATTTCTTGCAACTGGAGAATCCCTTTCGTCACTGCATTTCCAGTACAGACTCGGGATTTACACCATATCTGGAATAGTGAAGTACACATGCCGTGCACTGTGGGACTCCTTAGCTGAAGAGTTTTTACCAGAGCCCACAACAGAGAGGTGGATTGAAATTGCTGACAAGTTTCAACAGATATGTCAGTTTCCCAACTGCTTGGGCGCTGTGGACGGGAAACATATCCGCATTGTAAAGCCAGCCGGATCGGGATCGGAATATTTCAATTACAAGAAATATTTTTCAATTGTCCTCATGGCCATCGCTGACGCGGAATACAAATTTATTGCTGTTGATATTGGGGCCTATGGCCGCTCCAATGACTCTCAAGTTTTCAAACTGTCTGCCATGGGGCGTAAACTGTATGGAAACACCTTCCAGTTCCCACCACCTAGACCGCTGCCGCAAACATCTGGTCCACCTATGCCATTTGTCTGTGTAGGGGATGAAGCCTTCCAGCTGTCAGAACACCTTTTGAAACCGTACTCTAGCAGAGGATTGACAAGACCAAAACGCATTTTTAATTACCGCATCACAAGAGCAAGAAGAATGGTTGAATGTACCTTTGGTATTCTGACAGCCAAATGGCGGGTCCTATTGACTGCGATCAACCTCAAGACAGAAACTGTTGACGAGGTGATCAAAGCTTGCGTGGTACTCCACAATTTTGTTATCTGCAAGGAACCCATTTCCATTGAGGACACCTCTGAAGAAACCACCTTGCAAGATTACCATGACATTACCACTAGAAGTTCTGTGACTGTTTCAGTAATGAGGGACAATTTTGCACTATACTTTATGTCACCTCAAGGCAGAGTACACTGGCAGGATGACAGAGTGTGAAAGATTTGTGCCCTAACCAAACTTGTGTACCTTCTGTACCAACAGTATATACCTTTGCCAACCAAAGTTGGCTATCTTGTCATGGTCTCTATTTTTAGCTTTAGGCCACAGGTGTGTACCTGGTTGTGTTTTATGCAAAGTATTTCACCTTTTAACAAAAGTTGTGTACATTGTTAGGAAATCACCAACAATAAACACAACTTTTTAGGTGAAATACTTTGCTTCAAACACAACCAGGAACACAACTGTGGCAAAAAGCTAAAATTTACCCACAGTTATATACCTAGTTTTGAATACCATTTTACCTTTTAAATACCCTGTATTTAACCTTTTTGGCCGCAGAAAGAAATGACAGACAACCAGTGTAAAATAATTTAACTTTTATTGAAAAATGTTTTTTTTAGTAAACTGTTTTTAAATTTTAATAAACTTTTTTAATAAAGCTTTGAAACCATAAAACTGGTCATTTTTATTAAAATACACACATATTATAAATCTGTGTAGTGTGGGGTGGAAATACTGCTGGAGGGGCTGCGGGACACTTCGACACTGGGAGTGTGGAGAGAGGACTGGGATCGTGGTGGGGAAGGAACAGTTAGAGGTGATGGTGTGGAAAAAGCTACAGAATGGGTGGACATGTGGGAGGCAGAAGAGGTGGTGGGCGGTGGAGTGGAGGGTTGGGCAGGGACTGTAGGAGCAGATGATGTTGATGGAAAGTTGTATGGGGAAGGAGTTTGGTACGGGGAAGGAGTTTGGTACGGGGAAGGAGTTTGGTACGGGGCAGGTTGCTGGAAGTGGGGAGATGTCTGGTACTGGGGAGGTTGCTGGTACTGGGGAGGTTGCTGGTACTGGGGAGGTTGCTGGTATGTAATAGGAGGGGGAGGATGGAAAGTGGCTGGAGGGGGTGCAGATGTAATAGGAGGGGGAGGATGGAAAGTGGCTGGAGGGGGTGCAGATGTAATAGGAGGGGGAGGATGGAAAGTGGCTGGAGGGGGTCCAGGTGGAGGAACTACAGTGGTGGGAGGTGGAGGTTACCTGCTGTAGAGCACCGTGGCACGAATGCATTACATGCATCTGCTGGGTAGGAGATAGTGTTGCCATGCGCTCCACAACAGACCTGAAAAAGGTGTGGTTTGGCGAAGATCTTGCTTCTGAATGCATGGTTTGCAGAAGTGTCTTCACCTCCAGAATGCTGGAGTTGATCTGCTGAAAGCCTGCGGAGATTTGCTCTGACAAGACTTTTAGACAGTTCTGGAAAGATGCATTCAGATGCAAGAACTCTGGCGCATAACTCTTTTCCTGACCCCTCTGCCGCTGCCGCCCAGTACCCGCAGGTGTACTAGAGGTGGCAGGGGCAGAAGGGTGGGGTAAAGGGAAAGCGATCTCCTCACCAGCAGCTTCATGTAATGTAGGCGGCCACGATGCTCCTGTGCTGGTGGATGGGACAGATGGGTCGAATGTGTGGGAAGGCTGGGAAGGTGCAGATGTACCGGGGCGGTCGAAGTGTCCCTCGGTGCCGGTCTCCTCAGGGATCGCCTCAGAAGGGTCCAATCGTGCAGGCTCCCGAGTGCTGCTCACCGTGCTGTGGAATAAAGAGAAAAAAACCAATTAAAATAGTGACATGGTATGGCCCTGGCTGAAAAAAAAAAAGTTACATCTAAACATTTTTTTGTCACATGTGGTGTATAATATTTACCTTCTGGTGAGCATTGCATCCCGGAGGAACGACAGGGCTCGTGCGTACTTGTACTTGCTCCTGCGTCCTCCAGATCCACTCGGGGCCCGCATCTCTTTATTGAACTCCTTCTTGAAACGATCCCTCACAGACCGCCACCACTTCACAATTCTCTCCCCTGAAACGAGAAAGGACAAAGTGGTTAGTATACAACATCAGTGTTTCCCAAACTCCAGTCCTCATGGTCCCCAGGGGTCATGTTTTCAGGATTTCCAAAGTAAATAGAAATCCTGAACACATGATCCGTGGGGACCACGAGGACTGGAGTTCGGGAAACACTGGTTTAAATCAAGCAACCGGTACTGTATATACTTACGCTCTTTAATCTGGGCCCGAGCTTCGAGGTCCTTCCAGCGGTCCACAAGGAGCGAACAGATTTCCTCCCAGAGTCGTCGGGTAACGATAAGGTCAGCGTGGCGGCGGTCAGCCATATTCCAGAGCGGCTCCCTTTCTCTGACGAGATCGATGAGGTGGTCCACATCAATTCCTCCATCCTCACCGTCAGAGTCGGGAGCACGCTGTGAAGGCTGCTAAAGAAAAAGACAAAAATAACATAATTAGCCTCCACAAAAGAAATGAAATAAAAAGTGTAAAAAAACAAAGCAAAAATATTTATACTTACACGCTGGTGACCGCCGCGTTGCTGTCGCCGACGACCCTGGGAGGCACTGCGAGGACCTCTTGGCCGAGCACCAGATTGGGAAGACTAGAGAAGAAAACAAAAAATGTTATGTCTTTGGATGTAGGCATTTGTTTGCTGTGTGTGGTCTGCAGAACATTGTTTTCTATGTGTTGTGTGTAGTGTGATGTTGTGTTTCTGCGTTTGATGCAAAAAACTTACCAATTGTGAGCCCACTCCAAGTGTCTGTCCACCCCTTCCTTCTTCTTCTGGGAGCTCCTCTTCATCTTGTGATTCCTGTTTTGAAATAAAAGGCAATGAATAGACATATATTACAGAGATGATGGATTTTGGAAATAAAAACTTACCGTCAAACGCTGACGATGCGAGGGAGGGCTCCCAGAAGAAGATGTGCTGTCTTCCTGATGGCCAGACTCCATGGCTGTGGGTGGTGTTCCTGCTGCTGCCATTGCTGCTGCTGCTGCTGCATCTATTGGGCGGCTGTTGAATAAAGAGAAACAAAGGGCCAATGAATATCTTGATATTCCATAGCCCTAGTTTGGAGGAATGGGGGATTTGATAATTACCGTCTCTCATCTGCTGCTGGACTCCCCTCCCGTTGTTCAGCATGCTGCTCCATTTGGGGTGGTGCTGATGGTGCTGCTGCAGATGTCTGCTGCCTTCTCCTGCTCCTGGTTCTTGGCTTGGGTGGCATGTTGGGTGTGGCTGAGGGTCCCACTGTCTTGCTTTTATATATGTCTTGTGGGCAGAGCTACTGAGCATGCTCAGACCAAAAAAAACGGATCCGGCCACCGGATCCGGCTGTTGCCGGATCAGGCGCATTGCGGCGCTCATAGGCTTTCATTGTATGAAAAAGCCGGACACGCCGCATCCGGCGTGTCCGGCTTTTTCGCCGGAGACAAAAAACGTTACAGTACCCGTTTTTTCCAGACGCCGGATCGCGTCACATTGCCGGATCCGGCGAAAATCGGATGAAACGCATGGCCATCCAGCTCGATCCGGCTCTAATGCAAGTCAATGGGGGGGAAACCGGATCCGGCATTGCATTTCACCGGATCCGGTTTCTGTCAAAAGCGCCGGATCGCGCCTGACGGCGAAAACCTGTTGTGTGAAAGAGGCCTTAGAGTTTGTTTTTTGTGCACAAAGCTGCCATTTTTACTGGTACCGTTTTGGGGTACATATAACCTTTTGATCAATCTTTATAGCATTGTTTTAGGGAGGAATGGGTGGGAAGAGGCAACTGAAAAATGTCACTATTTTTATTTACAAAGTTTACTGTATAAGTTAATTAATTTTATATTTTGATTTTTATATTTTGTGGCAATAACAAATAGATATAGATTTTTATTCTATATAGTTAAAATATATAGATTTTTTTCTTTTTCTTTTTATATATTTGATATACACACGTGGTCAAAATTGTTAGTACCCCTCGTTTAATGACAAAATTAGGCTAGTTTCACACTTGCTTTTTTTTGCAGCGCGTTTTTCCCGCAAAAAAACGCATTGAAAAAATGCATACATAAGCATACAACTGCTGCGTTTTTTTCAAGCATTTTTATGAGCATGCATGAAAAAAACGCAGCGTTTTTATGCGTTTGTATGCGTTTTTAGTGCGTTTTTACCGCGTTTGCGTTTTTTTCCAACATTTTTAGGTGGCCCCTCACACTACCCAAACCATGACTTTACTAACCCTAACCCTGACCCTAACCCTAACCCTGACCCTAACCCTAACCCTGACCCTAACCCTTAACCAAATCAGACTTAACCCTAACCCAAACCCTAAACCCTAACTAACCCTAACCCTAACCCTGACCCTAACCCTAACCCTGACCCTAACCCTAACCCTGACCCTAACCCTTAACAAAACCATACTTAACCCTAACCCTGACCCTAACCCTAACCCTAACCCTGACCCTAACCCTTAACCAAACCATACTTAACCCTAATTCTGACCCTAACCCTGACCCTAACCCTAACCCTAACCCTAACCCTAACCCTTAACAAAACCATACTTAACCCTAATCCTGACCCTAACCCTGACCCTAATCCTTAACAAAACCATACTTAACCCTAACCCTGACCCTAACCCTAACCCTGACCCTAACCCTAACCCTAACCCTAACCCTAACCCTGACCCTTAACAAAACCATACTTAACCCTAATCCTGACCCTAACCCTGACCCTAACCCTTAACAAAACCATACTTAACCCTAACCCTGACCCTAACCCTAACCCTGACCCCAACCCTAACCCTAACCCTGACCCTAACCCTAACCCTAACCCTGACCCTAACCCTTAACAAAACCATACTTAACCCTAATCCTGACCCTAACCCTGACCCTAACCCTTAACCAAACCATACTTAACCCTAACCCTGACCCAAACCCCAACCCTAACCCTGACCCTGACCATAACCCTAACCCTAAACCCCCTTAACTAACCCTAACTCTAACCCAAACCCCTAAATTCCATGGTTAAAAAAAAAAAACGCATATGCAAAAAAACGCATACATGAGCATGCCAGTGCGCACATATGCGCATCCATAGGCTATAATGGCCATTTTTAGCGCAAAACGTGCGCATATGTGCGCATGCGCTTTTTTGCAGGGCCAAAAAATGCAACATGCTGCGTCTGGAAAATACCAACGCACACCCCAAAAAAACGCAGCGCATGAAAATCGCATACATGCGCTTACCAGCGCGCAGGTATGCGCACCCATGTTAAATATAGGGGAAAAAACGCATGCGCAGGTATGCGTTTTTTTCCAGCGCTAAAAAACGCAAATGTGAAACCAGCCTTACCCACAATGGTCACAGAAATAACCTGAATCTGACAAAAGTAATATTAAATAAAAAATCTATGAAAATGAACAAATGAAAGTCAAACATTGATTATCAACCATGCTTCCAAAGAATTTAAAAAAAATAAAACTCATGAAATAGGCCTGGATAGAAATGATGGTACCTTAACTTAATATTTTTTTGCACAACCTTTTGAGGCAATCACTGCAATCAAACGATTCCTGTAACAGTCAATGAGACTTCTGCACCTCTCGACAGGTATTTTGGCCCACTCCTCATGAGCAAACTGCTCCAGCTGTCTCGTGTTTGAAGGTTGCCTTTTCCAAACGGCATGTTTCAGCTCTTTCCAAAGATGTTCAATACTGGGTCAGGGCTCATAGAACGCCATTTCAGAATAGTCCATTGTTTTTCTCTTAGCCATTCTTGGGTGTTTTTAGCTGTGTGTTTTGTGTCATTATCCTGTTGCAAGTGTAGCAGAGTGTATCTTCGGAGAATGACCACTGGTACATCAGAGAACGTCACTGAGCAAGTTATCTTGAGTAAACAGTATTTACTTCATATGGGTAAACATGAGATAAGAATTCAGTAGCACACAGCCTGTGCTCCTGCCAGAATACACTCAAAAGCAAAAGTAAAGGTAACAACAACAATAGAGAGCTTCCCTCCCTACAATACAGCAAACATATAACTTCACACTATCGCCACCTGCTGTCATGCTAGTGTAAAGTCCTCCTTTACAGAAACAATAAGTCCATTTCTGTTGCATATGCCAACACCCTTTCTCAACAGTAAGGACTTATTCAGTCAAACCCAACTTTTTTTTTATTAGTCTATGGTGTTTTTCAGCATTCAACGCCTTCATGAAGAGGTCTGCTGTCATTTCTTCAGTAGGATAATCCTTCAAGAAATGATACTTCACATTTCCCAAGTCTTTGATTTCAAAATGTCACTTCAGAATTTTTAGAATGTTTTCTTTATCCCTTTCTTGTTCAGAACAAATCAAAATGTCGTCTACATATATGAGTACATAAATCCATCTATTCATCAGCCTTTTTGTGCGTGGATCAGCTTTGCTTCTTTGAAATTTTTCATTTGTAAGCACTTCCGTGATTTTGTCATTCCACGCTTTAGCTGTTTGCTTTAAACCATATATGCTTTTCTGTAGTTTGCAAACTTTGTTTGGGTTTCTTTCATCTTTGAATCCTGGAGGTTGTTCCATGTAAATGTCTTCTGTTAAATATCCATTCAAAAATGCTGTATTTCCATCCAGATGTATCAGATTCATCTGTTTCATTGCTGCAACTGTAAGTAAAGTTCATATTGTAGTATGTTTCACAACTGGAGCAAATGTCTTATCATAGTCTTCTCCATATTTTTGAGAATACCCTTTAGCTACGAGTCTTGCTCGGTATCTTTCAGGCGTGCCATCTGTTTGGTATTTTACATTAAAAATCCATTAACATCTTATGGCTTTTCTTCCTTCTGGTAAATCTGTCAGTGTCCATGCATTTGAGTCATGCATGGATTTCATTTCTGTTTCTGTTGCTTCTATCCATTTATTAGCTTCTTCTTTAGGGAGTTTAGATATGTCTTCCCAAGAGGTAGATTCATAGATTTTACTTGTGCTTGTCTTGTATGAGAGATGTTTTGGTGGTTTACCTTTGTATTCTCTCATTGAACGTTTTGGTTCTGTGTCTGTTTGCATTTCTTCATTTTCAGTATTCTCTTCATCATCAATTTCAACTACTTTCTCATCAGATAACTATTCAGCTATGTCACTGCTGTTTTTCTCATTTTTTGTGTCAATTGAAATCATGACATCTTCATTTAAGTTTTCAATGAATGTCACACTGTTACTCACCGTGACTCTCTGTTTTGGGATCTAGGATTCTGTATCCGTTGCAATTTTCACTATATCCAACAAATATTCCCTCCATAGATCTGTTTTGAAGTTTGGAACGTTTTTCTGTTGGAGTGAAAATATAAAAACTTTACTTCCTAAAACTTTTAAATGATTGACACTTGGATTCATACCTTGCCACAGTTCATATGGAGTTTTCTTCAGTTTTCTGGAAAAAAGTCTGTTCTATAGATATGTAGCTGTCATTGCTGCCTCCTCCCAATATCCCAATATTTCTCTGGTAGTTTGGAATCTGTCAGCATACACCTCATCATTTCTGGCAGAGTTCTGTATTTCCTTTCTGTTACTCCATTTTGTTCAGGTGTGTACGGAACAGTTTTCTGGTATTCTATTCCATTCTGTCTTAAGTAGTTTTCTATTTGGTGTCCTGTAAATTCACCTCGATTATCACTTCTGATGACAATTGGCTTCCTTTGAAATTTGTTACTCGACCTTGTTACGTAGTCTACAAGTTTATCAAAAACTTCACTTTTGTTCTTAATTAAGTATGTGACTGTGTATCTTGAGTAGTCATCTATGAAAGTCACCATGTATCTATTTCCGCCTGATGTAGTCACTTTCATGGGTCCACATACGTCAGTATGCACCAAATCAAGTGGTCTTTTGCTTTTCATTTCACTTTCTTTTGGAATAGATGACCTCGGTCTGTCTTTCCAAGGATGTCGTCTAAGGATAATATCTGAAATAATGCCTGAAAAATAACTCCCTGCTATAGATGCTTCATTATTATTATTACTATGCTTCACTATTACTATCAATCTGACAATCGATCTGCTTCTTCCTCAGGTATGTGTCCTGCCTGCAATACCTTCATCACCCTTCTCTCCTGAACCCTAATCAATCACCCCTGTATTTGTTTCCTATCAATGGTATGTGTCCTGCCTACAATACCTTCATCACCCATCTCTCCTGAACCCCAATCAATCACCCCTGTATCTGTTTCCTATCAATGGTATGTGTCCTGCCTGCAATACCTTCATCACCCATCTCTCCTGAACCCCAATCAATCACCCCTGTATCTGTTTCCTATCAATGGTATGTGTCCTGCCTGCAATACCTTCATCACCCATCTCTCCTGAACCCCAATCAATCACCCCTGTATCTGTTTCCTATCAATGGTATGTGTCCTGCCTGCAATACCTTCATCACCCATCTCTCCTGAACCCCAATCAATCACCCCTGTATCTGTTTCCAATCAATGCTTTATCTGTCCTTTTAGATCTGACCGGTTTTTTTTTCTCTGAGTTCTAATTAATCGTCTCCTGTGTCTGACCAGTCTCCCTACTGCTCCTCCCTCCTTCTGATCACACCTGGCTTGTTTGATGTGCAATTGACTTCTTATAAATTCAGACTCTAAGGTCTGTCTGACCTCGGTCTGTCTTTCCAAGGATGTCGTCTAAGGATATTATCTGAAATAATGCCTGAAATTAGCCTGAAGTGACCAGAAGGTACAACTAAACGCTGCATTTAAATGTACTAAATTTCTTTTGCCTTCAAAATTACTCTTACCATGATGACATACGTGTGCAGGTGCGGGTCATGTGCGGGTCAGGCACGTGTCTCCCTGCAGCATAAGTATCACGGCAGCAAAAGTATCACGAAAATGCAGTTATTACTACAGCTGAGAATTAACATCAAGCTCCTCTCCTCTCTTCACACAGCTACAATCTCTGCTACAATCCCTGTTTGCTGTTATCTAGTGCAACCTCTCATTTAATGGTACAATCTCTGCTCCTGCTACTGCTACAATCCCTGTTTGCTGTCATCTAGTGCAACCTCTCGTTTAATGGTACAATCTCTGCCCTGCTACTGCTACAATCCCTGTTTGCTGTCATCTAGTGCAACCTTTCATTTAATGGCATATAACAGTGCCTACTGAATGTTTGCTAAATTCATTTGTTGCATTGAACTCAATACTTACTGCTGTATAGCCATCTTGGGGCCAGTAGAGATGTTATCAGGTGTAAGGTGTTACTAGCATATGGATGTAGCCAGGCCCTGTGCCTTTGATTGTCTAACATCCCCTGGTGTGCTAGGCAATTGGTAATTTATCCCAAATCAGTTCCCACAATCCCTCTCACCTGATCCTCTACTCAGTCCTATATATTCAGATGCCTTCTAGGGGGGCACGTGTGCGGGTCAGGCACGTGTCTCCCTGCAGCACAAGTATCACTCCAGCAAAAGTATCGTGAAAATGCAGTTATTACTACGGCAGTTAGTCTTGGCAGGAGTCTGGACCCCACACTATCTACCTGTCTCTTTTGGGTATGTCTGCTGAGTAAGCCATTCTTATTTCTTGGACCTAGCTTTTCTTAACCTTATTTCTTCACCATGTTTACATATGCCCTCACAGTGTTTGCTCCTTTAGTCCTCACTCTCCTTTGCCATCCCCAAACCCCAGCAGCCTCTAACCAAATAATCATCTCCCCTTCCCTCTTTCCTCCCCACCTGACCTCCTCTGCTGAACTGTTCCTCAACCACAAATCTGTCCGAATGAAGCATAAAACAAGCTGCCCACTCTCCTTCTCCCATCTGCTCTCCCTTTCTCTGCTTCTAACTGCTGGCGACATATCTCCCAATCCTGGACCCCCATAGCTCTCACCCCCCACTACTTCCCTTCCTACCGCTTCCTATCTAAAAAGAACTACCACAATCTTTCCAACTTAAAACCTGTGCCATTGAAACCCAACCCCCTGCTCCCTCTCTCGGGAGCACTTTGGAATGCCCGCTCCATATGCAATAAGCTCCATGTGATTCATGACCTCTTTCTCTCTCACACTCTTGCCTTCCTCGGCCTCACAGAAACATGGCTGACACCCTCTGACACCACCTCCCCTGCTGCGCTGTGTTACGGCGGCCTCCACTTTACCCACACTCCTCGCCCTGGCAACAGACACGGTGGAGGAGTGGGTCTTCTCCTTTCTTCCAACTGCACCTTCAAACCAATCCCACCTCTTCCCCCCAATCCTCCCCTCTTTTGAAGTCCACTCTGTCCGCATCTACTCTCCCTCTAACCTCCAAGTGGCTGTCATATACCGACCTCCAGGCCCGACCTCTGCCTTCATTGACCAATTCTCTACCTGGCTTCTTAATTTTCTTTCAACTGACACCCCCACTATCATCATGGGTGACTTCAACATCCCCACTGATAACCTTCAGTCAGCAGCCTCCAAACTCCTGTCCCTTACTTCATCCTTTTGGACTTACTCAGTTGTCCTCCTCAGCCACCCACACAGATGGACACACATTAGACCTGGTCTTCACCCGTCTCTGCTCTCTTTCTAACTTCACCAACTCCCCTCTCCCTCTATCTGTCCATCATCTACCCACTTTCTCATCCCTGTCCTCCTCACCTGGCACCCATGTCCAGCAACACGCATACCCCCGCAGAAACCTTGCACACCTAGACACCCACGTGCTCTCTGACTTTATTCTACCACTGGCATGCATATACTCACTCCATGACTCAGACGGTGCCACTGCTTTCTACAATGCCACTCTCGCATCAGCTATTGACACGTTGTCCCTCTCGTTCATGGCAGAATGCGACGTATCAACAGACAACCCTGGCACAATAACACCACTAAAAAGCTCTGGCAAGTGTCCAGGATTGCAGAGCGATGCTGGAAGAAAACAAATTCGCAAGATGACTTCACCACATTCAAACAGGCAACACTCAATTTCAAATCTGCCCTCACCTCTGCTAAACAGGCCTACTTCACAACCTTCGTATCTTCCCTATCTTACAACTCAAAACAGTTATTCAAAACTTTTAACTCCCCCCTCCACTGCCTCCTCCCTCATCTCTGCCGAGGACTTTGCCACACATTTCAAAAACAAGATTGACCAAACAAGGCAAGTCTTCATCACTCAACAACCACAACCCCTTTGTATACCAGACTAATGCCCAAAGCCCATAACCTCACTCTCCAAAATCACTGAAGGGGAGCTTAATCGCCTCTTCTCCAAATCGCACCTCACAACCTGTGCACTTGACCGCATCCCATCCCACCTCCTCCCCAGCCTCACCACCACACTTATCCCATCTCTAACCCAACTCTTCAACCTATCACTAACGTCCGGTACCTTCCCTTCTGCTTTCAAGCATGCCACAATCACGCCTATCCTTAAAAAGCCAACCCTCGACCCAACAGCTATTTCCAGCTATCGCCCAATATCATTGCTTCCATTCGCTTCCAAACTCCTGAAACAGCACGTCCACGCTGAACTTTCCTCTCACCTATCATCTAACTTGCTCTTTGACAATCTACAATCTGGTTTCCGCCCCCATCACTTCACTGAGACAGCCCTGACCAAAATTACTAACGACCTACTTACAACCAAATCAAATGGACAATACTCTATACTACTGCTTCTAGACCTGTCCTCTGCATTTGACACAGTTGACCACTGCCTCCTACTACAGATCCTCTCCTCCTTCGGCATCAAAGGCCTTGCCCTATCTTGGATCTCCTCATACCTTTCCAAACGCACATTCAGCATCTCCCACTCCTACACCACCTCCTCATCCCACCCTCTCTCTGTTGGAGTCCCCCAAGGCTCTGTTTTAGGACCCCTACTCTTCTCAATCTATACACTTGGTCTGGGGAAACTCATAAAGTCCCACGGATTCCACTACCACCTTTATGCTGATGACACTCAGATCTACCTCTCTGGCCCAGACGTCACCTCTCTGCTGTCCAGAATCCCAGAGTGTCTATCAGCCATATCCTCTTTCTTCTCCTCTCGCTTCCTCAAACTCAATGTAGACAAATCTGAACTCATCATCTTTCCTCCATCTCACAGATCTTCCTTACCTGACCTAGCTATAACAATTAATGACATCACACTTTCCCCATTACCAGAAGTCCGCTGCCTCGGAGTAACCTTTGACTCTGCACTGTCCTTCAAACCGCACATCAAAGCTCTTTCTACCTCCTGTCGCCTCCAGCTCAAAAATATTTCCAGAATCCGTCCTTTCCTCAACCCTCAATCTACTAAACTGCTTGTGCATGCCCTCATCATCTCCCGCCTCGACTACTGCAACATCCTTTTCTGTGGTCTCCCTGCTAACACCCTCGCACCTCTCCAGTCCATCCTTAACTCTGCCACCCGACAAATTCATCTCTCTCCTCGCTACTCCTCCGCTTCTCCCCTCTGCAAATCTCTTCACCGGCTCCCATTCCCCCAGTGTATCCAGTTCAAATTACTAATACTGACCTACAAGGCCATCTATAACCTGTCTCCCCCATATGTCTCTGAACTAATCTCACGATACCTTCCCTCACGTAATCTCCAGTCCTCCCAAGACCTCCTTCTTTCCTCCACACTTATTCGCTCCTCACCCAACCGCCTCCAAGACTTTTCCCGAATAGCCCCTATTCTCTGGAATTCTTTGCCCCAACAAGTCCGACTATCAACCACATTTGGATCCTTCAGACGGAACCTGAAAACCCACCTCTTCAAGAAAGCCTACAGCCTGCAATGACCCTGTTACTTCCTTCTCTCTCACCACTACCGGTGATATCACCTCAGCCAACACCGGAACTGCTGCAACCCACCAACCTACTGTCTCCTTCCCCACCATCCTGTAGCATGTAAGCCCAAAAGGGCAGGGTCCTCTCTCCCCTCTGTATCAATCTGTCATTGTTAGTTTGTTTACTGTAAGTGATATCTGTAATTTGTATGTAACCCCTTCTCATGTACAGCACCATGGAATCAATGGCGCTATATAAATAAATAATAAATAAATGACATATGCTGTAACTGTTTTGGCTCCTTTAATCCTCACTCTCCTTCGCTATCCACAAACCCCAGCACCCGCTAACCAAATAGTAATCTCTCCTTCCCTCTTGCCTCCCCACCTGACCTCCTCAGCTGACCTGCTCCTCAACCTCAGAGCTCTCCTAATAAAATACAAAACAAGCCACCCACCCTCCTTCTCCCACATGCTCTCCCTCTCTCTACTTCTCACTGCTGGAGACATATCTCCCAACCCTGCACCCTCACAGCTCATACCTCCCATTACTACCCCTTCTATCGTTCCCAAACCAATACAAACACCAGAAATCTTTCCCACCTCAAATCTGTGCCCCCGACAACCACCAACCTGCTCCCACTCTCTGGATCACTCTAGAATGCCCGCTCCGTCTGCAATAAACTCCATATGATTCATGACCTCTTTACCTCTCGTAACTTTTCCTTCCTTGGCCTCACCGAAACATGGCTGACACCCTCTGACACCGCCTCCGCTGCTGCGCTATGTTACGGCGGCCTCCACTTTACCCACACTCCTCACCCTGGCAACAGACATGGCAGAGGAGTGGGCCTTCTCCTTTCTTCCAACTGCACCTTCAGCCCAATCCCACCTCTTCCCTCCCTTGTCCTCCCCTCTTTTGAAGTCCACTCCATCCGCATCTATTCTCCCTTCAACCTCCAAGTGGCCATCATATACCGACCTTCAGGCCCGACCACTTCCTTTATTGACCAATTCTCTACCTGGCTCCTTCACTTTCTCTCTGCTGACATTCCCACCATCATGGGTGACTTCAACATCCGCTTTGACACCCACCAGTTGGCAGCCTCTAAACTGCTGTCCCTTACTTCATCCTTTGGACTTACTCAGTGGTCCTCCTCAGCCACCCACACAGATGGACATAGATTAGACCTGGTCTTCACCCGTCTCTGCTCTCTTTCTAACTTCATCACCTCCTCTCTCCCTTTATCTGACCACCATCTACTCACTTTCTCATCCCTGTCCTCCTCACCTGTCACCCACGTCCAGCAGCATGCGCACCCCCGCAGAAACCTCGCACATCTAGACACTCGCACACTCTCTGACTCTATTCTACCACTGTCCGCTATAGCTTCACTTCATGACACGGACACTGCCACTAGTTTCTACAATGCCACTCTTGCATCAGCCATCGACTCAGTCGCCCCTGTCATGCATAACAGAGTGCGACGAACCAATAGACAACCCTGGCACAATAACACCACTAAAAAGCTTCGGCAAGCATCCAGAATTGGAGAACGGTGCTGGAAGAAAACACATTTGCAAGACGACTTCACTGCACTAAAACAAGCAACACTTGCATTCAAATCAGCTCTCACCTCTGCTAAACAGGCCTTCTTTACATCCCTTGTATCTTCCTTATCCCACAAACCCAAACAGTTGTTCAATACTTTTAACTCCCTCCTCCGCCCACCACTTCCACCTCCGACTTCCCTAATCTCTGCCGAGGACTTTGCCACACACTTCAAAAACAAGATAGACAAAACACAGCAAGTCTTTATTGCCCAACCACCTCAACCCCTTTGTATACCAGACCAATGCCCAATCCCCATAACCTCTCTCTCCAACATCACTGAAGAGGAGCTTAATCGCCTCTTTTCCAAATCGCATCTCACAACCTGTGCACTTGAGCCCATCCCATCTCCTCCCCAACCTCACCACCACACTTATCCCATCCCTAACCCACCTCTTCAACTTATCACTAACTTCTGGCACCTTCCCTTCTGCTTTCAAACAAGCCACAATCACACCTATCCTTAAAAAGTCAACCCTCGATCCAACAGCCACGTCCAGCTATCGCCCAATATTGCTGCTCCCATTCGCTTCTAAACTCCTGGAGCAGCATGTCCACACTGAACTTTCCTCCCACCTCTCATATAACTTACTCTTTGACAATCTACAATCTGGCTTCTGCCCCCATCACTCCACTGAGAGAGCACTGACCAAAATTACCAACAACCTACATACAGCCAAAGCTAACGGACAATTCTCTATACTCCTGCTTCTAGACCTGTCCTCTGCTTTCGACACAGTTGACCACTGCCTCCTACTACAGATCCTCTCCTCCTTTGGCATCAAAGACCTCGCCCTATCCTGGATCTCCTCATACCTTTCCAACCGCACATTCAGCGTCTCCCACTCCCACACTAACTCCTCATCCCACCCTCTCTCTGTTGGAGTCCCCCAAGGCTCTGTTCTAGGACCCCTATTCTTCTCAATCTACACACTTGGTCTGGGGCAACTCATAAAGTCACACGGATTCCAGTACCACCTTTATGCCGATGATACTCAGATCTACCTCTCTGGCCCAGACATCACCTCTCTGCTCTACAGAATCCCAGAGTGTCTATCAGCCATATCCTCCTTCTTCTCCTCTCGCTTCCTCAAACTCAATGTGGACAAATCTGAACTGATCATCTTTCCCCCATCTCACAGATCTTCCTTACCCAACCTTTCTATAACAATTGACAACATCACGCTTTCCCCCGTACCGGAGGTCCGCTGCCTCGGAGTAACCCTTGACTCTGCCCTGTCCTTCAAACCGCACATCCAAGCTCTCTCCACCTACTGTCGCCTCCAGCTCAAAAATATTTCCAGAATCCATTCCTTCCTCAGCCCTCAATCTACTAAAATGCTTGTGCATACCCTCATCATCTCCCGCCTCGACTATTGCAACATCCTTTTCTGTGGCCTCCCTGCTAACACCCTTGCACCTCTCCAGTCCATTCTCAACTCTGCCGCCTGGCTACTTCATCTCTCTCCTCACTACTCCTCCGCTTTTCCCCTCTGCAAATCTCTTCACTGGCTCCCATTCCCTCAGCGTATCCAGTTCAAATTACTAATACTGATCTACAGGGCCATCTACAACCTGTCTCCTCCATACATCTCTGAACTAATCTCCAGATACCTTCCCTCAAGGAATCTACGGTCCTCCCAAGACCTCCTTCTCTCCTCCACACTTATTCGCTCCTCACCCAACTGCCTCCAAGACTTCTCCTGAATAGCCCCCATCCTCTGGAATTCCCTGACCCAACACGTCCGGCTATCAACCACACTCGGATCCTTGAGACGGAACCTTAAAACCCACCTCTTCATGAAAGCCTACAGCCTGCAGTGATCCCCGCTGCCTCCTCACCACTACTGGAGCTACCGCCTCACCATCACTGGAACTGCTGTAACCCCCCAAACTACTGTCTCCTTCCCCACCATCCTGTAGCATGTAAGCCCGAAAGGGCAGGGTCCTCTCTCCCCTCTGTATCAGTCTGTGATTGTTAATTTGTTTGCTGTAAGTGATATCTGTAATCTGTATGTAACCCCTTCTCATGTACAGCACCATGGAACCAAAGGTGCTATATAAATAAATAATAATAATAAAATAGATATTCTTGTGGCTTTAGATTTTATACAACTTTCACATCTTACGGTAATTGAGCAAACTGATATCTTTAAATCTTTTGTCAATTCTTTTCTTTGTAGTTCCCTTATACTGTCAGAGTGTCTGTGTCCTAGACGTCTATGCCACACATGAATACAGTTCTTGTGATCATGTGTACATACCTTCATCTGTTCCTTTGGTGTGTCAAGATGATATAATTGTTCATCTGCCTTGACATTGGTTATAACCTTGTTTCCTGCTAGAATTGCACACTCATTGTCTTTGAATTTTACAGTGAGTCCATTGGCTGTTAAACGCTTCACAGATAACAATCCGCCTTCCAATTTTGGAACATACAACACATCCTGTACAAGTATCTTTGAATCTTGTCCGAACTTGTTTGAACATTTAGCATACCTTGTCCGATACCTTCTGCGGTTTATTTTGCTTCCATCTGCAAGATAAATGGCTTCATTCTTATCTAAATCAAGATCAGTGAAGAAATTCTTGTCACTTGTCATATGACTCGTTGCTCCTGAATCAATAAACCAACCAAGTGATGATTTCTTGTCTGTTACTTTAAATGTGCCATTCCATTTATTCTCACATGAATCGGAAATTGTGTTTTTCACTTTCTGTTTATGCTCTCTATGTTGTAATTTTTGTTGTTCTGCTTTCCATATGGTACAGTCTCTCTTTAAATGACCTTTTTTCTTACATCTGAAACATTCTATTGTCTCTTTATTATAGGGTTTTTTAAATTCTGTAGCTTTAAGAGCGTTTCCACTGTCCTTTTCAGTAGAAGAATCATTTGTTTGTTCTTTTCTTCTCTGATATTCATCTATGAGTCTGGTCTTCACAAATTCTAATGTGATGTCTTTTTCAGGTCTTATCTCTAGTGCATTTATCACGGCTGTATACGAATCTGGTAAACTGCACAATAATATTGCTGCTACATGACTTTCCTTAATGTCTTCACCAATAGACCTTAGCTATGATATTACTTCCATCATTGAGAATATGTGCTTCTGCATGTCGTTATTTGCACTCAATCTCATACTGTAAAGCTTTCTTAATAGAAATAACTTGTGATTTAAACTGGGTCTTTCATGTAATATTCTTAATGCATCCCACATTCCTTTCACTGTTTTTTCATTTCTTATGTGTATTAATTGAGCATTATCCACTAATAAGCTAATGGTGGCTCTTGCTTCTCTATTTTTCTTATCCCATGTCAGATCATCTTCATCAGGTCTATCTGTAATGATAACTTCCCATAAATCATCCTTAGATAACATCTCTACTTTGAATTTCCCTAACTGTTAATTTTCATTGTTCAGCTTAGCTACTGTGAGTTTCAGTTCAGTGCTGCAAATCATTTTTATATAATCTTACTTGTTTTAGAGAGTTGTAGTGAAGATCCTCTTTCTTCTTGAGAGTTCCTGTATATCCTGTGTGTGGTGATTCTCTGTAATTATCTCCAGTGTGTGGTCCTCCAGTTCCTGGGATCATAAATTCCTTTGTCCCTCTGTATCTGGATTTTTTCTTCAGCCTCCATTCACTGGGTTTTATCTCCTTCTGTTTACAGTTTATCTGCTTCTCCGGTGTCTGAGGTTATTGCTTGTAAATATCTTCTGGGATTCTGTGTTCTGGGGTTATCTCCTGGGATTATCTTCTGGGATTCTCCTCTGGGCCCATAACTTGTAGCAGAGTGTATCTTCTGAGAATGACCACCGGTACATCAGAGAACCTCACTGAGCAAGTTATCTTGAGTAAACAGTATTTACTTCATATGGGTAAACATGAGATAAGAATTCAGCAGCACGCAGTCCGTGCTGCTGCCATAATACACTCAAAAGCAAAAGTTAAAGTAACAACAACAATGCAGCAAACATACAACTTCACATTATCGCCATCTGCTGTCAAGCTAGTGTAAAGTCCTCCTTTACATAAACAGTAAATCCATTTCTGTTGCATATGCTAACAGCAAGATCCATGACCTGCGACTGAGACCTAGCTTTCTGACACTGGGCAGTGTCATGATCCTGACCAGGTTTTAAGTCCTGTTTTCCCTCTTTCCCAGTCTGGTCAAGAGTTAACCTTTCTCAGCCTCTGTCTGGGTTCAGGTTGGCTATTTATCATTGCTGCTTCCTGCAGGTGATGTCAATTATAGTTTTTGCCTAGTGCTGCTGTAGCTGACTCTGCCCTGATTTGTCCTGCTGCGTTTGCTGCCTGAACACGTGTCTGTTTTCCCCTATTCCGGTCTTGATTCAGTGTTTCCCTTTTGTGTACCGACTCCCTGGTTTTGACTTGGCTTGTATCCTGACCTGCTTCTGTCCTTTGTCTTTTGGCTTATCCACTCCTAATCGGTATTGATTACCTGGCTTGTCTCTGACCATGAGTTTGCTTATTCCTTTGGTAATGCGCTACAGTTTAGGATTTGGCCCGGCTTGTTTGACTATTCTGCTGCCACCTGTGGTAGGCTCACTGCTGCACTGCAGGCCAGCTCTGTTTAGGTGCAATCCTGCTTCCACTCTACTGCCATCTAGTGGAGCCTGCACCTACTTGCATTACAGCAGCCTGACAGGCAGCACATTTCTCTCTAGAATCCCTTGATAGTCTTGAGATTTCATTGGACTCTGCACATATTCTAGACACCCTGTGCCAGATGCAGCAAAGCAGCTCCAGGACATAACATAGCCTCCTCCATGTTTCTCAGTAGGGACAGTGTTCTTTTCTTGATATGCTTTATTTTTCCATCTGTGAACATAGAGCTGATGTGCCTTGCCAAAAAGTTCTATTTTTGTCTCATCTGTCCATAGAACATTCTCCCAGAAGCTTTGTGGCTTGTCAACATGTAGTTTGGCAAATTCCAGTCTGGCTTTTTTATGATTTTTTTTTTCAACAAAGGTCTCCTCCTTGGTTGTCTCTCCAGAAGTCTACTTTGGCTCATACAAAGACGAATGGTGCGATCTGACACTGATGTTCCCTGAGCTTGAAGCTCACCTTTAATCTGTTTAGCAGTTTATCTGGGCTCTTTTGTTACCATTCGTATTATCCGTCTCCTTCGTTTGTCATCAATTTTCATCCTACAGCCACTTCCAGGAAGGTTGGCTACAGTCACATGGAGCTTGAATTTCTGGATAACATGTGCAACTGTAGTCACAGGAATATCAAGCTGCTTGAGATGGTCTTATAACTCTTACCTTTAACAGGTATGTCTATAATTTTCTTTCTAATCTCCTGAGACAACTCTTTCCTTCGCTTCCTCTGGTCCATGTTGACTGTGATACACACCATGTCACCAAACAGCACAGTGAGTATCTGTAGCCCTCCATACAGGCCCACTCACTGATTCCAAGATTGTAGACACCTGTAATGCTAATTAGTGACACACCGTGATTTAACATGTCCCTTTTGTCACATTATTTTCAGGGATACCATCATTTCTGTCCAGGCCTATTTCATGAGTTTTATTTTTTTTTTTAATTCTGTGAAAGCATCGTTGAAAAGCAATGTCTGATTTTCATTTGTTCATTTTCATAGATTTTTGATTTATTATTACTTTGTCAGATTCAAGTTATTTCTATCACCATTGTGGGTTTTTCTGTCATTAAATGAGGGGAACCAACAATTTTGACCATGTGTGTATACTTATATACAGAGATTTTTATAATTATTTTATTTACCGTATATACTCGCGTATAAGCTGAGATTTTCAGCCCATTATTTTGGGCTGAAAGTCCCCCTCTCGGCATAAACGCGAGTCATATACGCCAGGGGGTTGGCGGGGGAGAGGGTGTCATCATACTTACCCCCCTGGCGCTGTTTCTGCAGCCCCCCGCTTCTCCCACGGTCTCCCTTCCTTCCTTCAGCGGTCACGTGGTACCACTCATTAAAGTCATGAATATGCGCATATTCATGACTTTAATGAGCGGTACCACGTGACCGCTGAAGGAAGGAAGGGAGACTGTGGAAGAAGCGGGGGGGCTGCAAAGACCACTCCAGGAGGGGGTAAGTATATGCAGTATTCACCTGTCCCCGTTCCAACGCTGCTCACCGCTGTCTGCCACGTCCTTTGTCAGTGACGTTGAGGCAGCAGAGGGTGCGATGACGTGGTTAGTGCGTGCCGTGCCCTCTGCCTGAACAGTCACTGACAGAGGATGCGGTGGACAGCAGCGAGCAGCATTGGAACGGGGACAGGTGAATATCTCAGATGCCGGGGTCCTGAGCCAGCGGTGACACCGGCACCTGGCCCCCCAGCGATGAGAGGTGAGTATGTCATTTTTTTTTATTTTCAGCAGCAGCATATGGGGGCATAATCTATGGGGCATCTTATGGGGCAGCACATGGGGCATATTCTATGGAGCATCTTATGTGGCCATTATTAACCTTTGTGCAGCATTATATGGGGTGTATTCTGTATGGAGCATCTTATGGGGCCATCATGTATGAAGGATTATATGGGGCTACTGATTCAATATGGATATTCAAAAACATTTAACCTACTGATGTCTCAATTAATTTTACTTTTATTGGAATCTAATTTCATTTTTGACATTTATCAGTAGCTGCTGCATTTTCCACCCTAGGCTTATACGCGAGGCAATACATTTTTCCAGTTTTTTGTGGCAAAATTAGGGGGGGTCGGCTTATACTCGGGTTGGCTTATACACGAGTATATACAGTATATAGTTTTTTCTTTTTCTTTTTGTTTTCTATAGATGTTTTATCTAATATACAAAGCTCAAGTGTGTGTATGTATGTATGTGTGTATGTGTGTGTGTGTATGTCCGAAATTGGCATCTGCACCGTCGCAGCTACAGCCACAAAATTTGGCACAGTCACACGTCTGGACCCCGAGAGTGTCCTAGGCTATGTTGTGAGGTGAAATTTTAACCCCGCGCATTCCAATTCACCAAACAATTTTGCACATATCTACATAATGGGGAAAAAGTGTGTGTGTGTATCAAGCCCGCCCCTCATTATGATGTCATAATGGTGGCCATGGCGATGCTGATGTCATCATAGGTTGCAAGCCCCGCTGCTCATTATGATGTCATAATGGTAGACTATGGAATGGAGGATGTGTGATGGGTATATGGGCACTGGACTATGGGATGGAGGATATGTATGACGGGTATATGGGCACGGCACTATGGGATGGCAGATATTTATGATGGGTATATGGGCACGGGACTATGGGATGTAGGATATGTATGATGGGTATATGGGCACAGGCCTATGGAATGGAGGATGTGTGATGGGTATATGTGCATGGGACTATGGGATGGAGGATGTGTGATGGGTATATGGGCATGGGACTATGAGATGGAGGATGTGTGATGGGTATATGGGCACTCGACTATGGGATGGAGGATATGTATGATGGGTATATGGGAATGGGCCTATGGGATTGTGGATATGTATGATGGGTATATGGGCACGGGACTATGGGATGGAGGATAATTATAATTTGCTATAACTAACCACAGTTATTTACTCTGCCCGGGCACCGCCGGGCTCTTCAGCTAGTATACAGTATATAGTGTAAAGCAGCAGCGTCCACGCTGTGCAGAGATGAGGCAGTGACTCAGCAAGTTCAAACAAAAAAATGTTTTTAATGTCCACAAAAAACACTCACACTGCACAACACGCGGTGAATGTTTTTCCCAGCAATATGCGCTCCTGAAGGATGATGATGGAATTTGATATTTAGATTCAAGGATGATTTTTATTTTAAATTCAAAATAGAATACAACCGGTTTCGACTGCTAGGAGTCTTCCTCAGGTATAATGTCAAGCATATAAACGGATCTGTCTGAACATATTTTATAGCAGATCTCCCTGCATGTGGTTTAGGGTGGGGGCTGAAAGGTCTGTTTTTCAGACACACCCTGATACTCAGATATGCAGGATTTTTGAGGAATCTAACAAAACCCATATACCAAATGAATGTTATACAAAAGGTTTCACATACTGTAAAAAATGTTCACATAAAAAAGACAATTAAAAAGTACATATATAAAAATATTTCAAACAAATTTTTCACACAAAAATTTTTTTCCTTTTCTGAAAAACACTATAAATATAATAAAACTATATGTAAAATTTATTTAAAATGTTATTAAACATACTGAAGTGTGATTTGATACAAAAATATAAAATCCTACAAACGTACATTATAGCAAAATTTAAAAAGCTTCCTATTTTTTTTTCCATATCATGACTGTTTCCAAAAACCAAATGGAATATTTCGATATTTAATTCATACATGCATAAAACTCATATTCAATTTCATAGCTGTCGATTTATTTAATTTAAATATCATATACCCTCTATAACATCATTTAATTTATCCGGGTATAATGTACCCAGACGGAAGATCCAATATGATTCTTTCCGGTTTAGCTTTTGTATCCTATTAGTACAATTCTCAGGTATTTGCTCCAGCGGGGTCACGGAAATATTGAATGTTTTATTATGCTTCAAACATAAGTGCCGGGATAAACTCTGCTTTAAAAAAACATTTTTAGTATTGTGTCTGTGGCCATTCATACGGGATCGTAAGGACTGAGTGGTCTGACCCACATATTGCAGGCCACAGGCACAGGTGATAACATATATAACAACGTTCATTTTTGCGTGATTGCATTGGTTTCACCAGTACTGTACGACGTAATGTATTGAGTCATATGACTGATAATTTCACAGGTACAACATTTTCGGGAACCACATCGATAGATACCCAGTTTGAAAGCATCAGTTTTATTTATACTAATTTTTTCTTTTTTCTTTATACATTCCCGTTCCTCATCTTTGGTCATTCTGAGATTGCTAGGGGCAATTATACCCTTCACCGTTTGGCCCCTACGAAAGGTAATATTGGGCCTATCTGGTAAAAGTTTTTTCAGAAATGTATCCTTTGTCAACAAGTACCAATATTTATTTAAAATATTTCTTATCTCTGTATTAGGCTGGCGTCACACTACAGAGGAATACGAATGAGTGAGAAGCGATAAAAAAACGCATTGCCCACGGACAAATGATTCTCTACGGGGTAGCTCCCATCAGCCGTATTTTTCTCGCGTATTTTCTACGGTCCGTGCCAATCGCAGCATGCTGTCAGCATATTACGACCGTAGTACGCCACTGCAAGTCTATGGGTGCGCAAAAAAAACGCATTACACACGGACCACCCATGTGACTTGCGAGAAATACGCAAGACTTTTCCTGGTGATAGGAAATGGGCCAATCCATCATCAGGAAGCTTAGACATGCAAATGAGCTCAAATAGCGCTTCAGACATCCAGGAAGTACGCCTCCACGGAGTCCTGCAGCGTCATGTCTGGCCACATTAATGTGGAGCTCCTAATTGTGTTGGTACAGGAAAGGCCCGAACTTTGGGACCAACGGGATGCCCATTATTCTGACCGGGGCCGCAAAGAGGCGGCATGGAGGCGCATCTGTGTGCACATGTTCCCAGACTATGCCCAACGGCCACGTGAAGAGCAACAACAAATTCGTAAGTAATTGCCAGCTTAAAGGCCAGAAGTGAGCTTTTTTAAATGTAGCCCCTACAATCCTAGACTGTGTATGTAGGCATCCCTGTTTGCTAAAGAAAAATTTACATAAAAACCACCCCCTACAAGGCCACGTGACTATGTGAAATGTTAGGAATATTGCTTGGCACAATTCCCAAAGGTTACAGTCCCTTTTCACTTCACATTGCAGTTGAGGATGTGATGAGACGCTGGCGCAGCATCCGCGACCAGTACCGGCGGGAAAGACAGCAGAGGGCCAGGAGTGGGGCAGCAGCACCGACCAAGCGGAAATACATCTATTTTGACTGCTTGGCATTTTTGGCACCCAGTATGGATCTCAGACCGTAAGTACAGACATCACACCACATGACACATATGCTTTTTAGGGTCAGAGCTACATTTTTTTTTTGTACATTTCCTAACAGAACTCAGTCCAACCTCACAGAGAGGGAGACAGGGTCGGATACTGAGCCCATTATAGACCCGGACAGGGGATGTGAAGAGGTGGCTGGCCCAGCTTATAACCAGAGCTTTTGCAACCCCCAAGCTCCACCAGCATCAGGCCCAGCATCAGGCTCTGCACCTGGTCCAGACCCAGCAGAGCCACTAGCAGCCAGAAACTTAGAAGACCCTGGCAACAGCAGCAGCCCTACTGGCCATGTTGAGGGGTCCCCCCAGCCTGCAGTCGTAGGCCGCCGTGGGAGACGGTGAAGGGACAACACTGCCTCTGATACCCGAAGGCATGTAGACACAGGTGTCCTAAATTACCTGTCCAGGGCTGCCCAGGATGAGGGTGAAGAGGCATATTCCCGAAGCCTGGCGCGGTACCTCCGTCCCCTACCCCATGAGGTGAGGCTACTTGTGCGCCGATCCATTCAGATCCTAATTGATGCAAGCACACACCCCAATGACCCATATGAGTTGTTTGAGTATCTTGAGAGGTGGCAGCTCTCAACCCATAACCGTCTCCACCTTGTCCGACAACCAGCTGCGCATGCTCAATTAGGATCTGAGTGTCCGCCTGCACGTGTGCCTACACCACCACCCATTCCCCCCCAAACCAAACTTGGCCACAACAGGGCCAAATGGCAGCCTATAACCAACCTGCCCAATATGGCCACTTGTACAGACCTGGTGTTGGAGGCTGGCCCCAACCTGGGTTTGGACGACATGGTCATATTGGGGGGTATGATGGACGTGGCTACAATCAGCCACAGGATTATAATCAACAGTATCCTTATGGTCTCTTTGGTGCGCAGCTGCAGGAACATGGCCACGTCTTCCCACAGGGCCAAGATCATCCACCCCAACAGGGTGATGGTCAAGCTGGGCACCCCAACCCCGAACAAAGAGATGAAGGCCTCCCACCATCACCTCCGCCAAGCTACCAGCAGTTATAAAATAGCTAATTGTTTTGTAAATTATTTTTGTTGGTATTTATAATTTCTTGTTACCTCTTTGTGTGTCAAAAAATGACAATGTTATATACAGAAAAGGCTAAATGGCCTGGGCAATATCTGCCATATGACAAAAATATGGTACACCGTATTGTAAGCTATTTTTTGCATTTATAAAACATTTGAAAATGCATCTTTGGCCTTCTTCCTGAATTATTTTAGGCATTCGAATAAGTAAGTCAACTTTATCACATATAAACAGACAACACAAATCAGAGAAGACCAAACAAAAAAAATGAAATACACACACATAAGAACATCACAACATAGATACAGCCTGATCTTGCCAGGTAGTAGAACCATGAAGTGAAACAAAATACTCGGTGAACACATCACATACTTTGAGTCCTGAGAGAGGATGCCGTAAAGGGAGCACATGTGGCCTAGGCCTAGCCCCATTGTCCACCACACCTTCAGTCACATCAGATGAGGAGCATTCATGCAGTCTAGTGAAATTATGGAGGACCACACAAGCTTTGATGACCACATTGACGTTGGCTTCACTCAGCTGAATGGCAGACTGGAGGACAAAGAATGCTGAAGGCACACTCCACCAGTCTTCGGGCACGTGAAAGAAGCACATTAAAAATCCTGCGCCGGTGGTCAAGGTTTCTGCGCGGGTATGGCCTCATCACATGCCTGGTCAATTGGAAGGCTTCATCCCTCACTAGGACATAAGGCACCGCTTCTTGATTTGAGCCTGGCAGCTGACGTGGGGGATGGTAGGTCCAACAGGTTATTGCACAGCTGCCGACCCATAATGGAAGAACTGAAGACTCTAGAGTCTCCAGTTCTTCCATAAGCCCCAATGTCTACAATTATAAACCTGTAGTTGCTGTCAACCAGAGCCAACAAAACTACAGAAAAATATTGTTTATAATTATAGAATTGGGACCCTGAGTTCGGCGGCTTACGCACACAGATTTGCTTCCCATCCAGGGCTCCAATACAATTGGGGAATTGGCAGTGCAACTCAAATCCCCTGGCAATCCTCAACCAGTCTACCATCTTGGGCTCTGGCATGACCAGATGATGAACTCTGGACCAGATTTCCGAACATGTAGCACGAACGATGCCGGATATTGTTGATCGCCCAATCAAAAACTCCAGATGGAGTGCTACATAAGAAAGGCCAGTTGAGAGGAACCTACAATTAAACAAATGTAGTAAATATATACATTAAAATACATGCTCAAGGATGCACACATTACATATAGATCACCAGAACAGAAGCTAGGCGAACAGTACATATACACATGTCCCACGGCTATATAATGTGGAATAACACATCAAAGTGTTCTAAGTTTCAGAGCATATATTTGGTACCAATACCTAATGTTTCTTGGCCAAAAAGGGGTTACTGAGTAAGAGAATTAGTTGAGAAAATAGTCATCTACATACATTCTGTAGCTGAGAAATACATACTGTAACATAAGGAGAAGGCGCTCCTCCGCAGAGATACATTTGCGCATACGGGTGTCCTGGAAGGTGATCCCTGGGCGCACTGTCTCCAACAAAGCATCAAAGGTAGAAACGGTCATCCAACAATAGAGGAAAAACTTGTCAGGATGTGTCCTCAGAGCTGCATAAAGCCTGTGAAAATGGCCTTTATTGAGGCGTTGTCTCAAATGCGGATGCACCCACATGCGTCTCCTCCTCCTCGGATCCACAATCAGTGGGTATGGCTGGCCAAAGCGCCTGGACAAAACCCAGTTGAAGAGAACACGGTCAGTTGGGGTGAACTGAAGTATGTCAGACATGTTTGCTAACAACCAGCAAGACACCAACACAAGCACAGCACCAAAATGGGCAGATTCGAGGCTGACACCTGATGTTGAGGCAATAAATAGGGTTGGTGCTGATGATTTAAATTATCTGCAGGCCTCAAAACCGTTAAATGTCCATTTTGCAAGGTTGCGAGAAAAAAACGGTATACGGATGACATACGAAGCACTATTTATGGACCATTATTACATAATACGGACGTAAAATACGGTCCGTATTTTTCTACCTTGTGTGTGATTCCAGCCTTACTACAATTAAAAGCGGTAATAAAATTTTACTGCCACCCATCTTTTTTTTTTCCTTATTCCTATTTTTGTTTACATTAATTATCTGCTCATGTCTTGACATTATACCTGAGGTAGACTACTAGCAGTCGAAACCGGTTGTATTCTATTTTGAATTAAAAATAAAAATCATTCTTGAATCTAAATATCAAGCTCCATCATCATCCTTCAGGAGCGCATATTGATGGGAAAAACATTCACCAAGTGTTATAGCCTATGAAAGCACTGTCCAGTGCTCTCACTAGTTCCCAGATCTTTGCAGCAAACGGAATGGAAAGAGGAATGGAGTGATCCAGGGACTGGATATACATGCAGTATCTCAAGACACCAAATAGGTGAGTGTAGTTGTGACACCCCAAAGTCAGGTTGTCACAGTGACATTGCCTCCCTCTAAGGCTGGTTTCACATTTGCGTTTTTTTTCGCGGTAATTTAGCACTAAATAGCGCATGCGTTTTTTTTTCCTATACTTTGCATGGGATGCGCTTATGTGCGCATACACATGCGTTTGTACGCGTTTTACCGCGCATGCGTTTATTTGCGGTATGCGCTCGGGCGCACAAAATGCAACTTGTTGCATTTTTTGTGCGTCCGATTTGCCTCAAAAAAACGCATGCGCGCGCAATGCGTTTTTTTTACAGCAAGACACCCAATATAAGTCTATGGGTGCGCATATGTGCGCATTGGCATGCTTATGTATGCGTTTTTTTGCACATGCGTTTTTTTTTTGTTAACCATGGAATTTAGGGGTTTGGGTTAGAGTTAGGGTTAGTTAAGGGGGTTTAGGGTTAGGGTCAGGGTTAGGGTTAGGGTCAGGGTTAGGGTTAAGTATGGTTTGGTTAAGGGTTAGGGTCAGGGTTAGGGTTAGGGTTAGGGTCAGGGTTAGGGTTAGGGTTAAGTATGGTTTGGTTAAGGGTTAGGGTCAGGGTTAGGGTTAGGGTTAGGGTCAGGGTTAGGGTCAAGTATGGTTTGGTTAAGGGTTAGGGTCAGGGTTAGGGTCAGGGTTAGGGTTAAGTATGGTTTGGTTAAGGGTTAGGGTCAGGGTTAGGGTTAGGGTTAGGGTTAGGGTCAGGGTTAGGGTTAGGGTTAGGGTCAGGGTTAGGGTTAGGGTCAGGGTTAGGGTTAGGGTTAGGGTTAAGGTTAGTTAGGGTTTGGGTTAGGGTTAAGTATGGTTTGGTTAAGGGTTAGGGTCAGGGTTAGGGTTAAGTATGGTTTGGTTAAGGGTTAGGGTTAGGGTTAGGGTCAGGGTCAGGGTTAGGGTTAGGGTTAGGGTCAGGGTTAGGGTTAGGGTTAGGGTTAGGGTCAGGGTTAGGGTTAGGGTTAGGGTCAGGGTTAGGGTTAAGTATGGTTTGGTTAAGGGTTAGGGTCAGGGTTAGGGTTAAGTATGGTTTGGTTAAGGGTTAGGGTTAGGGTTAGGGTCAGGGTTAGGGTTAGGGTCAGGGTTAGGGTTAGTAAAGTCATGGTTTGGGTTAGTGTGAGGGGCCACCTAATGTTGGAAAAAAACGCAAACGCGGTAAAAACGCACTAAAAACGCATACAAACGCATAAAAACGCTGCGTTTTTTTCATGCATGCTCATAAAAATGCTTGAAAAAAACGCAGCAGTTGTATGCTTTTGTATGCGTTTTTCAATGCGTTTTTTTGCGGGAAAAACGCGCTGCAAAAAAAAGCAAGTGTGAAACAGGCCTAAGAGGTGAAGTCATGCTTGGAGGCAGAAAAGGGACCCCCATGCCAGGTAACAGAGACTAAAAATCACAATTTCCTGCTGCAGGTCAGAAAAGGGAGATGCCTTATAAATTCTGGCCGGAAGAGGGGGTTGGTGAGTCAGTTAGAAATCAGCTGAGGGGGTGTCATGGAAACGAAACAGCTGTGAGCTGTGAGGAAAAATGATGACAGTTAAACGTGAGGACGTGAGGCAAAGAGATTTTCTGGAAGATCCTGGCAGTTCAAGACAGGGAGCTGATCTGTGAAGAGGGAAAGGACAAGAGCAGAGACTGAGAGACTCTAGGGGAGCTAAAATACTGCATATAGCAGACCCCTGAGTGAAGCGCTAATAAAGAGAAAAGGGACATCAGAGTCCTAGGCTGACAGGAACTGTACGCTCTGATAGCCGAATCTGAAAGTACAGGGGATTGTAAATTCCTGTACACATTGATCACCTGAGGGCACGTCAGTGGATAAGGAGCCCGGGGCTGACGGCGAAGAGAACGGTACCCGTGGAATAGGCTCACGCTGACAGCCGTACAGGTTAGTGAAACCATCACGAATAGAGGGTCGCAGCATAGTTATATACAGCGGAGACCCACACACAAAGCGCAGAAAGGAAGGTCCTAAATCACCACCTGGCAAGGTGGATCCCCTGAATGCCTCCAGGCGAGGCAGACTCATTCCATCACCTGTATGTGGTACTCCGGACTGCAACTTATTACCAGTAAAAGGTAAAGAAACTGCACCTCTCTGTGTCTTTCTCTCATTTATCTGCACCCCAACGCTTACAGCCACTTTTACTATTTATTTAACATCTTTGCCCTGGGACTACAGCCCTACCTGTGGAGAGCTACAACATCTTAGCTGTGCCCAACATCCATCCCAGAGAAGCAACCCCGCAGCGCTGGTCACCTCTGACCAGATTACCACAGGTGGCGTCACGTATTTCACCATCTAATAACTTTATTTTCATTTTACCACATAAATACCACACAACTTTCCCCTATTTTATTACTGGACGCCCCTGGGCCACGGACCGGGTCGCTGCCACCGTGACGCCGTCCCCCATGGAAGTCGATGGGCCCGGTACCGAGTACCCCAGGCCCTGTGGGGCGCTCCAACTGGCGTCACGAACAGGATTTAGCGAGCCTAGCAAAGTTGGGTACAAGGAGCCTGGCAAAGCTGGGTACTGTGCGCCTTAAACTTTATTAAATTGAGTGCTAAAGACGTTACTGAGCTTTCAAATAACCGCCATAACTGCGTCATACAGCACGTACGAGCAGAGAGGGACGTGCAATTGTGGACAGAGCCAGAAATAAAGCACGACGCGAAGCCCCTGCCCATGCTCTGACGTTAGTGAGCAAGTGAAAAAGCAGGAAGAAAATGCTCAACGCGGGTGAAGATTCAGCAGCGGTCACAGCTGCAGCCCCCATAATGCCGCTATCAATGCCATATATACCAGTACTCAGGGGAGTCGCACACCCTGAGCGATTTTAAAGAAAGACTATGTAGTTTGTTCAAGGTGTACCCCCTGTCAGAGAGCCAAAAAGTCAATATCCTCATTGGCCAGTTAACTGGTACGGCCGAGAGGGAAGTAAAGTCCTGGCCGGACACTGATAAAGGGACTGTCGATCAAATCTTGGCAAGACTGAAGAACACTTTTGATACCCGTACTGCAACAGAGATAAAAATGAGATTTTTTGGATGCAAACAGAGAGTGCAGGACAGTATACGGGACTATGCCCTTAATCTTCAGGAGGCACTACGGGCTGTAAAGCAGGTTGATCCTGAGAGCGTGCAAGATGAAGATAGATTATTAACAGAGCAGTTCATAGAGGGACTCCAGTCTAACGACCAAAGGACACAGCTGCGTATAATGGCCCTACAAAATCCTGAATTGGACTTTGCACACATTAAGGATAGAGCCATCAGAGTGCTATGTGAACCGAACCCTAGCAGCACAGAGCCCTCTAAGCATCCTGCAATTACATACCAGCAGGAGACAGCATCCTTTCAAAAGACCTCTATTGAGACTGACAAGCCGTCCCAAGATGATGATTCTGCTGCAGACTTACGTCTCCAAGTCAAGGAACTAACTAAAAGTGTGGCTACACTCACAAAAACTGTGCAGTCCCTGCAAGTGATTCCAAAGAAGAAGATCCAGCTGGCCTCCAGTCCAGAAGACATCCAGTGGAGACAGCAGAAGAGGATCCCACCGACCAGAGGGAGAGACAGCGATGGTTACGACGAGGACGGACAGCCCATCTGTCGCCGCTGCAACAAGGCAGGACACCTAGCAAGATACTGTCATTTAAACAAGCAACCCCTGGGGCAAAGGGCCAACCCTCAGGAGTAAGACGACCAGGCCCACCAAATTGGCGAGACAAGTACGTAGGAGGACGACCAGTCTTGCCTGTTGTGATTGACGGTTTTCCGATGAACGCTTTACTGGACACCGGTTCCCAGGTGACAACAATGCCATATGTTCTTTTTAAGCAGTGCTGGGCTGATTCAGACATTACCCACCGCCCAGATAAAGACCTTGTCATTTTTGCCAGCAATGGACAGCCCTTGCCTCAGATGGGGTATAAAGAGGTGACCATCAAGATTGGCCGAGTAGAATTACAATCGCAAGGTTTGATAATAGTTGATGTTGACAAACGAGAATGCCATCCTATGATCACTTTAGGCACTAATGTAATTGAAAATTGTCTTGGAGAAATTATTGTTTTGTTACAACAGGTAGCCGAGACCGCCAGCTCCAGTCAGCAGCAGATCCAGCAAAAGGAGATCAGAGCCCTGATGCAGAGACAACAGGTAGAGCTGTCTGGTGCAGAAGTCAGCAGTGTCAGAGTAAGTGATCCTTTCCCCATTGCAGTACCTACCAGAAGTGAAATGTTAATTTGGTGTCGGACAGCAATAGGCCTAAGGGGTCAAGATTACCAAGCCTTGGTAGAACCCATGAATTCTGATAGTAGGCCCACTATCCTGACAGCCAGAGGGGTAGTTGATGTCCGCAAGGGGAGAGTACCAATACGCATCTTAAATTGTGGGGAGAGAGAGGTCCAGTTACCCCGGCATGCCACCCTTGCTAAATTGTTCACAGTCAGTAACAAAGCAATTGAGACACTAGAACCCTTGCTTCTGGAGCGCCCTCACACACCAGGGCAATGGGGTACTCGGTACCGGGCCGGTTGATCTTCTCAACGGGAGTTGTCACGGCAGCGGTGACCCGTTCCGTGGGCCTGAGGCTCCATTGTAAAAGGGGGTTGTTCAGTGTGCTTATGGTGATGAAAGTTTATAAGTGATAAGTGACGCTACCTCTGGTGTTCGGCAATGAAGATGTTAAGCCGACACTGCAGACAGATCCTCTGGGACAGATGGTGGGGTGCAGCAGTGGTGTTATAGCCCTCCACAGGCAGGGCTGTAGTCCCAGGGCAGTGTAGGTGAAGTGACACGTAGATGGTGTAGTGTCAGGCGCAGGGGATGTAGTAGTGCTGAGTAGGTTGATGCAGGAATAAGTGGAGAACACCAGGGCATGTAGTTCCAAAGCTTTACTCACAGTCTGTTGTGGTACAGGTGCCCGCATCGGTGCCGTGTCCTCCGGGTCAGGAGCTCAGTCAACCTCCAGGCAAGATGAAGTACTCCCTTCCAACACTCCGCCAACATGTGCCTTTTCTGAACGTCTCCTCTTATAGCGCCTTTAAAATGAAGTACTCCAGCACTGAGTTACACTGGGGTTCCTCCTGTCCGATGTTCTTATGAACTCTACTTGTACGGCAGACAGCTGTAGCCTGCTTCGGGGACTCCTTGCTACTAAGTCCCGGCTCACTATCGTTGCTGTTGTGCCCCCAAGTCTTGCGTGGGAATAAAGTGGTGACTACTTCTATTCCCCCGGTGTCTGCTGCAGGACCATTAGTATCCATACAACCTCGGGGACCGGACCCCGGCCTTGCACTGTGAACTTGGGAAGGGTTCTCCTCCAACCCTAATCCTTAGTCCTCCTTTTTTCCTTACGTTCCGTACAATCCTTTCTTTCATATGGAGAATCAGGCTTTCGTTTTAATGTCTCTTCCCTGTGCCAGCGGACCCAGATCACTGAGGTCGGCTGCAGCATTTCCTTCCTCCATCCCGCTCAGGGGGTCTTCTCTCACAGACTGACCAAATCCTAAACTCTTCCCGCTCTCCTGTGCAGACTAAGCTCCACCCACCTCTCAGCACTCTTCGTGTTCCAAGCAGGGAGCCACCAAAGGGTGCTTTGCTACACTACTATGTTGTGTGGGATGCAGGTGTTGGAGCGTGGTCAGGTGTCTCCACCTTACCTGGATGGTGGGGCACCACACCTCAGGAGGAGGTGCAGTACCTCTGTGGCGACTGAACCCTCAGGGGTGCCACACTTCCATCTGACAAGGTGGAAGAGAATGGCTCTGAAGGGCAACAGGAGGATTGGTGTCAGCAGCTACACATAGGCACTGACTCCACCCCTTCACACCAAAAGCATGGGGCTTACCGGGTGGCTCGAGAATTTGAACGGGTCTTCAGTAAGCATCCTCTAGATTTTGGGCAGGCAAAAGGGGTTCAACATCCACCCATTAAAGAGAGATACCGGCCTGTACCACGAGCACACTATCAATGTGCCAAGAGTATGTTACGGGAGATGAAGGAGGCTGGGGTAATCAGAGATAGTTGTAGCCCCTGGGCAGCTCCATTAGTCCTCGTTAAGAAGAAAGATGGTACTATGAGAATGTGTGTAGACTACAGGCGGATTAACAGCATTACACATAAAGACGCGTACCCATTGCCTAGAATTGAGGAATCACTAGCTGCACTGAGAACTGCTAATTATTTCTCTACCTTAGATCTCACCAGTGGGTATTGGCAGGTTCCTGTGGCAGAGGCAAAGAGAAGACGGCATTTACAACACCAATGGGCCTCTGCGAGTTTAACTACATGCCGTTCGGGCTCAGCAATGCACCAGGAACATTTCAGCGGTTAATGGAATCCTGCCTTGGACATAAAAACTTTGAGACCGTTCTGCTGTACCTGGATGACATCATCGTCTTCTCCAAAACCTACGAAGACCATTTGAAGCACCTAGCCGAGGTATTCGAAGCCATGTCAAACTTTGGCCTGAAAATAAAACCGTCCAAATGTCACCTTTTGAAACCCAAGGTGCAGTACCTAGGCCATGTGGTGAGTGCGGAAGGTGTGGCACCCAATCCTGACAAAGTCACCATTATCCGGGACTGGAAAAGACCCAGCATTATCCATGAAGTGAGGCAATTTCTTGGTTTAGTAGGCTACTACCGAAGATTTATCAAGAACTTCACAAGATAGCAGCACCGCTGCAAGATCTTCTAGTGGGCCAATCCAAGAAGGCCAAGAACAAGAGTCTTCTGTTCAAGTGGAACAAAAGGATAGAAGAGTCCTTCACCAAGTTGAAATTGGCCCTCACAGGAGATGAGGTCCTGGCCTACCCTGACTATGACCATCCATTTGTACTTTACACTGACGCCAGCAATGTGGGATTGGAAGCAGTGCTGTCACAAGTGCAGAAAGGCAGAGAGTGATTGCCTATGCCAGCAGGAAGCTTCGTCCCACTGAGAGGAACCCCAACAACTACAGTTCCTTTAAGCTGGAGTTCCTCGCCATAGTCTGGGCAGTAACAGAGCGCTTCAAGCACTACATGGCTTCCGCAAAGTTCACTATCTACACGGACAATAATCCGCTAACCCACCTTGAAACGGCAAAGCACAGGGCACTTGAGCAGCGATGGATGGCCCGGCTGTCCAACTACGAGTTCACCATCAAGTATCGAGCAGGACATAAGAACGCTAATGCAGATGCATTGTCCCGGATGCCTAATTCACCAGACGGGGGAGAAAATCCAAAAGAACTTGAAGAAATCGAATTACCAGCCTTCCACCGTCCAATTGCAGCCCAACGCTCTCAAGGAGTGAGGAATAAGCGTTTTGTCGTACAAGAGGTAACATTGAATCCATTACCCCATCATGAGTGGGCAGAGACACAAGACAGTGACCCAGCCGTTCGCCTAGTAAAGAAGTGCCTGGCAGAAGCTGATGCACACCCTGGTCCAGATGACCCACAGGAAGCACAGCAACTATGAAAGGAGAGAGGCAAGCTGTTCATCTGCGAGGGTAAACTGTGTCGGAGGAACATCAACTCGCGTACACACGAACTGGTCTGGCAGGTGGTAGTCCCGAAGAGGGATGCACCAATGGTCTTAGAGGCGTACCACAATGGAGCAGGACACTTCGGGTTGGAAGAAGTTGGAGGTCCTACTTCGTGAAAGATTCTACTGGGTTGGCATGAGGAGTTCCATTGAGAAGTGGTGCCGAGAATGTGGCCCATGCAACCTGTGCAGGAAAGACCGAAACAGCCAGCAAGCCCCATTACAGCCGATCATCACAAAACAGCTGCTTGAACTGGTAGCCTTGGATTACGTGAAGTTAACTCCGAGTAGGAATGGCTACACCTATGCTTTGACCATCATGGACCAGTACTCAAGGTTCTTGGTAGTCGTGCCTGTTAAAGATCAAACAGCAAAGACAGCAGCCAAGGCATTTCAGCAAATCTTTTGTCAACCGCATGGATACCCTGAACAAGTGCTCACCGACCAAGGTCCAGCCTTTGAGGCAGAAGTGTTCCAGGAGTTCTGTAACATGTACGGTTGCAAGAAAATCAGAATGACACCATACCATCCACAGACAAATGGCATGTGTGGGAAGATGAACCAGGTGGTAATGGTGGGCACTGTACTGATTAAGGAGAGTGCCACTGACTGTGGTGCCTTTCCTCCCCTCCCCTTCCCTTATGGGTTAATTGAACTCGCCCACCCATGTCATGCTGGGGCGGAGTATTAATGTTATGGGGCTAATGAGATTGGGTAGGGATTAGCACAACCCCTTCCTGTGGTTATATAGCACCAAATCCGTGGCCACCCTCCCTCTTTCCTTCTGACCGGATCCTGGAAGTGCTTGTCCCACCCTCCCTCCCTTTTTGTTATGATTGTTTACTAATGTTCATTTTGTTCTGTTTATTATAGTTTTCAAGTCACAGCGGCGGTGAAACAAGGATTGGCACAAAGTTACGGCTCGCTGGCCGACTTGCCTGCGAATACAGAGCAGGGCATTTGGCGGCGAGCGCATTTTTAAGAGAAGTAAAGTGCCTTTAAAATGGTTGTTAAGAAAACATTCAATAAAGCTGTGACCGACCTTCACCCATCATTTGGTTTCTGAGTCTGTTTATTATGGTTAAGTGGGGTAGAGGAAATGCTATTGGGGTTTTATCCTTGGGTCACAACAGTCTTGACTTATTGAAGACCTTACCTCTGGAAGAATGAAACCAATGGCCAGAGAAGTTGCCAGATGTGGTAGATCTATATAATCATATACCTGTAAACTCTACAAATTGCACTCCAGCCTACCTGATGAGAGCAAGACCTGGCAAGTTACCTATTGATTTAGACATGGGAGTCTTAACACCTGAGACAACATCACCAGATGTAGACTGGGATACAGAGCGGCAACAATACCGCAAAGTGCAAGAATGTGTGGAGAAAAGTTTGTCCCAAGCAAGAGAGAGACAGGAAAGAAATTACAACCAACATGCCCCTGCAGTTCCCTTGACACCAGGAGAACAAGTACTTAAAAGAAAGAGACGTGTTCACAAACTAGATGACCAGTGGGAAGCAGAGCCATACAGCGTAATACCTTCAGACTTTAATAACACCAAAGTATGTATCATCAGCAAAGATGGAGGAGAAACCTTCGAAGCAGTCTCAAGAGATCATCTAAAGATGTGCCCTGATCAATTGAAGGACAAGAAAGAAGTCCAAGACACTCCACAACCCACAGTAGAGGTGGAAGAAAAGATTCAAACTATACTTGGAGAATTTCCTCGGATGTGCACACAAGTAAATCAGGCAATAGTAGTACCAGTCCTAACCTTTCATCAGCCTACTGCACCAGATGAAGAGACTCTAAATGAAATGGCTCCAGTAACAGATACCACATCTGTAGAAGAATTCGTAAATCTGTCCCCTGCTAACAGCGAATCTGACAATCTCATGGTGATTCTAGGAGTAGAGAGAAGGCAGTCTAGAATACCTATCTTACACAAGTCTACTTATAGCGTAGTGACTAATGCACCAACAGTAGACATCAGAGAACAGGTCAGGTCATCAGAAATACCTATACTGCGCAGATCCACTCGTGGTACTAGAGGTCAGATCCCTGGCCGTTACAGAGATTACGTAATGTAAATAAAGTAATAAGAATGTATTGTTGTAACCATTAAGCATGAGAGCCTAGAGAGACTTACTGTATGAACCTTTTTAAGTATTCGTAATAACCAGTTAAAGGACAATTGGGCCACAAGACTTTGTGTGGTCAGAACTGTATTTGTAAATAGATACTCCAAAAAGGCATTAAAAATAAGCCGTCGGCAGGGCCGAAAAACAGGCCCATCTACAGAGTGCCCTGTAGCCACTCCCAGGGACGACACACAAAGTGGGTTAAGGCGGTTCCCACCAACTAAACTCCAGGTACAAGCACAAAGATAATTCCTGCATAGCAGCTTAAGGACTGGTCGCTGCAGTAACTGTGTTATTGTTTTCTTTTTCTTGTCTGGTTTTGGATAATTCTTACAATTTTTAAGACTTTGTAGATTTTCATTAACTGTTGTTGTTAACAATTCTTATTTATTTTCCTCAGTCCAGGAGTACTGAACTTAACTTGGGGGGAATGTGACACCCCAGAGTCCGGTTGTCACAGTGACATTGCCTCCCTCTAAGAGGTGAAGTCATGCTTGGAGGCAGAAAAGGGACCCCCATGCCAGGTAACAGAGATTAAAAATCACAATTTCCTGCTGCAGGTCAGAAAAGGGAGATGTCTTATAAATTCTGGCCACAAATATGAACCTAGCACTCAACTTAAAGGTATTTGTAAGGCGGTTTATTGTAGTACACAAAAAAGACGTTTCGGTCAATGTGACCGAAACGTCTTTTTCGTGTACCACAATAAACCGCCTTACAAATACCTTTAAGTTGAGTGCTAGGTTCATATTTGTTGCTTTAACGGTTTGGGAACCTAACCTTAGCACCATCTTGAGTTGTGCTCACGGTGTTCTTTTTATAAATTCTGGCTGGCAGAGGGGGTTGGTGAGTCAGTTAGAAATCAGCTGAGGGGGTTGTCATGGAAACGAAACAGCTGTGAGCTGTGAGGAAAAATGATGACAGTTAAACATGAGGACGTGAGGCAAAGAGATCTTTCTGGAAGATCCTGGCAGTTCAAGACAGGGAGCTGATCTGTGAAGAGGGAAAGGACAAGAGCAGAGACTGAGAGACTCTAGGGGAGCTAAAATACTGCATATTGCAGACCCCTGAGTGAAGCGCTAACAAAGAGAAAAGGGACATCAGAGTCATAGGCTGACAGGAACTGTACGCCCTGATAGCCGAATCTGAAAGTACAGGGGAATGTAACTTCCTGTACACATTGATCACCTGAGGGCACGGCAGCGGATAAGGAGCCCAGGGCCGACGGTGAAGAGAACGGTACCCGTGGAATAGGCTCACGCTGACAGCCGTACAGGTTAGTGAAACCATCACGAATAGAGGGTCGCAGCATAGTTATATACAGCGGAGACCCACACACAAAGCGCAGATAGGAAGTTCCTAAATCCCCACCTGGCAAGGTGGATTCCTTGAATACCTCCAGGCGAGCCGAACTCATTCCATCACCTGTATGTGGTACTCCGGACTGCAACCTATTACCAGTAACAGGTAAAGAAACTGCACCTCTCTGTGTCTTTCTCTCATTTATCTGCACCCCAACGCTTACAGCCACTTTTACTATTTATTTAACATCTTTGCCCTGGGACTACAGCCCTACCTGTGGAGAGCTACAACATCTTAGCTGTGCCCAACATCCATCCCAAAGAAGCAACCCCGCAGCGCTGGTCACCTCTGACCAGATTACCACAGGTGGCGTCACGTATTTCACCATCTAATAAGTTTATTTTCATTTTTATCACATAAATACCACACAACTTTCCCCTATTTTATTACTGGACGCCTCTGCACCATGGACCGGGTCGCCGCCACCGTGACACCGTCCCCCATGGAAGTCGATGGGCCCGGTACCGAGTACCCCCAGGCTCCGCGGGGCGGGCCATATTCACACTGAGTATATACCTTTGGAAACTAACTACTACACTTAGAAGTTTGCGCTTCCTATTTTTCTCCCTATATTCCCCTCTTGTTTCACTGCACAACACGCTGTATCCTCCGGATCGCAGCCGGGAAGCAACAAAACAGCCAGTTGCCGTGAGCGACCGCGCTGCCCAGGAAAGAAAGGAGTGCCAGACCTTGGCTCAGCTTGGCCCTGTGTTGCCTCACACAGGGAGCGCTCTGCAGACCACTGCTCTGTCTCTGTGCATGTCAGAACTGACACACCCAAAACTCTTTTTGCAGGTTTTTTTTTTCTTTTCTCTAATCTGTGGCCATAGGCCACTTATAAGACCTGGGTTGGAGGAAACGGACCGGACCCCACTACCTTCCTGCAGTCAGTTTCAAAAATAAAAGCCCATACCGGGTTTTCCTGAATAAACTCCTTGGTCCAAATAACTTGACCCGGCTCCAACTTTTATTCTGCCCTGTGAGTCACAAGCACACTACTGCGACGACAGGGCACTCCAGCGGATCTAATACGCTTCTGAACGCATTCTGGGGGACACATAGCGACCCTCACATATGACTCCGGTCGCTGCCTCACAATAGATATTTGTTGTGAGTTCATTTTCCCCTTCATTACTGAGGCCCGAGGAACTCCCTCTTCTGGTAAAGAAAGGTAGTGAGCCTGATTATCAAACACCTGAGGCTGATGATGATGACTGGCTGAGTGGAGTTACTGACTGGATATAGGGCTGCCGACGCCCTTCTGCCCTGCGGGTGATTTCTCTGTGGGATCCTTGGAGACCAGTCTGAATTCCTGCTCCTCTAAAGCTAAGTTTGCTGCTCGGCCTTTTGCTTTGGTGCTTTGACTTTGTTTTGCTTTGTTTTTCTGGATTTCTGCCATTCCCTGCTGGGGTGTGCTGAATTCATTTAGCTCTGTCTTCTGAAAATACCTGAGTGCTGATTTAGTTTTTGAAGCCTAGCTGCTTCAGGGACTTTTTCATATCAGCTTGTTGGCTTATGTCTTTGATAGGGTTTTGGCAGATTGCAGACAGCAGCCTTCCTGTCCTTTCCTATCTAGGTAGTTTTGGGGCCCCGTCTTTGCTCAGTCTATCTTTCTGTCTGTGTTAGTATTTTCATCTTGCTTCACCGTCATTATATGTTGGGGGCTGCCTATTGCTTTGGGGTCTGCTCTGGGGCAGTTTAGATTTCCCCTTTCTTTCTTTAGGCCTATGTAATTCTCCGGCTGTGATCGAGGGGTCTAGGGCATCGTAGGAACCCCCCACGGCTACTGCTAGTTGTGTTGATAGGTTCAGGGGTCTGCAATCTGATAGTTGCCAACTTCTCTGGTTTTCTGGACTTAGCTTGTATTTCTGCTTTTGCCTCCTACGGTGACTCATTCATAACAGAATCACCCGCCATACCGCAGATTCTAGGGTACTCAATAGCAGGAAAGAATTGTAAAAAAAAAAAAAAAGTATATATTTTTTCCTCTATATCTCTGAGGCCATAGGGGGAATTTTTTTTTTTCTCTCAATGGAGATAAAGCAATTGTCTGATCGTGTGGAGCAGCTCGCTGCGGAAGTGCGGGGAATTTCCGCCTACCTTGCTCATTCACATGCTGCTGAACCAAAGATTCCTATACCTGATGTATTTTTTGGGGATCGGTCTAAATTTTTGAATTTCAAAAATAATTGTAAATTATTTTTTGCCTTGAAGCCTAACTCGTCAGGGAGCTCCGCGCAGCAGGTTAAAATTGTCATCTCTTTGCTGCGTGGCGATCCCCAGGATTGGGCGTTTTCTTTGAAACCAGATGATCCTATTCTGACTAATGTGAACGCATTCTTTCAAGCTTTGGAGTTGTTGTATGACGAACCTAATGCTATTGATCAGGCTGAAAAGACCCTGCTGGCATTGAGCCAGGGTCGTGATTCTGCAGAATTGTACTGTCAAAAATTCCGAAAGTGGGCAGTACTTACTACCTGGAATGATAATGCCTTGGCTGCTCTCTTTCGGAAGGGGTTGTCAGAAGCCGTAAAAGATACTATGGTGGGATTTCCTGTTCCCTCTGGTCTTGACGATTCTATGTCATTAGCCATTCAGGTTGATCGGCGTTTGCGCGAACGCAAAGCTGCACGAGAGGTGTTGCCACCTGTTGAACAAATGTCTGAACCTATGCAATGTGATAGAGTTTTTTCCAGAGAGCAGCGTCAGGAGTTCAGAAGGCGTAAAAAGTTGTGTTTTTTCTGTGGAGATGCCTCGCATATTATTTCTGTCTGTCCTAAATGAGAGAAACGCTTTGCACACACGTTTTCTGTTGGGGGTGTTCAACCTAAGTTTCTTCTGGCTATTACTCTGATCTGCTCCCTGTCCACATTTTCCGCCAAGGCTTTTGTGGATTCGGGAGCAGCCCTAAATCTAATGGACTTGGATTTTGCTAAACGTTGTGGATTTCCGATGACACCTCTGCAGACGCCTATCCCTTTGAGGGGGATTGATGCTACTCCTTTGGCTAAAAATAAACCCCAGTTTTGGACCCAGATGGTAATGCGGATCGCCCCAGACCATCAAGAAAATTGCAGATTTTTGGTGTTACATAATCTGCATGATACTATTGTTCTGGGGTTTCCCTGGTTACAGATTCATAATCCAGTTTTGGATTGGAAATCTGTGTCTGTGGTGAGTTGGGGTTGTCGGTGTGCCTTTAGTGAGGCTCCGGTGTTTTCCACCTCTCCTCAGTCGCCTGATGTTCCTGATTATTTGGCGGACTTTTATGATGTATTTAGTGAGAATGAGTCTGCGTCTCTGCCTCCTCATAGGAGTTATGACTGTGCAATTGAACTGAGCCTGGGGAGTAAATTTCCCAAGGGTCGCCTCTTCAATTTATCTGTACCCGAGCACGAGGCTATGCGATCCTATATTAAGGAGGTGTTGGAGAAGGGTCATATTAGACCATCCTCGTCACCCTTAGGTGCCGGGTTTTTTTTTGTAGCCAAAAAGGATGGATCATTAAGACCTTGTATTGATTATCGTGCCCTCAACAAAATTACTGTTAAATATCAGTATCCGTTACCCCTGATTTCTGATCTATTCTCCAGAGTTAAAGGTGCTTGCTGGTTTACCAAGCTTGACCTCAGGGGGCGCATAATCTTATTCGCATTAAGCATGGGGATGAATGGAAGACGGCGTTTAATACTCCGGAGGGACATTTTGAGTACCTGGTGATGCCTTTTGGGCTCACTAATGCCCCTTCTGTCTTCCAGTGCTTCATGAACGATATTTTCCGAGATTTTGTCGATAAATTTTTGATTATCTATCTGGATGATATTTTGATCTCCAAGGATTGGGATTCTCATGTGGAACATATTCGGACTGTGTTCCGGATCTTGAGGGAGAATTCCCTGTATGTCAAAGGATCTAAATGCCTTTTTGGAGTACAGAGGATTTCTTTTTTGGGATTTATTTTGTCCCCGTCAACTATTGAAATGGACCCGGCCAAGGTACAGGCCATTCACGATTGGGTTCAGCCCACTTCTTTGAAGGCCCTCCAGAAGTTTTTGGGTTTTGCTAATTTTTATCGGAAATTTATAGCAAAATTTTCTAGTATTGCCAAGCCATTGACGGATTTGACTAAAAAGGGTGCTGATGTGTTAAATTGGTCTCCGGAGGCTGTTTTTCTTCCTTTCAGGAGCTGAAGCGAAGATTCACCTCTGCCCCGGTTTTGCGGCAACCTGATGTCTCACTTCCATTCCAGGTAGAGGTGGATGCTTCTGAGATTGGTGCAGGAGCTGTTTTGTCCCAAAAGGATCCTGTAACATCTAAAATGAATCCCTGTGCTTTCTTTTCCCGAAAGTTCTCTCCATCTGAATGTAACTATGATGTGGGGAATAGGGAACTGTTGGCCATGAAATGGGCATTTGAGGAGTGGAGACATTGGTTGGAGGGAGCTAAGCATCAAGTCGTGGTCCTCACTGACCACAAGAATTTGATTTACCTAGAGTCGGCTAAGCGCTTGAACCCTAGACAGGCTAGGTGGGCCTTGTTTTTTACACGTTTTGATTTTGTGGTTTCTTTTCTTCCTGGAACAAAGAATGTCAAGGCAGACGCCCTCTCTAGGAGCTTCTTTGCTGATTCTCCTGTGGTGACCAAGCCTGCTACCATCTTAGGTGAAGGGGTAGTTCTTTCTGCCATCTCGCCCGATTTGAGACGTGCTCTGGAAGAGTTCCAGGAGGACAAACCTGAGCGTTGTCCCAGTGGAAAGTTGTATGTTCCTGACCAGTGGAAGAAGAGAGTGATGTCTGAAGTTCATTGCTCTGCTTTGGCTGGTCATCCAGGTATTTTTGGTACTAGAGATCTGGTGAGTCGTTTTTTTTGGTGGCCCTCGTTGTCTCGTGATGTCAGGAATTTTGTGCAGTCCTGTGGGACGTGCTCCCGGTCTAAATCGTGTTCTCGCTCTAGTGGGTTGTTGATGCCTTTGCCTGTCCCCAAGAGGCCATGGACCCATATTTCAATGGATTTCATCTCTGATATGCCTGTCTCTCAGAGGATGACTGTTATTTGGGTGATTTGTAATAGGTTCTCTAAGATGGTTCATCTTGTACCACTCCCTAAGTTGCTGTCTTCCTCTGAGTTGGTGCCCCTGTTTTTACAACAGGTGGTTCGTTTGCACGGGATTCCTGAGAACATTGTATCTGACAGAGGAGTCCAGTTTGTGTCTAGATTTTGGAGAACTTTCTGTTCCAGGCTGGGAATTCAGTTGTCCTTCTCCTCTGCTTTTCACCCTCAGACCAATGGGCAGACAGAGAGAACAAACCAGACCTTGGAGTCATATTTGAGATGTTTTATTTCTGCTGATCAGGATGATTGGGTTTCATTTTTGCCCTTGGCCGAATTTGCTTTAAATAATAGAGCTAGTTCTGCCACTTTGATGTCACCTTTTTTTTGTAACTTTGGGTTTCATCCTCGATTTTCTTCAGGGCAGGTGGAGCCCTCTGCCTGCCCAGGTGTTGACACTGTGGTGGAGAGAATGCACCAGATCTGGGACCAAGTGGTGGATAAGTTATCTCTCTCCCAGGAAAAGGCCCAGCGGTTTTCCAACCGACATAGGACCATTGGTCCCCAGTTTAAGGTTGGTGATATGGTGTGGTTATCATCAAAAAATATTGCTATGAAGGTGGCTTCTCCTAAGTTTAAGCCTAGATTTATTGGACCTTACAAGATTGTGGAGATTATTAATCCGGTCTCTTTTCGTTTGGCTCTTCCTGTCACATTTAAAATCCATAATGTGTTCCATAAATCTTTGTTGAAGAGGTTTGTTGAACCTGTTGTTCCGGGGGTGGCACCTCCAGACCCTGTATTGGTTGAAGGTAACATGGAATATGAGGTAGAGAAAGTACTGGATTCCCGTCTGGCTAGACGGAGACTCCAGTATTTGGTTAAGTGGAAGGGTTATGGTCAGGAGGATAATTCCTGGGTCTCTGCCTCTGATATTCATGCCAAAAGATTGGTGCGTGCCTTTCATCGGGCTCACCCTGATCGCCCTGGCGGCGTAGTTGAGGGTTCGGTGACCCCTCCTCAAGGGGGAGGTACTGTTGTGAGTTCATTTTCCCCTTCATTACTGAGGCCCGAGGAACTCCCTCTTCTGGTAAAGAAAGGTAGTGAGCCTGATTATCAAACACCTGAGGCTGATGATGATGACTGGCTGAGTGGAGTTACTGACTGGATATAGGGCTGCCGACGCCTTTCTGCCCTGCGGGTGATTTCTCTGTGGAATCCTTGGAGACCAGTCTGAATTCCTGCTCCTCTAAAGCTAAGTTTGCTGCTCGGCCTTTTGCTTTGGTGCTTTGACTTTGTTTTGCTTTGTTTTTCTGGATTTCTGCCATTCCCTGCTGGGGTGTGCTGAATTCATTTAGCTCTGTCTTCTGAAAATACCTGAGTGCTGATTTAGTTTTTGAAGCCTAGCTGCTTCAGGGACTTTTTCATATCAGCTTGTTGGCTTATGTCTTTGATAATGTTTTGGCAGATTGCAGACTGCAGCCTTCCTGTCCTTTCCTATCTAGGTAGTTTTGGGGCCCCGTCTTTGCTCAGTCTATCTTTCTGTCTGTGTTAGTATTTTCATCTTGCTTCACCGTCATTATATGTTGGGGGCTGCCTATTGCTTTGGGGTCTGCTCTGGGGCAGTTTAGATTTCCCCTTTCTTTCTTTAGGCCTATGTAATTCTCCGGCTGTGATCGAGGGGTCTAGGGCATCGTAGGAACCCCCCACGGCTACTGCTAGTTGTGTTGATAGGTTCAGGGGTCTGCAATCTGATAGTTGCCAACTTCTCTGGTTTTCTGGACTTAGCTTGTATTTCTGCTTTTGCCTCCTACGGTGACTCATTCATAACAGAATCACCCGCCATACCGCAGATTCTAGGGTACTCAATAGCAGGAAAGAATTGTAAAAAAAAAAAAAAGTATATATTTTTTCCTCTATATCTCTGAGGCCATAGGGGGAATTTTTTTTTTTCTCTCAATGGAGATAAAGCAATTGTCTGATCGTGTGGAGCAGCTCGCTGCGGAAGTGCGGGGAATTTCCGCCTACCTTGCTCATTCACATGCTGCTGAACCAAAGATTCCTATACCTGATGTATTTTTTGGGGATCGGTCTAAATTTTTGAATTTCAAAAATAATTGTAAATTATTTTTTGCCTTGAAGCCTAACTCGTCAGGGAGCTCCGCGCAGCAGGTTAAAATTGTCATCTCTTTGCTGCGTGGCGATCCCCAGGATTGGGCGTTTTCTTTGAAACCAGATGATCCTATTCTGACTAATGTGAACGCATTCTTTCAAGCTTTGGAGTTGTTGTATGACGAACCTAATGCTATTGATCAGGCTGAAAAGACCCTGCTGGCATTGAGCCAGGGTCGTGATTCTGCAGAATTGTACTGTCAAAAATTCCGAAAGTGGGCAGTACTTACTACCTGGAATGATAATGCCTTGGCTGCTCTCTTTCGGAAGGGGTTGTCAGAAGCCGTAAAAGATACTATGGTGGGATTTCCTGTTCCCTCTGGTCTTGACGATTCTATGTCATTAGCCATTCAGGTTGATCGGCGTTTGCGCGAACGCAAAGCTGCACGAGAGGTGTTGCCACCTGTTGAACAAATGTCTGAACCTATGCAATGTGATAGAGTTTTTTCCAGAGAGCAGCGTAAGAAGGCGTAAAAAGTTGTGTTTTTTCTGTGGAGATGCCTCGCATATTATTTCTGTCTGTCCTAAATGAGAGAAACGCTTTGCACACACGTTTTCTGTTGGGGGTGTTCAACCTAAGTTTCTTCTGGCTATTACTCTGATCTGCTCCCTGTCCACATTTTCCGCCAAGGCTTTTGTGGATTCGGGAGCAGCCCTAAATCTAATGGACTTGGATTTTGCTAAACGTTGTGGATTTCCGATGACACCTCTGCAGACGCCTATCCCTTTGAGGGGGATTGATGCTACTCCTTTGGCTAAAAATAAACCCCAGTTTTGGACCCAGATGGTAATGCGGATCGCCCCAGACCATCAAGAAAATTGCAGATTTTTGGTGTTACATAATCTGCATGATACTATTGTTCTGGGGTTTCCCTGGTTACAGATTCATAATCCAGTTTTGGATTGGAAATCTGTGTCTGTGGTGAGTTGGGGTTGTCGGTGTGCCTTTAGTGAGGCTCCGGTGTTTTCCACCTCTCCTCAGTCGCCTGATGTTCCTGATTATTTGGCGGACTTTTATGATGTATTTAGTGAGAATGAGTCTGCGTCTCTGCCTCCTCATAGGAGTTATGACTGTGCAATTGAACTGAGCCCGGGGAGTAAATTTCCCAAGGGTCGCCTCTTCAATTTATCTGTACCCGAGCACGAGGCTATGCGATCCTATATTAAGGAGGTGTTGGAGAAGGGTCATATTAGACCATCCTCGTCACCCTTAGGTGCCGGGTTTTTTTTTGTAGCCAAAAAGGATGGATCATTAAGACCTTGTATTGATTATCGTGCCCTCAACAAAATTACTGTTAAATATCAGTATCCGTTACCCCTGATTTCTGATCTATTCTCCAGAGTTAAAGGTGCTTGCTGGTTTACCAAGCTTGACCTCAGGGGGCGCATAATCTTATTCGCATTAAGCATGGGGATGAATGGAAGACGGCGTTTAATACTCCGGAGGGACATTTTGAGTACCTGGTGATGCCTTTTGGGCTCACTAATGCCCCTTCTGTCTTCCAGTGCTTCATGAACGATATTTTCCGAGATTTTGTCGATAAATTTTTGATTATCTATCTGGATGATATTTTGATCTCCAAGGATTGGGATTCTCATGTGGAACATATTCGGACTGTGTTCCGGATCTTGAGGGAGAATTCCCTGTATGTCAAAGGATCTAAATGCCTTTTTGGAGTACAGAGGATTTCTTTTTTGGGATTTATTTTGTCCCCGTCAACTATTGAAATGGACCCGGCCAAGGTACAGGCCATTCACGATTGGGTTCAGCCCACTTCTTTGAAGGCCCTCCAGAAGTTTTTGGGTTTTGCTAATTTTTATCGGAAATTTATAGCAAAATTTTCTAGTATTGCCAAGCCATTGACGGATTTGACTAAAAAGGGTGCTGATGTGTTAAATTGGTCTCCGGAGGCTGTTTTTCTTCCTTTCAGGAGCTGAAGCGAAGATTCACCTCTGCCCCGGTTTTGCGGCAACCTGATGTCTCACTTCCATTCCAGGTAGAGGTGGATGCTTCTGAGATTGGTGCAGGAGCTGTTTTGTCCCAAAAGGATCCTGTAACATCTAAAATGAATCCCTGTGCTTTCTTTTCCCGAAAGTTCTCTCCATCTGAACGTAACTATGATGTGGGGAATAGGGAACTGTTGGCCATGAAATGGGCATTTGAGGAGTGGAGACATTGGTTGGAGGGAGCTAAGCATCAAGTCGTGGTCCTCACTGACCACAAGAATTTGATTTACCTAGAGTCGGCTAAGCGCTTGAACCCTAGACAGGCTAGGTGGGCCTTGTTTTTTACACGTTTTGATTTTGTGGTTTCTTTTCTTCCTGGAACAAAGAATGTCAAGGCAGACGCCCTCTCTAGGAGCTTCTTTGCTGATTCTCCTGTGGTGACCAAGCCTGCTACCATCTTAGGTGAAGGGGTAGTTCTTTCTGCCATCTCGCCCGATTTGAGACGTGCTCTGGAAGAGTTCCAGGAGGACAAACCTGAGCGTTGTCCCAGTGGAAAGTTGTATGTTCCTGACCAGTGGAAGAAGAGAGTGATGTCTGAAGTTCATTGCTCTGCTTTGGCTGGTCATCCAGGTATTTTTGGTACTAGAGATCTGGTGAGTCGTTTTTTTTGGTGGCCCTCGTTGTCTCGTGATGTCAGGAATTTTGTGCAGTCCTGTGGGACGTGCTCCCGGTCTAAATCGTGTTCTCGCTCTAGTGGGTTGTTGATGCCTTTGCCTGTCCCCAAGAGGCCATGGACCCATATTTCAATGGATTTCATCTCTGATATGCCTGTCTCTCAGAGGATGACTGTTATTTGGGTGATTTGTAATAGGTTCTCTAAGATGGTTCATCTTGTACCACTCCCTAAGTTGCTGTCTTCCTCTGAGTTGGTGCCCCTGTTTTTACAACAGGTGGTTCGTTTGCACGGGATTCCTGAGAACATTGTATCTGACAGAGGAGTCCAGTTTGTGTCTAGATTTTGGAGAACTTTCTGTTCCAGGCTGGGAATTCAGTTGTCCTTCTCCTCTGCTTTTCACCCTCAGACCAATGGGCAGACAGAGAGAACAAACCAGACCTTGGAGTCATATTTGAGATGTTTTATTTCTGCTGATCAGGATGATTGGGTTTCATTTTTGCCCTTGGCCGAATTTGCTTTAAATAATAGAGCTAGTTCTGCCACTTTGATGTCACCTTTTTTTTGTAACTTTGGGTTTCATCCTCGATTTTCTTCAGGGCAGGTGGAGCCCTCTGCCTGCCCAGGTGTTGACACTGTGGTGGAGAGAATGCACCAGATCTGGGACCAAGTGGTGGATAAGTTATCTCTCTCCCAGGAAAAGGCCCAGCGGTTTTCCAACCGACATAGGACCATTGGTCCCCAGTTTAAGGTTGGTGATATGGTGTGGTTATCATCAAAAAATATTGCTATGAAGGTGGCTTCTCCTAAGTTTAAGCCTAGATTTATTGGACCTTACAAGATTGTGGAGATTATTAATCCGGTCTCTTTTCGTTTGGCTCTTCCTGTCACATTTAAAATCCATAATGTGTTCCATAAATCTTTGTTGAAGAGGTTTGTTGAACCTGTTGTTCCGGGGGTGGCACCTCCAGACCCTGTATTGGTTGAAGGTAACATGGAATATGAGGTAGAGAAAGTACTGGATTCCCGTCTGGCTAGACGGAGACTCCAGTATTTGGTTAAGTGGAAGGGTTATGGTCAGGAGGATAATTCCTGGGTCTCTGCCTCTGATATTCATGCCAAAAGATTGGTGCGTGCCTTTCATCGGGCTCACCCTGATCGCCCTGGCGGCGTAGTTGAGGGTTCGGTGACCCCTCCTCAAGGGGGAGGTACTGTTGTGAGTTCATTTTCCCCTTCATTACTGAGGCCCGAGGAACTCCCTCTTCTGGTAAAGAAAGGTAGTGAGCCTGATTATCAAACACCTGAGGCTGATGATGATGACTGGCTGAGTGGAGTTACTGACTGGATATAGGGCTGCCGACGCCTTTCTGCCCTGCGGGTGATTTCTCTGTGGAATCCTTGGAGACCAGTCTGAATTCCTGCTCCTCTAAAGCTAAGTTTGCTGCTCGGCCTTTTGCTTTGGTGCTTTGACTTTGTTTTGCTTTGTTTTTCTGGATTTCTGCCATTCCCTGCTGGGGTGTGCTGAATTCATTTAGCTCTGTCTTCTGAAAATACCTGAGTGCTGATTTAGTTTTTGAAGCCTAGCTGCTTCAGGGACTTTTTCATATCAGCTTGTTGGCTTATGTCTTTGATAATGTTTTGGCAGATTGCAGACTGCAGCCTTCCTGTCCTTTCCTATCTAGGTAGTTTTGGGGCCCCGTCTTTGCTCAGTCTATCTTTCTGTCTGTGTTAGTATTTTCATCTTGCTTCACCGTCATTATATGTTGGGGGCTGCCTATTGCTTTGGGGTCTGCTCTGGGGCAGTTTAGATTTCCCCTTTCTTTCTTTAGGCCTATGTAATTCTCCGGCTGTGATCGAGGGGTCTAGGGCATCGTAGGAACCCCCCACGGCTACTGCTAGTTGTGTTGATAGGTTCAGGGGTCTGCAATCTGATAGTTGCCAACTTCTCTGGTTTTCTGGACTTAGCTTGTATTTCTGCTTTTGCCTCCTACGGTGACTCATTCATAACAGATATTTGTTTATATTTTTATATATTATGTATACTGTATATATAGAGAGAGATATTATTTCTATTTATTTTTATATATTTTATGTATATTTTCATGTATTTATATATGGAGATTTTTTCTACTTACATTTATATGTAATTTATTTATAAATATATTTTTCCTAATTATTGTATAATATATAAAATGAATTAAAATAGAAAAAAATTCTCTGTATATATACTGTGTGCCCACAGTATATACAGTTGTGCTCAAAAGTCTACATACCCCAGCAGAATTTTTTCTTTCTCTGCCTTTTTTCAGAGAATATGAATGATAACACCAAACCTTTTTCTCCAGTCATGGATAGTGGATGAGTGAAACCATTTATTGTCATACTACTGTGTTTTCTCTTTTTAAATCATAATGACAACCCAAAACATCCAAATGACCCGGATCAAAAGTTCACATACCCCATTTCTTACTACCGTGTATTGCCCCCTCTAACATCAATGACAGCTTGAAGTCTGCGTGATGTTTGTGGCTGAGGTTCGTTATTTTCTTACATGGTAAAGCTGCACACTCTTCTTGGCAAAAAGCCTCCAGTTCCTGTAAATTCCAGGGCTGTCTAGCATGAACTGTGAACTTGAGAACTCCCCAGAGTGGCTCAAAGATATTGAGGTCAGGAGACTGAGATGGCTACTCCAGAACCTTTACTTTGCTCTGCTGTAGCCAATGACAGATTATCTTTGCCTTGTGTTTTGGATCGTTGTCATGTTGGAACGTCCAAGTACGTCCCATGTGCAGTTTCCGGGCAGATGATGGAAAATTTGCCTCCGGTATTTGCTGATAAAGTGCTACATTCATCTTTCCTCCAACTTTGACCAAGTTTCCTGTGCCTTTGTAGTTCACACATCCCCAAAATATCAGCGATCTACCTCTGTGATTAACAGTAAGAATGGTGCTCCTTTCATCATATGCCTGGTTGACCTCTCTTTAAAGGTTACGTTTATGGTTGTGGCCAAAAATTTGAATTTTGGTCTCATCACTCCAAATTACCTTGTTCCAGAAGTTTTGAGGCTCGTCTCTGTGTTTTGCGTATTGTAGGTGAGATATTTTGTGGCATTTGCGCAGTAATGACTTTCTTCTGGAGACTCGACCATGCAGCCCATTTTTCGTCAAGTTCCTCCTTATTGTGCATCTTGAAACAGCAACACCACTAGTTTTCAGAGAGTCCAGTATTTCAGCTGATGTTATTTGTGGGTTTTTCTTTGCATCCCGAACAATTTTCCTGGCAGTTGTGGACAAAATTTTTGTTGGTCTACCTTACCATGGTTTTGTTTTTACAGAGCCCCATTTGTTAATCACAGTTTGAACACTGCTGACTGGCATTATCAATTCCTTGGATATCTTTTTGTATCTCTTTCCTGTTTTATACAATTCAACTACCTTTTCCTGTAGATCCGTTGACAATTCTTTTGCTTTCCAAAAATGTCAGTGGCTGAATGAAAGATGCAAGAGTCTGTCTGGATCCCAGAAACTCACTCAGCTTTTATGCACACACACTGATTACAAGCAAACAGGTCACAGGTGAGGATGTTACCTTTAGTAGTAGTAGTCAGAGCCATTTGTGTCAACTTCTGTGCATGTTATCAGGCCAAAATCACCAGAGTATGTAAACTTTTGATCAAGGTCATTTGGATGTTTTGGTTGTCATTATGATTTAAAAAAACAGTAGTTTGACAATAAATGGCTTCACCCAACCACTAACCATGAGCGGAGAAAAAGTTTTGGTGTTATCATTCATATTCTCTGAAAAAAGGCCAAGAAAGCAAAAATTCTGTAGGTGTATGTAAACTTTTGAGCACAACTGTATACAGAGAGTTTTTTTCTATTTACATAGTAACATAGTTAGTAAGGCCGAAAAAAGACATTAGTCCATCCAGTTCAGCCTATAAAATTCTGTCAGAATAAATCCCCAGATCTGCGTCCTTCTAAAGAACCTAACAATAACTGTAAGATACAATATCGTTACGCTCCAGGAAGACAGCCAGGCCTCTCTTGAACCCCTCGATTGAGTTCGCCATCACCACCTCCTCAGGCAGGGAATTCCAGATTGTTTTTATATATTTTATATATGTAATTTACACATTCATATTCATTTGGATTTATTTCTATTTATTTTTGGATATTTAAAATAAATATTTAAATATATATTTAGAGAGATTCTTTCCATTTTATATATATATATATATATATATATGCACATATATATTTATATATTTACACATACATAAAATTTTAAAAGGTTTCTATGTTTTTTTCCATTACTTTTTCAGTCCCCCTGACCCTGCGATGGTTTCAGAAGTACATAGCGCAATGACATAGTATTGCTGTATGTGTAAAATTAACCATCTCTTCCTTGGCCAGACTTCATAGTTCATAGGAGTGCAAAGATGACAGCAACAGGGGACTTCAGTAGACCCCTTTTGCCATTGTAATCCATGGAGGTTGACTAGCATTGGAATAGACCCCCCCCCCCCCGCCTCTGATTGCACCACTTGGTCACCTTGGGCCTTGTTTTCCTCTATGCACCAGACAGAACAGGATGAGCAGTGCTACAATTTCTTCCCAGATGAGAACCGATTGAGGAAATGTAAAAAAAAACTACTTTTTTTTATCCTCATTGAGTCGCACTTTAAATGCTCATGCCATAGGAACATCCACGGATATGTACTTGTACATGTCTCTCTATATCTAGAGTAACACTACCCCCTCATCTCCTCTTCATGTATAATGGATGCTGCGGGCCTCCACGCAGGCTCATGTCTGCCAGATGCATGGCTGACCAGGCTGCTCTTAATAGCTGTCTATCCCCCCGGCCTATGTATGAGGGAACTTCTCAATATCCAGTGACAAGCAAGGAATGGAAGTGCGAGCATGCTGGACAGATTAACCCAGACATCCCTTCTGCCGGCCTTCAGAGAGCTCCAGTTTGGCAAGTGGCAGAAATCGTCAGGATCTACATGAAGAAAGGAGCCAGGAGGGAGCAGTCACCGGGATGAGGTCCTGATGGATGGAGGGTGTCACGTTGCTGTCAAGACACATCAGTGCTGCTGTCTCTTCCTCTTCAGCCTGAACCCTGTAGTCGGGAAAAAGACAAAATGCCCCAAAACGGCTGACATTTGTAAAAGTGTGTGACATTAATGCGATTATATTACCCGTTTATGGGGCTGATCCACATCTTACTCCACTTGGCCTTCTCGACAGGTCACCAGCACCGGTGCGCTGTGGAATTTTTCCAGAACTACACCTCTCCTTTGGACTAAAATTTAAATTTTCACAATCACCACCCAAAAAAAACAAGCAAGAAAAAAATGTAAAACCAAAAAAAAGAGAATAAATTATATATATATACAGTATATATACATATATATTTGTGTGTGTCAAAAGTGGCCAGTTTTGTTCTTATTTTATCCCTACTGCTCCCCTGATTACTCCTTTTTTTGTTCTTTAGAAATCCGCCATACGGTTCCAGAGAAATGGACCTTTTTATTTAGTACTAATTTTTATGGGCTTTACTAAGAGGGCGTGGCTGATGGTAATTATGCATTCTAAAGACACGCCCCAGAGGATCCTGTAGGTAAAGATGAAAAGGCTCATATCTCGGGAACCGTATGACGGATTTGAAACAAACAAATACCGCTATACTCAGGGAACGATGTGAATTAAATATGTTCAAAAATTAACATTTTTGACCCAGTGATAGCTCATCTTTAAATGACAAGTCCAAGAGCCAAAAAACCAAGTAGACCCCTTGAAGTTTAATTGCTTATTTAACACATAAGGGTATTTTTCTGCTCTGTGAGAACATTTCCTTAAGGCCAAAATGAAGAAACGGAAATATTATTTGATAGGGATGCCCCCTGTACATCATCTGTCAACATCAAAATTCGAAAAATAGTGCACAAGGAAAAGTAAATCTCATAATAAATCACCCTCTATTTTCCACCACATTGAGCAACGTATCAGTACTGTTAGTGACAAACACGTAACAGACAGTGCGTAAGCAGAAATCTGTGGATAATTGAGCGGCGTGTTCTCCTTTTAATCAGACGCGCGACAAAGGAATTGAGGGGTGAAAGGGCAAATGGAGCCCAGTGCTGAAATGATTATTTCCTCACCTTCTAAATTTAGATCACCGACATCTCAGCCATTTTGGGTAAATATGATGAAAAGAGATTTTTTCTTTTTCCTCTTTCATTTCCAGTGACCCCCATCCCACACCTCCGTATAACAAAGTGTCAGCTTCACAGGCGCCATATCCCTGAATGCCACGAAAAAATGCCTGTCTTCTAATGACAGGAGATTAAAGCTTTCTTCAGGCAGCATATATTTAACGAGGGCTCTTTGAAATGTGACACAAATGATGGTTATGGAGGAATTACCACGGTCTGGTGTACTGATCTCGCATGATAATGTTGCAATAAATAAGCATTAACTAATGTGTTCAATTAATTTCTGCGGAATAACGCATCGCATCCGCATTAATACCTAATGAGCCTGTCGCCTCTGTTATATTGCAGGGTAATCTGTCAGGGCTGACTGCCATAGCTCATACTTATGCAGCCTGTATGGCCCTCGTCTGCTCCATCAGATGAGATTTTTCGTCTGCTGATGGGGATATGGAGGAAGATAATAGAGAGAAAAGTATTAACCCCTTGCTACCCTGGCACAGCTCTGCTTAGACAGCAGCAAAAACGCTAACTATGATCATGGGAATAGCTCATGTCATCGTCGGTGCCTAGAAAATGTGCAGTGGTACTCACTGGCCTAAAAAATGGGGGGTCCACAGTGGAAAATGTGCACTTTGAGACTAAAGGTACTGTCACACTTAGCGATGTACCAGCGATCCCGACCAGCGATATGACGCGGTCAGGATCGCTGGTACATCGCTAGGTGGTCGATAGTGAGCTGCCACACAGGCAGATCTCACCAGCGACATCGCAGGGGTCGCTACTTACCTGTCACACTAGGCGATCCTGCGTCCTCCCGCCCGGCTCCACGCGTCGCTCGTCGTCACAGCAGGAAGCGCCGCAGGAAGCTGACGACAAGAAACAGTCCAGGACGTTCTCGCGCGATCAGCGATAACCAGTGGGGGAGCCGGTCACTGGTAAGTATCAGACACAGAGATATCGCTAGCAATATCGCTATAACGTCACTAGTTATACCCCGATTGTCACTGGCTTTGGGGGTGCTCGTCGTCTCCTACCGATGGCCGGGGTTTTTCTGGATTGGGGTGTGGGGAGGGGAAAAGGGAAGTGGGAGTGTTGGAGAATCTCCCCACAAATGTGTTATTGGGAACTAATCTGGGATGGTTGGTTGCCTGATACATACCTCACAACCCTCCCAGATCTGATCTGTCATGTGATGCAAGTGTCCTTTCTGTTAATATGATGCATAATAAAAAGGTGCGTTGTGGTGCAGGAGGACTCAGCCACATAACGCTGTGGAGTGATGCTGCTGAGGGTCTCCTAAATGGAGCTAGCATAAGGTGATGGGGGGAGCGCAGCTGATCGCGGCCAGGTGTCAGCTGATTATCACAGCTGACACCCGGCTCAAACAAGATCGCAGTGACCCGGAGGCATAGGGAAGCATCGGGCAGGGAGGTGGCTCCCTGCGTGCTTCCCTGAACCCCTCGGAACAACGCGATGTGCTCGTGTTGTTCCGAGGGCTTCCTTTCTGCTGGCCCCCCGGATCCAAGATGGCCACGGGGGCATTCCAGGTCCTGCAGGGAGGCGGCTTTCTCAGTATCTGCTGAGAGCATGCGCTGAGAAAGCCTCCTGCACTGCCTGTCAGATTGCTGATCTGACACAGTGCTATGAAAAAATGTCAGATCAGCGATCTGACACAATATAGTAATGTCCCACACTGGGACAATATAATAAAGTAAAAACAAAAACACAAGTATACAATTTTTTTTTTTTTAAATTACTAAATAAATTTAAAAAAATAATAAATAATAAATTATTTTTTTTGTAAATAAAAAAAATAAATAAAAGTACACATATTTAGTATAGCCGCGTCCGTATCAACCCGCCCTATAAAACTGTCCCACTATTAGTGAACCCCTTCAAACAAAAAAACAAGGCAAAAAACAATGCTTTATCATCATACTGCCGAACAAAAAGTTCAATAACAATAACCAAAAGGACGGATATAAATACACATGGTACCGCTGAAAACATCATCTTGTCCCGCTAAAAACAAGCCACAATACAGTGTCATCAGCAAAAAAATAAAAAAGTTATAGCTCGCCGAATAAAGCGAAGCAAAAATAATTATTTTTTATATGAAATTGTTTTTATTGTATAAAAGCGCCAAAACATAAAAAAATTATATTAATGAGGTATCGCTGTATTCGTACTAACCCGAAGAATAAACCGCTTTATCAATTTTGCCACACGCGGAATGGTGTAAACGCCCCCCCACCAAAAGAAATTCATGAAATGCTGTTTTTTTCATTCTGCGGAATAAAAAGCATTCAAAAAAATGTTAGGTTCCCAAAAATGGTACCAATAAAAACATCAACTCCTCCCGGAAAAAAATGAGACCTCACATGACTCTGTGGGTCAAAATATGGAAAAATTATAGCTCTCAAAATGTGGTGATGCAAAATCTATTTTTTGCAATAAAAGCGTCTTTTAGCGTATGACAGCTGCCAAACATAAAAACCCACTATAAATTGTAAATGAAACCCCCCGTTATCACCCCCCTAGTTAGGGAAAAATAATAAAATAAAAAAATGTATTTATTTCCATTTTCCCATTAGGGTTAGAGTTAAGGCTAGGGCTAGGGTTAGCGTTAGGGCTAGGTTTAGGACTAGGGCTAGAGTTAGGGCTGAGATTAGGGTTAGGGGTGTGTTGGGGTTAGGGTTGGAGTTAGAATTGGGGGGTTTCCACTGTTTGGGCACATCAGGGGCTCTCCAAACGCAACATGGCGTCTGATCTCATTTCCAGCCAATTCTGCGTTGAAAAAGTCAAACGGTGCTCCTTCGCCTCCAAGCTCTGCCATGCGCCCAAACAGGGGTTTACCCCCACATATGGGGTATCAGCCTACTCGAGGACAAATTGCACAACAACTTTTGGGGTCCAATTTCTCATGTTACCCTTGGGAAAATAAAAAATTGGGGGCAAAAATATTTTTTGTGGAAAAAAATGATTTTTTTATTTCTATGGCTCTATGTTATAAACTTCTGTGAAGCACTTGGGAATTCAAAGTGCTCACCACACATCTAGATAAATTCCTTGGGAGTCTAGTTTCCAAAATGGGGTCTTTTTGGGGGGGATTCCACTGTTTAGGCACATCAGGGGCTGTCCAAACACGACATGACACCCGCAGACCATTCCATCAAAGTCTGCATTCCAAAATGTCACTACTTCCCTTCCAAGCCCCAACCTGTGCCCATACAGTAGTTTTCTCCCACATATGGGGTACTCAAGACAAATTGGACAACAACTTTTGCATCCAATTTCTCCTGTTACCCTTAGGAAAATAAAAATTAGGGACTAAAAGATCATGTTTGTGGAAAAAATATGACTTGTTTTCATTTTCATGCCCGGGCATTATAAACTTCTGTGAAGCACTTGGGGGTTCAAAGTGCTCACCACACATCTAGATAAGTTCCTTGGGGGGTCTAGTTTCAAAAATGGGGTCATTTGTGGGGGGATTCCACTGTTTAGGCACATCAGGGGCTCTCCAAACGCGAGATGACACCTGCAGACCATTCCATCAAAGTCTGCATTCCAAAACATCACTACTTCCCTTCCGAGCCCCGACGTGTGCCCATACAGTAGTTTTCTCCCACATATGGGGTATCAGCGTACTCAGGACAAATTGGACAACAACTTTTGATGTCCAATTTCTCCTGTTACCCTTTGGAAAATAAAAAAATTGTACACTAAAAGATCATGTTTGTGGAAAAAATGATTTTTTTTATTTTCACGCCCGGGTGTTATAAACTTCTGTGAAGCACTTGGGGGTGCAAAGTTCTCACCACACATCTATATAAGTTCCTTGGGGGGTCTAGTTTCCAAAATGTGGTCAATTTTGGGGGTTTCCACTGTTTAGACACCTCAGGGGCTCTCCAAAGGCGACATGGCATCCAATCTCAACTCCAGCCAATTTTGCATTGAAAAAGTCAAACGCGCTCCCCTTCCGAGCTCTGCCATGCGCCGAAACAGTGATTCCCCCCCCACATACCAGGCATCAGCTTACTCAGGACAAATTGCAGAATAAATTTTGAAGTCCAATTTCTCCTGATAACCTTGGTAAAATAAAAAAATTGGACCTGAAGTAATTTTTTTGTGAAAAAAAGTTAAATGTTCATTTTTTTTAAACATTCTAAAAATTCCTGTGAAGCACCTGAAGGGTTAATAAACTTCTTGAATATGGTTTTGTGCACCTTGAGGGGTGCAGTTTTTAGAATGGTGTCACTTTTGGGTATTTTCTATCATATAGACCCCTCAAAGTGACTTAAAATGTGATGTGGTCCCTAAAAATAAAATGGTGTTGCAAAAATGAGAAATCGCTGGTCAACTTTTAACCCTTATAACTTCCTAACAAAAAAAAAATTTGGTTCCCAAATTGTGCTGATGTAAAGTAAACATGTGGGAAATGTTACTTATTAAGTTTTCTGTGTGCCGTATCTCTGTGATTTAAGGGCATGAAAATTCAAATTTGGAAAATTGCGAAATTTTCAAAATTTTAACCCAATTTTCATTTTTTTTCACAAATAAACGCAAGTTATATGAATGAAATTTTACCACTAACATGAAGTACAATATGTCACGAGAAAACGATGTCAAAATCAACAGGATCCATGGAAGCGTTCCAGAGTTATGACCTCATAAAGGGACAGTGGTCAGAATTGTAAAAATTGGCCCGGTCATTAACATCGAAACCAACCTTGGGGGTAAAGGGGTTAATATTAAAAAGGACTCACTGTTATAAGTAAAAGCAGGCACCATAATATGGACACCCCCTTTTAGTGCTATACTGAATTCCACACATTTTGTATTATTCTTGTATAGGGATCAATTCCAATGTCTATTGAACACGACGAAGGCCGTGAACATATTGTAACATCAGAGCACCAGCGTATAGAACACTGAGATTTCCCTTCCAGGGCTCAGAAGAAGTACAATCTGTTATTACGTTCAGAATGGCAACATTTATACAAGACGTTTTACTTAACACGTTATCGCGTTCCAGATCAATAGTCGATGAGAGCCGGCGATGATGGCGGCCTCACAACTCATAATTCCCAGCAAAACGTTAAAAGAAACAATTGGATTTTACAAGAAAGGAACAGACGACGCTCGATAATATTTCTAATTGATAGTAACTAGCTGTCAGATTTAGAGAAGGGAAATCATTATCCATGTAAATCGTGTACAAAAAATAGAGACCTCCCAGAACAATGAAATAAGGGGGTGACCATACTGGATGGTAACGGTGCAGCTTCTGCCTCACTATACTCACCCCATAGTAACGTGCCGTAAGTAATCAGCAGCATTTATCAAAGTTCTAGGCATGGATGACAAAGCAATAGCACGCTGACAATGACACTGACACTTGGGGTACAGGATAAGGACACTGACACTGGGGGTACAGGATAATGACACTGACACTTGGGGTACAGGATAATGACACTGACACTTGGGGTACAGGATAATGGCACTGACACTTGGAGTACAGGATAATGACACTGACACTTGGGGTACAGGATAATGACACTGACACTTGGGGTACAGGATAATGACACTGACATATGGGGTACAGGATGCTGACACTGACACTCGGGGTACAGGATAATGATACTGACACTTGGGGTACAGGATGCTGACACTGACACTCGGGGTACAGGATAATGACACTGACACTGGGGTACAGGATAATGGCACTGACACTTGGGGTACAGGATAATGGCACTGACACTTGGGGTACAGGATAATGGCACTGACACTTGGGGTACAGGATAATGGCACTGACATATGGGGTACATGATGCTGACACTGACACTCGGGGTACAGGATAATGACACTGACACTCGGGGTACAGGATAATGGCACTGACACTTGGGGTACAGGATAATGGTACAGACACTGGGGGTACAGGATAATGACACTGACACTTGGAGTACAGGATAATGACACTGACACTGGGGGTACAGGATAATGGCACTGACACTTGGGGTACAGGATAATGACACTGACACTTGGGGTACAGGATAATGACACTGACACTTGGGGTACAGGATAATGGCACTGACACTTGGGGTACAGGATAATGGTACAGACACTTGGGGTACAGGATAATGACACTGACACTTGGGGTACAGGATAATGACACTGACATATGGGGTACAGGATAAGGACACTGATACTTGGGGTACAGGATAAGGACACTGACACTTGGGGTATAGGATAATGGCACTGACACTTGGGGTACAGGATAATGGCACTGACACTTGGGGTACAGGATAATGGCACTGACACTTGGGGTACAGGATAATGGCACTGACACTTGGGGTACAGGATAATGGCACTGACACTTGGGGTACAGGATAATGGCACTGACATATGGGGTACATGATGCTGACACTGACACTCGGGGTACAGGATAATGACACTGACACTCGGGGTACAGGATAATGGCACTGACACTTGGGGTACAGGATAATGGTACAGACACTGGGGGTACAGGATAATGACACTGACACTTGGAGTACAGGATAATGACACTGACACTGGGGGTACAGGATAATGGCACTGACACTTGGGGTACAGGATAATGACACTGACACTTGGGGTACAGGATAATGACACTGACACTTGGGGTACAGGATAATGGCACTGACACTTGGGGTACAGGATAATGGTACAGACACTTGGGGTACAGGATAATGACACTGACACTTGGGGTACAGGATAATGACACTGACATATGGGGTACAGGATAAGGACACTGATACTTGGGGTACAGGATAAGGACACTGACACTTGGGGTATAGGATAATGGCACTGACACTTGGGGTACAGGATAATGGCACTGACACTTGGGGTACAGGATAATGGCACTGACACTTGGGGTACAGGATAATGGCACTGACACTTGGGGTACAGGATAATGGCACTGACACTTGGGGTACAGGATAATGGCACTGACATATGGGGTACATGATGCTGACACTGACACTCGGGGTACAGGATAATGACACTGACACTCGGGGTACAGGATAATGGCACTGACACTTGGGGTACAGGATAATGGTACAGACACTGGGGGTACAGGATAATGGCACTGACACTTGGGGTACAGGATAATGGCACTGACACTTGGGGTACAGGATAATGGCACTGACATATGGGGTACATGATGCTGACACTGACACTCGGGGTACAGGATAATGACACTGACACTCGGGGTACAGGATAATGGCACTGACACTTGGGGTACAGGATAATGGTACAGACACTGGGGGTACAGGATAATGACACTGACACTTGGAGTACAGGATAATGACACTGACACTGGGGGTACAGGATAATGGCACTGACACTTGGGGTACAGGATAATGACACTGACACTTGGGGTACAGGATAATGACACTGACACTTGGGGTACAGGATAATGGCACTGACACTTGGGGTACAGGATAATGGTATAGACACTTGGGGTACAGGATAATGACACTGACACTTGGGGTACAGGATAATGACACTGACATATGGGGTACAGGATAAGGACACTGATACTTGGGGTACAGGATAAGGACACTGACACTTGGGGTATAGGATAATGGCACTGACACTTGGGGTACAGGATATTGACACTGACACTTGTGGTACAGGATAAGGACACTGACACTTGGGGTACAGGATAATGGCACTGATACTTGGGGTACATGATAAGGACACTGACACTTGGGGTACAGGATAATGGCACTGACACTTGGGGTACAGGATAATGACACTGACACTTGGGGTACAGGATAATGACACTGACACTTGGGGTACAGGATAATGACACTGACACTTGGGGTACAGGATGCTGACACTGACACTTGGGGTACAGGATAATGATACTGACACTTGGGGTACAGGATAATGACATTGACACTTGGGGTACAGGATAATGACATTGAGACTTGGGGTACAGGATAATGACACTGACATATGGGGTACAGGATAAGGACACTGATACTTGGGGTACAGGATAAGGACACTGACACTTGGGGTATAGGATAATGGCACTGACACTTGGGGTACAGGATATTGACACTGACACTTGTGGTACAGGATAAGGACACTGACACTTGGGGTACAGGATAATGGCACTGATACTTGGGGTACATGATAAGGACACTGACACTTGGGGTACAGGATAATGGCACTGACACTTGGGGTACAGGATAATGACACTGACACTTGGGGTACAGGATAATGACACTGACACTTGGGGTACAGGATAATGACACTGACACTTGGGGTACAGGATGCTGACACTGACACTTGGGGTACAGGATAATGATACTGACACTTGGGGTACAGGATAATGACATTGACACTTGGGGTACAGGATAATGACATTGAGACTTGGGGTACAGGATAATGACATTGATACTTGGGGTACAGGATAAGGACACTGACACTTGGGGTACAGGATAAGGACACTGACACTTGGGGTACAGGATAATGACACTGACACTTGGGGTACAGGATAATGGCACTGACACTTGGGGTACAGGATAATGACATTTATACTTGGGGTACAGGATAAGGACACTGACACTTGGGGTACAGGATAATGACACTGACACTTGGGGTACAGGATAATGGCACTGACACTTGGGGTACAGGATAATGACACTGACACTTGGGGTACAGGATAATGATAATGACACTGACACTTGGGGTACAGGATGATAATGACACTGACACTTGGGGTCAGGATAATGGCACTGACACTAGGGGTACAGGATAATGACATTGATACTTGGGGTACAGGATAAGGACACTGACACTTGGGGTACAGGATAATGACATTGATACTTGGGGTACAGGATAATGACACTGGCACTTGGGGTACAGGATAATGACACTGGCACTTGGGGTACAGGATAATGACATTGATACTTGGGGTACAGGATAATGACACTGACACTTGGGGTGCAGGATAATGACATTGATACTTGGGGTACAGGATAATGACACTGGCACTTGGGGTACAGGATAATGACATTGATACTTGGGGTGCAGGATAATGACACTGACACTTGGGGTGCAGGATAATGATAACGACACTGACACTTGGGGTACAGGATAATGATAATGACACTTGGGGTGCAGGATAATGATAATGACACTGACACTCGGGGTACAGGATAATGACACTGACACTTGGGGTACAGGATAAGGACACTGACACTTGGGGTACAGGATAATGACACTGACACTTGGGGTAAAGGATAATGGCACTGACACTTGGGGTACAGGATAATGACACTGACACTTGGGGTACAGGATGATAATGACACTGACACTTGGGGTACAGGGTAATGGCACTGACACTTGGGGTACAGGATAATGACATTGATACTTGGGGTACAGGATAAGGACACTGACACTTGGGGTACAGGATAATGACATTGATACTTGGGGTACAGGATAATGACACTGGCACTTGGGGTACAGGATAATGACATTGATACTTGGGGTACAGGATAATGACACTGACACTTGGTGTGCAGGATAATGACATTGATACTTGGGGTACAGGATAATGACACTGGCACTTGGGGTACAGGATAATTACATTGATACTTGGGGTACAGGATAATGACACTGACACTTGGGGTGCAGGATAATGATAATGACACTGACACTTGGTGTACAGGATAATGATAATGACACTGACACTTGGGGTACAGGATAATGGCACTGACACTTGGGGTACAGGATAATGACATTGATACTTGGGGTACAGGATAAGGACACTGACACTTGGGGTACAGGATAATGACATTGATACTTGGGGTACAGGATAATGACACTGGCACTTGGGGTACAGGATAATGACATTGATACTTGGGGTACAGGATAATGACACTGACACTTGGGGTACAGGATAATGATACTGACACTTGGGGTACAGGATAATGACATTGATACTTGGGGTACAGGATAATTACACTGATATTTAGGGTACAGGATAATGACACTGACACTTGGGGTACAGGATAATGGCACTGACACTTGGGGTACAGGATAATGACACTGACACTTGGGGTACAGGATAATGACACTGACACTTGGGGCACAGGATAATAACACTGACACTTGGGGTACAGGATAATATCACTGACACTTGGGGTGCAGGATAATGACACTGACACTTGGGGTACAGGATAATGACATTGATATTTAGGGTACAGGATAATGACACTGACACTTGGGTACAGGATAATGACACTGACACTTGGGGTACAGGATAATGACACTGACACTTGGGGTACAGGATAATAACATTGACACTTGGGGCACAGGATAATAACACTGACACTTGGGGTGCAGGATAATGACACTGACACTTGGGGTACAGGATAATATCACTGACACTTGGGGTACAGGATAATGACATTGATACTTGGGGTACAGGATAATGACACTGATATTTAGGGTACAGGATAAGGACACTGACACTTGGGGTATAGGATAATGACACTGACACTTGGGGTACAGGATAATGATACTGACACTTGGGATACAGGAAAATATCACTGACACTTGGGATACAGGATAATGATACTAACACTTGGGGTACAGGATAATGACACTGACACTTGGGATACAGGATAATGATACTGACACTTGGGGTACAGGATAATGACTCTGATACTCGGGGTACAGGATAATGACACTGACACTTGGGGTACAGGATAATGACACTGACACTTGGGGTACAGGATAATGGCACTGACACGTGGGGTACAGGATAATATCACTGACACTTGGGATACAGGATAATGATACTAACACTTGGGGTACAGGATAATGACACTGACACTTGGGGTACAGGATAATATCACTGACACTTGGGGTACAGGATAATGACACTGACACTTGGGGTACAGGATAATATCACTGACACTTGGGGTACAGGATAATGACACTGACACTTGGGGTACAGGATAATGACACTGACACTTGGGGTACAGGATAATGACACTTATGCTTGGGGTACAGGATAATGACACTGACACTTGGGGTACAGGATAATGACCCTGACACTCGGGGTATAGGATAATGGCACTGACACTTGGGGTACAGGATAATGACACTGACACTTGGGGTACAGGATAATGGCACTGACACTTGGGGTACAGGATAATGACATTGATACTTGGGGTACAGGATAAGGACACTGACACTTGGGGTACAGGATAATGACATTGATACTTGGGGTACAGGATAATGACACTGACACTTGGGGTACACGATAATGACACTGACACTTGGGGTACAGGATAATGACACTGACACTTGGGGTACAGGATAATGACCCTGACACTCGGGGTACAGGATAAAGACACTGACACTTGGAGTACAGGAAAATGGCACTGACACTTGGGGAACAGGATAATGGCACTGACACTTGGGGAACAGGATAATGATACTGACACTTGGGGTACAGGATAATGACACTGACACTTGGGGTACAGGATAATGACACTGACACTTGGGGTACAGGATAATGACACTGACACTTGGGGTACAGGATAATAATACTGACACTTGGGGTACAGGATAATGACACTGACACTTGGGGTACAGGATAATGACACTGACACTCTGGGTACAGGATAATGATACTGACACTTGGGGTACAAGATAATGACACGGACACTTGGGGTACAGGATAATGACACTGACACTTGGGGTACAGGATAATGACATTGATACTTGGGGTACAGGATAATGACACTCATATTTAGGGTACAGGATAATGACACTGACACTTGGGGTACAGGATAATGGCACTGACACTTGGGGTACAGGATAATGACACTGACACTTGGGGTACAGGATAATAATACTGACACTTGGGGTACAGGATAATGACACTGACACTTGGGGTACAGGATAATGACACTGATATTTGGGGTACAGGATAATGACACTGACACTTGGGGTACAGGATAATGACACTGATACTTGGGGTACAGGATAATGACGTGGACACTTGGGATACAGGATAATGACACTGACACTTGGGGTACAGGATAATGACACTGACACTTGGGGTACAGGATAATGACGCTGACACTAGGGGTACAGGATAATGACACTGACACTTGGGGTACAGGATAATGACACTGATACTTGGGGTACAGGATAATGACGTGGACACTTGGGATACAGGATAATGACACTGACACTTGGGATACAGGATAATGACACTGACACTAGGGGTACAGGATAATGACACTGACACTCGGGGTACAGGATAATGACACTGACACTCGGGGTACAGTATAATTGCACTAACACTTGGGGTACAGGATAATGACACTGACACTTGGGGTACAGGATAATGACACTGACACTTGGGATACAGGATAATGACACTGACACTTGGGGTACAGGATAATAATACTGACACTTGGGGTACAGGATAATGACACTGACACTTGGGGTACAGGATAATGACACTGACACTCTGGGTACAGGATAATGATACTGACACTTGGGGTACAAGATAATGACACGGACACTTGGGGTACAGGATAATGACACTGACACTTGGGGTACAGGATAATGACATTGATACTTGGGGTACAGGATAATGACACTCATATTTAGGGTACAGGATAATGACACTGACACTTGGGGTACAGGATAATGGCACTGACACTTGGGGTACAGGATAATGACACTGACACTTGGGGTACAGGATAATAATACTGACACTTGGGGTACAGGATAATGACACTGACACTTGGGGTACAGGATAATGACACTGATATTTGGGGTACAGGATAATGACACTGACACTTGGGGTACAGGATAATAATACTGACACTTGGGGTACAGGATAATGACACTGACACTTGGGGTACAGGATAATGACACTGACACTTGGGGTACAGGATAATGACGCTGACACTAGGGGTACAGGATAATGACACTGACACTTGGGGTACAGGATAATAATACTGACACTTGGGGTACAGGATAATGACACTGACACTTGGGGTACAGGATAATGACACTGACACTAGGGGTACAGGATAATGACACTGACACTTGGGGTACAGGATAATGACACTGACACTAGGGGTACAGGATAATGACACTGACACTCGGGGTACAGTATAATTGCACTAACACTTGGGGTACAGGATAATGACACTGACACTTGGGGTACAGGATAATGACACTGATATTTAGGGTACAGGATAAGGACACTGACACTTGGGGTACAGGATAATGACACTGATATTTAGGGTACAGGATAAGGACACTGACACTTGGGGTACAGGATAATGACACTGATATTTAGGGTACAGGATAAGGACACTGACACTTGGGGTACAGGATAATGACACTGACACTTGGGGTACAGGATAATGACACTGACACTTGGGGTACAGGATAATGACGCTGACACTAGGGGTACAGGATAATGACACTGACACTTGGGGTACAGGATAATGACACTGATACTTGTGGTACAGGATAATGACGTGGACACTTGGGATACAGGATAATGACACTGACACTTGGGATACAGGATAATGACACTGACACTAGGGGTACAGGATAATGACACTGACACTCGGGGTACAGGATAATGACACTGACACTCGGGGTACAGTATAATTGCACTAACACTTGGGGTACAGGATAATGACACTGACACTTGGGGTACAGGATAATGACACTGACACTTGGGGTACAGGATAATGACACTGACACTTGGGGTACAGGATAATAATACTGACACTTGGGGTACAGGATAATGACACTGACACTTGGGGTACAGGATAATGACACTGACACTCTGGGTACAGGATAATGATACTGACACTTGGGGTACAAGATAATGACACGGACACTTGGGGTACAGGATAATGACACTGACACTTGGGGTACAGGATAATGACATTGATACTTGGGGTACAGGATAATGACACTCATATTTAGGGTACAGGATAATGACACTGACACTTGGGGTACAGGATAATGGCACTGACACTTGGGGTACAGGATAATGACACTGACACTTGGGGTACAGGATAATAATACTGACACTTGGGGTACAGGATAATGACACTGACACTTGGGGTACAGGATAATGACACTGATATTTGGGGTACAGGATAATGACACTGACACTTGGGGTACAGGATAATAATACTGACACTTGGGGTACAGGATAATGACACTGATACTTGGGGTACAGGATAATGACGTGGACACTTGGGATACAGGATAATGACACTGACACTTGGGGTACAGGATAATGACACTGACACTTGGGGTACAGGATAATGACGCTGACACTAGGGGTACAGGATAATGACACTGACACTTGGGGTACAGGATAATGACACTGATACTTGGGGTACAGGATAATGACGTGGACACTTGGGATACAGGATAATGACACTGACACTTGGGATACAGGATAATGACACTGACACTAGGGGTACAGGATAATGACACTGACACTCGGGGTACAGGATAATGACACTGACACTCGGGGTACAGTATAATTGCACTAACACTTGGGGTACAGGATAATGACACTGACACTTGGGGTACAGGATAATGACACTGACACTTGGGGTACAGGATAATGACACTGACACTTGGGGTACAGGATAATAATACTGACACTTGGGGTACAGGATAATGACACTGACACTTGGGGTACAGGATAATGACACTGACACTCTGGGTACAGGATAATGATACTGACACTTGGGGTACAAGATAATGACACGGACACTTGGGGTACAGGATAATGACACTGACACTTGGGGTACAGGATAATGACATTGATACTTGGGGTACAGGATAATGACACTCATATTTAGGGTACAGGATAATGACACTGACACTTGGGGTACAGGATAATGGTACTGACACTTGGGGTACAGGATAATGACACTGACACTTGGGGTACAGGATAATAATACTGACACTTGGGGTACAGGATAATGACACTGACACTTGGGGTACAGGATAATGACACTGATATTTGGGGTACAGGATAATGACACTGACACTTGGGGTACAGGATAATAATACTGACACTTGGGGTACAGGATAATGACACTGATACTTGGGGTACAGGATAATGACGTGGACACTTGGGATACAGGATAATGACACTGACACTTGGGGTACAGGATAATGACACTGACACTTGGGGTACAGGATAATGACGCTGACACTAGGGGTACAGGATAATGACACTGACACTTGGGGTACAGGATAATGACACTGATACTTGGGGTACAGGATAATGACGTGGACACTTGGGATACAGGATAATGACACTGACACTTGGGATACAGGATAATGACACTGACACTAGGGGTACAGGATAATGACACTGACACTCGGGGTACAGGATAATGACACTGACACTCGGGGTACAGTATAATTGCACTAACACTTGGGGTACAGGATAATGACACTGACACTTGGGGTACAGGATAATGACACTGACACTAGGGGTACAGGATAATGACACTGACACTCGGGGTACAGGATAATGACACTGACACTAGGGGTACAGGATAATGACACTGACACTCGGGGTACAGTATAATTGCACTAACACTTGGGGTACAGGATAATGACACTGACACTTGGGGTACAGGATAATGACGCTGACACTAGGGGTACAGGATAATGACACTGACACTTGGGGTACAGGATAATGACACTGATACTTGGGGTACAGGATAATGACGTGGACACTTGGGATACAGGATAATGACACTGACACTTGGGATACAGGATAATGACACTGACACTAGGGGTACAGGATAATGACACTGACACTCGGGGTACAGGATAATGACACTGACACTCGGGGTACAGTATAATTGCACTAACACTTGGGGTACAGGATAATGACACTGACACTTGGGGTACAGGATAATGACACTGACACTAGGGGTACAGGATAATGACACTGACACTCGGGGTACAGGATAATGACACTGACACTAGGGGTACAGGATAATGACACTGACACTCGGGGTACAGTATAATTGCACTAACACTTGGGGTACAGGATAATGACACTGACACTTGGGGTACAGGATAATGACACTGATATTTAGGGTACAGGATAAGGACACTGACACTTGGGGTACAGGATAATGACACTGATATTTAGGGTACAGGATAAGGACACTGACACTTGGGGTACAGGATAATGACACTGATATTTAGGGTACAGGATAAGGACACTGACACTTGGGGTACAGGATAATGACACTGACACTTGGGGTACAGGATAATGACACTGACACTTGGGGTACAGGATAATGACGCTGACACTAGGGGTACAGGATAATGACACTGACACTTGGGGTACAGGATAATGACACTGATACTTGTGGTACAGGATAATGACGTGGACACTTGGGATACAGGATAATGACACTGACACTTGGGATACAGGATAATGACACTGACACTAGGGGTACAGGATAATGACACTGACACTCGGGGTACAGGATAATGACACTGACACTCGGGGTACAGTATAATTGCACTAACACTTGGGGTACAGGATAATGACACTGACACTTGGGGTACAGGATAATGACACTGACACTTGGGGTACAGGATAATGACACTGACACTTGGGGTACAGGATAATAATACTGACACTTGGGGTACAGGATAATGACACTGACACTTGGGGTACAGGATAATGACACTGACACTCTGGGTACAGGATAATGATACTGACACTTGGGGTACAAGATAATGACACGGACACTTGGGGTACAGGATAATGACACTGACACTTGGGGTACAGGATAATGACATTGATACTTGGGGTACAGGATAATGACACTCATATTTAGGGTACAGGATAATGACACTGACACTTGGGGTACAGGATAATGGCACTGACACTTGGGGTACAGGATAATGACACTGACACTTGGGGTACAGGATAATAATACTGACACTTGGGGTACAGGATAATGACACTGACACTTGGGGTACAGGATAATGACACTGATATTTGGGGTACAGGATAATGACACTGACACTTGGGGTACAGGATAATAATACTGACACTTGGGGTACAGGATAATGACACTGATACTTGGGGTACAGGATAATGACGTGGACACTTGGGATACAGGATAATGACACTGACACTTGGGGTACAGGATAATGACACTGACACTTGGGGTACAGGATAATGACGCTGACACTAGGGGTACAGGATAATGACACTGACACTTGGGGTACAGGATAATGACACTGATACTTGGGGTACAGGATAATGACGTGGACACTTGGGATACAGGATAATGACACTGACACTTGGGATACAGGATAATGACACTGACACTAGGGGTACAGGATAATGACACTGACACTCGGGGTACAGGATAATGACACTGACACTCGGGGTACAGTATAATTGCACTAACACTTGGGGTACAGGATAATGACACTGACACTTGGGGTACAGGATAATGACACTGACACTTGGGGTACAGGATAATGACACTGACACTTGGGGTACAGGATAATAATACTGACACTTGGGGTACAGGATAATGACACTGACACTTGGGGTACAGGATAATGACACTGACACTCTGGGTACAGGATAATGATACTGACACTTGGGGTACAAGATAATGACACGGACACTTGGGGTACAGGATAATGACACTGACACTTGGGGTACAGGATAATGACATTGATACTTGGGGTACAGGATAATGACACTCATATTTAGGGTACAGGATAATGACACTGACACTTGGGGTACAGGATAATGGTACTGACACTTGGGGTACAGGATAATGACACTGACACTTGGGGTACAGGATAATAATACTGACACTTGGGGTACAGGATAATGACACTGACACTTGGGGTACAGGATAATGACACTGATATTTGGGGTACAGGATAATGACACTGACACTTGGGGTACAGGATAATAATACTGACACTTGGGGTACAGGATAATGACACTGATACTTGGGGTACAGGATAATGACGTGGACACTTGGGATACAGGATAATGACACTGACACTTGGGGTACAGGATAATGACACTGACACTTGGGGTACAGGATAATGACGCTGACACTAGGGGTACAGGATAATGACACTGACACTTGGGGTACAGGATAATGACACTGATACTTGGGGTACAGGATAATGACGTGGACACTTGGGATACAGGATAATGACACTGACACTTGGGATACAGGATAATGACACTGACACTAGGGGTACAGGATAATGACACTGACACTCGGGGTACAGGATAATGACACTGACACTCGGGGTACAGTATAATTGCACTAACACTTGGGGTACAGGATAATGACACTGACACTTGGGGTACAGGATAATGACACTGACACTAGGGGTACAGGATAATGACACTGACACTCGGGGTACAGGATAATGACACTGACACTAGGGGTACAGGATAATGACACTGACACTCGGGGTACAGTATAATTGCACTAACACTTGGGGTACAGGATAATGACACTGACACTTGGGGTACAGGATAATGACGCTGACACTAGGGGTACAGGATAATGACACTGACACTTGGGGTACAGGATAATGACACTGATACTTGGGGTACAGGATAATGACGTGGACACTTGGGATACAGGATAATGACACTGACACTTGGGATACAGGATAATGACACTGACACTAGGGGTACAGGATAATGACACTGACACTCGGGGTACAGGATAATGACACTGACACTCGGGGTACAGTATAATTGCACTAACACTTGGGGTACAGGATAATGACACTGACACTTGGGGTACAGGATAATGACACTGACACTAGGGGTACAGGATAATGACACTGACACTCGGGGTACAGGATAATGACACTGACACTAGGGGTACAGGATAATGACACTGACACTCGGGGTACAGTATAATTGCACTAACACTTGGGGTACAGGATAATGACACTGACACTTGGGGTACAGGATAATGACACTGATATTTAGGGTACAGGATAAGGACACTGACACTTGGGGTACAGGATAATGACACTGATATTTAGGGTACAGGATAAGGACACTGACACTTGGGGTACAGGATAATGACACTGACACTTGGGGTACAGGATAATGACACTGACACTTGGGGTACAGGATAATGACACTGATATTTAGGGTACAGGATAAGGACACAGCTCAGTGTCACCCCCATGCTCTTCTCCAGATAAACACACACAGTCCATGTAGTGGGGAAAGAGTTAATCAGGCTTCAAACTTTCTTTGCACTGCTATCTCTGCTGTAGCTGACGCAGCCCTGCTGTGTTAATGATGCATTAGAGATTGCTGGAGTAAAGTGGAATTCTTCTCCAAAGCCATAAGACATCATCAGCGGGATTTGTAGTGAATTCATTACGACTCGTGTTATTACTAGCGATACTAAATGCGTTGTTAATGAAGAGTTTCCATAAGCCTCCGGCGTACGGTCCGGCACATGGTGGCGACTACGGAGATGGTTTGTGGGGTATTCATGATGTTTATGCTTCCCTTGTGGGGTCAGAGCTATGGTACTCCTGCAGGTTTTATCACTGCGACCCCCTCTATTCCCATGCGGCGCACCCCCCACGTCTCCTCAGCGCCACTCGGAAAAACGAATTACAACACAGGGAAATTCTGCTGGCAAATGGTGAATTACTGCCTGAGATGAGAGGACGACACCAGGGGAATACAAAGAAAGAAATCCTATCAAATCATACAGAAATAAAGTTTCTCATTTGTTTCTTTTTCCTTATCAGGGAGCTGAGTGATATCCCATTAATTTTATATATCCCTTGAGCCCCCGATCCTGCGTACCCTAAAAATTACATGTGAGTCCTATATATTAATTCTATGGAATCTTTGGAAGCTCCGATAAAATAGAGCTTCCAAAGAAAAATCAACAATATCTTTGCCCGACCTTGCCTGTTTCCTACATGCTGCTACTTTCTTGCCCTGAGCTGTATTCAGAGCTACAATTCTTAATACTGTTTTGAAATGTCCTCCATGCTACTGCTGCTTTCTTGCAACTGTGTGAGTTAACTCACTCCAGAGCTGGATTCACAGTTACACTTCTTAATACTGTTGTATAATGTCCTCCATGCTGTTCATGCTTTCTTGCAAGTGATTTATCTCTCCATAGCTGGATTCACAGCTACACTGCTCAAAACTGTTGTATACTGTCCTCTATGCTGCTACTGCTTTCTTACAAATGGCTTACAGTTGTGGCCAAATGTATTGACACCCCTGCAATTCTGTCAGATAATACTCAGTTTCTTCCTGAAAATGATTGCAAACACAAATTCTTTGGTATTATTATCTTCATTTAATTTGTCTTAAATGAAAAAACACAAAAAGAATTGTCCTAAAGCCAAATTGGATATAATTCCACACCAAACATAAAAAAGAGGGTGGACAAAAGTGTTGGCACTGTTCGAAAAATCATGTGATGCTTCTCTAATTTGTGTAATTAACAGCACCTGTAACTTACCTGTGGCACCTAACAGCTGTTGGCAATAACTAAATCACACTTGCAGCCAGTTGACATGGATTAAAGTTGACTCAACCTCTGTCCTGTGTCCTTGCTTGTACCACATTGAGCATGGAGAAAAGAAAGAAGACCAAAGAACTGTCTGAGGACTTGAGAAACCAAATTGTGAGGAAGCATGAGCAATCTCAAGGCTACAAGTCCATCTCCAAAGACCTGAATGTTCCTGTGTCTACCGTGCGCAGTGTCATCAAGAAGTTTATAGCCCATGGCACTGTGGCTAACCTCCCTAGATGTGGACGGAAAAGAAAAATTGACAAGAGATTTCAACACAAGATTGTGCGGATGTTGGATAAAGAACCTCGACTAACATCCAAACAAGTTCAAGCTGCCCTGCAGTCCAAGGGTACAACAGTGTCAACCCTTACTATCCGTCGGCATCTGAATGAAAAGGGACTGTATGGTAGGAGACCCAGGAAGACCCCACTTCTTACCCCGAGACATAAAAAAGCCAGGCTGGAGTTTGCCAAAACTTACCTGAAAAAGCCTAAAAAGTTTTGGAAGAATGTTCTCTGGTCAGATGAGACAAAAGTAGAGCTTTTTGGGCAAAGGCATCAACATAGAGTTTACAGGAGAAAAAAAGACGCATTCAAAGAAAAGAACACGGTCCCTACAGTCAAACATGGCAGAGGTTCCCTGATGTTTTGGGGTTGCTTTGCTGCCTCTGGCACTCGACTGCTTGACCGTGTGCATGGCATTATGAAGTCAGAAGACTACCAACAAATTTTGCAGCATAATGTAGGGCCCAGTGTGAGAAAGCTGGGTCTCCCTCAGAGGTCATGGATCTTCCAGCAGGACAATGACCCAAAACACACTTCAAAAAGCACTAGAAAATGGTTTGAGAGAAAGCACTGGAGACTTCTAAGGTGGCCAGCAATGAGTCCAGACCTGAATCCCATAGAACACCTGTGGAGAGATCTAAAAATGGCAGTTTGGAGAAGGCACCCTTCAAATATCAGGGACCTGGAGTAGTTTGCCAAAGAAGAATGGTCTAAAATTCCAGCAGAACATTGTAAGAAACTCATTGATGGTTACTGGAAGCGGTTGGTCGCAGTTATTTTGGCGAAAGGTTGTGCAACCAAGTATTAGGCTGAGGGTGCCAATACTTTTGTCTGGCCCATTTTTGGAGTTTTGTGTGAAATGATCAATGTTTTGCTTTTTGCTTCATTCTCTTTTGTTTTTTCATTTAAGACAAATTAAATGAAGATAATAATACCAAAGAATTTGTGTTTGCAATCATTTTCAGGAAGAAACTGAGTATTATCTGACAGAATTGCAGGGGTGTCAATACTTTTGGCAACAACTGTATCTCAACTCAGAGCTGGAGTCACAGCTACATTGTTCAGTACTGTTATCAAATGTCACAACAAAGTAGAAAAAATACTCCGGAGAGGGGTCTTCTTGAACATATGGGATTAATTATAACAGGAAGGGAGAAAGAGCTGACACTTCCTGACATAGGACCTCTTGCCGTGAACAGATAATTCCAGCAGGGAATCTGTTGAGAGGCAGCCACTAAGTCTAGGATTTGTATACTCAGAGGCAGAGAAATACAATTCCCGAGGCAAGAATTATCTAATTCTCAGACTCTTTGGAGCCATTGGTCAGTGATGAATATTAGGGTTTGCATCGATCTGATATTTATGGTGTTGCACCGGTGTCCCTGCACTCTGCCTCTCTCCCCTGGCTGGAACGCCGACTCACTCACTAACACTGCCCAGATCGCCCTCCTCATTTACCTGCTGCTCACAGATCCGCGGGCACTGTGCTTAAAAGGACAGTGTGCGCTGTCCTAAAGTGTCCTCAGCCAATAACTGGGAGATATTTATTATTTAAGGCACCTCCACCTGATTGCAGGTGCCTGTGCAATGTTGTTAGTCTGTGTCTAAAACATTATGTAATGCTGTAGATAAGCCCCGATGTAACCTGAAAGATAAGAAAAATGAGTTAGATTATACTCACCCAGGGGCAGTCCCGGTCCGGCGCCTCCCATCTTCTAACGGTGACGTCTTCTTCTTTGTTGCCTGGAGTGGCTCCTGTTGAGGGCAGAGTAGAATACTGCAGTGCACAGGCACCGAACCTCTCTGCAGTGTGCCTGCGCAGGAGCCGCAACGGGAAGGAAAGAAGAGGACCGCCCCTGGGTGAGTATAATCTAACTCGTTTTTCTTATCTTTCAGGTTACATCGGGGGCATATCTGCAGCATTACAGAATACTGTAGATAAGCCCCTGATGGTGGTGCCGGCGAAAAATAAGGTGACAGATTCCCTTTAAGTGCCGCGTGCTTTTCCACCCATATGATTGCTGGACTTCTAAACTTTAGTGCTGTGTGCATGCTCATTTATAATATAGCTGGACTTCCTTATTAAACGCGGTGTGCTTACGCTCATACTTACTGATGGGCTCCCACGTTTAGTGCCTTGTGCACACCTACATCATATTACTGTTGGACAAGTTCATTTTAGCCAGCGCTGCCCACTCCTCAGTTACACTGGACATTTCCATATTGTGCTGTGTTTTTGTTACTCTGTTAGTTTTGCTTTACTTGCATCATTCTATATTGTGCTGTGTTTTCGCTACTATTGCAGGAAGTGCTCTGCTAGTTTTGTCTCTTGTTAATATACTAATTTACATCTACTTTGGTCTCAGTTTTGTATTATCCCACGCAATCAGATTCCGTAGTACCCATATAATTGTTATACTGTGACGGAGCTTACACAGTCGCAGCTCTCTGGCACCTCCCTTACCCTCAAATCAGTCAGGGAACTGCACCTAGGATAAGTAGTCGCCAGAGAGGCTGCCCTGTCACGTACTGGTTATTGAGGCACTCTGCAGTGAGGGCGGCATACAGTATATCACCAGTTTCAGGCTGGGAATATATATATAAACCTCCAGTCCGTCGCTACCAAGATCCCCCAATAACACCAAGACGGTATGCTACCACCAGTTTCTCATTAGATATAAGCCCGGTCCGTTAAAAAGCTTATATCAGGTCAGATAAACCCAGGGAGCGTATAAGGCTATGTGCACATGTTGCGGATTCTGCTGTGGATCCACAGCATTTCTGGCCCTGCGGGTCCGCAGCAGTTTCTGCTGCGTTGTACAGTACCATTCTTTGCAATGGTAAAACCAAAAACGCTGTGCACATGCTGCAGATTTTTCATCGCGGATTTGCTGCGGGTTACAATCCGCATGTCAATTCTTTGTGCGGATTCCGCTGCGGTTTCACACCTTCACCATTGTGAGGTGTGAAACCGCAGGGCTGAACCACAGGCTAATCCACAGGTAAACCGCAGGTATTTTGACCTGCGGATTTTTCAAAATTTGCGCGGAAAAATCAGCAGGACTTCCGTTCCAACTACGTGTGCACATAGCCTACGTACTAACCGGACTCACGGACGTTGGAAATCGGGTTTCGAGACAAAAGAGCAGCCCAAGATTAATTGATATTTTAATTGCCATAAGGCACACTAGATACTACAAATATGTGGCGCTCCTGAGGGTTCAGTCACCACAGAGGTACTGCACCTCACCCAGAGGTGTGGTACCCCGCTCTCAGGTAAGGAGAGAGCACCCCACAGGACCCCAACACCTGCATCCCAGCAAATATCACACTGCAGGGTTCCGTCCCTTCTCACTGGCAGCCCTGCTGGGTAGGAAAGGGTGTTGGGATGTGGGTGGGGTGTAACAGAAAGAGAGCAGGAAGAACAGTGCACAGTGAGGCAGAACATGAGGTGAAAGTCAACGTAACAGACATGTGGTGAAGCAGCTCCCTGTCAGGAGGAGCTGCAGAAGTAAAGAGACAGAAAGAAGCTCCTGGAGAGAGCAGAAGGGGTCTCAGGGGCACGTGTGGATGCCACCCGTGGGGCCCAATCCAGTAGTGGAGAGACCAGGTCGCAGTGGGGTACCTGCCCCCTAGCCTAGTGTAGAGATCATCAGACTCAACTAGCAAGCCGGAGGCATCTTTAAGTGTTGCAGCCATGAGCCACAGTTATCTTCACTGGAAAGGCAGCCTTAGAGGAGCAAGGGAACGCAGAGAGTACGTTACCCGACAAGGTCCACGGCTGCTGGCCTGGGACACTGACTGTGAGGTGTTGGGCAAGAGAGGCGGAAAGCCAGCACAGTGAGACGGCCAAGAAAGGCACACATTGAAGGGAGTCCTGGGAAGGTGCATCCTGATCTACCTGGTAGTTTGCTGGACCCCTCAGCTGGAGGACATGGCACCAAGCTGGCATCTGTGCAGTAGCCAGAACTGTGAGTAAAGCTTTGGAAGTGCACCCAGCTGTGTCCTCTAATTATTCCTGTGTCACCTATCCAACTCTGCTACATTTATCATCACTGAACACCTACTCAACCCTGTTACATCCTTTGACAAGTACTATATCTCTTCAATTACAATTGCCCTGGGACAAAGCTCTGCCTGTGGAGAGCTATACCAACTCTGCTGCATCACCATCAGTCCCAGAGGATCTGCTCTGCAGCGCTGGTCACCTCTGACCAGAAATCACAGGTGGCGTCACAAACACTTTTTATAAACTTTATCCCTTGTAAATATTTCCTTTTATTGGACGCCCAGGGCCGCGGACCGGGTCACAGCTGCCGTGACACAACACTTTCAAAAGCGGCCCAGTACCGAGTATCCCCACTGCCCTGGCTGGCGATCCAAATATTTACAGAGTAATGTACAGATATTACAGCCAGAAGTACAGATAGAAGTAGGGTACAGGTTGGGGATAGCCTTTAGCTGCATGTGTCACGTTACCGTTTCTTTTAACTTGTGGATGGAGGGAAGCTCTCGTATCCACCTTCTTAGTTTCTGATCCGTCTCCACGCGTGACGTGATGCGGCTTCCATGGCAGAACAATAACAAAGTCTAAAGGTGGGTAGCGAGCTTTTAACTCCTAGCTCGCTCCCTCCCATATTTGTCACCACACGTCTGGGTTGGACCGAATTCTCGTCCCCTGACCTCCTAACTGAAATAATTTCCAATATCTAGGATGGGTCATAACTTCCTAGTGGGAGGTCCAAATGAGACAACTGACGTCTCAATGGGTTTGTTAGGGCTGAAACGATATGAAGAGTCCAAACTTGGGTCGGCTAAGTGGTTCTGGAGAGCCAGATTCAATAGCTCAGTATCTGGGACCACTAGAGAGAGATGAGACGCAGGGGTGCGTGCGGAGGGCTCCCAGAGTTCTGGTGGCATATTGGACTTAACCCTGAGATGCACAGTACTCTCATTCCCCTCTCCACAGCTCCTCTCCATAATATTATCCCCTCCACACCCTGCCCACTTCATACTGTGCCTTCTTCTAATCCTCTTCCCTATTACCCCATAATGTGGCCTCGTAATAACAGCAACTACCTCATCACGCTATTGCACGTCTGGGCAAGGCTGATAAGTGTTACTCCAATGCAGTAATGGCGCTGAAGTGTGTAACAGTATTTGCTTCTTTCAACGCCATTTCCGTGACATCAGGTTTAGTCATTTTACTTTGTTATCCCTTTATGTAATTGTATAAACCGTATTGTTCTGTTCCCATTTTGTATCATCTTTGTATATTTTTATAAACACTGCCTACCTTTAAATATATGAATTTTAATAACTCTGTTCCTCTTGCATCCCTGAAGCAATACGCTACCTTGTAACAGGTGTCCAATCAGCCTGTATAAATGATTGGTGGTGACAGCTAGTTTTTCTTTTTGTTATTGTGGAGATGGAAGTGACTGTAAGAGAGTTATATACATATATGTTCCATGTGTTGGAATCGGAGGTGTATATACCATTCGATCACTGTGAGTTGCCCAATAACTGGCTTAGTAAGTGGAAGCAGCCGCAGCCTGCCCATCACTCGACAGTCAATTGCGTAATTGTCCTGACGATTGGAGGCAGCCAAGTTGCGACCCCTGACAAATTGGTAGCAGCGGTGGCATCTGCGTGATCTCTCCAGTGTTCTCTTTGATATATGTTATGTTAAAAGCAAGGTTACAGGTAATGAGAAAAACTGAAATACATGTGTTGCATAATGTTTTCCATACTGTTGCTTTCTCGTAAGTGGTTAATCTGACTCTAGAGCTGTATTCACAGCTACACTATACAGTACTGCTGTATGATGTCCTCCAAGTTGTTGCTGATTCTGAAAACAAGTACAAAGAGGTAGGAATCACAGATACACTGTACAGTACTGTTGTATAATGTCCTCTGTGCTGCTGCTGCTGCTTTATTTGAAGTTGTTTATCTTGCCCTAGAGCTAGATTCAGACCTACATTGCACAGTAATGTATAATGTCCTCCATGCTGCTCCTTTTTTAGCAAGTGGTTTATCTTACCGTAGAGCTTTATTCATAGCTACACTATACAGTACTGCTGTATGATGCCCACCATGTTGCTGCTGCTTCTGAAAACAAGCTACAAAGAGGCAGAATTCACAGATACACTGTACAGTACTACTGTATAATGTCCTCTGTGTTGCTGCTTCTTTTGTCAATGTACTACATACAGACAAAAGAGCAGGAATCCCTAATATCTGTGTGTACTGTGAATGAGAAGCATCATAGCAGTTAGTCTCCACTGATTAGTTAAGAGTTGAGCGAAACGGGTCGAAAAATTTCAAAAGTCACCGACTTTTGGCAAAGTCGGGTTTCATGAAACGAAACCCGACCCTAGGATGAGGTCGGCCACGAGGTCGGCGACTTACGCGCCAAAGTCGCGTTTCAAAAGTTTGTTTTGCGCTCTTTTTCAGCCAATCAGGATCCACGGACACTGTGGGCAACGTGATGACATAGGCAGGGGTCACCACCATCTTTCAGAAGGGCATGCAAGTGATTGGCTTGCTTTGGTGGGCGTCACAGGGGTTATAAAAGGGCGTGCACGCCGACCGCCATCTTACTTCTGCCGATCTTAGCATAGGGAGAGGTTGCTGCTGCTGATTCTGTAGGGAGAGCGTTAGGCAGGGAAGAAGAAAAAAAAACTGCTTCTGCTGCTAGCGATTTTGCCTGTACAACACACCAGTCACTGTGTGTGCAGTGGAAGGGGAGGCTATATTGTGGTGGATCAGCGGTGTTGGTTGTTAGGCTGCCTTCTAAGGCTTCCTGACAGCTGCATTGCTGTTTACCCACTGCTCTGCAAACTGCTTTTTTAAAAGCAATCCCAATTTTTTTTTTGTCCTGCTGAGGTACTGAGCGTGCATTTTTTCACACCATACAGCGGTGTACGCTCCTCACACAGTACCGTGTAACGGCTGTTATCACAGCCACAGTGAAGCTGTGTGTCACTGTGGAAGGATAAGTGGAGGACTTGTTCCGTTCTTACAGACCTACACTCTAGGGAGATTCCTATTCTGCCCAATTCTACATACACCTTGTAGTTTGTGATACACTAGCCAATTTCTGCCTGTGACATAGCGCTCTGATATTCAGTGGGCCTCACACAATCCAAAAGTGTCCAGTGTCCACTAGTGTGTGCAGAAATTCAAAATCTCCCTTATCCTGTAGTCACTTTTTTCACACCTGTGCCATCGAGCCTGTGACATAGCGCTCTGATATTCAGTGGGCCTCACACAATCCAAAAGTGTCCAGTGTCCACTAGTGTGTGCAGAAATTCAAAATCTCCCTTATCCTGTAGTCACTTTTTTCACACCTGTGCCATCGAGCCTGTGACATAGCGCTCTGATATTCAGTGGGCCTCACACAATCCAAAAGTGTCCAGTGTCCACTAGTGTGTGCAGAAATTCAAAATCTCCCTTATCCTGTAGTCACTTTTTTCACACCTGTGCCATCGAGCCTGTGACATAGCGCTGTGATATTCAGTGGGACTCACACAATCCAAAAGTTTCCAGTGTCCACTAGTGTGTGCAGAAATTCAAAATCTCTGTGATCCTGTAGTCACTTTTTTCACACCTGTGCCATCGAGCCTGTGACATAGCGCTCTGATATTCAGTGGGCCTCACACAATCCAAAAGTGTCCAGTGTCCACTAGTGTGTGCAGAAATTCAAAATCTCCCTTATCCTGTAGTCACTTTTTACACACCTGTGCCATCGAGCCTGTGACATAGCGCTCTGATATTCAGTGGGACTCACACAATCCAAAAGTGTCCAGTGTCCACTAGTGTGTGCAGAAATTCAAAATCTCTGTGATCCTGTAGTCACTTTTTTCACACCTGTGCCATCGAGCCTGTGACATAGCGCTATGATATTCAGTGGGCCTAACACAATCCAAAAGTGTCCAGTGTCCACTAGTGTGTGCAGAAATTCAAAATCTCCCTTTTCCTCTAGTGACATTTTTCACACCTGCGACATCGAGCCAGTGACATAGCGCTGTGATATTCAGTGGGCCTCACACAATCCAAAAGTGTCCAGTGTCCACAAGTGTCTGCAGAAATTCAAAATCTCCCCTGTCCTATAGACACCTTGTACCTTGTTTTACATTACTATATAGTTTGTTGGATTTTGTCTACATTTCTACCAAAAATGAGGAAGGCTGGTGGAAGAGGCCGTGGAATTGGGCAGGGGTTGGCAGCTGGTAATGATGGTGTTGGTGGTGGATCTGATGGTAGTGGCAAAAGCAAAACAGGACCGAATGCAGGAGGTGTTGAGCCTGCGTCATCGTCTGGCTCCACAAGGCCTCGAAGGCTTAGTTTTCTAGTAGTTGGCAAACCGCTTTTAAAGCCAGAGCTTCAGGAAAAAGTTTTGTCTTACATTGCTGACTCAGCCTCCAGCTCTATCGCCTCCTCTTCTGAAGTTGTAAAAAATAAAAGCACTGAGTCGTCATTGGAGGCTCATGTTCATGAACCACACCTTTCCTTGTGTCCTTCACCCCAACCAAGATTGAAGGATGACGCAGGCCATACAACTGATTACTCCATGGAGCTGTTTTCACATACCATGCCTGGATTATCAAGTGAAATGGTGAATTACCCAGGCCAAGATGAATCTGACATGGAGTGCACTGATGCACAGCCGCTGATAGATGATTCTGCTGGTACATTCACTCAGAGCACTACATTGTCCTCGCAGTGTACAGAGCCAGATTCTGACCCTGATGAGACTCAGGTGCCCCTTCCCGCACACTATACCACCATACACGGTGACACAGAGGAAGGTGCACATGACATTGAAGAGGAGGTGATGGATGACCCAGTTGTTGACCCAGATTGGCATCCATTGGGGGAAGAGGGTGCTGCTTCCAATAGCTCAGATGAGGAGGAGCATCCACAGCAGACATCGACATCGCAACAGCAGTTATCTGGCAGGCCCGGAGCACTCCAAAGACAGGTTCCAAAAATCAAAAGAGTTGCTGGACAGCTTGTCCAGAGGGTCAAAAGATCACAGCGTGCTAGGCCGCAAAATGTCTGCCAAAGTAGGAAGAGTGCAGTGTGGCACTTTTTTGAACAAAATCCTCATGATCAGGCCAAAGTTATCTGTAAGAAGTGCGCAAAGACCTTTAGCCGAGGGAAAAATCTGAAAAATTTGAATACCAGTTGCATGCTTAGACATTTAACCAGCATGCACTTGCAAGCGTGGACACAACACCAAACCTCAAGTGCCACATGTGCAACTGATCACAAAGAAGGTAGTCAACAAAGCTACATTGTTTCCCCCACTGTAAGCCCACCGGTTAGCACAGCAGCAAATGTTGAGGTGTCGTTGCAAGGCCACAGCAGTCAGGGAATCCCACTGTTATATCAACGAAATACTGAATCTACGCCATCAGAAAGAACACCAACTCCATCACCATCATCAACCCTCTCTCAGTCCGCCCTGTCCACCGCTACTTCCACCATATGCAGCTCTCAAGTCCAGCTCACCCTCCCAGACACTATGAGTAGGTCAAGAAAGTACTCAGTCTCTCATCCGCGTACACTGGGTTTGAACGCCCACATTGCCAAACTAATCTCGTTTGAGATGATGCCCTATCTATCGGTTGGTGGAAAGCGCAGCTTTCCGCGAACTCATGGCCTATGCAGTACCACGCTATGACCTACCCAGTCACCACTTCTTCTCTCGCAAAGCCATCCCAGCCCTCCACCATCATGTAAAAGACCGCATTGTCCATGCACTCAAGCAGTCAGTGAGTGGAAAGGTGCACCTCACAACTGATGCATGGTCCAGTCGGCATGGCCAGGGCCGTTACGTGTCCATCACTGCGCACTGGGTTAATGTGGTGGATGCAGGGTCCACAGGGGACAGCAGTGGTGGGACAGTGCTGCCTATCCCACGGTATAGGAAACAGTTGGCTGTAGGCGTTCGACCCTCCTCCTCCTCCTCCAGAAGCGAAAGCTCGTCCACAGAGCGCAGTCGTACGAGCACTCCATCTGCAGCTGCCACTGTTGCACACGAGGTGTCCCCCTATCGAGCAGCTAGTGGAAAGCGTCAGCAGGCTGTGTTGCAGATGATGTGTTTGGGCGACAGACACACCGCCGAGGTGCTGGCCGAGTACTTGAAGCGACAAACTGAGTCATGGCTGGGCAGTGTACATCTTGAGGCAGGCAAGGTAGTTAGTGATAACGGCCGTAATTTTGTGGCAGCCATAGCCCTTTCAAAACTCAGCCACATACCTTGCTTGGCTCACACCTTGAACCTGGTGGTGCAGTGCTTCCTCAAAAATTATCCGGAGTTAACAGCCCTGCTCCAGAAGGTGCGAAGACTGTGCGCGCATATCCGCCGGTCGCCTGTACACTCCGTTCGTATGCAGAAGCTGCAGCGATTGCTCCACCTTCCCAACCACTGCCTCATTATCGACATTGCAACAAGGTGGAACTCCACCCTGCACATGGTGGAGCGGCTGTGCGAGCAGAGGCAGGCCATAATGCATTTGTGGGAGGATACACGTCCAGGCACTTTGAGAGCAGACATGGAGTTGACAGGTGTGCAGTGGTCGAAGCTGAAAGACCTCTGTAAAGTCCTTCAGTGTTTTGAGGAATGCACACGGCTGGTAAGCGCAGACGACGCCATCCTAAGCATGAGCATCCCACTTATGCGTCTGCTCATGCAAACTTTGACGCACCTTAAGGAGCAGGCGTCTGCAGCCAATGTTGATGAGGAGGAAGAGGAGGAGGGAATCCTTGATGACATTCAGCCATTGTCTGCTCAGGGACCTCTTCTGGATGAGGTGGAGGAAGAAGAGGAGGAGGAGGATGATGATGGGGATGATTACTTAGGGGAGGAGGATGCATCTCATGGGGCAAGTGAAAATGTTGGCGTGGCAAGGTCTGGTACAGGGTTTGTGCGTGACTGGAGGGATGTGGATTTGCCAGAAAGTGCTCCTCCACCCAGCACTCGCAGTGCATCATTGACACCGGGAACATTGGCCCACATGTCAGATTATGCCTTGCAGATCCTAAAAAGGGACCCCCGCATTGCCAAAATGATGAACGATGACGACTACTGGTTGGCCAGCATCCTGGATCCACGCTATAAAGGCAAATTACAAAACATCATGCCACAGGAGAACCTTGACCTAATATTGGCTAATAAACAAGCAACTCTGGTAAATCGGTTGCTTGAGGCATTCCCAGCACACAGCAGCGGTGATGGTTCTCACACGAGCCGTACGGGCCGGGGGCAGCTTGGCAGAGGTGTTCGTGGTGCACACAGCAGAAGTGGCGTTGGAGACAGGGGTTTCATGACAATGTTGTGGACTGATTTTTCAAGTACCGCTCACACAACTGGTAATACTGCATCGATGGAAAGTGACAGGAGACAGCAGTTGTCAACTATGGTTACAAACTACTTTTCCTCCCATATCGATGTTCTCCCACACAGGTCATTCCCCTTTGACTATTGGGTCGCTAAACTGGACACCTGGCCTGAATTGGCACAATATGCCTTACAGGAGCTCACTTGCCCAGCTGCAAGTGTGCTATCGGAAAGAGTCTTCAGTGCAGCTGGATCAATCCTGACAGAAAAAAGGACCCGTCTGTCAACCCAAAATGTGGATGATCTAACCTTCATTAACCCCTTCACTACCAAGGGTGGTTTGCACGTTAACTCCCGGGCCAATTTTTACAATTCTGACCACTGTACCTTTATGAGGTCATAACTCTGGAACGCTTTCATGGATCCCGGTGATTCTGACATTGTTTTCTCGTGACATATTGTACTTCATGTTAGTGGTAAAATTGCATTCAAATAACTTGCGTTTTTTTGTGAAAAAAACGGAAATTTGGCGAAAATTTTGAAAATTTCACAATTTTCCAACTTTGAATATTTATGCCCTTAAATCACAGCGATACGGCACACAAAAAACTTAATACATAACATTTCCCACATGTTTACTTTAAATCAGCACAATTTTGGAACCAAAATTTTTTTTTGTTAGGAAGTTATAAGGGTTAAAAATTGACCAGCGATTTCTCATTTTTGCAACACCATTTTATTTTTAGGGACCACTTCACATTTGAAGCCACTTTGAGGGGTCTATATGATAGAAAATACCCAAAAGTGACACCATTCTAAAAACTGCACCCCTTAAGGTGCTTAAAACCACATTCAAGAAGTTTATTAACCCTTTAGGTGCGTCACAGGAATTTTTTGAATATTAAAAAAAAATGAACATTTAACTTTTTTTCACAAAAAAAATAGTTCAGGTTCAATTTTCTTTATTTTACCAAGGGTAACAGGAGAAATTGGACAGCAAAAGTTATTGTGCAATTTGTCCTGAGTACGCTGATACCTGATATGTGGGGGGGAACCACTGTTTCGGCGCATGGCAGACCTCAGTAGGGAAGGAGCGCCGTTTGACTTTTTCAATGCAAAATTGGCTGGAATTCAGATCGGACGCCATCTCGCGTTTGGAGAGCCCCTGATGTACCTAAACAGTGGAAACCCCCCAAGTGACCCCATTTTGGAAACTAGACCCCCCAAGGAACTTATCTAGATATGTTGTGAGAACTTTGAACCCACAAGGGCTTCACAGAAGTTTATAACGTACAGCGGTACAATTAAAAAATCATATTTTTTCCACAAAAATGATCTCTTCACCCTCAATTCTTATTTTTCCAAAAGTAACAGGACCCTAAAAGTTATTGTGCAATTTATCCTGAGTACGCTGATACCCCACATGTGGGTGTAAACCACTATTTGGGCGCATGGCAGAGCTCGGAAGGGAAGCAGCGCCATTTGACGTTTTTGGCTGGAATTGAGATCGGACACCATGTCGCGTTAGGAAAGCCCCTGATGTACCAAAACAGTAGAAACCCCCCACAAATGACACCATTTTGGAAACTAGACCCCCCAAGGAACTTATCTAGATGTGTGGTGAGCACTTTGAACCCCCCAGTGCTTCACTGAAGTTTATAACGTCCGGGCGTGAAAATAAAAAAATCAAATTTTTTCCACAAACATGATCTTTTAGTCCCCATTTTTTTATTTTCCCAAGGGTAACAGGAGAAATTGGACCCCAAAAGTTGTTGTCCAATTTGTCCTGAGTACGCTGATACCTCATATGTGGGAGAAAACTACTGTATGGGCACACGTCGGGGCTCGGAAGGGAAGTAGTGACGTTTTGGAATGCAGACTTTGATGGATTGGTCTGCGGGTGTCATGTGCGTTTGGAGCCCCTGATGTACCTAAACAGTGGAAACCCCCCACAAGTGACCCCATTTTGGAAACTAGACCCCCTAATGAACTTATCTAGATGTGTGGAGAGCACTTTGAACCCCCAAGTGCTTCACAGAAGTTTATAACGCCTGGGCGTGAAAATAAAAAAAACATTTTTTTCCGCAAAATTATATTTTTGCCCCCAATTTTTTATTTTCCTAAGGGTAACAGGAGAAATTGGACCCCAAAAGTTGTTTTGTAATTTGTCCTGAGTAGGCTGATACCCTACATGTGGGGGTAAAACACTGTTTGGGCACATGGCAGAGCTTGGAAGGGAAGGAGCACCATTTGACTTTTTCAACGCAGAATTGCCTGGAATTGAGATCAGACGCCATGTTGCCTTTGGAGAGCACCTGATGTGTCCAAACAGTGGAAACACCCAATTATAACTCCAACCCCAACCTCAACACACCCCTAACCCTAATCTGAGCCCTAGCCCTAACCCTAGCCCTAGCCCTAACCCTAACCCTAGCCCTAACCCTAGCCCTAACCCTAGCCCTAACCCTAGCCCTAACCCTAACCCTACCCTAACCCTAACCCTAGCGGGAAAATGGAAATAAATACATTTTCTTTTAGTTTTATTATTTTTCCCTAACTAAGGGGGTGATAACGGGGGGTTTGATTTACGATTTATGGCGGTTTTTATGTTTGGCGGCTGTCGCACGCTAAAAGACGCTTTTTATTGTAAAAATAGTTTTTGCATCACCACATATTGTGAGCTATAATTTTTCCGTATTTTGACCCACCGAGTCTTGTGAGATCTTATTTTTTGCGGGACGAGTTGACGTTTTTATTGGTACCATTTTCGGGCACGTGACATTTTTTGATCGCTTTTTATTCCGATTTTTGGGACGCAGAATGAACAAAAACCAGCGTTTCATGAATTTCTTTTGGGGGGTGCGTTTACACCGTTCCGCGTGCGGTAAAATTGATAAAGCGGTTTTATTCTTCGGGTCAGTACGGTTACAGCGATACCTCATTTGGGTCTTTTTTTATGTTTTGGCGGTTTTATGCAATGAAAACAATTTTATATAAAAAATAATTATTTTTGTATCGCTTTATTCTGCGAGCTATAACTTTTTTATTTTTTTGCGGATGATGCTGTATGGCGGCTCGTTTTTTGCGGGACAAGATGACGTTTTCAGCGGTACCATGGATATTTATATGCGTCTTTTTGATCGCGCGTTATTGCACTTTTTGTTCGGTGGTATGATAATAAATCATTATTTTTTGCTTCGTTTTTTATTTTTATTTTTTAAGGGGTTCGCTAAAGGGGTTAACTAATGGGACAGTTTTATAGGGCAGGTCATTACGGACGCGGCGATACCAAATATGTGTACTTTTATTGTTTTTGTTTTTTTTTATTTTGAAAAAATGGATTTATTGGGAAATATTTTTTTTTTTTTTTACTAATTTATTTAGCGATTTTTTTTAAATTATTTTTAACACTTTTTTTTTTTTTTTTTTACTTTATTACCTTGTCCCAGGTGGGACATCACTGTCCTGTGACAGATCGCTGATCTGTCACATCACAGATCACTGTGACAGATCAGCGACCTGTCACAGGCACTGCTGCAGACTTCCTCATGCCTGCGCTTTGCAGGCAGTGAGGAAGTCAGCTCCCTGCAGGCCCCCGTCGCCATCTTGGATCCGGGGGCCTGTAGGGAAAGAGCCCCCCGCAGCAGCGCTGCACATTGCGCTGCCGTGGGGGGCTCAGGGAAGCACGGAGGGAGCCCCCTCCCTGCCGATGCTTCCCTTTAACCCCCGGTACACCGCGATCGCGTTTGATCGCGGTGTGCAAGGGGTTAACGTGTCGGGGGCGGTCCGTGACCGCCCCTGACACATTGTGCCGGGTGTCAGCTATGATAATTAGCTGACACTCGGCCGCGATCAGCGGCGCTCACCACGTGGGCGCCGCTGATCGCGATGACGTAATATTCCGTCCATGGTAATTAGGTCCATGGTCACATGGACGGAATATTACGTCAATTGTAGGTAAGGGGTTAAAATGAACCATGCATGGGTTTCCAAGGATTTTGTCCCACCTTCCCCTGATGACACATAGGGTGACAGAAAAATGGCTTGCTTTGGTCCACCTCTTCCTGGGACTTGACCTATTTCGCCTTTTGCATCAGCTGAATGTCCAACATCAACATATGCCACTTTCTAAAGCTCCCTAACTGTGCTGCCTCCCCCCCCATGGCCGGGGTCACCACCTAGCGCACGACACCGTGCGAGTGCCGTTGCCCTGGACAGGTGCGTAGGCCGACTCTTGGGCGCGGGCACTGGCACAGGGTCCCTCATAGTGCAATCAAGTGTCTCTGACGGTGGTGGTGCACACCCGCTGTCAGACACACCGCCGTACTATGAGGGGCCCAGTGCCAGTACCGACGCCCACGAGTGGGCCCCCCTTGCTTGGGCAGGGCCCCAGCATTTGCAATCTTTACCTCTCCCTGCTCCTCCGCTGTGTAGTCTGGGCCGTCAAATCCATACTGTGCCTGACACCGTCTGAGCCTGCCTCCTGATGTATAGACATATCTTTTGAATGTGTACGCTATCCATACATGTTATCCGGGGATACGGTACCCTTTCTCACCTTTGTGCAATCACGTGCAAGCCATACTGGGCCTAACACCGTCTGAGCCTGCCTCCTGATGTATAGACATATATTTTGAATGTGTACGCTATCCATACATATTATCCGGGGATACGGTACCCTTTCTCACTTTTGTGCAATCACGTGCAAGCCATACTGGGCCTAACACCGTCTGAGCCTGCCTCCTGATGTATAGACATATATTTTGAATGTGTACGCTATCCATACATGTTATCCGGGGATACGGTACCCGTTCTCACCTTCGTGCAATCACGTGCAAGCCATACTGGGCGTGAGAACGGCTGGCGAGCTGTTAAGCAAGCTACAGCACCTGTGGTTTGCACACGTAAGTTTTTCATTTTTTCAGGAATGACGGTTAGGCCTAATTCCGGAACTGCGGTTGACCTGCACTTACTGGGAAATCATTGTTCGCGGGTAATAATTGTAATCAGTGATCCCCATCACTAACGTTGTTCAGCGGGTTATCTGCACCTGTAAGCGACAAACGCTGGCCTTTTCAGTGTAGCGCACATGCAGCCACGGACATGTAAGGGCATGACACACCAGTTATTGGCCAATCTCATGTGCCAGAGCCTCACGTGTCCCTCTAGTAAGCCGGACTCGGACCGCGGGGCATGACGGAGTCTCGTTCGTTAACGGAATTAAGCTTGCAATGTGTGCATCTGTTCTGTAGCTGGCATGGTTGAGGTTTCCCAGGTGGAGTCGAATTTAACCGTAGGCTCCACTCCTGGTGGTGCCCTTCTGGACATTCCTTTAAGGTTCAGCTTTGCAACCATACTGCCCACGTAAAACAAACACTTTGCCTTCATGAACGCTGTTTGGAGGGTCATGACTCGTGGGAATAACGCCGCCCAATCAGTTAACCTGCTAGAGAGATCCTTCGTTGCTCCCAAGCATGACATCACACTCCCTAGGAGGAAGGTAATGCCACTGACCGTACTCCTGGGGTCGACACAAGTGCACTGATGCCCAGCCACTGCTCGATGAATCTGCTGGTACATTGACCCAGACCACTACATTCCCCTCGCACGCTACACGGCCTGAATCTGACCCTGATGAAACTCAGGTTACCCTTCCCATATACAGTTCCATCTTACACGGTGACAAAGAGGAAGCTGCAGATGAAAGTGCAGGTTCGGCCCACCCGCCATCAGACACACCACCGTACTATCAGGGGCCCTGTGCCAGTGCCGTCGCCAACGAGTGGGCCCCCCCTGCTTGCTCAGGATCACAGCACTTGCAAGGTTGAAATACTGTGCAGTGAGATGGAAGATGGGGACAACGAGGAGTCCAGACTAGTACAGGGATTCCCTAGCGAGGAGACTTATTTGATTGTTTTCAATGTTAGGACAGCAATTTTTGGGGAGCACTATACTCTGGAGAATGCTAGATGGGGCCCACCATACACTGGAACATTCCAAAGGTGGACATCAGACACTGGAGCAGCATTTACAGGGCCCATTATACACTAGAGCATTAGAAATGGGGCCCATTATGTTTGGAGCATTATTTGGGCCCATAAGACAGTGGAGCTTCATCCATGGGGACCAACATATACTGTAGCATTATGTGGAGCTCATCATATACTGTTTCAAACATTATATGGGACCAATGATTCTGTATGGAGAAATAGATGGGCCTCGTTATGATATGTAAAAAGTGAGGTATTTTTCATTGTACTATACCGCTATTTATCTGCCGTATCGGAGCATGATGAGTTGTGGTATGTGTTAAAGGGGCGCTCTTTCGCCCAGGGCACATGAAAACCTGCAGCCAGCCCCCCCCCCACAACTTTAGCCAAATAACCCCCATTTTTCAGTGCGTAACTTATATTATGAAGTTAATTAAGGTTGACAAGCTTAAGTAAGAAGAATTGATGCTTTTGGCATTCAAATGGGCACTGTAGGTGTGTTTCCTGTCCTCCTCTCACTGCCGACTTTTATTCCCCATTGACTTACATTGGGTTTCGTGTTTCGGGACGACCCCGACTTTTCCCTATAATCGGACGATCTTGCTGTTTCACGAAACGAAACTCGACCCTAAAAAACCAAAAGTCGCTCAACTCTAGTTAAGAGACAACTGAAAATTAATGATAGAACCTGCAGAAAGTACTGATAAAGATGAAAGGATACAAGTCATGACTATAACCAGTTATTCATTATGTACAAACACATGAGAGCTTAGTATGAAAAATCACCCAAATTTACTGTGCTAGTCATCTCTACTGTTTAAAGAGTAAGGCCGGAGTCACACTAGAGAGGAATACGGACGAGTGCTATGCAAGAAAAAAAATCGCATTGCACTCGGACCACTGTTAATCTATGGGGCAGCTCCCATCACCGTCTTTTTTTCTCAGCCGTATTATATGTGCGAGTGAAAGCAAGCTACGATTTGCAGCATTTATAGGCCGAGTCTCGCCAATGCAAGTCTATGGGTGCGAGAAAAAATCGGACACCACACGGACCATCCGTGTGACTTGCGAAAAGTACCAAAGCATTTTCCAGGTGACAGGAAATTGCCTCATCCATTATCAGGAAGCTTTGGCATGCAAATTTCCCTGGCAACCTCTACAAAAATCCAGGAACATGCCTCCACGGAGTCCAGCAGCATGGTCACACACACAAGCGTGGAGATGCTCTTAGTTCTGGTTCAGGAGAGGCCAGAACTATGGTACCAGCATGACACACATTATTCGGACAGTGCACGTAAGGATGCAGCATGGAGGAGAATCTGCACCCAAATGTTCCCCGACTTTGAGGAAAGACCTCGTGAGGCCCAGCAAGAAAGTAGTAAGTACAGTCATAAAAAAGTACTATTAAAAGTTCCACATGATGTAACAAATGAACATAACATCATTATATATGTGATGTTGTTTGTAATATGTGGCCTATTTCAAACTTTACACATGCTAAGTAGCAGGCCACATTACACTGAAGCCTACATTTTGGAAGCCAAACACTGTGATTGAAAGTTAATACATTTCTTGTGTTACTTTGCAGTCACTGATGTCATTAGACGGTGAGAGACTAGTACCGGCGGGAGCGTCAGCAGCGGGCCAGGAGTGGCGATGCAGCCCCCAAATGAAGAAAATACCTCTATTATGATAGACTGAATTTTCTTGCTCCCTTTATGGATCTTAGACCATAAGTGCATGCATGACACCACATTTTACACATGCGCTTACAGGCAAATCTTAACAGGTTTTTTTTTCTACTTTGTGTTTAAAAACAGAACTGAGTCAAACCTTACAGAGAGGGAGACAACTTCAGACTCAGAGGTCAATATAGATCCAGTTGGGGAAGGTGAAGAAGTGGCTGGCCCATCTTCGGCACCATCAAGCAGCACCTTCTGCCCCACAGCAGGCAAATCCAGAGGATGAGGACTTGGGCCACAGGAGCAGTCCAACTTTTCCACTGGATAGCTCACCCCAGGCTGCTGTCATCCCATGCCGTGGCCGGCGCAGGAGGGAGCTTACCACCACAGGCAACAGGAGGAAAGTGGACACTGGGGTATTGGACTATCTTTCCAGGACTGTCAATGATGATGGGGAGGAAGTGTACACACGCATTCTGGCACGCTACCTACGTCCCATTCCCTGTGAGGTGAGGCTGTGGGCCAGAGGGGCCATACAAATTCTAATTGATGCGTGCACACCTCCAAACATTCCCACCTGCTATTTGTTTTCTTGGAAAGGTGGCAAATGTAAATCAATAACCTACTGCAAATACCAGGAATCCCAGAAGAGCATGCTGCATTAGTTGCTGCGCAACCTCCCCCCACCTATGCCAACACCTCAGCCACAGCCCGCCCCAACCCAACCCAACATTCACCACAACATGTGGAATTTTATGAGCTTACAGAACCTGCCCAATATGGCCACTTGAGCAGACCCACTGTTGGAGGCTGGTCCCAACATGTGTATGCTCGACATGGCTATCTTGGGGGGTATGAACAAATAGGCCACACCACTATCCAGGAGTACCAACAGCCATACCCTCCACCCCCTTACTATGCTCCCCAACAGGATCCTTTCTTGCTCCAGAATCCTGGCTCAGCATCATCCATCCCACAGGGTGAAAGTCAGTTTGGCCAACAAACTAGGCCTACCTCACATGCTGGCCTTCCGTTATCACCACCCCCAACCTACCAGAACTTATAAGATTAATTGTAAGCCTCACATATTGTGTTTTTTTTCTTTTATATAGGCCCAGTTTTGTTGGCCCAACGTGCCATATGATACAAATATGGTTGATTTGTTCCAAAAAAAAACCATGTTTGAATTAAAACAAGTTAAAACAATATGAATGTTTGTTATGACGATATAGATGATGTGCTTATTTTCATACTGTACACATTATTAGGCCAACACAACACACACTTCAAACATTAACATTACTTTAATTTGGTCCCTGAAAAGCCAAAAATTACAACATAATGTTTCTCCAGGAAGTAGATCCCTCTGGTGAAACAAAAAAATTTGTAAACACATCCCACACTTTAAGTCCAGAGGGCTGACGGCGTGGATGAAGTACATGTGTAGTAGCCATTCCATTATTTGCATATGCAACTTCATCACCAGCATTTGATGTACAGTCATGGAATCTGGTGCAGTTATGAAGTACCACACAGGTTTTAATAACCTCATTCACATTTCCCTCACTAAGTTGAATGGCTGACTGCAGTACCCGCCATTTGGCACAGAAGATGCCAAAGGCACACTCCACACACAAGTCATCGTGCGCGGAATTAAACATTCTGCGCCGGTGGTCCAGGCCTCTACGTGGATAGGGCCTCTTGATGTTGCATGATAATTGAAAGGTCTCATCAGTAACCATCACATAAGGCACTTCTTCCATAGTAGACCCTGGTAGCTGATGTGAGGGTGGGAGGTCCAATTCATTATTGCGCAGCTGCCGACCCATAATGGAAGAATTGAAGATTCTGGAGTCTCCAGTTCTTCCATATAGGAATAAATGCTAGCACAGCCAAACAGGGAGGTGCCACACAGTAGGTTCCCAAACCTGATAACCAAGTATCAAATACCGGGCGCAATCAAGTATTTTTGGTGCAAAATACCAGGCATATACCTATTTTGGCATACCTGTTTGCAGGTCACTGACCACCTATGTTCCGGGCTACACTATTTACCTGATCTTTGGCTACTATTTGTGATATACTCACACTAGCAAATTAACCCTAGTACACTGATGAAGGTCTATCATGACCGAAACGTTTGTAACTAGTGGCTACTGTGTGTATTAAAATTCTGATTTTTTTGCACCAAAAATACTTGAGTGTGCCCGGTATTTGATACTCCTGTTCTTCCGTAGGCCCCAATATCTACAATGATTAATCTGTATGTGCTGTCGACCAGGGCCAACAAAACTACAGAAAAAAACTGTTTATAATTATAATATTGGGACCCTATGTTTGGCGGCTTACGTACACCAATGTGCTTGCCATCCAGTGCGCCAATACAGTTTGGAAACTGGCATGTTTCCTCAAATCCACAAGCAATCCGCAGCCAGTTTTGAATTTTGGCGTGACTGATTGATGCAGTCGGGACCATATTTTCAGAGCACATAGAACGGACAATGCCTAAGATGGTGGATTCCCCAATTAAAAATTCAAGATGAAGAGCCACATAGGACAGTCCAGTGGAAAGGAATTTATAAATGAATATAAAAAAATTACATATCCATGCCTCAAAAAAACAGTTTAGGCTTTCCTAAAAGTTATGGGCAGTAGAAAATAAGACCTGCCTTAATAAAATAAAACAAAGGCAAAATTTGAGACTAAAAATAAGAAAATTAAAAAAGGAAAAAAAAAACACTACAACCAAAGGAATGGATGAGTGTATTTCAGTAAAACACAAGTAAAAAAACATCATCAACATAGAGGAGTAATACATACCGTAAAGTAAGTAAAAGGCACTCCTCTGCGGAAATACACTTGCACATCCTGATGTCCTTGAAGGTGATCCCAGGGCGCACAATCTCCAGCAGAATGTCAAATGTGGCAAGGCTCATCCTGCAATACTGGAAAAACTTGTCAGGATGGTTGCGTAGAGAAGCATACAGACGGTGGAAATGGCCTGTAGTCTGCCGTTGCCTCAAAAGTGGATGTACCCACATTCGTCTCCGCCTCCTCGGATCCACAATCACTGGATATGGCTTCCCAAAACCAAAACGTCGGGACAATACCCAGTTGTAAAGCACCCGCTCAGTAATATTGAAAGTAAGGCTATTTTCACACTTGCGTTGTGCGACGCACGTCGCAATGCGTCATTTGGAGAAAAAACGCATCCTGCAAAGTTGCCCGCAGGATGCGTTTTTTCTCCATAGGCTTGTGCTAGCGACGCATTGCGATGTATGGGCACACGTCGCATCCGTCGTGCGACGGATGCGTCGTGTTTTGGCGCCCGCGACGCACACAAAAACGTTACATGTAACTTTTTTTGTGCGTCGTGTCCGCCATTTTCGACTGCGCATGCGCGGCCGAAACTCCGCCCCCTCCTCCCTGGACATTACAATGGGGCAGCGGATGCGTTGAAAAACTGCATCCGCTGCCCCCGTTGTGCTAAACTTTCACAACGCGCGACGCTACGTCGCACAACGCTAGTGTGAAAGTAGCCTAAGCCTGTCTGACATGTTTGACACAAAGCAGCATTACCCCAACACAAGCACGGACTCTAATGCAAAGACTGGAGGGTGGAACCTGTTGTTGAGGCAATAAATAGGGTTGATGATTATGATTTTAATTAATTTGAGGCCAATGAACCGTTATATGTCCATTTTGCAAGGCTGCGATAAAATCACGGCATACGTATGACATACAGATGACATATGGATGTCACAAGGAGGAAATCGCATCCTCACATTGCAAACGGATTACACACGGATCACTGTTCAGAGAACATTGGTGCGATTCTCAGCCATCAAAATTGGACCAATTTTTTTATACATTGTGGAAGCACGGTGGCTCAGTGGTTAGCACTGCAGCCTTGCAGCACTGGAGTCCTGGGTTCGAATCCCACCAAGGACACCATCTGCAAGGAGTTTGTATGTTCTCCCTGTGTTTGCGTGGGTTTCCTCTGGGTACTCCAGTTTCTTCCCACATTCCAAAGACATACTGATAGGGGATTTAGATTGTGAGCCCCATCGGGGACAGTGATGATAATGTGTGTAAAGCGCTGCAGAATATGTTAGCGCTATATAAAGATTATTAAATTAAGTGAGACTCCAGCCTAACAAGTTTAAAAGTGTCACAAAACTGCACAAAGTGACAATATTATCCACAAAATTTTAATGACATGAAACTGTCGTAAAAGCCTAGATAAGTTTTCCGTCTTAGTGTCCAACAAGTCCATGATGACTCTGTACTCTCTTCAGACCTGGAGCAGAGAAAAGAGTCACCCTGTGTACCAACGTTCCTCAAGAGGGGAGTTATCATTCACAGACTATAATAGCACTTTGGGGGGATCTTTACACATACCTGTTAAAACAGAGATAGTTAGATCCCCACTGATCAATAATTTTATATATCATCACTTTCCAAAACTTAAAGACCCCATAACTGTGAAAATATAGAATCCTGCTACCTGCATTGTAGTCTATGGCAAATTCACATTTTCTCAGTTCTGCCACAGAGGATGATAAATCATTCATGTAGCTTGGACCTTAATGTGACGATTCATAATGCATGTGGGTTAATTGAAATTGTGAGAGGGCATAAAAAATGATCACTTGCACTACCACTTCCCTTCCTCTAGAGGGCAGTTTCGGGACAGAGTTGTAATCGACCAGACTAAATGGAAATTTAATGCAGAAGACTCATAATAGTAGGATTTGGGAAAACTTTGGGATTATGAAAAGAGGTTTTATAAGTGAAGATAATGGTTTTTCAATTTCGGTTCAGCTGAAAACAGAACCAATCTGAGCTGCTGTACCACCCATCAACCTGTAGTAGGAGATGTTGACGTTTGTGGATGAATGTTGTATATCAATGTGATGAGGTTTGCGTATATTACATTTTTTTTCCCCAAAAAAATTGCCAGAAAGGTTTCAGAAAAAAAAGTCTGAAATTGAGAACAATTGTCATAAAAGTTCAACTTCATGACCTATAAGATATTTAGAAATGCTAACAAGACTGTGACACCATGTGGTCAAATTATTCTAAAAAAGGTCATTTTTGCCTGGATATGGCTTTGTTTTAAAGGGAATCTGTCACCTATTTTTTCGTATATAAGCTGCAGCCACCGTCATCAGGGGCTTATCTACAGCATTCTGTAATGCTGTAGATAAGCCCCCGATGTAACCTGAAAGATAAGAAAAACGAGTTATATTATACTCACCCGGGGGTCCAGTCTGGTGGGTCTCGCGGTCCAGCACCTCCCATCTTCTAACGGTGACGTCCTCCTTCTTACTTCTGCCGCGGCTCCTGCGCAGGCGTACTTTATCGGCCCTGTTGAGGGCACAGCAGAGTACTGCAGCGCGCAGGCGCCGGGAAAGGTCAGAGAGGTCCGGCTCCTGCGCACTGCAGTACTCTTGCTCTGCCCTCAACACGGCAGATAAAGTACGCCTGCGCAGGAACCGCGGCAGAAGTAAGAAGGATGACGTCTCTCTTATGGGGAACTTTTAGGATAATTGAGTCCCTATGAAGGGAGAATATTTAATTTAATGAACTATTTCTCATCAGCTAACTTGGTGGACCCATTTAGTTGTATGTCTATTTTTAGTGTCTGTTATTTTTAGGGTTTTTCTACCAATCCGCTATGAAAAAAAGATGATTCCTATCAAAGAGCTCAGTGTCATCATTAATTTCCATTCTTTTCCTATCTATCCTCTATGAAAAAAAGATCAGTCCTATCGAAGAGCTCAGTGACTTTCTTAATTTTCAGTTCCTTGCGAAAGTATTCGGCCCCCTGGAACTTTGCAACCTTTTCCCACATATCATGCTTCAAACATAAAGATACCAAATTTAAATTTTTGGTGAGGAATCAACAAGTGGGACACAATTGTGAAGTTGAACAAAATTTATTGGTTATTTTAATTTTTGTGGAAAGTCAAAAACTGAAAATTGGGGCCTGCAGCCCCTTTAACTTAATGCTTTATGGCGCCCCCTTTTGCTGCGATTACAGCTGCAAGTCACTTGGGGTAAAGCCTCCGTTACACACTGCGATATCGCTAGCAATATCGCTGTAAAGTCACCGATTTTGTGACGTTGCAGCGATATTGCTAGCGATATTGCTGCATGTGATACCTCCAACCGGCTCCCCCGGTGGTTATCGCTGGTCGTGCGAGAAGCTCCTGGACCATTCCTCGTCGGCCACTTCCTGCTGGGGCTTCCTGTGGCGCCGACGAGCGACGCGTGGAGCCGGGCGGGAGGACGTCAGGATCGCCGCGTCTGACAGGTAAGTAGCGATCCCCGTCCCTAGCGATGTCGCTGGTGAGATCTGCTTGTGTGGCAGCTCACTAGCGACCACCTAGCGATGCACCAGCGATCCTGACCGCGACATATCGCTAGTCGGGATCGCTGGTGCATCACTAGGTGTAACGGTACCCTAAGTCTCTATCAGTTTTGTACATCGAGAGATTGAAATTCTTGCCCACTCTTCCTTTGGCACACAGCTCAAGCTCAGTGAGGTTTGATGGAGATCGTTTGTGAACAGCAGTTTTCAGCTCTTTCCACAGATTCTTGATTGGATTCAGGTCTGGACTTTGACTTGGTCATTCTAACACCTGGATATGTTTATTTGTGAACCATTCCATTGAAGGTTTTGCTTTATGTTTGGGATCATTGTCTTGTTGGAAGACAAATCTCCGTCCCAGTCTCAGGTGTTTTGCAGACTCCAACAGGTTTTCTTCAAGAATGGTACTGTATTTGGCTCCATCCATCTTCCCATCAATTTTAACCATCTTCCCTGTCCCTGCTGAAGAAAAGCAGGCCCAAACCATGATGCTGCCACCACCATGTTTGACAGTGGGGATGGTGTGTTCAGTGTGATGAGCTTTTACGTTGCCTTTACGTCAAACATATCGTTTGGCATTGTTGCCAAAAAGTTCGATTTTGGTTTCATCTGACCAGAGCACCTTCTTCCACATGTTTGATGTGTCTCCCAGGTGGCTTGTTGCAAACTTTAAACAACACTTTTTATGGATATCTTTGAGAAATGGCTTTCTTCTTGCCACTCTTCCATAAAGGCCAGATTTGTGCAGTGTATGACTGATTGTTGTCCTATGGACAGACTGTCCCACCTCAGCTGTAGATCTCTGCAGTTCATCCAGAGTGATCATGGGCCTCTTGGCTGCATCTCTGATCAGTCTTCTAGCTTGAGATGAAAGTTTAGAGGGAAGGCTGGGTCTTGGTAGATTTGCAGTGGTATGATACTTCCTCCATTTCAATATGATCGCTTGCACAGTGCTCCTTGGGATGTTTAAAGTTTTGGAAATCATTTTGTATCCAAATCTGGCTTTAAACTTCTCCACAACAGTATCACGGACCTGCCTGTTGTGTTCCTTGGTCTTCTTGATGCTCTCTGTGCATCAAACAGAACGATGAGACTATCACAGAGCAGGTGCATTTATACAGAGACTTGATTACACACAGGTGGATTATATTTATCATCATTAGTTATTTAGGACAACATTGGATCATTCAGAGATCCACAATGAACTTCTGGAGTGAGTTTGCTGCACTGAACGTAAAGGGGCCGAACAAAATTGTGCGCCCCACTTTTCAGTTTTTGAATTTCCACAAAAATTTAAAATAACCAATACATTTCGTTCAAGTTCACAATTGTGTGCCATTTGTTGTTGATTATTCACCAAAAGTTTACATTTGATATTTTTATGTTTTAAGCATGTTTTATGGGAACAGGTTGAAAAGTTCCAGGGGGCCGAATACTTTCGCAACGCACTGTATATGTTTGTTTTTCTATTCATCCCCATAAAAAATATGTTGAGTCTTAGGCCGGGGTCACACTTGCAAGAAACTCGCATGAGTCTCGCGTCTCAATACCCGCGACTGCCCCTGGCACTCGGGACCGGAGTGTGCGGCTGCATGTCTTTCTACGCAGCTGGACACTCAGATTCCGAGTGCCAGCATGAGTTTCTTGCATCACACTCGCAAGTGTGACCCCGTCCTTATAGAAGAGCTCAGTACCATCATTAATTTCTAGGGTTTTTTTCTATCTTCTATGTAAAAAAGATGAGTCCTATTGAAGGGGGCTCAGTGCCTTCTTTAATTTCTATTTTTTTTCTATCTATTCTCTATGGGAAAAAAAATGAGGGGTCCTATGGAAGAGCTCAGTGTTATCATTAAATTCTAGTTTTTTTAATCTAGTCAACCACCCTACTTAAAATCACAAATGTTGTAGTCTTGTTGAAGGATGCCAGGGGAACACCACAGCTCTCTACACAGCCTTTTGGTCATTATGGGTACTGCAACTCATCTTCCATCCAATGCAATAGAAGCTGAGCTGCAGTTTCCAAGAATGGTCATTAGTACATTGTGGTGTGTAGTCCTCGAGCCCATACCGATCCGAAGGATTGGTCATCGATATCATAGTCCTGGACAACCCATAGAACTTTTTTTTTCATACTCCTACATCTTATTCTACATGGTTGTATATTTTTCTATGACCATTCAATAATGCAGAATATCGGATAATCTGTCTCCGGAGGGACTTTACTGGAGATATTTTTCCTATTGAGATGTGTTTTATGGATTTGCTTTTTCCCTCTCTCCTTCTATTTTGCTTATGGTAAAGTCATCTTTTCAGATGATGAATTACCTTGTTTTTATCTTTTTATCGCCTAGTATTAGTCACAGATTTGCAACATGTCCCTTTTTTGTAGGCGCATCTGTCGCTATGGACAATATGGGCGGGCTGAACCCTACGACATAAGGCAGAAGACAGGCTGGCGTCCACCCACGTCGACGGTGCGGATCCTCATTTCTGTCATAATTGGCACCAAATTTAGCTCCTGCCAAACAGCTTTCTGTATCATATAAAAAGAGGGTTAAAATATTTCTGGCTGCCTCAAAGTGAATGGATCTGAGATTACCCGGAACCCTTAGCTACCGAGACCTAGACCAGATGAGGCAGCTGCCGAAGTTCATTAGCCCTGTTGCACTTGACGTAAATTTATCGCAGAAGGGGGAATGGTTTTCCTCTGCAGCATGGAGCTAGTTAATATAGCTGTCATTTTGCAATAGATTGGTGCCCAGAGGACTAACAGTTGCCCAGCGCCACATCTCGAGGAGGGAAAACACACACTGACATGACGCTCATTCATCAGGTCTGTTAGAGGTAGTAATCCCCATTAGATGTCACACTCAGAAAGCTGGTACACGCTGGGTCTTGTGCCACCATACCAGGCGCTAGTGGACTTTGTGTGGCACAGTGCCATCCAAGCAGATGGGCGTTAATGTAAGCAGTCAAGAGGCATTATGTGTGCGAATGAGATGCATAAAATGCAGGCAGGATTCCCAGGCATAAATGTTCCGGCAGCTGTTGGTCTTGTCATTTCTACCTTCTGCAAGGTTCTTAGCACATGGCTGCCTCAACGCCACCGAGGAACAGACATCCAGAGCAATTCTATAGGAAAATAACAATGTGACATCGAAAAAAAAAATATGTATATCTCCTCGCTTTGGGGAGTAACCTTAGCAAATGCATTTTGCATGTGGATCTGCAATTATTATATATAATGCATCTACAAACGTAGATGAAAAATTAAAAAAAAGCTCTGATGCAAATTCTAATAATATTACGAGACAGGGCATTGACAGGAAAAGCAAAAGCAAGGCGTAGTTTCTATTTTACAGCCGAGCTAGTAGATGTGAGATTGAAGCTGTAACTCACAGAAGAGGGCACCATAAATAAAGAACTGAGACCAGAAGTGCCTGGAACATCAACGTTGGTGTGCTCTGCTTGTTAGTAGAACATGCACTGGAGGAAAAGGTGTCGGTGGATGAGAAGAAGCCAAAGAAGTGAAAGTGTAACTTTTAGAAAAAGGCACCATAATTAAAAACCTGATTCCCATTGGAAGAGATTTGGGGGAAGACCAGAAGTGCCCAGAGCTGTGTGGTTGGCACGCTCCACTTGTGTGTAGTCGACGCAATAAAGGAAAAGGTGTTGATGGAGAAGAGGAAGCCAATAAGTGAAAGTATAGCTTACAGGAAAAGGCACCGTAACCGGAAAGCTGTTTTCCAGTAAAAATAATTGGGGAAGACTGGAAGAATCCAGATCGGTATGGTTGATGCACACCACTTGTGTGTTGCTGGTTCATCAAAGAGAAGGTGTCAGTAGAGAAAAAGAAGCCAATGCAGCTCAAGAAACGCATGAAAGTACAACTTTCAGAAGAGGGCACCATAACTGGAAGCGGTTTCCCAGTGGGAGTACTGGAAGAACCTAGATATGGTTGTCGCACACCACTTCTGTGCAGTTGCTTCAGTGGAGGAAAACAGGATGTGGAGGATAGGAAGTCTATGAAGGTGTAACTTACAGAAGACACACCATAACTAGAGAACAGTTTCCCAAAGAATAAAATTTGGGGAAGACTGGAAGAGTCCCAATTGAATTGGTTGGTGGTTTAAGCGAAAGCTGCACAGAAAGCCAATGAAGGTGTAACCTTTCTAAAGAAGGCACCATAACTGGAAAGCCGTTTTCCACGGAATGAAATTTGGGGAAATCTGATTCCAGATCAATGTGGTTGGCGTACCCAGCTTGTGTGTTGTCAGTGCAGTTGAGAAAAAGATCAGCAGAAGAAAAGAAGCCAAGGCAGCTCAGGAAACTCCTGAAAGTGCAACTAAGAAGAGAGGTTAGCATAACTGGAAAGCTGTTTCCTGGGGGAAAGAGATTTGGGGAAGAGTAGAAGAACCCACAGAAGTATGATGGGTACACCACTAGACTGCAGTCAATGCAGTGAAGGAAAAGAAGTCAGTAGAGGAGAGGAAGCCTAAGCAGGTGCAACTTACAGAAGACCTACCATAACAGGAAAGCAGTTTCCTAGGGCAAAAAATTGTTGGAAGACCGAAACAGTCCCATTCAGTGTGGTTGGTGCGCACTGGTTATGGGGTGCAGCCAAGGCAGCTCCAGAAACTAATGAAAGTGTAACTTACAGGACAGGGCACCATAACTGGAAAGCTGTTTCCGAGAGGAAGAAATTTGGGGAAGACTGGAAGAACCCAGAGAAGTATGGTAGGCGCGCACCACTTGTGTGCACTGGAAGAAAAGATGTCGGTGGAGGAGAGGAAGCCAAGACAGCTTAGAAAGCCTATGAAGCTGTAACTTCCAGGAGACGTCACCATACCTGGAGAGATGTTTCCCAGGGAAAGCGATTTGGGACAGACTGTGGTTGGTGCACTTTATTTATTTATTTTACTCACTTATATTGCGCCATTAAGGGTGTGGGCACACGTTGCGGTTTTTGCTGCGGTTCCGCAACGGATTTGGTCCTGCGGATCCGCAGCAGTTTCCATGAGGTTTACAGTACCATGTAAACCTATGGAAAACCAAAACCGCTGAGCACACGCTGCAGAAAATTCTGCGCAGATTTGCTGTGGTTTATTTTCCGCAGCATGTCACTTCTTTTTTGCGGAACCGCTGCTGCAGTTTTCGTTCCGGGACACAAATCTCTCTCTCACAGCCCAAACTGCTCAAGAATCTGCATCAATTCCGCTGGACAAATGATAGGAAACCGCAGGAAAACTGCATGCGTTTTACCCTGCGGTTTCTGCCAAGCGTTGCGGATTTTTATGCAGAAAAAATCCGCAACGTGTGCACACACCCTAATTCCACAGTGCTTTACAGACATTACTCACTTGTTTGTAGACAGTGGAGTGGAAAAAATGTCTGTGGAGTAGAGGAAGCAAAAGCTGCTGAGGAAACCCATGAAGTTGTAATCTTACAAAACAGGGCACCATAACTGTAAAGTCGTTTTCCTGGTGAAGACATTTGGGGAAGTCTGGAAGAGCCCAGATCAGTGTGGTTGGTGTACTCCACTTGTGGGTAGTTGGTGAATTCGAAGAAAATGTGTCGGTGGTAGGGAGGAATCCAAGGCAGCTTAGGAAGTCTATGAAGGTGTAACTTTCAAAAGAGGGCATCATACCTGGAGAGATGTTTCACAGAGGAAGAGATTTGGAACAGCCTGTGGTTTGTGTGCTTCACTTCCCTGTAGCCAAAGCGGAGGGGAAGAGGAAGCCAAAGCAGCTCAGAAGCTCATGAAGGTGTAACTTTCAAAAGATGCACCTTAACTGGAAATCCATTTTCCAGGGGACGGGAATTAGGGAAGACTGGGACAGCCCAGATCAAGGTGGTTGGTGTGATCCACTTGTTTGTAGTTAGGCAAGTGTTTGTGGAAGAAAGCAAAGGCAGGTTTGAAGGGACAGCTTTTTGGTCCCTACTCCACATGCATTCTTCTCAAACTAAGGTGCAGGATTTATGGAAATTGTGACTAACAGTGGACAATACTGGTTGAGTTGGGGGATGTCCCTGGGTGGGAGTGGGGGCAGCTCACAAGTAGGGACTTGATGCAGTACTGCAATATGGTCGAACTTTAATATTTTCCATTCAGAGATAAGCTAAGGATCTACAGATGAGCCACATTGACTTAAAAGCACGGACTGGTCGCTGCTCACCCTATCCAAGTGTGACAGTTTCAAATATTTCTATGAGGCTGTCACACTCGGGTTGGGAAACCGGCGGCCAGTCCGCACATTGTGGTCCTAGATAGTACAAAAATCCAAGGACGTCTAAATGAGCCCTAGGATCTGCAGGTAAGCGAAAAGATTATTCATATCTATTATTCTTGCCTATATAAGCACCGACATGCCCTTGAAAGGGAACCTATGAACTGCCTACACTCTTAACTGCCACCATGTGTAAAGAAAGTGGTAGAACCACTGTGCTGTGTGCTTTGTTCCAAGTAGAGCCTAGAGGGGCTTAACTAGATGAACACCTGACTTTTCACTAGAGCCCCTGACGGTGGGGTTAGACTTGGCTCCAGATGGACACCAGATGCTATACCAGCACGGCATCTGAACCCCAAGGGGCAGGAAGCTGGAACGGCCCAGAAGGAAAGTTCAGCTGGTACAGGTGCTTTTTACAAAAATTAGAATATAATCAAAAAGTTAATTTATTTCAGTTCTTCATTACAAAAAAGTGAAACTCATATATTATATAGAGTCATTACAGAGTGATCTATTTCAAGTGTTTATTTCTGTTAATGTTGATGATTATGGCTTACAGCCAGTGAAAACCCAAACGTCATTATCTCAGTAAATTAGAATACCTTATAACACCAGCTGGAAAAATGATTTTAAAATCCAAAATGTTGGCTTACTGAAATGTATAATCAGTAAATGCACTCAATACTTGGTCGGGGCTCGTTTTGCATCAATTACTGCATCAATTTGGCATGGCAAGGAGGCAGTCTGTGGCACTGCTGAGGTGTTATGGAAGCCCAGGTTGCTTTGATAGCAGCCTTCAGCTCATCTGCATTGTTGGGTATGGTGTCTCTCATCTTCCTCTTCACAATACCCCATAGATTCTCTATGGGGTTAAGGTCAGGTGAGTTTGCTGGCCAATCAAGCCCAGTGATACTGTTGTTTGTAAAACAGGTATTGGTATTTTTGGCAGTGTGGACAGGTGCCAAGTCCTGCTGGAGAATGAAATTTCCATCTCCAAAAAGCTTGTCGGCAGGGGGAAGCATGAAGTGCTCCAATATTTCCTGGTAGACGGCTGCGCTGACTTTGGTATTGATAAAACACAGTGGACCTACACCAGCAGATGACATGTTTCCCCAAACCATCAGTGATTGTGGAAACTTCGCACTAAACCTCAAGCAGCTTTGATTGTGGCCTCCCACTCTTCCTCCAGACTCTCGGACCTTGATTTCCACATGAAACGCAAAATTTACTTTCATATGAAAGCAACACCTTGGACCACTGAGCCACAGTCCAGTTCTTTTTCTCATTGGCCCAGGTAAGACACTTCTGGCGTTGTCTATTGGTCATGAGTTGCTTGACACAAGGAATGCGACACTTGTAGCCCATGTACTGTATACATCTGTGTGTGGTGGCTCTTGAAGCAATGACTCCAGCAGCTGTCCACTCCTTGTGAATCTCCCCCAAATTTTTGAATGGCCTTTTCTTAACAATCCTTTCTAGGCTGCAGTTATCCCGGTTACTTGTGCTCCTTTTTCTACCACACTTTTTCCTTCTACTCAACATTCCATTAATATGCTTGGATACAGCTCTCTGTGAACAATCAGCTTCTTTAGCAATGACCTTTTGTGGCTTACCCTCCTTGTGGAGTGTGTCTGTGACTGCCTTATTAGAAATCTGTCAAGTCAGCAGTCTTCCCCATGTCTTCTAATTTACTGAGATACTTTTTGGGTTTTCATTGGCTGTAAGCCATAATCATGAACATTAACAGAAATAAACACTTGAAATTGGTCACTATGTTTATCATGACACTATGTAATATATGAGTTTCATTTTTTGTATTGAAGAACTGAAATAAATGAACTTTTTGATGATATTCTAATTTTGTGAGAAGACCCTCTACATGCAGGAACACAGGAACAGCAGGTGCAGACTGGAACAGATAGTTTATACGTAGGCGCTGGCAGGTGCAGGCTGATGCGACTTGTATACATGCAGGTGCAGCTGGTATAATAATAATAATAATAATAATAATAATCTTTATTTATATAGCGCCAACATCTTCCGCAGCGCTTTACAGTTTAACAGTTTCAAAACACAAGTCATAAGTAACAACGCTAACAATACAATAATTAAAGCAAAATAAGACGAAATAAGACGACCCTGCTCGTGAGAGCGTACAATCTACAATGAGGTGAGGGAGATACAGAGTACAGGTGTGTATTTACAATGGTGTATTTACAATGAAGGTCCAGCCATCTTGCAGGAGTGAAGGATGGATGGAGATAGTGAATGGGCTACGCACGCACACTTACACAGAGAATGACTTTGATTAGTGAATGTGATAGGCCGCTCTGAACAGGTGTGTTTTGAGGGAGCGCCTAAAACTATGCAAATTGTGGATAGTCCTGATTTCTTGGGGTAGAGCATTCCAGAGGATAGGAGCAGCACGGGAGAAGTCTTGGAGTTGGGAGTGGGAGGTACGGATTAGTGCAGAGGTTAGTCGAAAGTCGTTTGCAGAGCGCAGCGATCGGCTAGGCCGATAGACAGAAATGAGAGAAGAGATGTAAGGGGGTGCCGCACTGTGGAGAGCTTTGTGGGTGAGAACAAGTACTTTGAATAGGATCCTATAATGAATGGGCAGCCAATGTAAGGACTGGCGAAGAGCGGACGCGTCCGAGTACCGATTACCCAGATGGACGATCCTGGCTGCTGCATTGAGTATGGACTGGAGAGGGGATAGTCGAGTGACGGGGAGGCCAATTAATAGAGCGTTGCAGTAATCCAGGCGAGAGTGGATCAATGCAACAGTGAGGGTTTTTGTTGTTTCCATAGTGAGAAAAGGGCGGATTCTAGAGATGTTCTTTAGGTGTAAGCGGCAGGAGCGGGCAAGGGATTGTATATGGGATGTAAAGGAGAGATTGGTGTCAAACATAACACCCAGACAGCGCACCTGCTGCCGGGGTGTTATTGTGGTACCACCCACGGAGAAGGAAATGTCAGATTTAGGGAGGTTAGTAGACGGCGGGAGCAGAAGAAGTTCAGTTTTGGAGAGGTTGAGTTTCAGATAGAGAGCGGACATGATATTGGAGACTGCGGACAGACAGTCACTGGCGTTCTGTAGTACAGCGGGGGTAAGGTCGGGGGAAGACGTGTATAGTTGTGTGTCATCAGCATAAAGATGGTACTGAAAGCCAAATCTGCTGATGGTCTGTCCAATTGGGGCCGTGTAGAGAGAGAAAAGAAGGGGGCCAAGGACTGAGCCCTGAGGTACCCCGACAGCAAGAGGAAGAGGAGATGACGTGGAGCCAGAGAACAAAACACTGAAGGAGCGGTCAGAGAGATAGGAAGAGAACCAGGAGAGTGCAGTGTCCTTAATGCCTAGTGACTGGAGCCTAGAGAGTAGGAGATGGTGGTCAACAGTATCGAAAGCTGCAGATAGGTCAAGAAGAATGAGCAGAGAGTGGTCACCGTTACGTTTTGCTGTCAGAAGGTCATTGGTCACTTTGATGAGTGCAGTTTCAGTCGAATGTAGGGGGCGGAAGCCGGACTGTGAAGGGTCTAGAAGGGAGTGAATGGAGAGGTAACGGGTAAGGCGGGAGTAAACTAGGCGTTCCAAAAGTTTAGCGATGAAGGGGAGATTGGAGACTGGTCTGTAGTTGTTTGTGCAGGATGGGTCGAGAGCAGGTTTCTTTAGTAGTGGAGTAACGATGGCGTGTTTGAAGGAGGATGGGAAAATGCCCGGTATATTGGTATACAATACAGGCAGGCACTGGTGTGTGCGGGTTGGTATGGCTGGTCTATAGGCAGGCACTGCCGGATGTAGACTGGTATGGCTGGTTTACAGGCAGGCACTTGTGGGTGCAGGCTGGTATACAGGCAGGCACTGGCAGGTGCAGGCAGGCATGACTGGAATACAGTAACACACAGCAGGTATGGGAAAACTGATACAGGCAGGGACTGGCTGATAATGGCAGGCTCTGGAGGATACAGAGAACCTGAGAACTAGTAAGCGTGCAATAAGGCAGAGGGAGCACGTTGCTCAAGCATCTCCCAACAGATGGAGGTGCCTTAAAATACAGCTCTGGCAGAAATTAAGAGACCACCACATCAAAACCCTGCCATGGGCAGCCCATTCTCCAGACCTGAACCCCTTTGAAATCCTATGGAATTTAATCAAGAGGATTATGGATAGTCACAAGCCATCAAACAAAGAAGAACTGCTTAAATTTTTGCACCAGAAGCAGTGTGAAAGACTGGTGGCAAGCATGCCAAGACACATGAAAGCTGTTTTTAAAAATCATGGTTATTCCACAAAATATTGATTTCAGAACTCTTCCTGTGTTAAAACATTAGTATTGTTGTTTCTAAATGATTATGAACTTGTTTTCTTTGCATTATTTGAGGTCTGAAAGCACTGTTTTTGCCAGAGCTGTATATGTTTCTCCCAGCTAGAGGGCAGAAGCGCGTGCCCTAAGCACAGTGCCCAAGGATCTGCAAGCCGTGCGCAGACCCCAGGCAGCAGGAGGAGGAGGAAGTGAAGGATGAGGCCCTGGTGGTGAGTAAGTTGGCATCCCTGCCAGAGGAGGAGAGATGCTTGCAGGGACACCATGTCTCTACACCACCCTATTTCTGCATTCTAACAACTACCTTCTTGTGTCTGTGCAATATCTACTGTATATACTTCCATTCTGTGCTTGAGTTGTACAAGGGTCTCAGGAATAGTCCAGTGTTGTGAGTTCATTTTTCCCTTCACCATTGAGGTCTGATGAACTCCCTCCTTGGTGAAGGAAGGTAGTGAGACTGATTACCAAACACCTGGGCAGCTAGATGATAACTGGGTGGCTGGAATTGAGGACTGGATATAAGGCTGCCGACGCCCTTCTTCCTGGCTGGTGATTTTCCTGCTGGATTCTTGGAGACCAGTCTGATTCCTGCGTCTCAAACCTAAGTTTTTCTGCTCTTCTTTGTACTCTTCAGTTTTGCTTTTGTTTGCCTTGTTTTTTGGGAGTTCTGCCATCCCCGGCCGGGGGTGAGCTGAATTCCATTTTTGTCTCTGTTCTGTTGATCTTTTGCTCTGTCTTCAGAATATACCTGAGTGCTGATAAAGTCTTTTGAAGCCTAGCGACTTCAGGGCCTGTTTTTCCTATCAGTCGGTTGGCTCATTTTGATAGGGTTTTTGCGGATGGAAGACAGCAGCTTTCCTATCCTGTCCTATGTAGTTAGCTTGGGCCCCATCATTTGCTCAACCTATCTTTCTATCTGTGTTAGTGTTTTCATCTTGCTTCACCGTCATTATATGTTGGGGGCTGCCTATTGCTTTGGGGTCTGCTCTGGGGCAGTTTAGTTTTTCCCCTTTCTGTCTTTAGGCTATGTAGCTCTCCGGCTGTGATCGAGGGGTCTAGGGCACCGTAGGAACCCCCCACGGCTACTGCTAGTTGTTGTGGATAGGTTCAGGGGTCTGCAATCCGATAGCTGCCAACCTCTCTGGTTTTTCTGGACTTAGTTGGTATTTTGTTTTTTCCTCCTTCGGTGACTCATCATAACAGTCCAGTGGGGCGTTGACTCCCCTGGACTAGTCCAGTTACCCATTTTGGAAGCATGCATGTCTGTGTGTGATTAACATTATTTGCAAAGCGATGTCTCAGTGTGGTGTTCTGCCTCATTGGTAATGAGCAATGAAACTGTGTGCATGCTCCGCTGCTTCACTTGCGCATTGTGCATGCACAGTGTTCTTGCTGCACAGAATGGGCAGAACACACAGGAAAGCAGAATGTCTCATACATGCCGATAGTGATGGTGTTCTTGCAAATCACATCAATCATACCAGAGGGGTGTGTTATGATTTGCAAAAATGACATCCCAGTTGGCTCCTTGCAAATCTTGAGCATGCATGGGACATTCAGCGAAAACATTCTGCGCCTCTTCTACCTCCTTTATAAAGGGGAAATAAAACCTGGTTTACACTACTCTGCTTCATCGCTGAGCATGCCTAGGCAGGCGGAGTGTTGCATGCATGCACTAAATTTGCAAAGGGCGAGTTGAGACGCTGCTCTTGCAAATCATGTCAATCATCCCCATGGTGGAGTGCTTCCGTGAGACAGGACTAGTCTGGGTAATTCAATGCTCGGCTGGGCTATATCTGAGACATTTGCCGAACGCAAGCGCAGACTAAAACCTGATTTTAAAAGTATCTAGACATTGCAAAGACACAAGAAGGGGGTTGTCAGAATGCAGAAATACAGTAGGTTGGATTAGAGACATGTTGGCGGCTTATTGAGGCGATGGCAATTGACAGATTCCCTTCAAAACAAATGGAATCAATTCCTTCTAGTGTCACATGTGGAAAGAGTAAAGAAGAAATATAGGCACACATCCGTGATCCTAACTGCCTGTATAAAAGGTAATTTAGTGAAAAACAATAGGATTTTTGCAGTTTATAATAAGTGAATTATTTACTGGTGACCCTGGCTCAATACTTCCCGGGATAAATTATTAAATATTCCATCCGTCAGAAATATCCCATAAATAAGTAATTTGGTGCCATCTTTAAGGAGTGCAGTAAATTACTTGTTCATGTTCCCATTTAAATGCTCTCTTGGGTAAATTACCTCTCACCTCCGATGAGTTATGAATGAAGACTGGGTGATCACGTCACGGCGGGAATTTACAGCATGTGTTGGCAGTGTTGACACGTCCTCTAAACCTCTGCTGCCACATAGCACGTAAGATGTACCCCGGCTAGAGCTGAGACGCTGGCAACACTCTGCATTGTCAGGTCTGGCCTCAGGCTACGAAGGAAGAGACGAGGATATGTAGTGTAGTATCGTAAGTCATTAATGCATTACACAGAAGGTGCACAAAGTCCTGGAAAGTTACAGTTGTGGCCAAAAGTATTGACACCCCTGCAATTTTGTCAGATAATACTCAGTTTCTTCCTGAAAATGATTGCAAACACAAATTCTTTGGTATTATTATCTTCATTTAATTTGTCTTAAATGAAAAAACACAAAAGAGAATGAAGCAAAAAGCAAAACATTGATCATTTCACACAAAACTCCAAAAATGGGCCAGACAAAAGTATTGGCACCCTCAGCCTAATACTTGGTTGCACAACCTTTACCCAAAATAACTGCGACCAACCGCTTCCGGTAACCATCAATGAGTTTCTTACAATGTTCTGCTGGAATTTTAGACCATTCTTCTTTGGCAAACTGCTCCAGGTCCCTGATATTTGAAGGGAGCCTTCTCCAAACTGCCATTTTTAGATCTCTCCACAGGTGTTCTATGGGATTCAGGTCTGAACTCATTGCTGGTCACCTTAGAAATCTCCAGTGCTTTCTCTCAAACCATTTTCTAGTGCTTTTTGAAGTGTGTTTTGGGTCATTGTCCTGCTGGAAGACCCATGACCTCTGAGGGAGACCCAGCTTTCTCACACTGGGCCCTACATTATGCTGCAAAATTTGTTGGTAGTCTTCTGACTTCATAATGCCATGCACACGGTCAAGCAGTCCAGTGCCAGAGGCAGCAAAGCAACCCCAAAATATCAGGGAACCTCCGCCATGTTTGACTGTAGGGACCGTGTTCTTTTCTTTGAATGCCTCTTTTTTTCTCCTGTAAACTCTATGTTGATGCCTTTGCCCAAAAAGCTCTACTTTTGTCTCATCTGACCAGAGAACATTCTTCCAAAATGTTTTAGGCTTTTTCAGGTAAGTTTTGGCAAACTCCAGCCTGGCTTTTCTATGTCTCGGGGTAAGAAGTGGGGTCTTCCTGGGTCTCCTACCATACAGTCCCTTTTCATTCAGACGCCGACGGATAGTACGGGTTGACACTGTTGTACCCTCGGACTGCAGGGCAGCTTGAACTTGTTTGGATGTTAGTCGAGGTTCTTTATCCAACATCCGCACAATCTTGCGTTGAAATCTCTTGTCAATTTTTCTTTTTCGTCCACATCTAGGGAGGTTAGCCACAGTGCCATGGGCTTTAAACTTCTTCATGACACTGCGCACGGTAGATACAGGAACATTCAGGTCTTTGGAGATGGACTTGTAGCCTTGAGATTGCTCATGCTTCCTCACAATTTGGTTTCTCAAGTCCTCAGACAGTTCATTGGTCTTCTTTTCTCCATGCTCAATGTGGTACACACAAGGACACAGGACAGAGGTTGAGTCAACTTTAATCCATGTCAACTGGCTGCAAGTGTGATTTAGTTATTGCCAACACCTGTTAGGTGCCACAGGTAAGTTACAGGTGCTGTTAATTACACAAATTAGAGAAGCATCACATGATTTTTCGAACAGTGCCAATACTTTTGTCCACCCTCTTTTTTATGTTTGGTGTGGAATTATATCCAATTTGGCTTTAGGACAATTCTTTTTGTGTTTTTTCATTTAAGACAAATTAAATGAAGATAATACCAAAGAATTTGTGTTTGCAATCATTTTCAAGAAGAAACTGAATATTATCTGACAGAATTGCAGGGGTGTCAATACTTTTGGCCACAACTGTATATACAGAATTATATAGAGGAGATGCCCAGGTTATACCAGCTGTACATATATAATTACATTTAAGTTTGTTGCCCTATGGACAAACTGTCCCACCTCAGCTGTAGATCGCTGCAGAATGATCATGGGCCTCTTGGCTGCATCTCTGATCAGTCTTCTCCTTGTTTGAGATGAAAGTTTAGAGGGATGGCTGGGTCTTGGTAGATTTGCAGTGGTATGATACTCCTTCCATTTCAATATGATCGCTTGCACAGTGCTCCTTGGGATGTTTAAAGTTTTGGAAATCATTTTGTATCCAAATCCGGCTTTAAACTTCTTGACAACAGTATCACGGACCTGCCTGTTGTGTTACTTGGTCTTCATGATGCTCTATGTGCTTCAGACAGAACCCTGAGACTATCACAGAGCAGGTGCATTTATACGGAAACTTGATTACACTCAGGTGGATTATATTTATCATCATTAGTCATTTAGGACAACATTGGATCATTCAGAGATCCACAATGAACTTCTGGAGTGAGTTTGCGGCACTGAAAGTAAAGGAGCCGCATAATATTGCACGGCCCAAAGTTCAGTTTTTGACTTTCCACAAAAATTTAAAAAAAAACAATAAATTTCGTTCAACTTCACAATTGTGTCTCATTTGTTGTTGATTCTTCACCAAAAATTTACATTTGGTATCTTTATATTTGAAGCATGATATGTGGGAAAAGGTTGAAAAGTTCCAGGGGGCCGAATACTTCGCAAGGCACGGTATATAATTATATACTAAAGATGCCCAGGTTATACCAGCTGTGCATATATACTGGCGATACCCAGGTTATACCAGCTGTACATATATAATTATATACATGAGATGCCCAGGTTATACCAGTTGTACATATATAATTATATACAGGAGATACCCAGGTTATACCAGCTGTACATATATAATTATATACATGAGATGCCCAGGTTATACCAGCTGTACATATATAATTATATACAAGAGATATCCAGGTTATACCAGCTGTACATATATAATTATATACAGGAGATGCCCAGGTTATACCAGCTGTACATATATAATTATATACAGAAGATCCCCAGGTTATACCAACTGTACATATATAATTATATATAGAAGATCCCCAGGTTACACCAGCTGCACATACACAGTATAATCATGATGTTAGAGGGGGTAATACATAGTATTAAGAAATGGGGTATGTGAACTTTTGATCAGGGTTATTTGGATGTTTTGGGTTGTCATTATGATTTAAAAAGAGAAAACACATTAGTTTGACAATAAATGGCTTCACTCAACCACTAACCTTGAGTGGAGAAAAAGTTTTGGTGTTATCATTCATATTCTCTGAAAAAATGCCAAGAAAGCAAAAATCATGCCGGGGTATGTAAACTTTTGTGCACAACTGTATATAGTATATAGTTATATACAGAAGATGTCCAGGTTATACCAGCATTTTTTATCACTAAATACAAATGACGTGGTGTATAATCAGTCCAGTTCCCTAATACTACTGAACGTTCATTTAATTTTAAATATCAAATTAAAATATATCCAGATTTAGTCAAATTGCGCAAAAAATGTAATCAATATCTTTTTAAGGTTCATGTGAAAAATCACGTGTAAAATAAATGAAAAGTCATTAGGAAGTTTACATTTAATATACGCACTTCGGAGATGGCTGACATGTCTAAAGAGAGACTTTAATATCATAGTCTTCTCTATAGGCTATAAGAGGTGATGCGTCTGTAATTACTACTATTAGTCACACTAATACCATCCAGAAGAGACAGCACCGGTAACGTCAGCCAGTGAAATTGGAAAATACATCTATAACAATGGGAGGTAAAGAATCGAAAGTCGCCTACAGAATGTGACATCACTAAAGCAGATAGTTAATCATTTACAGTCTTCCTTCACCTAGCAAAATCTTGCTGACAGGTTCGCTTTAAGTAAACTCCAGACAGTGTCAGGTTGGCACTGTTAAACTGTTTAAAATGATACCACATAGGGCTTGCAAAGGACATGGGTCACACAGGTAAGTGTTATCCAGAACTTTGCATCACACTTACCTGTGTGACCTATGTCCTATGCAAGCCCTATTTTTGTGCATTTTTCCACTAGGCAGCCGGCCCCTCCATTATATGGGTGAGTAGCTGGTTGTTCTCATCAGTGTAATGCACCTGTGCTGCTCCAGCCTTTATCAATGAGGGTCTGCTGCATCCTGCTAGTGCATTTGTCAAGGTTTTGGGGAGGCTATTTTTCATGTTCTGATTTTTTGAATTTTTGCCATGTTAGCTGTTTTGATATTAGTGTTAGGGACTCGCAAGTAATGAGGACTGTAACATCGGCGGCCGTGCCCTGGGCCGCGTCTTCTGCAGCGGCACCCACCGCTGCCTCCTCTTACCGGCTCCTCCGCCGCAGCACGTTCTCGCGTTCAGCCTCCAGCGCTGCGGCGTCCCTGCGCCCCTACCTTAGGCCGCGGGCGCGCGCCAGCGCTTCCTCTTCTGCTGGCGGTGGGCGGCACTGAGGGCGGCGCGTGTCCTCTCACTTCCGGACCCTAAGGTATTTCAGGCGTCTTCTCGGTAGAGAGGGCGCCTGAGGATTGTGTGCTAAACCCACGCCTTTCCTGGCCGCCCTTATGTCTATAGTTGTTCTTGGTATTCCTCCCTGCTTCCTCCTGTCAGCCCCGTGTTGCCCTGCTCTCCTGGTTCCCTCTCCTCCAGCATACCGCCACCCTTTCCTTCTCCTGAGTTTCCCCACGTCTGCATTCCTCCTGTTCCCTTGGCTATTCCTGCTCTCCCTACTAGCATCCGCTGCCTGGGTGCCCCGTTTCCTATAACCCTGCTGGAGTACTTCTATCTCTGACCTGTGACCTAGCCGTCTTCTGGTTCCTTGTCCTTGAGCCATCCCTCCTGGTACCGGCTGTCGCGGTCCTGTCCTCTGCGGTTTTGCCCCTAACGATCCCTGCATAGGGGTCGGTCATCACCTGGCGCGCTCATCCCAAGGGCTCCAGATCCGTGACCCAGAGGGTCCACTCTCGGACGTAGGTCGTCCTCGGAACGTCACAGTATCCTCAGGCCCTGGACCCCGCCGATGCCGCGGCCGCCACGCAGAAGGAACTGCTGTTCCTGCGTGAAAACCAGACCCGGATAATGTCCTTCATGAAGTCCATGGACACCCGGTTATCCGCGCTGCAGACCTCCGACCCAGGGCACGCTCCCCTCCTAGTTAGTCTTCAGCAGGAGCTCGCGCAGCAGTGCGACGCCCAGTCTCACATTCTGGGTTACATGGCGTCCGTTGACGATCGACTGCTTGCCTTGCAGTCAGCTACGGCCGCCTCTACCCCACCCCGGGACGCAGTCTCGTCTCCGCCACCTCGCCTGGGAAAGCCTCCCCGGTATGGCGGAGATCCTAAGCTATGCCGGGGTTTCCTAAACCAGTGCAGACCGCACTTTGAGCTTTCGCCCCAACAATATCCCACAGATCGGGCCAAAGTGGCATTCATAGTATCCCATCTTGAGGGGGAAGCCCTGGCCTGGGTGAATCCTTTATGGGAAAGGGATGATCCTGTCGTGTCTAGTATCCAGACCTTTCTGGAGACCTTCCGTAGAGTGTTCGATGAACCCGGACGCTTAGCGTCTACTACAGAGGCCCTCTTTAACCTCCGCCAGGGTTCCCTTACTGTGGGACAGTACGCCATCTGCTTTCGGACATTGTCGTCGGAACTTGGATGGAATAACGAGGCACTTGTAGGGGCCTTCTGGAGAGGCCTCTCGGGTAAAACTAAGGACGAGCTTGCCGGACGAGATACCCCGACCTCTCTGGAGGATCTCATATCCCTGGCCACTCGCATAAACCTCCGGTTTTTGGAGCGCGCTCGGGAGTCGGTTAGGGAGCGTAGACCCTTCAGGCTGTATCAAGCGCCCATTCCGCGCTCCTCGGCTTCCGCTACTAGCGTCGCTCCCGAGCCCATGCAGGTAGATCGGATCAGGTTGACCGAACAGCGACGCAGAGAGAGGATGACGAACGGGCTCTGCCTGTACTGCGGTGGAGCCAATCACTTTGTGTGCACCTGTCCTGAGAGACCGGGAAACGCCTCAACCTAGGTCAGGTAAGAGAGGTCTCCCTAGGTGATCATAATTCCTCTCTGCCCCTTACCCTTTCAGCTTTAATTATTGCAGGTCGGGAGTGCAGATCTGTGGAGGCGTATGTGGACTCGGGTGCGGCTGGGAATTTCATCCGGCAAGAAGAGGTGGATAAACTCCGAATTACGGTGGTCATCTTAAAAGACCCGCGCGCTATCACCTCCGTTGATGGAAAGCCTCTTCCCGAGCTCGTCACCATGGTTACGGCCGAAGTTGACCTACAAATTGGAGCACTTCATCGTGAAAAAATAGCCTTCTACGTCCTGCCTAAATTATCCCACGCGGTCCTCCTAGGATTACCCTGGCTTAGGCTGCACGAGCCAGTTGTCGACTGGCGCTCTGGGGAGATCCTACGCTGGGGCCATTCCTGCCACGCACATTGTCTGCAGTCCATCCTCCATCCCCGTTCCCTGCCTATGCCGGCCAATCTTCCGGGCCTTCCCGCACCGTACTACGCGTACGCCGACGTCTTTAGCAAGAAAGAAGCGAATTCTCTGCCTCCACATCGGGCCTATGACTGTCATGTCGACTTAATTCCCGGAGCTACCCCTCCCAGAGGGAGAACGTACCCCTTGTCCCCAGCAGAGACCGCGGCCATGACTGAATACATACAGGAGAACTTGGCCAAGGGTTTCATTTGGAAATCCTCGTCCCCAGCAGGAGCCGGCTTTTTCTTCGTTCGGAAAAAAGACGGATCACCTCGACCATGTATCGACTACCGGGGCCTGAACAATATCACGGTTAAGAATCGATACCCGCTCCCGCTTATTCCGGAACTCTTCGATTGGCTGAGAGGGGCTCGGATCTTCACGAAGCTGGACCTACGGGGAGCCTACAATTTGATCCGGATCTGCGCAGGGGACGAGTGGAAGACGGCCTTCAACACCCGTGACGGTCATTATGAGTATTTAGTCATGCCGTTTGGTCTCTGCAATGCTCCAGCTGTATTCCAGGAATTTGTGAACGAGGTGTTTCGGGATCTTCTGTACTCGTGCGTAGTAGTGTACTTAGATGATATTCTCATCTTTTCGCCTGACCTATTCTCTCATCGGAGAAGCGTACGCATGGTCCTGCATCGCCTTCGGGAGAATCGCCTCTACGCCAAGATTGAGAAGTGTCTTTTTGAGCAGACCTTGCTACCCTTCTTGGGTTATATAATCACAGATTCCGGCCTGAAGATGGATCCCGAGAAACTCTCTGCAGTACTCAAGTGGCCCCATCCTGTCAGTATAAAAGCCATCCAGCGTTTTTTCGGATTCACGAACTACTACCGACAGTTTGTGCCGCATTTTTCCACGGTGACCAAGCCCATCACGGCCCTGACCCGTAAAGGAACTAAGCCTAATAGCTGGTCCCCCGAAGCTGAGGACGCCTTTTTGGCGCTGAAGCTCGCCTTTGCATCTGCACCAGTCCTACATCGGCCGGTTGTCAGTAGGCCTTTCGTTCTAGAAGTGGACACCTCTTCCACCGGAGCTGGGGCAGTCCTTTCCCAGCAGGTCCCCTCTGGACGACTGGTCCCCTGTGGGTTCTTTTCCAAGTCCTTTTCGCCTGCAGAGTGCAATTACTCCATCGGAGACAGAGAGCTGCTGGCCATTAAGATGGCTCTAGAGGAATGGCGGTACTTGCTCAAAGGGGCTGTGCATCCCTTTACTATCTTCACGGATCACAAGAATCTAGCCTATCTGCAGTCCGCTCAGAGACTCAATTCCAGACAGGCCAGGTGGGCCTTGTATTTTTCTCGGTTCGATTTCAAGCTTCACTTCCGGCCCGGTGATAAGAACATCAAAGTGGATGCACTCTCCAGGTCTTTACAGTCACCTGAGGAGGACGAGGCTCCATCACATATTATCGAACCCACCAAAGTGATCTTCGTGGCTCCTGTAAACTTTTCTACTCCCCCACCAGGCAAGACCTTCGTTCCTCAAGACAAACGTCCAGAGGTGTTGCGCTGGGGGCACTCCTCCAAGGTTGCTGGGCACGTTGGGACCAAGAAGACCCTCTCGCTTCTCTCCTGTTATTACTGGTGGGCCACCCTTCACCAAGACGTGGTGGATTTTGTCACTTCTTGCACAACCTGTGCTCAAAACAAAGTCCCAAGGACCCTGCCCTCCGGCCTTCTCCATCCGTTACCTGTTCCGGAGGTTCCGTGGCAGCAAATTGCGATGGATTTCATAACCGACTTGCCCCGCTCAGCTGGTTGCACCACCATCCTTGTCGTAGTGGATCGCTTCTCTAAGATGGCTCATTTTATCCCCTTGCCTGGACTGCCGTTAGCCCCGAAGTTGGCCGAGATCTTCATTCACCAGATCTTCAGGCTACATGGTCTCCCGCTGCGTATTGTGTCTGATTGAGGGGTCCAATTTACTTCTCGCTTTTGGAGGGCCCTCCGTCGGCTTATGGGTACATCTCTCGACTTCTCCTCCGCGTATCATCCACAGGCTAACGGACAAGTGGAGCGGATTAATCAGGGCCTGACAACCTACCTACGTCACTTTTCCAACGCCCATCAAGATAATTGGGTCTCGCTTCTACCCTGGGCAGAGTTCGCTCATAATAACCATCCCAACGAATCAACCACCAAATCGCCGTTCTTTGTTGTCTTTGGTCAGAATCCAGGTGTTCCGCTACCCTTTACTGCATCATAAGTTCCCGCGGCAGATGCTCTCGCCGTAGAATTTTCGGAAATTTGGAAGGAAACCAGACAGGTGCTTGAGAATGCCAGTGCCCGAATCAAGAAGCATGCGGACAAGAGACGGAGGGACCTTCCTCCATATCATCCCGGCGACAAGGTCTGGCTCTCGACCAAGCACATCCGCTTGAAAGTTCCGTCCTATAAGTTGAGTCCTCGTTTCATCGGTCCCTTCGAAGTACTGAGACGCATCAACGAGGTGGCTTATAAACTGAGATTGCCGGCTTCACTTCGGGTCCCTAACGCCTTCCATGTCTCGCTCCTGAAACCTGTAGTTCTGAATCGGTTCCAACCTGTCTCTGCTCTCCCTCCTTTACCTATTGAGTAGGGAAACATCTTTGAAATAAAGGATATTTTGGCCATGAAAAGAGTCAGGGGGAGGACTCTCTTTCTCATTGATTGGAAGGGATTTGGTCCCGAAGAGAGGTCCTGGGAGCCTCGAGAGAATATTAACGCCCCCCTAATACTGAAAAGATTTTTGGCCAACCTCAGAAAGGGGGGATGTAGGGAGGGGGGTACTGTAATATCGGCGGCCGTGCCCTGGGCCGCGTCTTCTGCAGCGGCACCCGCCGCCGCCTCCTCCTCTTACCGGCTCCTCCGCCGCAGCACGTTCTCGCGTTCAGCCTCCAGTGCTGCGGCGTCTCTGAGCCCCTTCAATAGGCCACGGGCTCGTGCCAGCGCTTCCTCTTCTGCTGGCGGTGGGCGGCACTGAGGGCAGAGCGTGTCCTCCCACTTCCGGACCCTAAGGTATTTCAGGCGTCTTCTCGGTAGAGAGGATGCCTGAGGATTGTGTGCTAAACCCACGCCTTTCCTGGCCGCCCTTATCTCTATAGTTGTTCCTGGTATTCCTCCCTGCTTCCTCCTGTCAGCCCCGTGTTGCCCTGCTCTCCTGGTTCCCTCTCCTCCAGCATACCGCCACCCTTTCTTTCTCCTGAGTTTCCCCACGTCTGCATTCCTCCTGTTCCCTTGGATATTCCTGCTCTCCCTACTAGCATCCGCTGCCTGGGTGCCCCCGTTTCCTATAACCCTGCTCAAGTACTTCTATCTCTGACCTGTGACCTAGCCGTCTTCTGGTTCCTTGTCCTTGAGCCATCCCTCCTGGTACCGGCTGTCGCGGTTCTGTCCTCTGCGGTTTTGCCCCTAACGATCCCTGTATAGGGGTCGGTGATCACCTGGCGCACTCAACCCAGGGGCTCCAGATCCGCGACCCAGAGGGTCCACTCTCGGACGTAGCTCGTCCTCGGAACGTCACAAGGACCCTTGGCATTGGGTTGAGAGCTTATCTTTCTTGGCCAAAATAGTAACCAATACCTCATGTATTTTTCATATGTATTATTTTTTCATCTTTTTATTGCACTTTTTATAATTTTTTTGCAGGATGCAGCTAGGTCTCTTTATGTTGGCTTGGTTTTCTGTGTGATGCATATATAGTACTGAACAGCCCGCTTGCTAATATTATGGGCGTAATCAATAGACTGTTATCCAGACACTTTGTAACACACTTATGCTACTTTCACACTTGTGTAGCTTGGAGCTGCGTCGGGCTGCGCATGGTTGCTGCTAAGCTCCACCCACGGCCGCGCCTCCTCCGGTCAGCTCCGCCTATGGGCGCATGATGTTGCATGCGACCTGCATACCTTATCTTTAGCATTCGGTACGCAGGCTGTGCACTGGTATGCATTTGCCGGCGCATGCGTCCTTTCGACAGTGCGCCAAATGCACCGTGTTGCATTTTGGTGCACTTCAAGCAATGGAAGTGTGAAAGTAGCCTTACCTGTGTGACCTAGAAAGATTTCAGTTACCCATACATCTCTGCAGTTTCTGTACTATCCGCACATCTGACTTCGCTGCATCTAGTGCTTCCAGCTTAGCTGGTCCATCTGCCTTCCTGCATACTCTGCTATATTGCTCTTCACTGATCCACGTACAGTTTGGCAAGTCCTGCTCTGCTGCATTGTCTCTATTCCGTGCTGCGATGACTTAAATGGAACCTGTCACCTCATTTTTTGCATATAAGCTGCGGCCACCGCCATTAGGAGCAAAGTACTGCAGTGCGCAGGCGGCGGGAAAGGACAGAGAGCCCTGCGCCTGCACACTGTAGTTATTTATGCTGCCCTCAACAGGGCAGATCAGTATGCCTGTGCAGGAGTCGCAACAGACGCAAGGAAGAGGACGTCATCGCATGAAGATGGGAGGCACCGGACCCGGACCTGCAACACCCATCAAACCGGACCGCCCCCCGGGTGAGTATAATCTAACTTGGGGTTTTTTTTGCCTTCCTCTTGATCAACATGTTAGGGCAGGTTAGGACAGGATATTGGTTGAACTAGATGGACTTAAAGTCTCCCTTCAACCTTAATAACTATGTTACTATATTACTATGTTATCTTTCAGGTTACAACGGGGGCTTATCTACAGCATTACAGAATGCTGTCGATAAGCCCCTAATGGCGGTGGTCGCAGCTTATATGCGGAAAATGAGGTGACAAGTTCCCTTTAAACAATCCACCTCACCAATCTAGCTATAACAATGTACAGTATATCTCTGGCTGAATAAACTGTGATGTGCCTTAGAGGTTGGACCTTCACAGATCCTAAGAATAGGTCATCAATTAAAAATCCTGGAAAACCCATTTATCATAAGTCTTCCTGTGGGAAAGTCTCGCTCTCTTCAATGCCTAAGAGAAGGCTGGTAGTGTAATAAGAGACTGCGCTGCTGTGGTAGAATTCAAGGTATCTTTATTGCCAACGCGTTTCCTGAGCCAGTCCCATGCCCTGATGAAGTGAGCTGGGACTGGCTGAGGAAACGCGTTGGCAATAAAGATACCTTGAATTCTACCACAGCAGCGCAGACTCTTATTGCACTACCAGCCTTCTCTTTGTACCAAGTCCTTGGACCTCGTGCAGACTGCTGCAGCTGTTTTATGCGATTATAGGTGTTGTGACTCTCACAACCCTATCAGGTGAGCCTAACACTTGCTGTGCACTCATCTACTTTCCATACAGACCTACGCTTTGGAAGCGCCCTGTCTCCCCCTTTTCTTCTCTTCAATGCCTGGCAGGGTTGGAAAGCTCCAATACATGTAGATTTTAATAAAAAGAAAAAAGGATCTTAAAAGAGATTATTTAAAACATCTTGATAAAAATTAAGATGATCATAATGGGTTAATATTAATACACTGCTCAAAAAAATAAAGGGAACACTTAAACAACAGAATATAAATCCAAGTAAATCAAACTTCTGTGAAATCAAACTGTCCACTTAGGAAGCAAAACTGATTGACAATCAATTTCACATGCTGCTGTGCAAATGGAATAGACAACAGATGAAAATTATTGGCAATTATCAAGACACCCTCAATAAAGGAGTGGTTCTGCAGGTGGGGACCACAGACCACATCTCAGTACTGTGGTGCAGTAACCTCTGTAAAAGCTAGGGGGCGCTGTATATGCTACTCAGAATATGCATGTGAGCGTATGTCTGAACGCCCACGATAAAGCCTGTATGTGTCTGGCTGTGTGGAATAGGACCTGTAGTGAGGTCATGACCATGTGATCCATACCTCACTTGTGGGTGTGGTCATGTACCATATAGTGTGACTGACGTCTGGTCACATGGGTTGTGTGTTTGATCCTGAGTGGTCATAGTGCAAGGTCCCGGAAGGCCTGTGTGTGTTGGAAGTGTCTGGGACTGAAGTTCCTGGAAGAACACATTGAAAGGCCCGGATCTGGTAGAGCCTGTGACGGCTCTGTGTAGGGAAGCTACTGCCCGGCTGTGGTTCTGCAACTGTAGACGGCCTAGTGAGCAAGGCACTGTCTGGAACAGTTATCCTAGTGCAGCTGCTTCCCTGACAACCCATGAGGGATAAACTGTGAGTAACGCTGACCGGGGTCAGTAAGGGAATTTGCATGCTTTACATGGTAACGCTGCATGCGTGCTGGACATGGCACAGCCTGTGTGCCCACAGGCCTGAGAGAGCGATGCTCTACTATGGACATTAAGAACTCGTCTGTCTGATGTAAGACTGTTTGCCTTGTGTTCCTGTGACATTGGTTTATGAAGGAAATAAACCACACAGACTGTTACTTTAAGCAAAAGTGTTCCTATGTGCCTCAATATCGCAGCCAAGCGAGTTCATCCCCGTCCACTCATGTGGTGGATCTCTACAGTACCAATAATTTTTGGCTGATGTTTTGGTCACTTTTGAATGTTGATTGAGCTTTCACACTCGTGGTAGCATGAGACGGACTCTACAACCCACACAGGTGACTCAGGTAGTGCAGCTCATCCAGGATGGCACATCAATGCGAGCTGTGGCAAGAATGTTTGCTGTGTCTGTCAGCTTAGTGTCCAGAGGCGCTAACAGGAGACAGGCCAGTACACCAGGAGATGTGGGGGAGCCGTAGGAGGGCAACAACCCAGCAGCAGGACCTCTATCTCAGCCATTGTGCATGGAGGAACAGGAGGAGCACTGTCAGAGCCCTGCAAAATGACCTTCAGCAGGCCACAAATGTGCATGTGTCTGCACAAACGGTTAGAAACCGACTTCATGAGGATGGTCTGAGTGCCATACACAATACTGAACATCATTTTGACTTATTTTAAGGACATTAAATTCCACTTTAATTTTGTGTGTGACTCCAAATCCAGGCCTCCATTGGTTAATTAATTTGATTTCCATTGATGATTTTTGTGTGATTTTGTTGTCAGTACATTCAGCTTTGTACAGAACAAAGTACTCAATGAGAATATTTCATTCATTCAGATCTAGGATGTGTTATTTGAGTGTTCCCTTTATTTTATTGAGCAGTGTATTATACTGTGTACAAGTTTGTAACGTTTTCTGGAATTTAGTGAGGAAGAATCATATGTCTGTTTTTGAGTTGTGTATGGGATGATAATTAGGATATTTGGGTCAGTGTTAAAGCACGTGGCATTTTTTATATTATATTACTTTAAAGGGATATTCCCATCTCTTGTGCACTTATGTCACCCAAAATATATAATGGAAGTAGATCCCACCTATAAGACCCTCATCTACTTTGAAAATAATTAATTTATAATTTAATCTCTTAGGTTAAAAAACAAATGTCCAAAATTATCATTTTTCATTAGCAACATCTCTGCAAAAAAGTGCTATCAAAAGTGATCCTAATGTTGCATGTACTCCAAAATGGTATCATTAAAAACAGTAGGTCGGCACACAAAATAAAAAAAACCCATGCAGCTCCATTGAATACAAAAATAAAAAAAAAACCTTTCAGTACATTATATTATAAAATGAATTGTACAAATATCAAAAGACTGATCGTCACTTCCAAACAAAAATCAGGTGCGAAAAGGTGCTTACTAAGAGCAGCTATCTCGATATATAACTAACAAATAAAGTAGCACTCTGTAGCACTACAGCATGCAAACATGAAATATGAAATTTGAGCTGCATTACTGCTCTAGAAAATTAGAAAAATTGAGCATACTTAATGCAAAAATTTGCCAATTCATGTGTACCTGGCAGCCGCGATAAGGCAATTCTCGTTGCTGGGAACCTGCCTAAGGTGAATCCTTTCTTGGGCTAAAGACTATATTTATATGGGAAGGTAGGATCCTACTTTAATTAAGAACGTCTGTCGATATTCAACATAGCTGTATGAGTGCGGGTTTTTTGGGAACTAGTTGTAGGTTTGAATGACACCATTCATTTTACCAACAAATAAAATAGCACTCTGTAGCTGTAAGAGAACAGTAGTTGAAGCCCTTGGAAGAAAGGAAGAAAAAATGAAATCGAAAAAACAAAAATTGACTTTGGCAGGATGGGGACCAACTCCTTGTAATCAGCAATGTTATTGGCCTATTATACAAAGAAATGAATGACGGAATTAACAGGTCAACAAATCCTGATGACTTCTGTTTATACTGATCCGTTATCCTAGGTGAATGTAGCATTGCAGGAAATGACCTTCCTGATCAAATTCCTGGCCTGCGGGAATCTGAGCGAGCACAACAATGAATGCATCCTGGGCCTGACTCATCTCCATGTGTCATGGGCTTATGTAGAATTTTATGGTAAATGACTGCATAATTCACCATGGATACAGGGAAGAAAATAATTTACTTAAAAAGTGCACACTCGGTATTAATTATGTGCAAACTACTGGAGCCATTTAAAGGGGATCTGCCACCAAGTCTAACAGGGTCAGTTTTTGACCTCATAATATTTCTGTAGAGTATTCTTTTTTTACTTTTTTTTAAATCTGCCAAAGAGGTCCAGATATATAGGATTTTTTATTTACACAGGATCCTCTGGGGCATGTCTTTATGATGCTCTTCTTAATTACTCTGGCCACAGCCCCTAAGTAAGGACCATAAAAGGGAGCACCAAATAAAAAGGCCCATATTTCTGGAATTGTATGGTGGATTTAAAAAATAAATAAAAACTGAATATTCAGGGAAGCAACAGAAATAAAATAAAAGTAAAAATTGCCCAGTTTTCACTCGTACATTAGATGGCATAAAAAGAGAGGTCACATAAATACTGCAGAAAAATGAAATAAGAGGCAATGAAAAAGTCTTATCTATGAAACAGTCAAGAAGGGGGCTGGGGAGGGCACAGCCTAAAGGAAGCCCCCCATGACTGCAATGGGCGGGCAAGTTTTAAATTTGTTATGGCGGGTTTGAAATGATTGGCTGGGATGGGGCCAGGGGAGGGGTTCGGGGTGGGGGCAGCCTGGATAGTGGAAAAAGTGCGGGAAAAAGCCACACTTCATCATCGGTAGCAGAGGAGAGAAGAACCACCCACCCTCCCTGTTGTGCGGTAGTACAGAGTTGAGGGATTAGGGGATTCATGTATATATGTATATATATATATATATATATATATATATACAAAAAAATATATATATAATAAATTAAATAGATAGATATGTAAAGTGCAAGAGGAATTTTTTGTGAAAATCCATGCGAGGCGTTGTTGTTGCTGTCAACACAGTGGCTACGGGGCGGGGGGCGGGGTTCTTGGAGTTGGCGGTGATTGGTCGGGGAAGGAGTTGGAAGTAATATTCCCGACAGTTTTAAAAGGGTATGGGGGATATGGCTTTTTGGTTATGGGCTCTGGACGGGGTTTTTTTACCTCGGGAGCTCTGGTGGTTAGTCTCCCGGAACGGGAGTTACGGTGCCCTCGAGCTGGGCTGGACGGCTGAGGGTAAGATGGTGGTCGAGTTTTTACATTGGTTTTTGGGCCAAAAGGTTTTATAGGCAGATCTTTTAGCTCCAAGAACCCTCCCCTCATATTATTTGCATTATGATTAATATTTTTTGATGTTTATTGTTAATGTTATTGTTCGTTAATAAAATCGGCCGCTGTGTCCAAAATTATCCAAAGAATTTAAAGTTGTAGTGTGTTTTATTTTAGGAGTGGGGGGATACTGGGAGCTGGGTAGGTATTGGAAAAAAAGGGAAAAACTGTAGTCGCCATATGCGGTCATGCCCTCACATACAGGTGCTTCTCACAAAATTAGAATATCATCTAAAAGTTAATTTATTTCAGTTCTTCATTACAAAAAGTGAACCTCATACATTATATAGAGTCATTACAAACTAAATGATCTATTTCACGTGTTTATTTATGTTAATGTTGATGATTATGGCTTACAGCCAATGAAAACCCAAAAGTCATTATTTCCGTAGCTCTGGACGGAAAAATAAAATAAGTTACAGGTCTCAGGAAAATGGAAACCAATTTTTTTTTCACCACTTAAATAAAAATAATAAACTATACGTGTTCGGTATCACTGTAATAGTACAGACCTGGAGAATCATATTTCAAGGTCATTTTTATTATAGAATGTATGCCGTAAAAACAATACCCCCAAAAACAATGTGTCTTCAATCCTATTGAAGTGAATGAAGCTGAGCTGCAATATCGCACATAAGCCATGTTCAGGGGTGGTGCTGTCTTGAAAGGAAGCAGCAATGTTTATATACATTAAAAAAAAAGTTAAAAGTTCATTCTTAATGGACTTAGCGCATCAATATCTCAATTGTGGACAATCCCCATACATGAAATATGGAATCACCGGCCTTGGAGGATGTTCATTCAGTTGCTTAATTTTTTAGAAGAAAAGCAGATCACAGACATGGCACAAAACTAAAGTCAATTCAAATGGCAACTTTCTGGCTTTAAGAAACACTAAAAGAAATCAAGAACAAAAAATGTGGTAGTCAGTAATGGTTACTTTTTTAAACCAAACATAGGGAAAAATTATGGAATCACTCAATTCTGAGGAAAAAATTATGGAATCATGAAAAACAAAGCAACAGAAAAACACTCCAACACATCACTAGTATTTTGTTGCACCACCTCTGGCTTTTATAACAGCTTGCAGTCTCTGAGGCATGGACTTAATGAGTGTCAAACAGTACTCTTCATCAATCTGGCTCCAACTTTCTCTGACTGCTGTTGCCAGATCAGCTTTGCAGGTTGGAGCCTTGTCATGGACCATTTTCTTCAACTTCCACCAAAGATTTTCAATTGGATTGAGATCTGGACTATTTGCAGGCCATGACATTGACCTTATGTGTCTTTTTTCAAGGAATGTTTTCACAGTTTTTGCTCTATGGCAGAATGCATTATCATCTTGAAAAATGATTTCATCATTCCCAAATATCCTTTCAATTGATGGGATAAGAAAAGTGTCCAAAATATAAACATAACCTTGTGCATTTATTGAAGATGTAATGACAGCCATCTCCCCAGTGCCTTTACCTGACATGGAGCCCCACATCATCAATGACTGCGGAAATTTGCATGTTCTTTTTAGGCAGCCAACTTTATAAATCTCATTGGAATGGCACCAAACAATAGTTCCAGCATCATCACCTTGCCCAATGCAGATTCGCGATTCATCACTGAATATGACTTTCATCCAATCATCCACAGTACACAATTGTTTTTCCTTAGCCCATTGTAACCTTGTTTTTTCCTGTTTAGGTGTTAATGATGGCTTTCGTTTAGCTTTTCCATACATAAATCCCCTTTCCTTTAGGCGGTTTTTTACAGTTTGGTCACAGACATTGACTCCAGTATCCTGTCATTCGTTCCTCATTTATTTCGTTGTGCATTTCCTATTTTGGAGACATATTGCTTTAAGTTTCCGGTCTTGACTCTTTGATGTCTTCCTTGGTCTACTAGTATGTTTGTCTTTAACAACCTTCCCATGTTGTTTGCATTTGGTCTAGATTTTAGACACAGCTGACTGTGAACAACCAACATATTTTGCAACATTGTGTGAAGATTTACCCTCTTTTAAGAGTTTGATAATCCTCTCCTTTGTTTCAATTGACATCTCTCATATTGGAGCCATGATTCATATCAGTCCACTTGGTGCAACAGCTTTCCAAGTTGTGCTCACTCCTTTTGAGATGCAGACTAAAGGCCCCGTCTCACATAGCGAGATTGCTAGCGAGATCGCTGAAGCGTCACCGATTTTGTGATGCAACAGCAACCTCGCCAGCGATCTCGCTACATGTGACACGTAGTGGCGACCAGGCCCCCACTGCGATGTCGCTGATCATGCTCGAATGTCCGGGGCCATTTTTTGATCGCTGGTGTCCCGCTGGCCAGCGCGCATCGCTGTGTTTGACAACAACGAGCGACCTCGTTAGCGACGCAGAACTCAGGGATGCAGGCGGGAGACGTCAGAATCGCTGCTGTGTGACAAGGTCCCAACGACTGCCAAAGTCGTTATACGGATCCCTGGATCGTTGCTGCGTCGTTGGGTAAGTCTGCCTGTTTGACGGCCATGTAGTGATCATGTAGCGACGCCCCAGCGATCCTTACCAGGTCGCATTGTTGTTGGGATCGCTGGTGCGTCGCTAAGTGTAACGGTACCCTAACAAGCAGATCTGATTTGATGCAGGTGTTAGTTTTGGGAATGAAAATTTACAGGTTTGATTCCATAATTTTTTCCTCAGAATTGAGTGATGTCATAATTTTTCCCTATGCTTGGTTTAAAAAAGTAACGATTACTGACTACCACATTTTTTGTTCTTGATTTCTTTTAGTGTTTCTTAAAGACAGAAAGTTGCCACTTAAATTGACTTTAGTTTTGTGCTCATGTTTGTGATCTGCTTTTTTTTCTACAAAATTAAACAACTGAATGAACATCCTCCAAGGCTGGTGATTCCATAATTTTTGCCAGGGGTTGTATAATGTAAGTATGGCATGGTGTATGAAATCAAACATGTGTATGATGTCATTATGTGTAGGAATTTTAGATTTTCTGTCATTTTTCTCCCCATAGAGTTTTTGTCAGGAACACCGCACTGAACTTGCTCACTGAGCCAGTGCGCGTGTCCTGAGTAAAACAAACTGTGCTCAGAGATACCTGTTGAGCGGGCAGCAGCAGAGAAGGTGCATACTTCAGAACAGCAGGACCTAAACACGTGACTGCTGGGGGTGTGGCCTAAACCTCAGAGAGCTAGGAGCTGCAGGAAAACTCCTAGCAGGGTAACTACGGGACAAAGTTACCAAGGGGCATAGACAGGGGCGAAAGCAGATCAAGCCGGGTCAAAGCACGAGATAGCATGACAAAACCAGAGGATTAGACAGGAAGGATAGTCAGGACATAGCCAATGAGTCATACACGGAGATAGCTGGAAAGTACCAGAGGGGCGAGAAGAGAGAAGTCAGGTCACAGGCAAAGAGTCATACACAGAGAGGGTAGCGCAGTACAGAATCAACAGGCAAACTCACAACAGGGAACAGAACCGGGTCAGAACCATATAAGCAAGCTATAAGACAACGAACAGGCACAGGTACACAGGGGTCAACACACTCGGCCAAAGGCAAAAGTATAACTGACAGGGATGGGAGTTTCTCAGGGGTATAAGAAGCTCTCCCTGAATCAAAGAGAGGCCACAATAATTAACCCCAGGCGTGCAGATCAAAGCCTGCACTGGGCTCCAGACATTAACCCCTGACGTGCAGGTCAAAACCTGCACTGGGATCATGACAGTTTTATTTAAATCTCCTTTTACTATAGTACAAATAGTTAAATGTCCCAACACGGGCATTTAAGTCACTCAATTCCCGCTGGAATGTCCAAAGCAGCCCCCTGTAATACGATTTTAGGGGTGCCAATGGGTTGCCCAGTCACCGCCATCCTATAGCTCCCCAGGCTGGGCTTCCTACAATGTAATTTTCTCTATATTTTATATACTCACTGTAGAACAAGTGATCAAACAATCACAGCTTCAAAGTGAAAAATAAAGTGAAAAGTAGCAAAAAAGTATTAGATGGATCACCTCTATGTACATCGATAGCTGCTACTGCGCAGGCACCATTTTCAAATGGATTTTTTTTTTGGAATATAAGGATAACCTCAACCACATTTATTATTAACATAGTAGATATGCCATTATGCCACGGCCGGCGCCTGCCTGCAGAAGGGTTTTTTTTTCTTTCCAATATGCTCATATAATATTCATTATGTAAACTAAGGGGCATGTGACTGAGGGATTAGTGACATGAGCCAAACATGGCTGCCATTATGGTGTTTTTAATTGTGTTTAGCACAAGTATACATGTGAAAACAGCTTCAGAGAAAGATTCCTGTGTGGTACCCATCGCAACTGATCAGCTTTCACTTTACCGCAGCAGTCACACCAATCCGCAATCAGCTTTCACTTTACCACAGCAATAAAAAAAGACAAATCGATAAAAAGTGAATAATTGCTATGAGCAACAGGGCCTAGTCTCATAAAGATTCCAGTCGGCAATTATTTTTGCTGATGGTGCTGTAGGTCACTGTCTTGAGACGTAAAAGGAGTGGGTTTTATCTATACCCCCCAAAAGCCAATCCAGGGTGGCATTGGAGACATATTGGATTTATACCCCTTGGTGCCATTTGCCATATATTTATGGTACTAGCGCCATGTAGTTAGCACTAAACGCCTTGAGGATAATCCACGAGGCAGCGTCTTAAAGCAAAAGAGACCAGGGATCAGAGATGATTCTGATCCCGGTCAGCACCAATGGGTCTTCATGGCCTCAGGGGTAATGTTAAAGGCGCTAAATCTGCAAACATGGCGACAAAGAGGGCACTGGATGGAATAGCTGGCGAGCATCCAGTTGACGGCTATTGTAGCTTAAGGCCGCCTTAAAGGGGATATGTCAGGGAGTGAAACCGCCAACGATCAGATATCGATAACTGACAACCGCTGAGAATTGTTGTCTGTCAAACTTTTCACTATTCCATAGTATTATTATTATAGAATAGGGTTAAGTCTTAATATAGTCAGAGAGGTGGGAGAAAGATAGAGGGCTGAGGACATAAAAATGATTTTTGTATGCTCCCGGGCACCTTTAACACTTCCTCCCGCTGTGATTTAGCGCCCCTGACAACCTTTAATCGTCTCTGAAAAGGAGCATGTCCTCCTTATTATGGGCAAGTAATTTCACAACCCTGCGATTAATACAGTAATGCCCACACTTAACAATGGATCACTTGGGGATAGCACTGAACCGTGGAGCTGACAATCTATTCTGTGTTTCTCAGGAAGCGTCGAGTGTCGGAGCAGCAGAAACCCGCCAGCAATTTGTCAGATGGCAGCGTCTATAAATCCTAAAGGAACCTGAAGTCAATGGCTTCATCTATTGAAAAATAACCAAGTTATAAATCATCTCGCAAAAGGTAATTCACGGCTATCCGGCTCCACGCTCTTCTGGATAACGTAATTTAAATGCTTTATTCTGGATCAGTAGTTACAATCAGATGTAGGATTTGATGGTACGGGAGAAGATTTCGGTTCATGGAGATGTCTATTTCCACCCATTTTTGCATTTGATTAACATTCAGCGCCTAATATTCTCTTAAAGGGAATCTGTCACCTATTTTTTCGACTATCAGCTGCCGGCACTGCAATCAGGGGCTTATCTACAGCAGTCTGTAATTCTGTAGATAAGCCCCTGATGTAACCTGAAAGAGAAGAAAAACAAGTTATATTATACTCACCCAGGGGCAGTCCGGGTCCGGTTTTGGTCCGATGGGTGTCGCGGTCCGATCCGGCGCCTCTCATCTTCTAACGATGACGTCCTCATCTTTGCTTCCCGTTGCGACTCCTTTGCAGGTGCACTGTTCTGTCCTGTTGAGGGCAGAGCAGAGTACTGCAGTGCGCAGATGCCGGACCTCTCTGACCTTTCCTGGCACCTGCGCACTGCAGTACTCGCCCTGCCCTCAACAGGACAGAGCGGTGCACCTGCGTAGGAGCCGCGACGGGAAGCAAAGAAGAGGACGTCATCGTTAGAAGATGGGAGGCGCCGGACCAGACCGTAACATCCATCGGACCAAAACCGGACCCGGACTGCCCCTGGGTGAGTATAATATAACTTGTTTTTCTTCTCTTTCAGGTTACAACAGGGGCTTATCTACAGCATTACAGAATGCTGTACATAAGCCCCTGATGGCGGTGTCGGCAGCTGATAGTCGAAAAAATAGGTGACAGATTCCCTTTAAAGAGGACCAGAAGTAAATAATTTGGAAAATAGGTGATTTTTTTTTCTTCCATTCAGTGACTGCAAGCAGAGATCTTGCAAATGGTAAGAAACTGAAAAGCAAACTTGAAAATGTATACCATATTTATGCTTCACTCACACATTGTTTTTTTGTGTGCATATTTATGAATTTTTTTTTTTGATGAGTTGGCATTTTTGAATGGTACGATTTGGGGGTACATGTATTATTTGGGAAAGAATATAATAAAAAATATGCAATGCGCCAATGTCTTATAACAATGCCCCATATCTAATAGGAGCAGAAAGGTTGAAAATCTGGGGCTTTATTAGACCTTAACCCCATATTGATTGCATGAGAGTTGCAATGTTTGTAGTTATCTAAGGGATTAAATGACCAGGATCAGATTCCAGCCTTCTCCCTCAATCTGTTGGTTTTACATAGATGCCAATGTTGCTATTGAGTACAACAGGATTTAACTCTGATCCCGGATGTTGGAGTCCATTAAACTCTGATCCCGGATGTTGGAGTCCATTAAACTCTGATCCCAGATGTTGGAGTCCCAAAACTCTGATCCCGGATGTTGGAGTCCCAATAACTCTGATCCCGGATGTTGGAGTCCCAAAAACTCTGATCCCGGATGTTGGAGTCCCAAAAACTCTGATCCCGGATGTTGGAGACCCAAAAACTCTGATCCCGGATGTTGGAGACCCAAAAACTCTGATCCCGGATGTTGGAGTCCCAATAACTCTGATCCCGGATGTTGGAGTCCAAAAAACTCAGATCCCGGATGTTGGAGTCCAAAAAACTCTGATCCCGGATGTTGGAGTCCAAAAAACTCTGATCCCGGATGTTGGAGTCCAAAAAACTCTGATCCCGGATGTTGGAGTCCAAAAAACTCTGATCCCGGATGTTGGAGTCCAAAAAACTCTGATCCTGGATGTTGGAGTCCAAAAAACTCTGATCCCGGATGTTGGAGTCTGCATTGATTGAATGAAAGCGGGAGCACCTTCCTTGCATTTACGAAATGCAAATTAGATTTTGCTATTGTTCATCTAAGGGATTAAATAATCAGGATAATACTCCATGGCTCAAACTCCATGCATAGAAGCAGAACGTTTGCAAATGGGTAGCCTTTATTAGGCCCTCACCTTGTATTGATGAGGTGATTGAAGGAGCTCCCTCCAGCATCCAAGGAATTAAATGGGCAGGATCAGAGATCTATATTGGATGTTTGAGCACAGGTTCATATTCCAAGCTAAAATGGGTGAGGGAGCTTTATTAGGCCTTCCCCTTGATGGGTGCCCTTGTCTATTGGCTTATTTAACCCCTTCACCCCCAAGGGTGGTTTGCACGTTCATGACCGGGCCAATTTTTACAATTCTGACCACTGTACCTTTATGAGGTAATAACTCTGGAACGCTTCCATGGATCCCGGTGATTCTGACATTGTTTTCTCGTGACATATTGTACTTCATGATAGTGGTAAAATTTCATTCAAATAACTTGCGTTTATTTGTGAGAAAAACGGAAATTTGGCAAAAATTTTGAAAATTTCGCAATTTTCCAAATTTGAATTTTTATGCCCTTAAATCACAGAGATACAGCACACAAAAATCTTGATAAGTAACATTTCCCACATGTTTACTTTACATCAGCACAATTTTGGAACCAAAATTTTTTTTTGTTAGGAAGTTATAAGGGTTAAAAGTTGACCAGCGATTTCTCATTTTTACAACACCATTTTATTTTTAGGACCACATCACATTTGAGGTCACTTTGAGGGGTCTATATGATAGAAAATACCCAAAAGTGACACCATTCTAAAAACTGCACCCCTTAAGGTGCTCAAAACCACATTCAAGAAGTTTATTAACCCTTTAGGTGCGCCACAGGAATTTTTTTTGAATATTTAAAAAAAAATGAACATCTAACTTTTTTTCACAAAAAAAATACTTCAGGTTCAATTTTTTTTATTTTACCAAGGGTAACAGGAGAAATTGGACTGCAAAAGTTATTGTGCAATTTGTCCTGAGTACGCTGATACCTGATATGTGGGGGGAACGACTGTTTCGGCGCATGGCAGAGCTCAGAATGGAAGGAGCGCCGTTTGACTTTTTCAATGCAAAATTGGCTGGAATTCAGATCGGACGCCATGTCACGTTTGGAGAGTCCCTGATGTACCTAAACAGTGGAAACCCCCTACAAGTGACCCCATTTTGGAAACTAGACCCCCCAAGGAACTTATCTAGATATGTGGTGAGAACTTTGAACCCACAAGGGCTTTACAGAAGTTAATAACGTACAGCGGTACAATTAAAAAATCATATTTTTTCCACAAAAATGATCTTTTCACCCCAATTTTTATTTTCCCAAGGGTAACAGGACCCTAAAAGTTATTGTGCAATTTGTCCTGAGTACGCTGATACCCCACATGTGGGGGTAAACCACTATTTGGGCGCATGGCAGAGCTCGGAAGGGAAGCAGCGCCATTTGACGTTTTTGGCTGGAATTGAGATCGGACATCATGTCGCGATTGGAAAACCCCTGATGTACCAAAACAGTGGAAACCCCCCACAAATGACACCATTTTGGAAACTAGACCCCCTAAGGAACTTATCTAGATGTGTGGTGAGAACTTTGAACCCCCAAGGGCTTCACAGAAGTTTATAACATACAGCCGTACAATTAAAAAATCATATTTTTTCCACAAAAATGATCTTTTCACCCTCAATTCTTATTTTTCCAAGGGTAACAGGACCCTAAAAGTTATTGTGAAATTTGTCCTGAGTACGCTGATACCCCACATGTGGGGGTAAACCACTATTTGGGCACATGGCAGAGCTCGGAAGGGAAGCAGCGCCATTTGACGTTTTTGGCTGGAATTGAGATCGGACACCATGTCGCGATTGGAAAACTCCTGATGTACCTAAACAGTGGAAACCCCCCACAAATGACACCATTTTGTAAACTAGACCCCCCAAGGAACTTATCTAGATGTGTGGTGAGCACTTTGAACCCCCCAGTGCTTCACAGAAGTTTATAACGCCCGGGCGTGAAAATAAAAAATTCGTATTTTTTCCACAAACGTGATCTTTTAGTCACCATTTTATTATTTTCCCAAGGGTAACAGGAGAAATTGAACCCCAAAAGTTGTTGTCCAATTTGTCCTGAGTATGCTGACGCCCCATATGTGGGAGAAAACTACTGTATAGACACACGTCGGGGCTCGGAAGGGAAGTAGTGACGTTTTGGAATGCAGACTTTGAGGGAATGGTCTGCGGGTATCATGTGCGTTTGGAGAGCCCCTGATGTACCTAAACAGTGGAAACCCCCCACAAATGACCCCATTTTGGAAACGAGACCACCTAAGGAACTTATCTAGATGTGTGGTGAGCACTTTGAACCCCCAAGTGCTACACAGAAGTTTATAACGCTCGGGCGTGAAAATAAAAAAATCATTTTTTTCCACAAAAATGATATTTTTGCCCCCAATTTTTTATTTTCCTAAGGGTAACAGGAGAAATTGGACCCCAAAAATTGTTTTGCAATTTGACCTGAGTAGGCTGATACCCTATATGTGGGGGTAAAACACTGTTTGGGCGCATGGGAGAACTTGGAAGGGAAGGAGCACCATTTGACTTTTTCAACTCAGAATTGGCTGGAATTGAGATCAGACGCCATGTTGCATTTGGAGAGCCCCTGATGTGCCCAAACAGTGGAAACCCCCAATTCTAACTCCAACCCGAACCCCAACACACCCCTAACCCTAATCTCAGCCCTAGCCCTAACCCTAACCCTAACCCTAACCCTAACCCTAGCCCTAACCCTAGCCCTAACCCTAACCCTAGCCCTAACCCTAACCCTAATGGAAAAATGGAAATAAATACATTTTTTTTATTTTATTATTTTTCCCTAACTAAGGGGGTGATAACAGGGGGTTTGATTTACTATTTATGGCGGTTTTTATGTTTGGTGGCTGTCACACGCTAAAAGACGCTTTTTATTGTAAAAATAGTTTTTGCATCACCACATATTGAGAGCTCTAATTTTTCCGGATTTTGACCCACCGAGTCATGTGAGGTCTTATTTTTTGTGGGACGAGTTGACGTTTTTATTGGTACCATTTTCGGGCACGTGACTTTTTTATCGCTGTTTATTCCGATTTTTGGGACGCAGAATGAACAAAAACCAGCGTTTCATGAATTTCTTTTGGGGGGTGCGTTTACACCGTTCCGCGTGCGATAAAATTGATAAAGCGGTTTTATTCTTCGGGTCAGTACGGTTACAGCGATACCTTATTTAGGTCTTTTTTTATGTTTTGTCGGTTTTATGCAATGAAAACTATTTTATATAAAAAATAATTATTTTTGCATCGCTTCATTCTGCGAGCTATAACTTTTTTATTTTTTTGCGGATGATGCTGTGTGGCAGCTCATTTTTTGCGGGACAAGATGACATTTTCAGCGGTACCATGGATATTTATATGCGTCTTTTTGATCGCGCGTTATTACACTTTTTGTTTGGCGGTATGATAATAAATCATTATTTTTTGCTTCGTTTTTTCTTTTCATTTTTTAAGGGGTTCGCTAAAGGGGTTAACTAATGGGACAGTTTTATAGGGCGGGTCGTTACGGACGCGGCGATACCTAATATGTGTACTTTTATTGTTTTTTTTTATTTCTAAAAAATGGATTTATTTGGGGGAATATTTTTTTTTTTTCTAATTTATTTGGCGATTTTTTTAAATTTATTTTAACACTTTTTTTTATTTTTTTTTTACTTTATTAAATAGTCCCAGGTGGGACATCACTGTCCTGTGACAGATTGCTGATCTGTCACATCACAGATCACTGTGACAGATCAGCAATCTGTCACAGGCACTGCAGAAGGCTTCCTCATGCCTGCGCTTTGCAGTCACTGAGGAAGCCAGCTTCCTGCAGGCCCCCGAAGGCCCCCGTCGCCATCTTGGATTCGGGGGCCTGCAGGAAAGGAGCCCCCGGCAGCAGTGCTGCACATTGCGCTGCCGTGGGGAGCTCAGGGAAGCACGGAGGGAGCCCCCTCCCTGCCGAAGCTTCCCTTTAACTCCCGGTACACCGCAATCGTGTTTGATTGCGGTGTACAAGGGGTTAACGTGTCGGGGGCGGTCCGTGATCGCCCCTGACACATTGTGCCGGGTGTCATCTGTGATAATCAGCTGACACCCGTCCGCGATCAGTGGCGCTCACCACGTGGGCGCCGCTGATTGCGGTAGATGTACTATCCCGTCCATGGGCATAGGGGCCCGGGTCCCATGGACGGGATAGTACGTCTCATGTCAGGAAGGGGTTAAAGAGGTTGTACACTATTCAGACAACGCCTTCTCATTCACTATATTTACCTCATGTAAAATAATAACACATATAGTACTCACCTCTGGTGCTGGTGCCGTTCCAGCGATGTACGCACTGGCTCTCCCAGGGCTCTCATGACATAATGTCACACAATCCCTGCAGCCACTTCATTGTCCCCACCTTCAGACAAATAAGACATCTGAAGGAAGTGAGAGCAAAGCCACAGTTCTCACTTCCTCCAGATGTCAATTACGTCCGAAGGAGGGGAGTGAAGTGAACGCTGATTAGCTGCAAGGATCGCATGATGTAACAATATCACGTGAACCCAACGAGAGCCAGTGCAGACACTTCAGGAACAGGGCCGGCACCAGAAGTGGGTATAGGTGTTATTATTGTACTTGGTGGAAACATAGTGATTGAGAAGAGGCTGTCTGAGTAGTAGACAACCCATTTAAATGCCACGGTGGATAATAACCAAAGCATCTAAGGAATTAAATGACCGAAATTAAAGTTATCCCTGATCACAGCTATTGCAGAAGTCAGCTTTAATATAAATCTGTTGTGGATGATCTGGATGGAGCTGATTGGAGGCCATACAGGATGTCGCCAGCCGATGTCGAATTAGATAATTGCCTAATTTTCTGACAGTGTATAAATGGCAGAAGGTTGCTAGCACCACAATGTAGAATAACGCAGCTATTTTCTTGAACCATTCCATCCTCTCCTGGTGACTATCTGACCTCTTCCCCGATTTACCTCCTGTCTGCCAGTTCTGTAAGTAACATGATGGAGTCTCTCGGCTTTCACACCGTTCCGCTCTAATGCAGTTCTATTCAGACCCCAGGTCATTCCTGTCTCATTTCATTTTTTTCCCCACACAGTAGTGACACAAGCTCATCATCTTAGCCGTCTTGTATACATCCTGCAGCCAGCGCCGCTCCGGGAGCAGAGTAGCTGCAAGAACAGCTCCTGGCCAGCAGTTAATTATCTCAGAATGGAGGTCGCTCTTGAGAGCGTGGAGTGGGAGCGGGGAGAGTTATGATGCGATATATGGGATATGAGGGACCTTACTCATATCACGCCGCTCACAACCAGGATGTGGCAGCTTTCTGATGTCTCCTAAACACCATTTTGTCATAGCCATCAAATTAATTGAAAAAAATCACAAGTGACTTCTTGGGAAATGTCGTCAGCTGTTTATAACTACTGTATAGTCCTGGAGATTGTGTTTGGAAATGGTCAGAGAAGCCAGTCATACTTCTTATATTGCAATTCTGTGGATCCTGTTAGGCTGTGTGCCCATGTTGTGTTTTTTTAGCGTTTTTGCAGCGTTTATCCACTGCGAAAACACTAAGAAAACGCATCCCATGCAATCCTATGGGATTCTGCATTGCTGTGCTAATGCTGCAGATTTTACCGCTGCGGAATCGCATAGCGGAAAAATGCGCAGCATGTTCATTCTTTCTGCAGAATCGCTGCAATTCCGCACCCATAGGATTGCAATGAAATGCTCACTTTACGCGTGTGGTTAGGCCCACCATGCGTGAAGTGAGCGCTTCATGTGCGGATGGTACCCAGGGACTGGAGGAGAGGAGACTCTCCTCCATTCCCTGGGTACCATAATCCTGTAAAAAATAGAATAAAAATAAAAAATCGGGATATACTCACCCTCTGATGGCCCCGGAGTCCTTCCCGCCTCTCACCACGCTTCCGGCATCTTCCGGTCCCAGTGATGCTTTGTGCGAATCACCTGAGATGACATTGCGCTCTCGAGAGCGTGACGTCACAAAGGTCTTTCGCGCAAAGCATCACTGGGACCGGAAGATGCCGGAAGCGTCGCTGAGGGCCAGGAGGCCATCGGAAGGTGAGAATAACCATTTTTTTTAACATCATATCTTTTACTGCTAATGCGGCGTAGGCAGCATCAATAGTAAAAAGTTGGTCACACTTGTCAAGCGCTATGCTTGACAAGTGTGACCAACCTGTGAATCACCTTTCCAAGCGATGTTTCAAATCGCTTGGAAAGCGCAAGCGTTCTGCAAGCTAAATACGCTTGCAAAACGCTTGTGTTTAGTGGGAAAATGCATGCGAATTCCGCATGCGTTTTACCCGCGGCGGGAGTTGCGGAAATTTACTGAAGTATTCGGACTCGCTATACTCGTACCGAGTATACCCTAATACTCGGGTATTCGGTATGAATAGCGAGTCCAATGATAATCAATGGAAAATGCAAATAATTGTCTGCTGGACCCTTCAAAGCGGTCTGGGGGCTGAGGAAAATGCTAAAAAATGTGTAAATGTTAAAAAATGTATGCTGTAAACAAATGTATATAACATGGGGCACCTGGTCAGGGGCTGCACGATTGTTTTTACACCACTGCTTCACTAGAATGTACAAACACTATTTTAAGTCCTTTGGTTTTTTGCCGGAAGAGCGGGACTCGTACGCCACTTACGCAGTGCCAGTGATATATCAGAAGAAGTACCGTAAGAGCGACTGATGATGGAGGCAATCTTCTGACAGCTAAGTGTGTAAGTGGTGTAAGAAGAGCAATCTGCCCTAGGGGCTGTGTTATGGTTAACGCAGGAAGAAGCCACCCATCATCATCATCACAAGGAATTCACAATTATAAAGCTTGGACTACTGTCCTTGTTGTGCCACTGCCCAATGTGTAGGCATAGATTTAGTGTCTTCAAAACATTATCCCTATGGGCTGTATCATGGTTGATGAAGGAAGCAAGGCAGGTATGAAGGGCCAAACCATTATGATAAAGCCAGGACTACTAGCATAGAGGTGGCCGTGCCCAGTGTCCAGGCATAGCAATAATAGTGTCTCCAAAAATTAGCCCAAGGGGCATGATACCATGGTTGATGAAGGAAGAAGGGTCTCACTCTCATCACAAGTGCCTCCGATGGGAAATATTAATTAACGTAACATTGTTTTTAGCTTATTGACCATGAGGTACACGTGTCAGAAGCAGGTTTTGAAAACATGTGTAAGAAGAAGAAAAGGGGCTTGTATGGGAATGGATGGATGTGATCACCATTTAAAAAAAAAAACGTGTTGGGTGACTTTAGGTTGGGATACTGTCATCTGGAGGGCTTAAATACTGTTGCGAAATCCAGTCCTTGTTAAATTTTATCAGAGTTAGCCTGTCTGCATTCTCTGTAGTCAACCGTGTGCGTGTGTCTGTGATGATTGCCCCAGCGGCACTGAAAACACGCTCTGACATCACACTAGCAGCAGGGCAGGCCAGCACCTCCAAGGCATAGAAGGAGAGATCGGGCCCACTATGCAGCTTGGATACCCAGTAATTAAACGGTACAGAAGCGTCAGGAAGGACGCAGGTATGGTCACTTAGATAGTCATTGACCATCTTGTTCAACTTCTCCCTCCTTGACATTGCTACTGTTCCAGCTAGTCCTTGGTGATGAGCCGGTTTATTGAAGATGGCCCAGTTTGTGGACATTTTACCACCACCTCTTTTGGACCTGCTTGGCATCTCTCTCCTCATTAATGCATGCTGTTGCACAGAGCTGGTATCTCTGCTAGCAGTGGTGTCTGAGGGTGCTGTTGCCATCAAATTATCGACAACAGCCTTCTTGAAGGATTCCATTGTGAAACTTCTTGGTGACTACAACTGTAGCGAAGGAAATTTGTCCTTGTACCGTGGGTCTAGAAAGGTGGCCAACTAGTATAGGTTGCTATTGAAAATGTGGATTACGCAAGGGACTTGGCACAGACAGTCAGATATGAAGTGTGCCATGTGTGCCAAGCTGCATAGAGGCAAATTTTCTGTGACCCCCTGAAGGAGGAACAATACCCATCCTCTCCTCACACTGACTCTCCTCCTCCACCTCCTCCTCTTTAGCCCACCCATGCTGGACAGACATGAAGCTTGGGTTGGGATTCCCCTCTGTAGTATGAGGTGTCCCCTCAGTACCACTGAAAAAGAAGTCCTTTCCCTCCTCATTTTCATCATCCCCTTCATTCCCCAATGTTACCTGGTGATATTGGCTGGGCTGGGTAGGATCACCCATTGTGAAATCTTGCTCCATACCCAGCTGCTGGGCATGCAAAGATTCCATTTTTTTATTCTGCAGCAATTTTTTTCAGCAGACAGCAGAGGGATGGTTACGCTGATAATAGCCTGATTACCGCTCACAAGCTTGGTGCAGTACTCAAAGTTATCAAGCACCTCACAAATATCAGCGATCCACACCCACTCGACAGTTGTTATGTGTCTTGGCTGAGTCTCAGTATGACGGGCATGTTTAAGCTGGTATTCAGAAAGTGCCCTCTGCTGCTCACTTATCCTTGCCAACATATGATATGTTGAGTTCCACTGTGTTGACAGGTCGCAGATGAGTTGGTGGTTTGGCAAATTAAATTGCTTTTGAAGCGCTGCAAGACCGGCAACAGCGGTTAATGAATGACGGAAATGGGCGCAAATACGGCGCACCTTCTCAAGTAGGTACGGCAAGTCAGGGTATGTTTTTATAAATTTCTGCACCACCAGGTTCAGCACGTGAGCCATGCATGGCACGTGTACAAGCTTCCCGAACTTTAAAGCCGCCACCAGGTTACGCCCATTGTCGCAACCAGTCCAGGTTGGAGTTGCAGCGGGGAGAGCCACTGATCCGTCTATTGTTTTATTCCTTGCCAAATCTCTGTGGGGTGTCACCTAAGCAGATCAGCTTCAGCAGAGCGTTTTGCCACTTTGCCGATGCGCTGCTGCACAGCTCCCAACTTGGGAGTGATGTGGAGGGTAATTCAGCATAGGATGATGAGGCGGAGGAGGAGGAAGAGGGGAGACTGGACGTATATGATGAGGCGGAAACCCTGATTGAGGTTGGGCCCACTATTCGTGGCGTGGGTAGGCTATGTGTTGATGGTCCAGTTTGAGACCTTCCACCAGGTTCAGCCAGTGTGCCGTGACAGAGATGTATTGTCCCTGGCCACAAATACTTGTCCACGTATCTGTTGTAAGATGGACCTTCCCGGTTACAGCGTTAGTGTGAGCACGCTTTAGATTGTTTAAGACATGCTGGTGTAACGCGGGGACGGCACACCGAGAAAAATAGTGCCGGCTGGGAACTGAGTATCGTGGGGATGCCAAAAGATCACAGAAAGACTGTCCCCACAAGCCTAAACGGCAACATCTCCACGGCGAGCAACTTGTCAATGTGCGCATTCAGTATTTGTGCTTGTGGGTGCGTGGCTTGGTATTTACACCTCCTTTAATACATCTGGGGCACGTACAATTGGACGCTTTCCTGGGACAAACAAGTGGATGGCCTGTGTCTGTGCAACCGCAGCTTGTGAGCAAGAGGTATGATGATCACCTGCTTCCTGCCCAGCAGATTGGTGAGGCCGTATCACAGGCGACATGGCAGTGGTTTGCCCCGCAGTCGCAGACAATAATTTGGTACCCTGTTGTTCAGCCCACCAACTAGGGTGCTTGGCTGCCATGTGTTTCCGCATACTGGTGGTGCTTTGGTTGCCTTTGCCCTGGCCTCTGGTCAGCTTCCTATGGCAGATGCTACAGATGACACTTGGTTCAGAATGACTATCGTAAAAAAATTTCCAGACAGCGGCTGAACGCACCCTTGCCTTGACTTGGGGCACAGAGGGATTGTTCTTGGCAACAGTTGACACACTTCGCACTCTGCTCAAACCAGTAGCCCTGGGTGCTTCTGTTGGTGCTACGTATCCACCTTCATCCTCTGTGCTGCTGTGCTGGCTATGCGTGCCAATGGCCCAGGTCGGATCGGTGGTCTCATCATCTTCCACCTCATCGTCCATGTCATTCTCCTTCCGTGTTGATATTGGCGACTGGACAGATGGCAACTGTATGTCATCACCATCAGCCTCCACCTCTTCACCCGGTATATAACGTGTATGAAAGTGGCTTTCTTCTGGACGTGGGGTTTCAAATATTTGGCCATCTTCAACAGATGATATCCCCTCACATTCCTCTTCAATGTCGCGCGGTGAGAGTGGGTCGCCCTCCCGGGGCTGTGGGGTACTCGGTACCGGGCCAGTATCAGTGGGATGTGTCACAGCAGCTGTGACCCGGACCGTGGCCCTGGGCACCCAAGTAATAGGAAGATGTGAATGATGGAATGTAGTTAGATGAATAGTTTGTGACGCCACCTTTGGTGTTCGGCAAGGGAGGTGTTAAGCCGAAGCTGCATGCAGATCCTCTGGGACAGATGGTGTGGTGCAGCAATGGTGGTATAGCCCTCTACAGGCAGGGCTGTTGTTCCAGGGCAGTGTAGATGTGGAGACACTTAGATGGTGTAGTGTCCAGCGCAGGGGATGTAGCAGTGTCAGACGGACGGACGCAGGAAGGAATAGAGGACACCAGGGCATGTAGTTCCAAAGAGTTTTTTGACTCTCTACTCCTAAGTCCCGGCTCTCTATCCGTATTGCTGTTGTGCCCTCAAGTCTTAGATGGGAGTAGTGCATTTACAGCCCACTACTCCACCGATGTCTGCTGCAGAACCATTTGTGTTCATACAACCTCGGGGACCGGGCCCCGGCCTTGCGCTTAGAACTTCTGGGCAGGGTTCTTCCTCTAACCCACGTCCTCTGTGTTCCCTTTCACTCCTACGTTCCGTACTTGTCCTTTCCCTTCTATGGAAGCTCAGGCTTAAGGTCAACATCCTTCTGGGTGATGAACTAGGAACAGGTTGAGAATAGGATGACCCAGTGTTCTCTGTATGGACAGTAGACTGTTTTGTCATGGACGATTGGGTGCTGCTAGAACATTTTGTGGAGGCCTTATCAGCCATCCAAGACATTATCTGCTCTTGTTCTTCTGGCTTCCAGGCCTGCTTATTTTCCAAACCGGGAAATTTCGCCAGGAAACTTCTTCAATCTCCCAGACTCTGTGCCTTGTTGGGCACCAACAACCCCACATCCATGTCCCTGTCCCTTCACAACAGCCTTTTTAGGAATTTTGGATTTTTCTGCCATAGTTGCAGATGTCCAGATGCAAATATTGGGGAACAAGGAGCAGTTAGTGCTTTGTGGAACGTAGCAATGCAGCCAAGTTTTACAAACAGTACCACAGCAGCAGAAAAAATTGCCCTGAGGTTTGAGGTGAGATTATGCACCCCAGTCACCACACAAGACAGCGGTGCTGGCTGCGTGTCAGTTGCTTAGTACCGTGCGTGCGTACTATTTGCTGTGATTATGAGAATGCAGCACGGCAGCAGCACAAAAAAACTGCCCTGAGGTTTAAGGCAAGAATTCGCACCCCAGACACCACACAAGACAGTGGTGCTGCCTGTGTGTTAGTTGTGCAGTACCGTGCGTGCGTACTATTTGCTGTGATTATGAGAACGCAGCACGGCAGCAGCACAAAAAAACTGCCCTGAGGTGTAAGGCAAGAATACGCACCCCTAGAGTGGCGACACGCGTCGGGTCATTAGTCCAGCCTGCCCCACTCCACTTCACTTCATATGTGATGTATTGGGTTCTGTGCATCTATGTATATTATTTGAAGGTGGACATGTAGATTTCCTTTGGTTGTTTGCACTCTTTACAGCCCATTTCTGATCTGGATGATCTGGTCTGCTCTTGGAGCCTGACTTCAGGCTGAGGTATTTCCAAATGGGGTTTATTCAGTACATTCCAGAAACGTTTGTTTTTTATGTACCACATTGTGAATAAGAGTATGCCAGAGCTATATAACTAATTGTTTGCACTGTCTCAAGGCATTATTTGAGCTTGTGATAACATCCATTTAAAATTTAAAATGTATCTGCATCACTGATATCCATGATTCATTTGTGATGGCTACAGTGTATTAGTGTGCTTTCAAAACCTTCTAATTGGGTATTAGTTTACATGGACCTTGGGTATAAGACACTTTCTCCACCAAAAGTGGTAGTGGTTATCAGGTTTGGTTCTCTATTATGAGATATGTATATCTTTTGAATGTGTCACATGTGTGACCATTTTTTAATGTTTTTAATGTGTTGTTGTTGTTTGCTGTGCTTAATTTAAATAAATAAAAATTGTAATATTTTTGCTAAATTCCTATTCAGGGTGATCCCCGATTTGTGGCCTATTCTTTTCTGCTGATGTTTAAAGCAAGAATACGCACCCCAGACACCACACAAGACAGCGGTGCTGGCTGCGTGTCAGTTTTGCAGTACCGTGCGTGCGTACTATTTGCTGTGATTATGTGAACACAGCACGGCAGCAGCACAAAAAACTGCCCTGAGGTGTAAGGCAAGAATACGCACCCCAGACACCACACAAGACAGCGGTGCTGGCTGCGTGTCAGTTTTGCAGTACCGTGCGTGCGTACTATTTGCTGTGATTATGTGAACACAGCACGGCAGCAGCACAAAAAACTGCCCTGAGGTGTAAGGCAAGAATACGCACCCCAGACACCACACAAGACAGCGGTGCTGGCTGCGTGTCAGTTGTGCAGTACTGTTGTGAGTTCATTTTTCCCTTCACCATTGAGGTCTGATGAACTCCCTCCTCTGGTGAAGGAAGGTAGTGAGGCTGATTAGTCTTCAGAATATACCTGAGTGCTGATATAGTCTTTTGAAGCCTAGCGACTTCAGGGCCTGTTTTTCCTATCAGTCGGTTGGCTCATTTTGATAGGGTTTTTGCGGATGGCAGACAGCAGCTTTCCTATCCTGTCCTATGTAGTTAGCTTGGGCCCCATCATTTGCTCAACCTATCTTTCTATCTGTGTTAGTGTTTTCATCTTGCTTCACCGTCATTATATGTTGGGGGCTGCCTAGTGCTTTGGGGTCTGCTCTGGGGCAGTTTAGTTTTTCCCCTTTCTGTCTTTAGGCTATGTAGTTTTCCGGCTGTGATCAAGGGGTCTAGGGCACCGTAGGAACCCCCCACGGCTACTGCTAGTTGTTGTGGATAGGTTCAGGGGTCTGCAATCCGATAACTGCCAACCTCTCTGGTTTTTCTGGACTTAGCTGGTATTTTGTTTTTTCCTCCTTCGGTGACTCATCATAACAGAATCACCAGCCATACCGCAGATCCTAGGGTACTCAATAGCAGGAGAGAATTGTAAAAAAAAAAAAAAAAAAAAAGTGTCAGAATTTTTTTTTTTTTTGTGTGCATATTTTTTCCTCTATATCTCTGAGGCCGTAGGAGGAATTTTTCTCTCAATGGAGATGAAGCAATTGTCTGATCGTGTGGAGCAGCTCGCTGCTGAAGTGCGGGGAATTTCCGCCTATCTTGCTCATTCACATGCTGCTGAACCAAAGATTCCTACTCCTGATGTATTTTTGGGGGATCGGTCTAAATTCTTGAATTTCAAGAATAATTGTAAATTATTTTTTGCCTTGAAGCCTAACTAGTCGGGGAACTCCGCGCAGCAGGTTAAAATTGTCATCTCTTTGCTGCGCGGCGATCCCCAGGATTGGGCGTTTTCTTTGAAACCTGATGATCCTATTCTGAATAATGTGAACGCATTTTTTCAAGCCTTGGGGTTGTTGTATGATGAACCTAATGCTATTGATCAGGCTGAAAAGACCCTGTTGGCATTAAGCCAGGGTCGGGATTCGGCAGAGTTGTACTGTCAAAAATTCCGAAAGTGGGTGGTCCTTACTACCTGGAATGATGGTGCCTTGGCAGCCCTCTTTCAGAAGGGTTTGTCAGAAACTGTAAAAGATACTATGGTGGGATTTCCTGTTCCCTCTGGTCTTGACGATTCTATGTCATTAGCCATTCAGGTGGATCGGCGTTTACGTGAACGCAAAACAACACGAGAGATGTTACCACCTGTTGAACAAATGTCTGAACCTATGCAATGTGATAGAGTTTTGTCTAGGGTGCAACGTCAGGAGTTCAGTAGGCGTAATAAGCTGTGTTTTTTTTGTGGAGATGACTCGCATATTATTTCTGCCTGCCCTAAACAAGAGAAACGTTGTGCACGCACGTTTTCTGTGGGTGGTGTTCAACCTAAGTTTCTTCTGGCAATTACTCTGATCTGCTCCCTGTCCACATTTTCCGCCAAGGCTTTTGTGGATTCAGGAGCAGCTCTGAACCTGATGGACTTGGATTTTGCTATACGTTGTGGATTTCCTATGACACCTCTGCGGACGCCTATCCCTTTGAGGGGTATTGATGCTACTCCTTTGGCGAAGAATAAACCTCAGTTTTGGACCCAGGTGGTAATGCGGGTCGCCCCAGACCATCAAGAAAATTGCAGATTTTTGGTGTTGCATAATTTGCATGATACCATTGTTCTGGGGTTTCCCTGGTTGCAAATCCATAATCCAGTTCTGGATTGGAAATCTTTGTCTGTGGTGAGTTGGGGTTGTCGGTGTGCCCTTAGTGATGCTCCTGTTTTCTCCACCTCTCCCCAGTCGCATGATGTTCCTGACTATTTGGCTGACTTTTATGATGTATTTAGTGAGAATGAGTCTGCGTCTTTGCCTCCTCATAGGAGTTATGACTATGCAATTGAGCTGAACCCGGGGTGTAAATTCCCCAAGGGTCGGCTTTTCAATTTATCTGTAACCGAGCACGAGGCTATGCAATCCTATATTAAGGAGGCATTGGAGAAGGGTCATATTAGACCATCCTCTTCACCCTTAGGTGCCGGTTTTTTTTTTGTGGCTAAAAAGGATGGTTCATTAAGGCCTTGTATTGACTATCGTGCCCTCAACAAAATTACTGTTAAATATCAGTATCCGTTACCCCTGATTTCTGATCTATTCTCCAGAGTTAAAGGTGCTTGCTGGTTTACAAAGCTTGACCTCAGGGGGGCGTATAATCTTATTCGCATTAAGCATGGGGATGAATGGAAGACGGCGTTTAATACTCCGGAGGGACATTTTGAGTACCTGGTGATGCCTTTTGGGCTCACTAATGCCCCTTCTGTCTTCCAGTGCTTCATGAACGATATATTCTGAGACTTTGTGGATACATTTTTGATTATCTATCTGGATGATATTTTGATCTTCTCCAAGAATTGGGACTCTCATGTGGAACATGTTCGGACTGTGTTCCGGATTTTGAGGGAGAATTCCCTGTATGTCAAGGGATCGAAATGCCTTTTTGGGGTACAGAGGATTTCATTTTTGGGATTTATTTTGTCTCCGTCAACTATTGAAATGAACCCGGCCAAGGTACAGGCCATTTATGATTGGGTTCAGCCCACTTCTTTGAAGGCCCTTCAGAAGTTTTTGGGTTTTGCTAATTTTTATCGGAAATTTATAGCTAATTTTTCTGGTATTGCCAAGCCATTGAAGGATTTGACTAGGAAGGGTGCTGATGTGCTGAATTGGTCTCCGGAGGCTGTTTCTTCCTTTCAGGAGCTGAAGCGAAGATTCACTTCTGCTCTGGTTTTGCGGCAACCTGATGTCTCACTCCCGTTTCAGGTGGAGATGGACGCTTCTGAGATTGGTGCAGGAGCGGTGTTGTCCCAAAAAGATCCTGTGACATCTAAAATGAATCCTTGTGCTTTCTTTTCCCGAAAGTTCTCCCCATCCGAACCTAACTATGATGTGGGGAATCGGGAACTGTTGGCCATGAAATGGGCATTTGAGGAGTGGAGACATTGGTTGGAGGGAGCCAAACACCAAGTCGTGGTCCTTACTGACCACAAGAATTTAATTTACCTGGAGTAGGCCAAGCGCTTCAATCCTAGACAGGCTAGGTGAGCCTTGTTTTTCACACGTTTTGATTTTGTGGTCTCTTTTCATCCGGGCACTAAGAATGTCAAGGCAGACGCCCTCTCTAGGAGTTTCCTTGCTGATTCTCCTGTTGTGACTAAGCCTGCTACCATCTTAGGCGAGGGGGTAGTTCTTTTTGCCATCTCGCCCGATTTGAGACGTGCTCTGGAAGAGTTCCAGGAGGACAAACCTGAGCGTTGTCCCAGTGGAAAGTTGTATGTTCCTGACCAGTGGAAGAAGAGAGTGATGTCTGAAGTTCATTGCTCTGCATTGGCTGGTCATCCAGGTATTTTTGGTACTAGAGATCTGGTGAGTCGCTCTTTTTGGTGGCCCACCTTGTCTCATGATGTCAGGAATTTTGTGCAGTCCTGTGGGACTTGCTCCCGGTCTAAACCTTGTTTTCGCTCTAGTGGCTTGTTGATGCCTTTGCCGGTGCCCAGGAGGCCATGGACCCATATTTCAATGGATTTTATCTCTGATATGCCTGTCTCTCAGAGAATGACTGTTATTTGGGTAATTTGTGATAGATTCTCTAAGATGGTCCATCTTGTACCACTCCCTAAGTTGCCATCTTCCTCTGAGTTGGTGCCCTTGTTTTTGCAACATGTGGTTCGCTTGCACGGGATTCCTGAGAACATTGTATCTGACCGAGGAGTTCAGTTTGTGTCTAGATTTTGGAGGACTCTCTGTTCCAAGCTGGGAATTCAGTTGTCCTTCTCCTCTGCGTTTCACCCTCAGACCAATGGGCAGACGGAGAGAACAAACCAGACTTTGGAGTCGTATTTGAGATGTTTTATTTCTGCCGATCAGGATGATTGGGTTTCATTTTTGCCCTTGGCCGAATTTGCTTTAAATAATAGAGCTAGTTCTGCCACTTTGATGTCACCTTTTTTTTGTAACTTTGGTTTTCACCCTCGATTTTCTTCAGGGCAGGTGGAGCCTTCTGCCTGCCCAGGTGTTGACACTGTGGTGGAGAGAATGCACCAGATCTGGGACCAAGTAGTGGATAAGTTGTCTCTCTCCCAGGAAAAGGCCCAGCTGTTTTCCAACCGGCGTAGGACCGTTGGTCCCCAGTTTAAGGTGGGTGATATGGTTTGGTTGTCATCAAAAAATATCGCTATGAAGGTGGCTTCTCCTAAGTTTAAGCCTAGATTTATTGGACCTTACAAGATTTTGGAGATTATTAATCCGGTCTCTTTTCGGTTGGCTCTTCCTGTCACATTTAAAATTCATAATGTGTTTCATAAGTCCTTGTTGAAGAGGTTTGTTGAACCAGTAGTTCCTGTGGTGGCACCTCCTGACCCTATATTGGTTGAAGGTAACATGGAATATGAGGTAGAGAAGATACTGGATTCCCGTCTGGCTAGACGGAGACTCCAGTATTTGGTTAAGTGGAAGGGTTATGGTCAGGAGGATAATTCCTGGGTCTCTGCCTCTGATATTCATGCCAAAAGATTGGTACGTGCCTTTCATCGGGCTCACCCGGATCGCCCTGGTGGCATGGATGAGGGTTCGGTGACCCCTCCTCAAGGGGGAGGTACTGTTGTGAGTTCATTTTTCCCTTCACCATTGAGGTCTGATGAACTCCCTCCTCTGGTGAAGGAAGGTAGTGAGGCTGATTACCAAACACATGGGCAGCCAGATGATGACTGGGTGGCTGGAATTGAGGACTGGATATAAGGCTGCCAACGCCCTTCTTCCTGGCTGGTGATTTTCCTGCTGGATTCAAGGAGACCAGTCGGATTACTGCATCTCAAAGCTAAGTTTTCTGCTCTTCTTTGTACTCTTCAGTTTTGTTTTTGTCTTGTTTTTTGGGAGTTCTGCCATTCCCGGCCGGGGGTGAGCTGAACTCCATTTTTGTCTCTGATCTGTTGATATTTTGCTCTGTCTTCAGAATATACCTGAGTGCTGATATAGTCTTTTGAAGCCTAGCGACTTCAGGGCCTGTTTTTCCTATCAGTCGGTTGGCTCATTTTGATAGGGTTTTTGCGGATGGCAGACAGCAGCTTTCCTATTCTGTCCTATGTAGTTAGCTTGGGCCCCATCATTTGCTCAACCTATCTTTCTATCTGTGTTAGTGTTTTCATCTTGCTTCACCGTCATTATATGTTGGGGGCTGCCTATTGCTTTGGGGTCTGCTCTGGGGCAGTTTAGTTTTTCCCCTTTCTGTTTTTAGGCTATATAGTTCTCCGGCTGTGATCGAGGGGTCTAGGGCACCGTAGGAACCCCCCACGGCTACTGCTAGTTGTTGTGGATAGGTTCAGGGGTCTGCAATCCGATAGCTGCCAACCTCTCTGGTTTTTCTGGACTTAGCTGGTATTTTGTTTTTTCCTCCTTCGGTGACTCATCATAACACAGTACCCTGCGTGCGTACTATTTGCTGTTATTATGAGAACGCAGCACGGCAGCAGCACAAAAAACTGCCCTGAGGTGTAAGGCAAGAATACGCAGCCCAGACACCACACAAGACAGCGGTGCTGGCTGCGTGTCAGTTGTGCAGTACCGTGCGTGCGTACTATTTGCTGTGATTATGTGAACGCAGCACGGCAGCAGCAAAAAAAACTGCCCTGATGTGTAAGGCAAGAATACGCACTCCAGACACCACACAAGACAGCGGTGCTGGCTGCGTGTCAGTTGTGCAATACCGTGCGTGCGTACTATTTGCTGTGATTATGTGAACACAGCACGGCAGCAGTACAAAAAACTGCCCTGAGGTGTAAGGCAAGAATACGCACCCCAGACACCACACAAGACAGCGGTGCTGGCTGCGTGTCAGTTGTGCAGTACCGTGCGTTCGTACTATTTGCTGTCATTATGTGAACGCAGCACGGCAGCAGCACAAAAAACTGCCCTGATGTGTAAGGCAAGAATACGCAGCCCAGACACGACACAAGACAGCGGTGCTGGCTGCGTGTCAGTTGTTCAGTACCGTGCGTGCGTACTATTCGCTGTTATTATGTGAACGCAGCACGGCAACAGCACAAAAAAACTGCCCTGAGGTGTAAGGCAAGAATACACACCCCAGACACCACACAAGACAGCGGTGCTGGCTGCGTGTCAGTTGTGCAGTACCGTGCGTGCGTACTATTTGCTGTTATTATGTGAACGCAGCACGGCAGCAGCAAAAAAAACTGCCCTGATGTGTAAGGCAAGAATACGCACTCCAGACACCACACAAGAAAGCGGTGCTGGCTGCGTGTCAGTTGTGCAGTACCGTGCGTTCGTACTATTTGCTGTCATTATGTGAACGCAGCACGGCAGCAGCACAAAAAACTGCCCTGATGTGTAAGGCAAGAATACGCAGCCCAGACACGACACAAGACAGCGGTGCTGGCTGCGTGTCAGTTGTGCAGTACCGTGCGTGCGTACTATTTGCTGTGATTATGTGAACACAGCACGGCAGCAGCACAAAAAACTGCCCTGAGGTGTAAGGCAAGAATACGCACCCCAGACACCACACAAGACAGCGGTGCTGGCTGCGTGTCAGTTGTGCAGTACCGTGCGTGCGTACTATTCGCTGTTATTATGTGAACGCAGCACGGCAACAGCACAAAAAAACTGCCCTGAGGTGTAAGGCAAGAATACACACCCCAGACACCACACAAGACAGCGGTGCTGGCTGCGTGTCATTTGTGCAGTACCGTGCGTGCGTACTATTTGCTGTTATTATGAGAACGCAGCACGGCAGCAGCACAAAAAACTGCCCTGATGTGTAAGACAAGAATACGCACCCCAGACACCACACAAGACAGCGGTGCTGGCTGCGTGTCAGTTGTGCAGTACCGTGCATGCGTACTATTTGCTGCTATTATGAGAACGCAGCATGGTAGCAGCACAAAAAAACTGCCCTGAGGTTTAAGGCAAGAATACGCACACCAGACACCACACAAGACAGCGGTGCTGGCTGCGTGTCAGTTGTGCAGTACCGTGCATGCGTACTATTTGCTGCTATTATGAGAACGCAGCATGGTAGCAGCACAAAAAAACTGCCCTGAGGTTTAAGGCAAGAATACGCACCCCAGACACCACACAAGACAGCGGTGCTGGCTGCGTGTCAGATGTGCAGTACCGTGCGTGCGTACTATTTGCTGTGATTATGTGAACACAGCACGGCAGCAGCACAAAAAACTGCCCTGATTTGTAAGACAAGAATACGCACCCCAGACACCACACAAGACAGCGGTGCTGGCTGCGTGTCAGTTGTGCAGTACCGTGCATGCGTACTATTTGCTGCTATTATGAGAACGCACCATGGTAGCAGCACACAAAAACTGCCCTGAGGTTTAAGGCAAGAATATGCACCCCAGACACCACACAAGACAGCGGTGCTGGCTGCGGGTCAGTTGTGCAGTACCGTGCGTGCGTACTATTTGCTGTTATTATGAGAACGCAGCACGGCAGCAGCAAAAAAGACTGCCCTGATGTGTAAGGCAAGAATACGCACTCCAGACACGACACAAGACAGCGGTGCTGGCTGCGTGTCAGTTGTGCAGTACCGTGCGTTCGTACTATTTGCTGTCATTATGTGAACGCAGCACGGCAGCAGCACAAAAAACTGCCCTGATGTGTAAGACAAGAATACGCACCCCAGACACCACACAAGACAGCGGTGCTGGCTGCGTGTCAGTTGTGCAGTACCGTGCGTGCGTACTATTTGCTGTGATTATGTGAACGCACCATGGTAGCAGCACACAAAAACTGCCCTGAGGTTTAAGGCAAGAATACGCACACCAGACACCACACAAGACAGCGGTGCTGGCTGCGTGTCAGTTGTGCAGTACCGTGTGTGCTATTCTCTGTGAATGCAGCACGGCAGCAGCACAAAAAACTGCCCTGAGGTGTAAGGCAAGAATACGCAGCCCAGACACCTCACAAGACAGCGGTGCTGGCTGCGTGTCAGTTGTGCAGTACCGTGCGTGCGTACTATTTGCTGCTATTATGAGAACGCAGCACGGCAGCAGCACAAAAAACTGCCCTGATTTGTAAGACAAGAATACGCAGCCCAGACACCTCACAAGACAGCGGTGCTGGCTGCGTGTCAGATGTGCAGTACAGTGCGCGCGTACTATTTGCTGTGATTATGTGAACACAGCACGGCAGCAGCACAAAAAACTGCCCTGATGTGTAAGACAAGAATACGCAGCCCAGACACCACACAAGACAGCGGTGCTGGCTGCGTGTCAGTTGTGCAGTACCGTGCGTGCGTACTATTTGCTGTGATTATGTGAACACAGCACGGCAGCAGCACAAAAAACTGCCCTGAGGTGTAAGGCAAGAATACGCACCCCAGACACGACACAAGACAGCGGTGCTGCCTGCGTGTCAGTTGTGCAGTACCGTGCGTGCGTACTATTTGCTGTTATTATGTGAACGCAGCACGGCAGCAGCAAAAAAAACTGCCCTGATGTGTAAGGCAAGAATACGCTGTCCAGACACGACACAAGACAGCGGTGCTGGCTGCGTGTCAGTTGTGCAGTACCGTGCGTGCGTACTATTTGCTGTTATTATGTGAACGCAGGACGGCAGCAGCAAAAAAAACTGCCCTGATGTGTAAGGCAAGAATACACTGCCCAGACACCACACAAGACAGCGGTGCTGGCTGCGTGTCAGTTGTGTAGTACCGTGCGTGCGTACTATTTGCTGTGATTATGTGAACGCAGCACGGCAGCAGCACAAAAAACTGCCCTGAAGTGTAAGGCAAGAATACGCACCCCAGATACACAAAAGACAACAGTGCTGGCTGCGTGTCAGTTGTGCAGTACCATGCGTGCGTACTATTTGCTGCTATTGAGAACGCAGCACGGCAGGAGCACAAAAAACTGCCCTGAGGTTTAAGGCAAGAATACGCACCCCAGACACCACACAAGACAGCGGTGCTGGCTGCGTGTCAGTTGTGCAGTACCATGCGTGCGTACTATTTGCTGCTATTGAGAACGCAGCACGGCAGGAGCACAAAAAACTGCCCTGAGGTGTAAGACAAGAATACGCAGCCCAGACACCACACAAGACAGCGGTGCTGGCTGCGTGTCAGTTGTGCAGTACCGTGTGTGCGTACTATTTGCTGTTATTATGAGAACGCAGCACGGCAGCAGCACAAAAAACTGCCCTGATGTGTAAGACAAGAATACGCACCCCAGACACCACACAAGACAGCGGTGCTGGCTGCGTGTCAGTTGTGCAGTACCGTGCGTGCGTACTATTTGCTGTGATTATGAGAACGCAGCACGGTAGCAGCACAAAAAACTGCCTTGAGGTTTAAGGCAAGAATACGCACCCCAGACACCACACAAGACAGCGGTGCTGGCTGCGTGTCAGTTGTGCAGTACCATGCGTGCGTACTATTTGCTGTTATTATGAGAACGCAGCACGGCAGCAGCACAAAAAAACTGCCCTGAGGTTTAAGGCAAGAATACGCACCCCAGACACCACACAAGACAGCGGTGCTGGCTGCGTGTCAGTTGTGCAGTACCGTGCGTGCGTACTATTTGCTGTGATTATGTGAACGCAGCACGGCAGCAGCACAAAAATCTGCCATGAGGTTTAAGGCAAGAATACGCACCCCAGACACGACACAAGACAGCGGTGCTGCCTGCGTGTCAGTTGTGCAGTACCGTGCGTGCGTACTATTTGCTGTTATTATGTGAACGCAGCACGGCAGCAGCAAAAAAGACTGCCCTGATGTGTAAGGCAAGAATACGCACTCCAGACACCACACAAGACAGCGGTGCTGGCTGCGTGTCAGTTGTGCAGTACCGTGCGTTCGTACTATTTGCTGTCATTATGTGAACGCAGCACGGCAGCAGCACAAAAAACTGCCCTGATGTGTAAGGCAAGAATACGCAGCCCAGACACGACACAAGACAGCGGTGCTGGCTGCGTGTCAGTTGTGCAGTACCGTGCGTGCGTACTATTCGCTGTTATTATGTGAACGCAGCACGGCAACAGCACAAAAAAACAGCCCTGAGGTGTAAGGCAAGAATACGCAGCCCAGACACCACACAAGGCAGCGGTGCTGGCTGCGTGTCATTTGTGCAGTACCGTGCGTGCGTACTATTTGCTGCTATTATGAGAACGCAGCACGGCAGCAGCACAAAAAACTGCCCTGATGTGTAAGACAAGAATACGCACCCCAGACACCACACAAGACAGCGGTGCTGGCTGCGTGTCAGTTGTGCAGTACCGTGCGTGCGTACTATTTGCTGTGATTATGTGAACGCACCATGGTAGCAGCACACAAAAACTGCCCTGAGGTTTAAGGCAAGAATACGCACACCAGACACCACACAAGACAGCGGTGCTGGCTGCGTGTCAGTTGTGCAGTACCGTGTGTGCTATTCTCTGTGAATGCAGCACGGCAGCAGCACAAAAAACTGCCCTGAGGTGTAAGGCAAGAATACGCAGCCCAGACACCTCACAAGACAGCGGTGCTGGCTGCGTGTCAGTTGTGCAGTACCGTGCGTGCGTACTATTTGCTGCTATTATGAGAACGCAGCACGGCAGCAGCACAAAAAACTGCCCTGATTTGTAAGACAAGAATACGCAGCCCAGACACCTCACAAGACAGCGGTGCTGGCTGCGTGTCAGTTGTGCAGTACCGTGCGTGCGTACTATTTGCTGTGATTATGTGAACACAGCACGGCAGCAGCACAAAAAACTGCCCTGATGTGTAAGACAAGAATACGCAGCCCAGACACCACACAAGACAGCGGTGCTGGCTGCGTGTCAGTTGTGCAGTACCGTGCGTGCGTACTATTTGCTGTGATTATGTGAACACAGCACGGCAGCAGCACAAAAAACTGCCCTGAGGTGTAAGGCAAGAATACGCACCCCAGACACGACACAAGACAGCGGTGCTGCCTGCGTGTCAGTTGTGCAGTACCGTGCGTGCGTACTATTTGCTGTTATTATGTGAACGCAGCACGGCAGCAGCAAAAAAAACTGCCCTGATGTGTAAGGCAAGAATACGCTGTCCAGACACGACACAAGACAGCGGTGCTGGCTGCGTGTCAGTTGTGCAGTACCGTGCGTGCGTACTATTTGCTGTTATTATGTGAACGCAGGACGGCAGCAGCAAAAAAAACTGCCCTGATGTGTAAGGCAAGAATACACTGCCCAGACACCACACAAGACAGCGGTGCTGGCTGCGTGTCAGTTGTGTAGTACCGTGCGTGCGTACTATTTGCTGTGATTATGTGAACGCAGCACGGCAGCAGCACAAAAAACTGCCCTGAAGTGTAAGGCAAGAATACGCACCCCAGATACACAAAAGACAACAGTGCTGGCTGCGTGTCAGTTGTGCAGTACCATGCGTGCGTACTATTTGCTGCTATTGAGAATGCAGCACGGCAGGAGCACAAAAAACTGCCCTGAGGTTTAAGGCAAGAATACGCACCCCAGACACCACACAAGACAGCGGTGCTGGCTGCGTGTCAGTTGTGCAGTACCGTGCGTTCGTACTATTTGCTGTCATTATGTGAACGCAGCACGGCAGCAGCACAAAAAACTGCCCTGATGTGTAAGGCAAGAATACACAGCTCAGACACCACACAAGACAGCGGTGCTGGCTGCGTGTCAGTTGTGCAGTACCGTGCGTGCGTACTATTTGCTGTGATTATGTGAACACAGCACGGCAACAGCACAAAAAAACTGCCCTGAGGTTTAAGGCAAGAATTCGCTCCCCAGACACCACACAAGACAGCGGTGCTGGCTGCGTGTCAGTTGTTCAGTACCGTGCATGCATACTATTTGCTGCTATTATGAGAACGCAGCACGGCAGCAGCACAAAAAACTGCCCTGATGTGTAAGACAAGAATACGCACCCCAGACACCACACAAGACAGCGGTGCTGGCTGCGTGTCAGTTGTGCAGTACCGTGCGTGCGTACTATTTGCTGTGATTATGTGAACGCACCATGGTAGCAGCACACAAAAACTGCCCTGAGGTTTAAGGCAAGAATACGCACCCCAGACACCACACAAGACAGCGGTGCTGGCTGCGTGTCAGTTGTGCAGTACCGTGCGTGCGTACTATTTGCTGTGATTATGTGAACGCACCATGGTAGCAGCACACAAAAACTGCCCTGAGGTTTAAGGCAAGAATACGCACACCAGACACCACACAAGACAACGGTGCTGGCTGCGTGTCAGTTGTGCAGTACCGTGCGTGCGTACTATTTGCTGCTATTATGAGAACGCAGCACGGCAGCAGCACAAAAAACTGCCCTGATTTGTAAGACAAGAATACGCAGCCCAGACACCTCACAAGACAGCGGTGCTGGCTGCGTGTCAGATGTGCAGTACAGTGCGCGCGTACTATTTGCTGTGATTATGTGAACACAGCACGGCAGCAGCACAAAAAACTGCCCTGATGTGTAAGGCAAGAATACGCACCCCAGACACCACACAAGACAGCGGTGCTGGCTGCGTGTCAGTTGTGCAGTACCGTGCGTGCGTACTATTTGCTGTGATTATGTGAACGCACCATGGTAGCAGCACACAAAAACTGCCCTGAGGTTTAAGGCAAGAATACGCACACCAGACACCACACAAGACAGCGGTGCTGGCTGCGTGTCAGTTGTGCAGTACCGTGTGTGCTATTCTCTGTGAATGCAGCACAGCAGCAGCACAAAAAACTGCCCTGAGGTGTAAGGCAAGAATACGCACCCCAGACACCACACAAGACAGCGGTGCTGGCTGCGTGTCAGTTGTGCAGTACCGTGCGTGCGTACTATTTGCTGTGATTATGTGAACGCACCATGGTAGCAGCACACAAAAACTGCCCTGAGGTTTAAGGCAAGAATACGCACCCCAGACACCACACAAGACAGCGGTGCTGGCTGCGTGTCAGTTGTGCAGTACCGTGCGTGCGTACTATTTGCTGTGATTATGTGAACGCACCATGGTAGCAGCACACAAAAACTGCCCTGAGGTTTAAGGCAAGAATACGCACACCAGACACCACACAAGACAGCGGTGCTGGCTGCGTGTCAGTTGTGCAGTACCGTGTGTGCTATTCTCTGTGAATGCAGCACAGCAGCAGCACAAAAAACTGCCCTGAGGTGTAAGGCAAGAATACGCACCCCAGACACCACACAAGACAGCGGTGCTGGCTGCGTGTCAGTTGTGCAGTACCGTGCGTGCGTACTATTTGCTGTGATTATGTGAACGCACCATGGTAGCAGCACACAAAAACTGCCCTGAGGTTTAAGGCAAGAATACGCACCCCAGACACCACACAAGACAGCGGTGCTGGCTGCGTGTCAGTTGTGCAGTACCGTGCGTGCGTACTATTTGCTGTGATTATGTGAACGCACCATGGTAGCAGCACACAAAAACTGCCCTGAGGTTTAAGGCAAGAATACGCACACCAGACACCACACAAGACAGCGGTGCTGGCTGCGTGTCAGTTGTGCAGTACCGTGTGTGCTATTCTCTGTGAATGCAGCACAGCAGCAGCACAAAAAACTGCCCTGAGGTGTAAGGCAAGAATACGCACCCCAGACACCACACAAGACAGCGGTGCTGGCTGCGTGTCAGTTGTGCAGTACCGTGCGTGCGTACTATTTGCTGTGATTATGTGAACGCACCATGGTAGCAGCACACAAAAACTGCCCTGAGGTTTAAGGCAAGAATACGCACACCAGACACCACACAAGACAGCGGTGCTGGCTGCGTGTCAGTTGTGCAGTACCGTGTGTGCTATTCTCTGTGAATGCAGCACAGCAGCAGCACAAAAAACTGCCCTGAGGTGTAAGGCAAGAATACGCACCCCAGACACCACACAAGACAGCGGTGCTGGCTGCGTGTCAGTTGTGCAGTACCGTGCGTGCGTACTATTTGCTGTGATTATGTGAACGCACCATGGTAGCAGCACACAAAAACTGCCCTGAGGTTTAAGGCAAGAATACGCACCCCAGACACCACACAAGACAGCGGTGCTGGCTGCGTGTCAGTTGTGCAGTACCGTGCGTGCGTACTATTTGCTGTGATTATGTGAACGCACCATGGTAGCAGCACACAAAAACTGCCCTGAGGTTTAAGGCAAGAATACGCACACCAGACACCACACAAGACAACGGTGCTGGCTGCGTGTCAGTTGTGCAGTACCGTGCGTGCGTACTATTTGCTGCTATTATGAGAACGCAGCACGGCAGCAGCACAAAAAACTGCCCTGATTTGTAAGACAAGAATACGCAGCCCAGACACCTCACAAGACAGCGGTGCTGGCTGCGTGTCAGATGTGCAGTACAGTGCGCGCGTACTATTTGCTGTGATTATGTGAACACAGCACGGCAGCAGCACAAAAAACTGCCCTGATGTGTAAGGCAAGAATACGCACTCCAGATACACACAAGACAGCGGTGCTGGCTGCGTGTCAGTTGTGCAGTACCGTGCGTGCGTACTATTTGCTGTGATTATGTGAACACAGCACGGCAGCAGCACAAAAAACTGCCCTGAGGTGTAAGGCAAGAATACGCACCCCAGATACACACAAGACAACAGTGCTGGCTGCGTGTCAGTTGTGCAGTACCGTGCGTGCGTACTATTTGCTGCTATTGAGAACGCAGCACGGCAGGAGCACAAAAAACTGCCCTGAGGTTTAAGGCAAGAATACGCACCCCAGACACCACACAAGACAGCGGTGCTGGCTGCGTGTCAGTTGTGCAGTACCATGCATGCGTACTATTTGCTGTTATTATGAGAACGTAGCACGGCAGCAGCACAAAAAACTGCCCTGAGGTGTAAGGCAAGAATACGCACCCCAGACACCACACAAGACAGCGGTGCTGGCTGCGTGTCAGTTGTGCAGTACCGTGCGTGCGTACTATTCGCTGTTATTATGAGAACGCAGCACGGCATCAGCACAAAAAACTGCCCTGATGTGTAAGACAAGAATACGCACCCCAGATACACACAAGACAGCGGTGCTGGCTGCGTGTCAGTTGTGCAGTACCGTGCGTGCGTACTATTTGCTGTGATTATGAGAACGCAGCATGGTAGCAGCACAAAAAACTGCCTTGAGGTTTAAGGCAAGAATACGCACCCCAGACACCACACAAGACAGCGGTGCTGGCTGCGTGTCAGTTGTGCAGTACCGTGCGTGCGTACTATTTGCTGTGATTATGTGAACGCAGCATGGTAGCAGCACACAAAAACTGCCCTGAGGTTTAAGGCAAGAATATGCACACCAGACACCACACAAGACAGCGGTGCTGGCTGCGAGTCAGATGTGCAGTACCGTGTGTGCTATTCTCTGTGAATGCAGCACGGCAGCAGCACAAAAAACTGCCCTGAGGTGTAAGGCAAGAATACGCACACCAGACACCACACAAGACAGCGGTGCTGGCTGCGTGTCAGTTGTGCAGTACCGTGCGTGTGTACTATTTGCTGTTATTATGAGAACGCAGCACGGCAGCAGCACAAAAAAACTGCCCTGAGGTTTAAGGCAAGAATAGGCACCCCAGACACCACACAAGACAGCGGTGCTGGCTGCGTGTCAGTTGTGCAGTACCGTGCGTGCGTACTATTTGCTGTGATTATGTCAACGCAGCACGGCAGCAGCACAAAAATCTGCCCTGAGGTTTAAGGCAAGAATACGCACCCCAGACACGACACAAGACAGCGGTGCTGCCTGCGTGTCAGTTGTGCAGTACCGTGCGTGCGTACTATTTGCTGTTATTATGTGAACGCAGCACGGCAGCAGCAAAAAAAACTGCCCTGATGTGTAAGGCAAGAATACGCTGTCCAGACACGACACAAGACAGCGGTGCTGGCTGCGTGTCAGTTGTGCAGTACCGTGCGTGCGTACAATTTGCTGTTATTATGTGAACGCAGGACGGCAGCAGCAAAAAAAACTGCCCTGATGTGTAAGGCAAGAATACACTGCCCAGAAACCACACAAGAAAGCGGTGCTGGCTGCGTGTCAGTTGTGTAGTACCGTGCGTGCGTACTATTTGCTGCTATTGAGAACGCAGCACGGCAGGAGCACAAAAAACTGCCCTGAGGTTTAAGGCAAGAATACGCACCCCAGACACCACACAAGACAGCGGTGCTGGCTGCGTGTCAGTTGTGCAGTACCGTGCGTGCGTACTATTTGCTGTGATTATGTGAACGCAGCACGGCAGCAGCACAAAAATCTGCCCTGAGGTTTAAGGCAAGAATACGCACCCCAGACACCACACAAGACAGCGGTGCTGGCTGCGTGTCAGTTGTGTAGTACCGTGCGTGCGTACTATTTGCTGTGATTATGTGAACGCAGCACGGCAGCAGCACAAAAAACTGCCCTGAAGTGTAAGGCAAGAATACGCACCCCAGATACACAAAAGACAACAGTGCTGGCTGCGTGTCAGTTGTGCAGTACTATGCGTGCGTACTATTTGCTGCTATTGAGAACGCAGCACGGCAGCAGCACAAAAAACTGCCCTGAGGTTTAAGGCAAGATTACGCACCCCAGACACCACACAAGACAGCGGTGCTGGCTGCGTGTCAGTTGTGCAGTACCGTGCGTTCGTACTATTTGCTGTCATTATGTGAACGCAGCACGGCAGCAGCACAAAAAACTGCCCTGATGTGTAAGGCAAGAATACGCACCCCAGACACCACACAAGACAGCGGTGCTGGCTGCGTGTCAGTTGTGCAGTACCGTGCGTGCGTACTATTTGCTGTTATTATGTGAACGCAGCACGGCAGCAGCACAAAAAACTGCCCTGAGGTGTAAGGCAAGAATACGCACCCCAGACACCACACAAGACAGCGGTGCTGGCTGCGTGTCAGTTGTGCAGTACCGTGCGTGCGTACTATTTGCTGTGATTATGTGAACACAGCACGGCAACAGCACAAAAAAACTGCCCTGAGGTTTAAGGCAAGAATTCGCACCCCAGACACCACACAAGACAGCGGTGCTGGCTGCGTGTCAGTTGTGCAGTACCGTGCGTGCGTACTATTTGCTGTCATTATGTGAACGCAGCACGACAGCAGCACAAAAATCTGCCCTGAGGTTTAAGGCAAGAATACGCACCCCAGACACCACACAAGACAGCGGTGCTGGCTGCATGTCAGTTGTGCAGTACCGTGCGTGCGTACTATTTGCTGTCATTATGTGAACGCAGCACGGCAGCAGCACAAAAATCTGCCCTGAGGTTTAAGGCAAGAATACGCACCCCAGACACCACACAAGACAGCGGTGCTGGCTGCGTGTCAGTTGTGCAGTACCGTGCGTGCGTACTATTTGCTGTTATTATGTGAACGCAGCACGGCAGCAGCAAAAAAAACTGCCCTGATGTGTAAGGCAAGAATACGCTGCCCAGACACGACACAAGACAGCGGTGCTGGCTGCGTGTCAGTTGTGCAGTACCGTGCGTGCGTACTATTCGCTGTGATTATGTGAATGGAGCTCGGCAGCAGCACAAAAAACTGCCCTGATGTGTAAGGCAAGAATACGCTGCCCAGACACGACACAAGACAGCGGTGCTGGCTGCGGGTCAGTTGTGCAGTACCGTGCGTGCGTACTATTTGCTGTTATTATGTGAACGCAGCACGGCAGCAGCAAAAAAAACTGCCCTGATGTGTAAGGCAAGAATACGCTGCCCAGACACGACACAAGACAGCGGTGCTGGCTGCGTGTCAGTTTTGCAGTACCGTGCGTGCGTACTATTTGCTGTTATTATGAGAACGCAGCACGGCAGCAGCAAAAAAAACTGCCCTGATGTGTAAGGCAAGAATACGCACTCCAGACACCACACAAGACAGCGGTGCTGGCTGCGTGTCAGTTGTGCAGTACCGTGCGTGCGTACTATTTGCTGTGATTATGTGAACACAGCACGGCAGCAGCAAAAAAAACTGCCCTGATGTGTAAGGCAAGAATACGCACTCCAGACACCACACAAGACAGCGGTGCTGGCTGCGTGTCAGTTGTGCAGTACCGTGCGTGCGTACTATTTGCTGTTATTATGAGAACGCAGCACGGCAGCAGCAAAAAAAACTGCCCTGATGTGTAAGGCAAGAATACGCACACCAGATACACACAAGACAACAGTGCTGGCTGCGTGTCAGTTGTGCAGTACCGTGCGTGCGTACTATTTGCTGCTATTATGAGAACGCAGCACGGCAGTAGCACAAAAAACTGCCCTGAGGTGTAAGACAAGAATACGCAGCCCAGACACGACACGAGACAGCGGTGCTGCCTGCGTGTCAGTTGTGCAGTACCGTGCGTGCGTACTATTTGCTGTTATTATGTGAACGCAGCACGGCAGCAGCAAAAAAAACTGCCCTGATGTGTAAGGCAAGAATATGCAAACCAGACACGACACAAGACAGCGGTGCTGGCTGCGTGTCAGTTGTGCAGTACCGTGCGTGCGTCCTATTCGCTGTGATTATGTGAACGCAGCTCGGCAGCAGCACAAAAAACTTCCCTGAGGTGTAAGGCAAGAATACGCAGCCCAGACACCACACAAGACAGCGGTGCTGGCTGCGTGTCAGTTGTGCAGTACCGTGCGTGTGTACTATTTGCTGTGATTATGTGAATGCAGCACGGCAGCAGCACAAAAAACTGCCCTGAGGTGTAAGGCAAGAATACGCACCCCACATACACACAAGACAGCGGTGCTGGCTGCGTGTCAGTTGTGCAGTACCGTGCCTGTGTACTATTTTCTGTGATTATGTGAACACAGCACGGCAGCAGCACAAAAAACTGCCCTGAGGTGTAAGGCAAGAATACGCACCCCAGATACACACAAGACAACAGTGCTGGCTGCGTGTCAGTTGTGCAGTACCGTGCGTGCGTACTATTTGCTGCTATTATGAGAACGCAGCACGGCAGCAGCACAAAAAACTGCCCTGAGGTTTAAGGCAAGAATACGCACACCAGACACCACACAAGACAGCGGTGCTGGCTGCGTGTCAGTTGTGCAGTACCGTGCGTGCGAACTATTGGCTGTGATTATGTGAACGCAGCACGGCAGCAGCACAAAAAACTGCCCTGAGGTTTAAGGCAAAAATACGCACACCAGACACCACACAAGACAGCGGTGCTGGCTGCGTGTCAGTTGTGCAGTACCGTGCGTGTGTACTATTTGCTGCTATTGAGAACGCAGCACGGCAGGAGCACAAAAAACTGCCCTGAGGTTTAAGGCAAGAATACGCACCCCAGACACCACACAAGACAGCGGTGCTGGCTGCGTGTCAGTTGTGCAGTACCGTGCGTGCGTACTATTTGCTGTGATTATGTGAACGCAGCACGGCAGCAGCACAAAAAACTGCCCTGAGGTGTAAGGCAAGAATACGCACACCAGACACCACACAAGACAGCGGTGCTGGCTGCGTGTCAGTTGTGCAGTACCATGCGTGCGTACTATTTGCTGCTATTGAGAACGCAGCACGGCAGGAGCACAAAAAACTGCCCTGAGGTTTAAGGCAAGAATAGGCACCCCAGACACCACACAAGACAGCGGTGCTGGCTGCGTGTCAGTTGTGCAGTACCGTGCGTGTGTACTATTTGCTGTTATTATGAGAACGCAGCACGGCAGCAGCACAAAAAAACTGCCCTGAGGTTTAAGGCAAGAATAGGCACCCCAGACACCACACAAGACAGCGGTGCTGGCTGCGTGTCAGTTGTGCAGTACCGTGCGTGCTATTCTCTGTGAATGCAGCACGGCAGCAGCACAAAAAACTGCCCTGATGTGTAAGACAAGAATACGCAGCCCAGACACCACACAAGACAGCGGTGCTGGCTGCGTGTCAGTTGTGCAGTACCGTGCGTGTGTACTATTTGCTGCTATTGAGAACGCAGCACGGCAGGAGCACAAAAAACTGCCCTGAGGTTTAAGGCAAGAATAGGCACCCCAGACACCACACAAGACAGCGGTGCTGGCTGCGTGTCAGTTGTGCAGTACCGTGCGTGTGTACTATTTGCTGTTATTATGAGAACGCAGCACGGCAGCAGCACAAAAAACTGCCCTGAGGTGTAAGGCAAAAATACGCACCCCAGACACCACACAAGACAGCGGTGCTGGCTGCGTGTCAGTTGTGCAGTACCGTGCGTGCGTTCTATTTGCTGTGATTATGTGAACACAGCACGGCAGCAGCACAAAAAAACTGCCCTGAGGTTTAAGGCAAGATTTCGCACCACACAAGACAGCGGTGCTGGCTGCGTGTCAGTTGTGCAGTACCGTCCGTGCGTAATATTTGCTGTGATTATGTGAACACAGCACGGCAGCAGCACAAAAAACTGCCCTGAGGTGTAAAGCAAGAATACGCACCCCAGATACACAAAAGACAACAGTGCTGGCTGCGTGTCAGTTGTGCAGTACCGTGTGTGCGTACTATTTGCTGCTATTGAGAACGCAGCACGGCAGGAGCACAAAAAACTGCCCTGAGGTTTAAGGCAAGAATACGCACCCCAGACACCACACAAGACAGCGGTGCTGGCTGCGTGTCAGTTGTGCAGTACCGTGCGTGCGTACTATTTGCTGTTATTATGAGAACGCAGCACGGCAGCAGCACAAAAAACTGCCCTGAGGTGTAAGGCAAAAATACGCACCCCAGACACCACACAAGACAGCGGTGCTGGCTGCGTGTCAGTTGTGCAGTACCGTGCGTGCGTAATATTTGCTGTGATTATGTGAACACAGCACGGCAGCAGCACAAAAAACTGCCCTGAGGTGTAAAGCAAGAATACGCACCCCAGATACACAAAAGACAACAGTGCTGGCTGCGTGTCAGTTGTGCAGTACCGTGTGTGCGTACTATTTGCTGCTATTGAGAACGCAGCACGGCAGGAGCACAAAAAACTGCCCTGAGGTTTAAGGCAAGAATACGCACCCCAGACACCACACAAGACAGCGGTGCTGGCTGCGTGTCAGTTGTGCAGTACCGTGCGTGCGTACTATTTGCTGTTATTATGAGAACGCAGCACGGCAGCAGCACAAAAAACTGCCCTGAGGTTTAAGGCAAGAATACGCACCCCAGACACCACACAAGACAGCGGTGCTGGCTGCGTGTCAGTTGTGCAGTACCGTGTGTGCGTACTATTTGCTGCTATTGAGAACGCAGCACGGCAGGAGCACAAAAAACTGCCCTGAGGTTTAAGGCAAGAATACGCACCCCAGACACCACACAAGACAGCGGTGCTGGCTGCGTGTCAGTTGTGCAGTACCGTGCGTGCTATTCTCTGTGAATGCAGCACGGCAGCAGCACAAAAAACTGCCCTGATGTGTAAGACAAGAATACGCAGCCCAGACACCACACAAGACAGCGGTGCTGGCTGCGTGTCAGTTGTGCAGTACCGTGCGTGTGTACTATTTGCTGCTATTGAGAACGCAGCACGGCAGGAGCACAAAAAACTGCCCTGAGGTGTAAGGCAAAAATACGCACCCCAGACACCACACAAGACAGCGGTGCTGGCTGCGTGTCAGTTGTGCAGTACCGTGCGTGCGTTCTATTTGCTGTGATTATGTGAACACAGCACGGCAGCAGCACAAAAAAACTGCCCTGAGGTTTAAGGCAAGATTTCGCACCACACAAGACAGCGGTGCTGGCTGCGTGTCAGTTGTGCAGTACCGTCCGTGCGTAATATTTGCTGTGATTATGTGAACACAGCACGGCAGCAGCACAAAAAACTGCCCTGAGGTGTAAAGCAAGAATACGCACCCCAGATACACAAAAGACAACAGTGCTGGCTGCGTGTCAGTTGTGCAGTACCGTGTGTGCGTACTATTTGCTGCTATTGAGAACGCAGCACGGCAGGAGCACAAAAAACTGCCCTGAGGTTTAAGGCAAGAATACGCACCCCAGACACCACACAAGACAGCGGTGCTGGCTGCGTGTCAGTTGTGCAGTACCGTGCGTGTGTACTATTTGCTGTTATTATGAGAACGCAGCACGGCAGCAGCACAAAAAACTGCCCTGAGGTGTAAGGCAAGAATACGCACCCCAGACATCACACAAGACAGCGGTGCTGGCTGCGTGTCAGTTGTGCAGTACCGTGCGTGCGTACTATTCGCTGTGATTATGTGAACACAGCACGGCAGCAGCACAAAAAACTGCCCTGAGGTTTAAGGCAAGAATTCGCACCCCAGACACCACACAAGACAGCGGTGCTGGCTGCGTGTCAGTTGTGCAGTACCGTCCGTGCTTAATATTTGCTGTGATTATGTGAACACAGCACGGCAGCAGCACAAAAAACTGCCCTGAGGTGTAAAGCAAGAATACGCACCCCAGACACCACACAAGACAGCGGTGCTGGCTGCGTGTCAGTTGTGCAGTACCGTGCGTGCGTACTATTCGCTGTGATTATGTGAACACAGCACGGCAGCAGCACAAAAAACTGCCCTGAGGTTTAAGGCAAGAATTCGCACCCCAGACACCACACAAGACAGCGGTGCTGGCTGCGTGTCAGTTGTGCAGTACCGTCCGTGCTTAATATTTGCTGTGATTATGTGAACACAGCAAGGCAGCAGCACAAAAAACTGCCCTGAGGTGTAAAGCAAGAATACGCACCCCAGATACACAAAAGGCAACAGTGGTGGCTGCGTGTCAGTTGTGCAGTACCGTGCGTGCGTACTATTTGCTGCTATTGAGAACGCAGCACGGCAGGAGCACAAAAAACTGCCCTGAGGTTTAAGGCAAGAATACGCACCCCAGACACCACACAAGACAGCGGTGCTGGCTGCGTATCAGTTGTGCAGTACCGTGCGTGTGTACTATTTGCTGTTATTATGAGAACGCAGCACGGCAGCAGCACAAAAAACTGCCCTGAGGTGTAAGGCAAGAATACGCACCCCAGACATCACACAAGACAGCGGTGCTGGCTGCGTGTCAGTTGTGCAGTACCGTGCGTGTGTACTATTTGCTGTTATTATGAGAACGCAGCACGGCAGCAGCACAAAAAACTGCCCTGAGGTGTAAGGCAAGAATACGCACCCCAGACACCACACAAGACAGCGGTGCTGGCTGCGGGTCAGTTGTGCAGTACCATGCGTGTGTACTATTTGCTGTTATTATGAGAACGCAGCACGGCAGCAGCACAAAAAACTGCCCTGAGGTGTAAGGCAAGAATACGCACCCCAGACATCACACAAGACAGCGGTGCTGGCTGCGTGTCAGTTGTGCAGTACCGTGCGTGCGTACTATTTGCTGTTATTATGAGAACGCAGCACGGCAGCAGCACAAAAAACTGCCCTGAGGTGTAAGGCAAGAATACGCACCCCAGACACCACACAAGACAGCGGTGCTGGCTGCGGGTCAGTTGTGCAGTACCATGCGTGTGTACTATTTGCTGTTATTATGAGAACGCAGCACGGCAGCAGCACAAAAAACTGCCCTGAGGTGTAAGGCAAGAATACGCACCCCAGACATCACACAAGACAGCGGTGCTGGCTGCGTGTCAGTTGTGCAGTACCGTGCGTGCGTACTATTTGCTGTTATTATGAGAACGCAGCACGGCAGCAGCACAAAAAACTGCCCTGAGGTGTAAGGCAAGAATACGCACCCCAGACACCACACAAGACAGCGGTGCTGGCTGCGGGTCAGTTGTGCAGTACCATGCGTGTGTACTATTTGCTGTTATTATGAGAACGCAGCACGGCAGCAGCACAAAAAACTGCCCTGAGGTTTAAGGCAAGAATACGCACCCCAGACACCACACAAGACAGCGGTGCTGGCTGCGTGTCAGTTGTGCAGTACCGTGCGTGTGTACTATTTGCTGTTATTATGAGAACGCAGCACGGCAGCAGCACAAAAAACTGCCCTGAGGTGTAAGGCAAGAATACGCACCCCAGACATCACACAAGACAGCGGTGCTGGCTGCGTGTCAGTTGTGCAGTACCGTGCGTGCGTACTATTTGCTGTTATTATGAGAACGTAGCACGGCAGCAGCACAAAAAACTGCCCTGAGGTGTAAGGCAAGAATACGCACCCCAGACACCACACAAGACAGCGGTGCTGGCTGCGTGTCAGTTGTGCAGTACCGTGCGTGCGTACTATTCGCTGTGATTATGTGAACACAGCACGGCAGCAGCACAAAAAACTGCCCTGAGGTTTAAGGCAAGAATTCGCACCCCAGACACCACACAAGACAGCGGTGCTGGCTGCGTGTCAGTTGTGCAGTACCGTCCGTGCTTAATATTTGCTGTGATTATGTGAACACAGCACGGCAGCAGCACAAAAAACTGCCCTGAGGTGTAAAGCAAGAATACGCACCCCAGATACACAAAAGGCAACAGTGCTGGCTGCGTGTCAGTTGTGCAGTACCGTGCGTGCGTACTATTTGCTGTTATTATGAGAACGCAGCACGGCAGCAGCACAAAAAACTGCCCTGAGGTGTAAGGCAAGAATACGCACCCCAGACACCACACAAGACAGCGGTGCTGGCTGCGTGTCAGTTGTGCAGTACCATGCGTGTGTACTATTTGCTGTTATTATGAGAACGCAGCACGGCAGCAGCACAAAAAACTGCCCTGAGGTTTAAGGCAAGAATACGCACCCCAGACACCACACAAGACAGCGGTGCTGGCTGCGTGTCAGTTGTGCAGTACCGTGCGTGTGTACTATTTGCTGTTATTATGAGAACGCAGCACGGCAGCAGCACAAAAAACTGCCCTGAGGTGTAAGGCAAGAATACGCACCCCAGACATCACACAAGACAGCGGTGCTGGCTGCGTGTCAGTTGTGCAGTACCGTGCGTGCGTACTATTTGCTGTTATTATGAGAACGTAGCACGGCAGCAGCACAAAAAACTGCCCTGAGGTGTAAGGCAAGAATACGCACCCCAGACACCACACAAGACAGCGGTGCTGGCTGCGTGTCAGTTGTGCAGTACCGTCCGTGCTTAATATTTGCTGTGATTATGTGAACACAGCACGGCAGCAGCACAAAAAACTGCCCTGAGGTGTAAAGCAAGAATACGCACCCCAGATACACAAAAGGCAACAGTGCTGGCTGCGTGTCAGTTGTGCAGTACCGTGCGTGCGTACTATTTGCTGCTATTGAGAACGCAGCACGGCAGGAGCACAAAAAACTGCCCTGAGGTTTAAGGCAAGAATACGCACCCCAGACACCACACAAGACAGCGGTGCTGGCTGCGTATCAGTTGTGCAGTACCGTGCGTGTGTACTATTTGCTGTTATTATGAGAACGCAGCACGGCAGCAGCACAAAAAACTGCCCTGAGGTGTAAGGCAAGAATACGCACCCCAGACATCACACAAGACAGCGGTGCTGGCTGCGTGTCAGTTGTGCAGTACCGTGCGTGTGTACTATTTGCTGTTATTATGAGAACGCAGCACGGCAGCAGCACAAAAAACTGCCCTGAGGTTTAAGGCAAGATTACGCACCCCAGACACCACACAAGACAGCGGTGCTGGCTGCGTGTCATTTGTGCAGTACCGTGCGTGCGTACTATTTGCTTTGATTATGTGAACACAGCACGGCAACAGCACAAAAAAACTGCCCTTTGGTTTAAGGCAAGAATTCGCACCCCAGACACCACACAAGACAGCGGTGCTGGCTGCGTGTCAGTTGTGCAGTACCGTCCGTGCGTACTATTTGCTGCTATTATGAGAACGCAGCACGGCAGCAGCACCAAAAACTGCCCTGATGTGTAAGACAAGAATACGCACCCCAGATACACACAAGACAGCGGTGCTGGCTGCGTGTCAGTTGTGCAGTACCGTGCATGTGTACTATTTGCTGTGATTATGTGAACGCAGCATGGTAGCAGCACAAAAAAACTGCCCTGAGGTTTAAGGCAAGAATACGCACCCCAGATACACACAAGACAACAGTGCTGGCTGCGTGTCAGTTGTGCAGTACCGTGCGTGCGTACTATTTGCTGCTATTGAGAACGCAGCGCGGCAGGAGCACAAAAAACTGCCCTGAGGTTTAAAGCAAGAATACGCACCCCAGACACCACACAAGACAGCGGTGCTGGCTGCGTGTCAGTTGTGCAGTACCGTACGTGCGTTGTTGTGAGTTCATTTTCCCCTTCACCATTGATATCTGATGAACTCCCTCTGCTGGTGAACAGAGGTAGTGAAATTGATTGGGATGGGAAAAACCTGTCATCTGAACAGGCGGAGCGTGATTGGACACCCGGAATCACTGAGTGGATATAAGGCAGCTGATGCCCTGCAGGGTTGCTGGTGATCCTTTCTGCTCTGAGCTCTTGCAAACCAGTTGAGTACCTGTCTTCTGAAAGTTAAGTTTTTGCTCTCTTATTTTTCCATGAGATTGTGTCTGTTTACTTAGTGTTTGTGTTCTGCCTGGCCCTTGTTGGTTCAGGCTGAGCTCCATTTTTGTCTCTGGTCAAGTTGATCTTTTGCTCAGTCTTCAGAATATACCTGAGTGCTGATATAGTGATTTTGAAGTCTAGTGACTTCAGGGCCTTTTTTCTATCAGACGTGTTGGACATCATTTTGGCAGAATTTTTGCGGATTGCAGTCAGCATCTTTTCTGTCCTTTCCTATTTAGTTAGTTGGGCCCCATCGTTTGCTCAACCTGTCTTTCTGTCTGTGTTTGTGTTTTCATCTGCTTTTCACCGACAATACATGTTGGGGGCTGTCTATTGCTTTGGGGTCTGCTCTGGGGCAGTTTAGATTTCCTCTTTCTTTCTTTAGGCTTATTTAGTTCTCCGGCTGTGAACGAGTTGTCTAGGGCTCCGTAGGAACTCCCCACGGCTACTATTAGTTGTGTGAATAGGATTAGGGGTCTGCAATCCGATAGCTACCAACCTCTCCGGTTTTCTGGACTTAGCTTGTATTTTTGTTTTTTCCTCCTTCGGTGACTCATTCATAACAGTGCGTACTATTTGCTGTTATTATGAGAACGCAGCATGGCAGCAGCACAAAAAACTGCCCTGAGGTGTAAGGCTACTTTCACACATCCGTTTTTTTAAATCCGGCATGATGCGGCGAAATTTGTGTAAACCGGATCCGGAATTGGATCCGGTTTTTTCACATAGAATATAATGATCGCCGCATCATGCCGTATGGACATGCGGCGCCTCCGGGTTTTGCCGGATACGGCAAACATGCGCCGTCCGGCGTCTGCAAAAAACGTTGGCTGCAACGTTTTTTTGCAGCGCCGGACCGGCTTTTTCAACTGCGCATGCCCGGGCACTATGAGTTTTAACCCCACAAGTGCCCGGCGCACATCTCTCTCTCTCTCTCCCCCTCCCCTTCTCTCTCTCTCTCTCCATACGCTCCATACCTTTCTTTGGCTGGCTCTCTCGTCCCCCTCTGTCTCTCTGGCTGCTCTCTCGTCCCCCGCTGTCTCTCTGGCTGCTCTCTCGTCCCCCGCTGTCTCTTCGGCTGCTCTCTCGTCCCCCGCTCTCTCTTCGGCTGCTCTCTCGTCCCCCGCTCTCTCTTCGGCTGCTCTCTCATCCCCCGCTCTCTCTTTGGCTGCTCTCTTGTCCCCCGCTGTCTCTCTGGCTGCTCTCTCGCCTCCCGATCTCTCTCCGGCTGGCTCTCTCGACCCCCGGTGCTGCGGCTCCTTTAAATGTCCTCCAAGCCGCATCAGGGGCCGCATGTACATCCGGTGTCACCGCTGCAGGCCGGATGTCTGAAAGAGGCCTAAGGCAAGAATACGCACCCCAGACACCACACAAGACAACCACAACACAACACAACACAACAACTGCCTGCGCGTCAGTTGTGCAGTACCGCGCGTACTATTTGCTGCTATTGAGAACGCAGCACGGCAGCAGCACAAAAAACTGTCCTGAGGTGTAAGGCAAGAATACGCACCCCAGACACCACACAAGACAGCGGTGCTGGCTGCGTGTCAGTTGTGCAGTACCGTGCGTGCGTACTATTTGCTGCTATTGAGAACGCAGCACGGCAGCAGCACAAAAAACTGCCCTGAGGTGTAAGGCAAGAATACGCACCCCAGACACCACACAAGACAGCGGTGCTGCCTGCGTGTTAATTGTGCAGTACCGTGCGTGCGTACTATTTGCTGCTATTATGAGAACGCAGCACGGCAGCAGCACAAAAAACTGCCCTGAGGTGTAAGGCCGGTTTCACATTAGCGCTTTTTCAGCGCACGCACGGCCGGGGGTAGCTCCGCCCCCCGAGCCGGCTCTCTGCCCGGCGTGCCCACCCCCAAAAAGTTTGATTTTGGCGCGCACGGCGCACCGTCAAAAGTGCGCAGCGCAGGTCAAAGCGCAACTAGCGCACGGCCTGCGCACGATCTGCGCACCCTATGCTAAAGATAGGGTGCGCCGATCGCAGGCGCCGCTGTCCGCTAGTAGGCGGCGCTACAAGCAAGGGGCGGGCACGCCGGGCAGAGAGCCGGCTCGGGGGCGGAGCTACCCCCGGCCGTGCGTGCGCTGAAAAAGCGCTAATGTGAAACCGGCCTAAGGCAAGAATACGCAGCCCAGACACCACACAAGACAGCGGTGCTGGCTGCTTGTCAGTTGTGCAGTACCGTGCGTGCGTACTATTTGCTGTGAACGCAGTAAGGCAGCAGCACAAAAATATTGCTAGCGATATCGCTATGTGTAAAACCCCCTTTACTGTGCAAGAACATGGTCTAATCATAGCACAGCTCCTGGGCAGGGGAGGAAGCAAAAGACAGGACGGCACAGGATGTCAACTGATTCTCTTTGTGAGTAGCCTGTCTTTAAGCAATCTTTTACCTCAAAGAAATAATCAGCTGCAATCCCGCACAGTCCTGTCTGTATACTCTTATGTGTCCTCCCCTGCCCAGTAGATGTGTTATGATCAGTCCATATTTTTGCACGGTCAGAAACAACCAGTACCAGCAGATAAGATTATCTTAGCAGAGGAACATTTTTTCTAAACACATCCAATTGTGGAAATTGTTTTTATTCTAAGATCTGTTGATTAAAATTAACTTTGTTCATGGGAGAACTACTTAAGCATAATCTGCCTCAAGCTACAAAGCTGCTGGGATGAATTACAGGAAATGATGGGGTGGGTCTTTGTCTCTTTACAAAAAGATAGGGCGGGTCATTGTTTCTCTACTGGAAATGAGAGTAGGTATTTGTCTCTCTACTGGAAGTGGGGGTGGGTCTTTTATTCTCTTTAAAGGGAAGGTGCCGTGTTTTTTCATAATTTAATGTAAAAAAGAAAATAGTATAAAAGATATTGTCCTCTAAGCTTGACTCAGTGGTGTGTATGTTCTTTTTTTTTTTTTTTACTATATTAATGCAGCCACTGGGGGCTGCCATCTTACCTTTCTGGCTGCTGAACGACACTTTCCATGCTCATTTACGGCAGTCCCTGGGCATAAGAGACAAGAGTCGGCTCCCGACCCTATCTGTATCATTGCAGCAGCATCAGCTGTGAACTGGGCACGCCTCTGTGGGCAGCTCAATTCACAGCTGTAGGTGTGGCCAGGCGCCATTTTATTAGAGCCCTGTGCTTTCCTTTTAGCTCCAGTTACTCTATTGCAAGCCCTGGATGCTGTACTGTTCCAGCATAACAGTGCTTGGATGCTCACTCTACACATACCAGCTGCAGGAGAGGAACCAGGACGAGCTCGTGGAGACCGAGCTGCTCTTTCCAAAACACCCGACCAGCTACAGCCCCTGCTCTTGCAAAACACTTGGCCATCTGCTGGACATCTAATCCTCTCCTGTGTGATACTGACTGCTGAGCCGTGTATCTAATCCTCTCCCGTGTGATACTGACTGCTGAGCCATGTATCTAATCCTCTCCTGTGTGATACTGTCTGCTGCGCTGTGTATCTAATACTCTCCTGTATGATACTGACTGCTGAGCCGTGTATCTAGTCCTATCCTGTGTGATACTGACTGCTGAGCCCTGTATCTAATCCTATCCTGTGTGATACTGACTGCTGAGCCGTGTATCTAATCCTCTCCTGTGTGATACTGTCTGCTGAGCCGCGTATCTAATCCTATCCTGTGTGCTACTGACTGCGGAGCCGTGTATCTAATCCTATCCTGTGATACTGACTGCTGAGACCTGTATCTAATCCTCTCCTGTGTGATACTGTCTGCTGGACATCTAATCCTATCCTGTGATCCTGACTGCTCAGCCGTGTATCTAGTCCTCTCGTGTGTGATACTGACTGCTGAGCTGTGTATCTAATACTCTCCTGTCTGATACTGTCTGCTGAGCCGTGTATCTAATCCAGTCCTGTCTGATACTGTCTGCTGAGCCGTGTATCTAATCCAGTCCTGTGTGATACTGTCTGCTGAGCCGTGTATCTAATCCTCTCCTGTGTGATACTGACTGCTGAGCTGTGTATCTAATCCTATCCTGTGTGATACTGACTGCGGAGCTGTGTATCTAATCCTGTGTGGTACGGACTGCTGAGCCATGTGTCTAATCCTCTCCTGTGTGATACTCTCTGCAGAGCCATGTATCTAATCCAATCCTGTGTGATACTGACTGCTGAGCCCTGTATCTAATCCAATCATGTGTGATACTGTCTGCTGAGCTGTGTATCTAATCCTCTCCTGTGTGATACTGTCTGCTGAGCTGTGTATCTAATCCTCTCCTGTGTGATACTGTCTGCTGAGCCGTGTATCTAATCCTCTCCTGTGTGATACTCTGTGCAGAGCTGTGTATCTAATCCAATCCTGTGTGATACTGACTGCTCAGCCATGTATCTAATCATCTGTGTGATACTGACTGCTGAGCCGTGTATCTAATCCAATCCTGTGTGATACTGTCTGCTGAGCTGTGTATCTAATCCTCTCCTGTGTGATATAGTCTGCAGATCCGTGTATCTAATCCTCTCCTGTGTGATACTGACTGCTGAGCCGTGTATCTAATCCTATCCTGTGTGATACTGACTGAAGAGCCGTGTATCTAATTCTATCCTGTGTGATACTGACTGCTGAGCCGTGTATCTAATCCTATCCTGTGTGATACTGACTGCTGAGCCATGTACCTAATCCTATCCTGTATGATACTGACTGCTGAGCCATGTACCTAATCCTATCCTGTGTGATACTGCCTGCTGAGCCATGTACCTAATCCTATCCTGTTTGATACTGACTGCTGAGCTGGGTATCTATTCCTATTCTGTGTGATACTGACTGCTGAGCTGTGTATCTAATCCTATCCCGTGTGATACTGCTCTCCTGAAATACTCTGTGCTGTTGTGACCCTGCTGGTTTTGTGTGTGATCAACATGGTGGTATTGTGTATGGTCTATACTGCGGTATTATGTGTGAAGTATATGGCGGCATTATGTGAGAACACTATGGCAGTATTATCTGCTAAAAGGGGACCCATTCTAGGGTGGTTCTGGCTGAGCACCTGCACACGGGTCAGGGGTAATAGGTGCAGTCAGGGGAGGACTGGTGAGGCAGCTGAAGAGAGGGGTTTCATTTTTATCGTTACTATATGGCTACATTTCCCCCCAGCCTGCTTCCCAGCGTCACCCCAGACTGCGCCTGAAGCCTCGCTTTCACACATCGCCAGGACAGAATCTGAGGGGGGAATGGGGTCTTTGCATACAAAGTCTGGGTCAGAACAGGCCATCAATCAGCAAAAATGTTTCCTGGATTTCTGTGGTGCTGTCACCCTGCTCCTCCACCATATATCTTCCTCTGTGCCTCCCATAGACCAGTACACTGCTCTCCTGAAATACTCTGCTGCTGTCACCCTGCTCCTCCCCCATATATCTCCCTCTGTGCCCCCATAGACCAGCACACTGCTCTCCTGAAATACTCTGTGCTGCTGTCACCCTGCTCCTCCCCCATATATCTCCCTCTGTGCCCCCCATAGACCAGTACACTGCTCTCCTAAAATACTCTGTGCTGCTGTCACCCTGCTCCTCCCCCATATATCTCCCTCTGTGCCTCCCATAGACCAGCACACTGCTCTCCTGAAATACTCTGTGCTGCTGTCACCCTGCTCCTCCCCCATATATGTCCCTCTGTGCCCCCCATAGACCAGCACACTGCTCTCCTGAAATACTCTGTGCTGCTGTCACCCTGCTCCTCCCCCATATATCTCCCTCTGTGCCTCACACAGACCAGTACACTGCTCTCCTGAAATACTCTGTGCTGCTGTCACCCTGCTCCTCCCCCATATATCTCCCTCTGTGCCTCCCATAGACCAGTACACTGCTCTCCTGAAATACTCTGTGGTGCTGTCACCCTGCTCCTCCCCCATATATCTCCCTCTGGGCTTCCCATAGACCAGTACACTGCTCTCCTGAAATACTCTGTGGTGCTGTCACCCTGCTCCTCCCCCATATATCTCCCTCTGTGCCTCCCATAGACCAGTACACTGCTCTCCTGAAATACTCTGTGGTGCTGTCACCCTGCTCCTCCCCCATATATCTCCCTCTGTGCCTCCCATAGACCAGTACACTGCTCTCCTGAAATATTCTGTGGTGCTGTCACCCTGCTCCTCCCCCATATATCTCCCTCTGTGCCTCCCATAGACCAGTACACTGCTCTCCTGAAATACTCTGTGGTGCTGTCACCCTGCTCCTCCCCCATATATCTCCCTCTGTGCCTCCCATAGACCAGTACACTGCTCTCCTGAAATACTCTGTGCTGCTGTCACCCTGCTCCTCCCCCATATATCTCCCTCTGTGCCTCCCATAGACCAGCACACTGCTCTCCTGAAATACTCTGTGCTGCTGTCTCCCTGCTCCTCCCCCATATATCTCCCTCTGTGCCTCCCATAGACCAGCACACTGCTCTCCTGAAATACTGTGCTGCTGTCTCCCTGCTCCTCCCCCATATATCTCCCTCTGTGCCTCCCATAGACCAGCACACTGCTCTCCTGAAATACTCTGTGCTGCTGTCACCCTGCTCCTCCCCCATATATCTCCCTCTGTGCCTCCCATAGACCAGTACACTGCTCTCCTGAAATACTCTGTGCTGCTGTCACCCTGCTCCTTCCACCATACATCAGGCTCCTGTCGCCTCGCTTTCACACATCGCCAGGACAGGATCTGAGGAGAAGAATGGGGTCTACAGGGAATGGGGTCTTCGGGGGCCTACAGGGAGCTGGCTTCCTTGCCTGCAAAGCGCAGGTATGAGGAAGCCTTGTGCAGCGCCTGTGTCAAATCGCTGATCTGTCACAGTGATCTGTGATGTGACAGATCAGCGATCTGTCACAGGACAGTGATGTCCCCCCTGGGACAACCTAATAAAGTTAAAAAAAAAGTGTAAAAATAATTTTTAAAAAATCGCTAAATTAATTAAAAAAAAAAAAATATTCCCTAATAAATTCATTTTTTGGAAATAAAAAAAACAAACAAAAGTACACATATTTGGTATCGCCGCGTCCGTAACGACCTGCCCTATAAAACTGTCCCATTAGTTAACCCCTTTAGTGAACCCCTTAAAAAATAAAAATAAAAAACGAAGCAAAAAATAATGATTTATTATCATACCACCGAACAAAAAGTGCAATAACACGCGATCAAAAAGACGCATATAAATATCCATGGTACCAGTGAAAACGTCATCTTGTCCCGCAAAAAACGAGCCGCCACACAGCATCATAAGAGAAAAAATAAAAGTTATAGCTCGCAGAATAAAGCGATGCAAAAAAAATTATTTTCTATATAAAATTGTTTTTATTGCATAAAAGCGCCAAAACATAAAAAAATGACAAATGAGGTATCGCTGTAACCGTACTGACCCGAAGAATAAAACCGCTTTATCAATTTTACCGCACGCGGAATGGTGTAAACGCACCCCCTCAAAAGAAATTCATGAAACGCTGGTTTTTGTTCATTCTGCGTCCCAAAAATCGGAATAAAAAGCGATCAAAAAATGTCACGTGCCCGAACATGATACCAATAAAAATGTCAACTCGTCCCGCAAAAATAAGACCCCACATGACTCGGTGGGTCAAAATATGGAAAAATTATAGCTCTCAATATGTGGTGATGCAAAAACAATAAAAAGCGTCTTTTAGGCTGTGTGCCCACGATGCGATTTTTAAGCGTTTTTGCTGCGATTTTCGGCGCGAAAACGTTTAAAAATCGTGTACAGAACACCCCCCATGCATTCCTATAGCATTCCGCACATGCTGTGCTAATGCTGCGCTTTTTTCCGCGGCGGAATCGCAGAAAAAATCGCAGCATGATCATTCTTTTGTGCGGAATCGCAAAGAATTGCCGCGATTCCGCACCCATAGGAATGCATGAGAATCGCTTACTTCCCGCATGTGGCTATTCCCACCATGCGGGAAGTTAAGCGTCTCATGTGCGGTTGGTACCCACGGTGTGGAGGAGAGGAGACTGTCCTCCAGGCCCTGGATACCATACCCCTGTAAAAAAAAAAGAATAAAAAATCGGGGTATATTTACCTTCCGACGTCCCACGCTGCATTCCCAGTAATGCCTTGCGGCAAGGTCCTGTGATGACGTAGTCTCGCGAGATCGCTATAGTAACGCGAGACCAACGTCATCACAGGTCTCGCAAGGCATCGCTGGGAACGCTGAAGCCCGGGATGGCAGCGCGGGACGTCGGAAGGTAAATATACCCCGATTTTTTTTTTTTTTTATCATTTTTAACATTTTATCTTTTACTATTGATGCCGCATAGGCAGCCTCAATAGTAAAAAGCTGGTCACACTTGTCAAACACTATGTTTGACGAGTGTGACCAACCTGTCAATCACTTTCCAAGCGATGCTTCAAATCGCTTGGAAAGTGCTTGAGAAAATCGCGGCAAAATCGCGAACAGAATCGCGGTAAAATCGCGCGGAAAAAAAGCCGCGATTTCTGGGAAGGAGTCCGGTTTCAGTGTGCGTTTTAACACTCAACGTGGGCACATAGCCTTAGCGTGTGATAGCTGCCAAACATAAAAAACGGCATAAATAGTAAATCAAACCCCCACCCGTTATCACCCCCTTAGTTAGGGAAAAATCATAAAATTAAAAAATGTATTTATTTCCATTTTCCCGTTAGGGCTGAGATTAGGGTTAGGGGTGTGTTGGGGTTAGGGTTAGAGTTAGAATTGTGGGGTTTCCACTGTTTGAGCACATCAGGTGCTCTCCAAATGCAACATGGCGTCTGATCTCAATTCCAGCCAATTCTGCGTTGAAAATGGTGCGCCTTCCCTTCCAAGCTCTGCCATGCGCCCAAACAGTGTTTTACTCCCACATATGGGGTATTAGCCTACTCAGGACAAATTGCAAAACAACTTTTGAGGTCCAATTTCTCCTGTTACCCTTAGGAAAATAAAAAATTGGGGGCAAAAATATCATTTTTGTGGGGAAAAAATATGATTTTTTTATTTTCATGCCCGGGTTTTATAAACTTCTGTGAAGCACTGGGGGAGTTCAGTGCTCACCACACACCTAGATAAGTTCCTTAGGGGGTCTAGTTTCCAAAATTGTGTCATTTGTGGGGGGTTTCCACTGTTTAGGTACATTAGGGGCTCTCAGAAGGCAACATAACACCCGCAGACCATTCCATCAAAGTCTGCATTCCAAAACGTCACTACTTCCCTTCCGAGCCCCGACGTGTGCCCATACAGTAGTTTTCTCCCACATATGGGGTATCAGTGTACTCAGGACAAATTGGACAACAACTTTTGGGGTCCAATTTCTCCTGGTACCCTTGGGAAAATAAAAAAAAATGGGGACTAAATGATCATGCTTGTGGAAAAAATACGATTTTTTTATTTTCACGCCCGGGCGTTATAAACTTCTGTGAAGCACTGGGGGAGTTCAAAGTGCTCACCACATATCTAGATAAGTTCCTTAGGGGGTCTAGTTTCCAAAAAGGGGTCACTTGTGGGGGGATTCCACTGTTTAGGTACATCAGGGGCTTTCCAAATGCGACATGGTGTCCGATCTCAATTACAGCCAAAAAAGTCAAATGGCGCTGTTTCCCTTCCGAGCTAATGCGCCATGCGCCCAAATAGTGGTTTACCCCCACATGTGGGGTATCAGCGTACTCAGGACAAATTGCACAATAACTTTTAGGGTCCTGTTACCCTTGGGAAATAAAAATTGGGGGTGAAAAGATCATTTTTGTGGAAAAAAATATGATTTTTTAATTGTACCGCTGTACGTTATAAACTTCTGTGAAGCCCTTGTGGGTTCAAAGCTCTCACCACATATCTAGATAAGTTCCTTGGGGGGTCTAGTTTCCAAAATGGGGTCACTTGAGGGGGTTTTCCACTGTTTAGGTACATCAGGGGCTCTCCAAACGTGACATGGCGTCCGATCAGAATTCCAGTCAATTTTGCATTGAAAAAGTAAAACCTCGCTCCTTCCCTGCTGAGCTCTGCCATGCGCCGAAACAGTGGTTCCCCCCCCACATTTCAGGTATCAGCGTACTCAGGACAAACTGCACAATAACTTTTCCAGTCCAATTTCTCCTTTTACCCTTGGTAAAATAAAAAAAAGATTGAACCTGAATAATTTTTTTTGTGAAAAAAAGTTAAAGGAATTCAAAAAATTCCTGTGAAGCACCTGAAGGGTTAATAAACTTCTTGAATGTGGTTTTGAGCACCTTGAGGGGTGCAGTTTTTAGAATGGTATCACTTTTGGGTATTTTCTATCATATAGACCCCTCAAAGTGGCTTCAAATGTGATGTGGTCCGTAAAAATAAAATGGTGTTGTAAAAATGAGAAATCGCTGGTCAACTTTTAACTCCTATAACTTCCTAACAAAAAAAAAATTTTGGTTCCAAAATTGTGCTGATGTAAAGTAAACATGTGGGAAATGTTACTTATCAAGTTTTTTGTGTGCCGTATCTCTATTTTCTAAATTTTCGCCAAATATCCGTTTTTTTCACAAATAATCGTAAGTTATATGAATGAAATTTTACCACTAACATGAAGTACAATATGTCACGAGAAAACATTGTCAGAATCACCAGGGTCCATGGAAGCGTTTCAGAGTTATTACCTCATAAAGGGACAGTGGTCAGAATTGTAAAAATTGGCCCGGTCATGAATGTGCAAACCACCCTTGGGGGTGAAGGGGTTAAAGAGAGTGTTGGTGGGCCTTTCTTTTTCTGCAGGAACAGGAGATGGGTCTATTTCTCTCTACAGAAAGTGTGGGTGAGTTTCTGCATCTTTACAGCATTTTGGAGTCAACATTTGTCTCTCTACAAGCAGTGGCAGTCGGTATTTGTTTTTCTACAGAAAGGTGGACTGTTTTTTGTGTCACCACGAAGTGAGGGTGAGTATTTTTCTTTCTACAAGAAGTGTGGGTATGTCTGTGTCTCTACAGCACATACAGTGGGGCAAAAAAGTATTTAGTCAGTCAGCAATAGTGCAAGTTCCACCACTTAAAAAGATGAGAGGCGTCTGTAATTTACATCATAGGTAGACCTCAACTATGGGAGACAAACTGAGAAAAAAAAATCCAGAAAATCACATTGTCTGTTTTTTTTTCCTTTTATTTGCATATTATGGTGGAAAATAAGTATTTGGTCAGAAACAAAATTTCATCTCAATACTTTGTGATATATCCTTTGCTGGCAATGACAGAGGTCAAACGTTTTCTGTAAGTCTTCACAAGGCTGCCACACACTGTTGTTGGTATGTTGGCCCATTCCTCCATGCAGATCTCCTCTAGAGCAGTGATGTTTTTGGTTTTTCGCTTGGCAACACGGACTTTCAACTCCCTCCAAAGGTTTTCTATAGGGTTGAGATCTGGAGACTGGCTAGGCCACTCCAGGACCTTGAAATGCTTCTTACGAAGCCACTCCTTCGTTGCCCTGGCGGTGTGCTTTGGATCATTGTCATGTTGAAAGACCCAGCCACGTTTCATCTTCAATGCCCTTGCTGATGGAAGGAGGTTTGCACTCAAAATCTCACGATACATGGCCCCATTCATTCTTTCATGTACCCGGATCAGTCGTCCTGGCCCCTTTGCAGAGAAACAGCCCCAAAGCATGATGTTTCCACCACCATGCTTTACAGTAGGTATGGTGTTTGATGGATGCAACTCAGTATTCTTTTTCCTCCAAACACGACAAGTTGTGTTTCTACCAAACAGTTCCAGTTTGGTTTCATCAGACCATAGGACATTCTCCCAAAACTCCTCTGGATCATCCAAATGCTCTCTAGCAAACTTCAGACGGGCCCGGACATGTACAGGCTTAAGCAGTGGGACACGTCTGGCACTGCAGGATCTGAGTCAATGGTGGCGTAGTGTGTTACTTATGGTAGGCCTTGTTACATTGGTCCCAGCTCTCTGCAGTTCATTCACTAGGTCCCCCCGCGTGGTTCTGGGATTTTTGCTCACCGTTCTTGTGATCATTCTGACCCCACGGGGTGGGATTTTGTGTGGAGCACCAGATCGAGGGAGATTATCAGTGGTCTTGTATGTCTTCCATTTTCTAATTATTGCTCCCACAGTTGATTTCTTCACTCCAAGCTGGTTGGCTATTGCAGATTCAGTCTTCCCAGCCTGGTGCAGGGCTACAATTTTGTTTCTGGTGTCCTTTGACAGCTCTTTGGTCTTCACCATAGTGGAGTTTGGAGTCAGACTGTTTGAGGGTGTGCACAGGTGTCTTTTTATACTGATAACAAGTTTAAACAGGTGCCATTACTACAGGTAATGAGTGGAGGAAAGAGGAGACTCTTAAAGAAGAAGTTACAGGTCTGTGAGAGCCAGAAATCTTGATTGCTTGTTTCTGACCAAATACTTATTTTCCACCATAATATGCAAATAAAATGAAAAAAAAACAGACAATGTGATTTTCTGGATTTTTTTTTCTCAGTTTGTCTCCCATAGTTGAGGTCTACCTATGATGTAAATTACAGACGCCTCTCATCTTTTTAAGTGGTGGAACTTGCACTATTGCTGACTGACTAAATACTTTTTTGCCCCACTGTATGTCAAACTCTGGCTCACAGGGTGATTATATTTGGTCTGCGATACCTGCACTGCCCCCTATTATACTTTATGGAGGATGATGTAGGGCCATTATACTGTATGGAGGACTATGTGGGGCCCATCATACTGTGTGGAGGCAACTGTGGGGGAATTCACTGTAGGGTATCATGCTGTGTTTGAGGAGGCACTTTTGTTGGCATCATACTTTATCAGTATTATTTATTAATTCAAGGTTTTATCCTTTATTATTACATATTAGACATTGTTTAATAGATATCAAGGTTGGCCCGCAACTTTGTCCAAGTTTTTTATTTTGGCCCTCTCTTTACTTGAGTTTGACGTCCCTGCGCTACAAGAAGTGGGGGCAGGTCTTTGTTTCTCTACAAGAAGTGGGGGGCGTGTTTTCATTTCTTTAAAGGAATTGGGGGCGAGTCTTTGTCTTTTTATAGGAATTGGGGGTCAACCCTTGTGTCTCTACAGGAAGTAGCCATCAGTCCTTGTTTCTCTACAGGAAGGTGAGCAGTGCTCTATCTCTTTACAGGAAGTGGGTCGGTTCTTTGTGTTTCTGTAGGACATGTGAATCTGCCTTTGTTCGATTACTTCTCTACAGGAAGTAGTAGCGGTTCTTTGTCTCTACAGGAAGATGAGGTTGGCCTTTGCTGCTCTACATAAAATGGGGGCAGGTCTTTGTCTTACTACTGGCGATGGGGTGGCTTTACGACTATGTTCCTGCTCTCCTGTCTGTGAAACTGCATCATGGCTTAACAAAGAGGGGAGCTTTCAGTTGACGCCAATTAAATCATTGGGCAACAACTAGCACAATGCATATTAGAAAGTGTGGGAAAGGAAAGTCACAGTTGCTATAGTACTGGCAAAATATTGATGAAGAGTTACCATTCATTGAAGAAAAAAAGAATGGCAAGTTACAGAGCATGACAATTCGGGCAGTTCCTGATCATATTTGACTGGTGCAGGAGCGAAAAATGGTTTCCCATTGTGGGTTAATAAGGGCAGCAAAAATGTGATTTTTCTGCAGATTTTGTTTGACAGGACAAGTATGTAAGTGCTGCACTTTCCTTTACAGAAGAATTCAGTAAAAAAAATATATTTTATCAAATACGTGTTTATTTTTATACAATGGGAGTCAATGGCCAGGATATGTCACGTTTGGATTATTTCCTATGAAATGCAACGACAGATGCAAAAAAAAAAAAAAAATAATAATGAAAAGAGTATGCGGGATTTTGGAAGGTAAGAGATGCGCAGAGCTTAGCCCACCAGCCAGAGACTATTGAAATCGATCCACCCATCTTTAGTTGAGATGTGTCCGCTATTTGATATCTGGGCATCATTTATAAGGACTTATCTGAGGTGCTGCCAATTTGCTGATTCTCAGGATGATAATGCTGATGAATTTATCCTCTGAAGCAAAAGTAATTCTTGCTCTTTTTTTTCTTGGGGCAGTCATCATGAGACATACAGTATTCATCCTAGCAATTGTCACGGTCACGTGTGTCTGGACGCAGCGAGTACCACAAGGCGAACCCATATGACACACGTGACCCTGGATACACCGCCTCCAGTTGGGCGAATTTAAATAATAAGAGGTGCAGCTGGATACACCGCCTCCAACTGGCGAATTTAGGTATTACACGTATTTATACAATAGTCTGGAAACCCCGCCTCCAGTAAGGCAAATTTAAATAATAAAGGGGAACCTGGGTAACATTAACAGTGGTGGGCCCTGCGATAGGGAATAGGGATGTGGAGACCTCCTGCACTCCCCTGAGCCAGATTCCCTGCACTCCTAACGTTTCCTATGCTGGTTCCGCACCGGGCGACGCACAGGAACCTTAAAACCCTGACTCGCCCTGACCCTAAACCCTCACTAGGGAATTGGTCGGTGCGGAAACTAATCCCACCACTGCACTAAACACACACAAGGGAAAATGACAATACAGGGAGAACACCACTTAGCTTTGCTCTGTTGCGTACGCTCCTAGCAACAGAGCCCACCACCTGCGTGCATCTTCTCCTCCACCCAGATCCATCACTGTTATGATTGAGTCACCGTAGGAGGCAAAAACAGAATTGCTAGCTAAGTCCATAAAACCAGAGAAGTTGGCAACTATCAGATTGCAGACCCCTGAACCTATCAACACAACTAGCAGTAGCCGTGGGGGGTTCCTACGATGACCTAGACCCCTCGATCACAACCGGAGAGATACATAGGCCTAAAGAAGGAAAGGGTAAATCTAACTGCCCCAGAGCAGACCCCAAAGCAATCGGCAGCCCCCCACATATAATGACGGTGAAGCAAGATGAAAACACTTACACAGACAGAAAGACAGGCTGAGCAAAGACGGGGCCCAAAAACTACCTAGATAGGAACGGATAGGAAGGCTGCTGTCTGCAATCTGCCAAAACCCTATCAGAGACAAAAGCCAACAAGCTGATATAAAAATGGCCCTAAAGCAACTAAGCTTCAAAAACTAAATCAGCACTCAGGTACTTTCAGAAGACAGAGCTCAAGGAACACTGCACACTCCAGCAGGGAGTGGCAGAATCCAAAAAGCAAGAAAAACAAAAACAAATCTTAGATGCAAAAGGCAAAACAGAAAACTTGGCTTTAGGAGAGCAGGAATCAGACTGGTGTCCAAGAGTCCACAGAGAAATCACCCGCAGGGCAGAAAGGGCGTAGGCTGCCTTAAATCCAGTCAGTGACTCCACTCAGCCAATCGTCTTCATTAGTCCCAGGTGCCTGATTATCAGGCTCACTACCTTCCTTCACTAGAATAGGGAGTTCACCAGGCCTCAGTGACGGAGGGGAAAATGAACTCACAACACATCACCATAACCGGATCCATCACCATAGTGCAGCCTTGGAGCAGAGTCCACCACCAGTTGCAGCTGCCCAGTATCCCAAAGATGAGTCCAGCTTCTGCCAAAAAGTCCAGCATGCTTGAGTCCAGTTTTCAGCAACCAAGTCCAGCATGCTGAGTGCAACTCTCACCATCGTCGCCACTTCACCAAGCCATGAAAGCACCTCCTGCTGACACCATAAACTGCGACTCCACCACGCCATGCCAGCCCTCCATGCAGACTCCATAGCTGACTCAACCCCTCTGGCTGGGCTGACCAAGACTCTCATTCAGCTCCTTCTTTCACCCAGGCTTCCTTGAGAATAACTAACTCACAATATCACCAACAGTGATTGAACACACCTGACTCTCTTTTATAGAGCCTCACACCTGATTTATAATTACGTGCACATTAAACCAAAGAAACTAGAGTGCACTACTGCTCACCACCACCGGGGCAACTTAGAATGAACGACACCACGTGTAATAATTCTAATGGCCACCGGGGGCAATCAACCCACTTTGGCACCAAGCCAAAGGAAAAAAAGTTCACTTTGTCCATTTACTTGTCAGATCCACCTTGGATCATGACAGCAATTGACAATTTTCATCATTGCACTTAAGGATACCTTCAAGGTTCTAGCAATTTTCCAAATTACCTGATCTTAATGTCTTAAATTAATGCTTGACTGTGGTTTCTCTTCACTTAGTTGAGTGACTGTTGCCATATTCTGGCTTCGAGCAGATGTGGAATAGGGCTCAGCAATGTATGGTTTATTTTGCTGCCTTCGGTCTGAATCTAAAATGTGCACATTCCAATAAGAACAATTACATGAGCAGCTGTGTCCAAACTTTCAACCAATACTGTCCATATATATATAATATATATTTAACCTAGATATTATAGTCTGAAATTCCCAGCGTCATAGTGAGTGAGGTACCAGTAGCACAAAGCCAGCGTCTCTTCTCTTCACATTTCTGCCTGCAGCTCTCTGTAGGTTTCTCCTGTGTTAGGCATTATCATAACTCACTGGCAGAGACAAGAACGTGCCATTCTCCACCTGGAAGTGAGAGGCTCCGCACGCCGGCGACAGCGCAAATCCCATCCTGTGAAAACCTTAGCTTGACACGGGAGTAATTAAATCTCTTCCCACATGCGCACCCCTCTCCGCTGCTCGCCACTCGAACACGATTTTCTTGACTGATAGTAATGGTCTGAGACCCAAAACGATCCACTGTAGGCGACTTATAATTAGTGACAATTCATTGTAACTTCTCATTGAATTACCTCACTCAATCTCTCTCTCTCTCCCAGAAGCTCTTGTCAGCAGCCAACGCTCATATCTGACACTGCGGAGAATTATAGCTGCCACTGAGTGATAGGAAATAAAGATGGAGGATATTTAGGGCAGTCAATAAATCGTTCCAGCAGGTTGAACTCATCTTTTATGGACATGGCTACCAGCTGAATATCTCATGAATTAATTGATTTGCTGTATTATAATCTGATATGATACGCCGACAGTCCCCCCCACCCACTGTAATGATGTATAGTAGGTTTCTATGAAGACAGTGGCTAGATGATAGAGTCACAGACACAGGTATACGTGAAAGTAGTTTGTATTAAACAAGCAGCACAGAACAGCACAGGTGCTGGCGGAGCCAGACAATGACAGCAGTGGTAACAGCAGCAGAACTCAGTCCAGTAGATAGCAAGTTGTACACCAGCACTATGTAGATGTAAGCAGACACAGTCTTAAGAATGCAGGCAAGGACAGTCACTTAGCCCTCTCCCTTGCGGGAGGGGAATCTTCGGGCACAGTGCAGTGGCAGAGAAAGTCACTAGGTAATAGATACTGAGTGAGTAAAGGTAGCAGGGATAAGTCTCTCAGGTGAAACGCACACAGCAGTCAAGATCTTCAGCGCATACCGTGAGTGCTGTAGGAGCGGTGAGCGGTGGAGGCAGGGCTGGAAGGAGCCTTCAGGCAGACACCATCAGAAGGTCCAGGCGGCGGCGGTTAGGCAGCAGGTAATCCAGGTGGATTCAGAAGGAAGGAAGGAGGTAGCACAGCGTGCAACTCCCAGCTAGCAGATCAGGTACAGGACGAGATATACAAGCAAGGTAGTCACGTCCAGGAAAGCTATTTAAACCCGGCGGGCGGGACCAACAGGCGGTGATGTCACAGGAACCAGTATGGCCGAATGAAGCCAGGCTTAAGGGCAACAGTAAGGGCAAAGTCCGGAACACAGCAGAATAGGAACGATGCTTACATTATTCCCCCCTTAAAGAATGTCCTCCGGACAATCTTCGACCAGGCTTGTCCGGGTACCTTAGATGAAACTGCTCCAGCAGCCGCGGAGCACAGATATTCTCCACCGGTTCCCAGGAATTCTCCTCGACAGAGTATCCTTGCCACTTGACCAGGTATTGCAGCTTCCTTCTGAAGATCTGTGAATCCAGAATCTTCTCCACGACATATTGTTCATGTCCATCAACGAGCACTGGAGCTGGAGGAGAGGAAGTACGCCCTGGGAAGGAATTTGGTACAACTGGCTTTAGTAGGGAAACATGGAACACCGGGTGAACCTTCCAGGCAGGGGGCAATTTCAGACGCACCGCTACCGAATTCACTAGAGCCACGATCTTGTATGGCCCTACAAACTTCTGTCCAAGCTTGACAGTCGGTGCCCTCACCCTCAGATTCTTGGTAGACAACCAGACCGTATCTCCCACCCTATACACCGGAGCCGGCCTCCTGGTACGATCTGCTGCTCTCTTATACCTCTCCTGCGCTGTCGTCAAGGTGGTCTTTAGAGCTTCCAAATTCTGCTGTAAGAAGGAAAGATGGTCAGACACAGCAGGCACTGCAGCCTCCTTGGGGAACTGCGGCAAGATGCTTGGGTGGTAACCCTGATTAGCAAAGAACGGTGACTGCTTAGTCGAGGAGTGCTGCGAGTTGTTATATGTGAACTCTGCCAGGGGAAGCAGATCTACCCAATCGTCCTGCAGATGACTTAAGTAGCAACGGAGGTACTGCTCCAGGGTCTGATTCGTGCGTTCCGTCTGTCCATTGGTCTGTGGATGGTAAGCCGAAGACAGACTTACTCTAATATCCAGAGCCGCGCAGAAACACCTCCAGAACCTAGACGTGAACTGCACCCCACGATCCGAGATCACCTCATCCGGGACCCCGTGCAGACGGACCACCTCTTGAATCAACAAGTCTGCAGTCTGTTTTGCTGTGGGTAATCCAGCGCAAGGGATAAAGTGTGCTGCCTTAGTGAGGCGGTCCACGACCACTAGAATGGTGTTCTTACCCTTGGAGACCGGTAGTTCAACAATAAAGTCCATTGAGATGGATCTCCAGGGACGAGATGGTATAGGCAAGGGTTGTAACAACCCGGAAGGCGACGCACGAGGCGTCTTGAACCGAGCACATACCTCGCAGGATGACACGTATCCCTCCACGTCCTTCCGGTACGAAGGCCACCAGAAGTACCGAGCCAGGAACTCTTGGGTCTTCATTATTCCACGATGTCCCCCAATCTTAGAATCATGGATCAGTCGGAGGACTTCAAGTCTTGTCACCTCTGGTACATACAGCCGATTCTCCTGTAACCACACTCCTCCACTGAAATTTAGGCTTACTTCGGGGGTAGGTTGCCTTAGCAACGGATCTGCTGCGTATGCTGCTTTGATCTCAGACAGAAGATCCTGATGATGGATTGCAGAGATGAAATGAGCGGGAGACACAACAGTACTAGGAGACGACTCAATCACTTCCTCAGGAGCAGCAATCCTAGATAGCGCATCTGCCTTACCATTCCGTGCCCCCGACCTGTAGGAGATGATGATGTTGAATTGGTTTAGAAACAAGCTCCAACGTGCCTGACGTGGGTTCAAACATCTTACGGACTGCATGAATTCCAAGTTTCGGTGGTCGGTAAGAACTGTAATCGGAGTTGAGGACCCCAGCAGCAAGTGTCTCCACTCCTTGAATGCCGTCACAATCGCCAGTAACTCCTTGTTCCCTACGTCATAGTTCTTCTGCGCCGGGGATAGCTTCTGAGAAAGAAAGGCACAAGGATGAAGAACTGCCTTCTCACCTCCTCTCTGTGACAACACTGCGCCGATGGCGACATCCGATGCGTCCACCTCAAGAGTAAAGCTCAGGTCTGGGTCTGGATGTCTTAAGATGGGAGCCGACACAAATTTGTCCTTCAGCCGTGTGAACGCCTCCTGGGCTTGCGGAGTCCACCGGAACGGTACCCCCTTCTTAGTCAGTTGGGTGATGGGTGCCACAATCTCAGAGAAGTTACGGATGAAGCGCCTATAGAAGTTGGCGAATCCCACAAACCTCTGAACTTCTTTCACCGATCCTGGCGCTGGCCACTCCTGGATCGCTCTGGTCTTTTGATCGTCCATCTGGAGACCCTGTTGAGAGATGACATAACCGAGGAACTGCACTGTTGCCCTGTGGAACTCGCATTTCTCCAATTTGATGTAAAGATGGTTATGCAGCAGGCGTTGCAGCACTGTCCTCACGTGGAGCCGATGTTCCTCGAGATCACTGGAAAAGATTAAAATGTCATCGAGATACACAACCATAAATACATCAAGCACATCTCGGAAAATGTCATTAACAAAATGCTGAAAGGTTGCAGGAGCATTTCGTAGTCCGAACGGCATGACCCGTGACTCGAAGTGTCCATAACGACAGCGGAAGGCCGTCTTCCACTCATCTCCAGACCGAATTCTCACGAGATTGTAGGCTCCCCGAAGATCCAGTTTGGTGAATATCTTAGCCTGCTTCACCCTCTCCAGTAGTTCAGAGATTAAGGGTAGCGGGTGCCGATTCATGACCGTTACCTTGTTTAAATCACGGTAGTCCATGCAAGGACGCAGACCCCCGTCCTTTTTCTTCACGAAGAAGATTGGTGCACCTGCAGGAGAAGTAGACGGTCGGATGAAGCCCTTGGCGAGGTTCTCGTCGATGAAGTCCTTCAAGGCCTTTAATTCAGGACCAGACAAAGGGTAAATACGCCCGAATGGGATCTCCGCCCCAGATACCAGTTCTATCGGGCAATCATAAGGCCGGTGGGGAGGTAACATATCTGCCCTCTTCTTGTCACATACCTCTGCCAGATCCTGATACTCCGGTGGTAATTGTCCCTCAGTCGTAGCTACTACCTTGGGGATAGCAGCGACCTTAGGAATAGCGGGGTTGCTGTTAGAACTTGGAGGGAACTGCACTTCCCTGGTCTCCCAGTTGATGCGAGGATTCTGAACCTGGAGCCAAGGTAATCCCAGGATAATAGGGAAGTGAGGAGAAGATATTAGTAAAAAGGACAAATGTTCCACATGTTCCTCTCCAATGCATACCTTCACCGACTCAGTCTCCATGGTTACCGGTCCAGATGTAAGTGGCGACCCGTCTACTGTCTCCATCAAGACTGACGACTCCCTCTTCACTGCCCTGATTCCATGCTTCCTTGCAAACGCGATATCCATGAAGTTCCCACTGGCCCCGGAGTCCAACATGGCGGCGCTCTCGACACACCGACCCTGGAAGCAGACCCTCAAGGATAGGTAATAGTGGGAATTCTTCTTAGTAGCGAAGTAGGAGGAAACGACGGATGTCATCGAGATCACCACTGCGTTCAATGGAAGAGATGCCAGCGAATTCATCTCGGCAAAGTCCAGGTCTCTCTGATTGTCTCTGCCCCCCGAATTGTTCAGATCTAGGACGCAGGACTCCCCCGCCTCGGAGTTACAATCAATGATAGCTGCAGCCGTCTTACGTCTCCTGACTGGACACTCGGAGATGAAGTGACCGGTCCCCCCGCAGTAGAAGCACAGGTTTTCCTTAAAGCGATGCTCCTTGCGGGCATCAGGAGGATTTCTACGTACGGCATCCACCTGCATCGGTTCGGGCTCGGGCTCAGGATTCCTCCTGCTGGTGACATCTCTGGAGGGAGAAGAGAACGGAACAGTGTTATTAAACCGTAGATCAGACCAGCGCTCCTGTCTGCGCTCGGAGAGTCGATTGTCAATGCGGATGCAGTGATTGATGAAGTCCCCAAGAAGCACGGGCGAGTCCCCGCGTGCCAGTTCATCCTTAACTGCCGTAGACAATCCCCTGCGGAAGATGGCCTGCTTGGCTGCCCCGTTCCAGGTGGTGTCTAAAGCCCATCTACGGAAGTCCAATGCATACTCCAGCACCGAACGCTTCCCCTGCCGAAGGGTCAGCAGCGTCGTCTCAGCAGTATTAGCTCGGTTCGGGTCATCAAACATCTGCGTCATTGCGGCAATGAAATTGTCCATAGAGTTAAGCAGGGGGTCGTCGGTCTTAATCAAAGGGTTGGCCCACGCGAGCGCCTTACCAGACAGCAGCATGACTATAGTCAGAACTTTGGAGCGTTCAGTAGTGAACTGTGGGGCATGAGCAGCAAAAAAGATCCGGCACTGGTTCAAAAATCCTCGGAATTTATCCCTCTCACCAGCGAACCGGAAGGGTGGAAGCTTCGGGAAGGTCGGTGTAGTATCCCGGGCAGCACCTGCTACCTGCGCGGCTGGGGCCTGTTCCAGAGCAGCAATCCGATCGAGCTGCATAGGAATCGCTTGCTCCAACGCCAGAACACGATCACCCTGAAGAGGAGCTGCTTGTTCCAGCGCCGTAATCCGATTTGCCAGTCGTTGCAACTGTGCCTCTGCTGCCCCGGCGTTGTGTTCGATACGTTGCTCCAGCGTGTCCAGCTGGGTCCTAATGCCTGCCACATCCTGCCGTATCAAAGCAAGCTGCTTGCTTACACGTTTCTCCAGGGACTCTACACCTGCGGTCTCCATATTGGGGGCTTGTATATCCTGTAATGATGTATAGTAGGTTTCTATGAAGACAGTGGCTAGATGATAGAGTCACAGACACAGGTATACGTGAAAGTAGTTTGTATTAAACAAGCAGCACAGAACAGCACAGGTGCTGGCGGAGCCAGACAATGACAGCAGTGGTAACAGCAGCAGAACTCAGTCCAGTAGATAGCAAGTTGTACACCAGCACTATGTAGATGTAAGCAGACACAGTCTTAAGAATGCAGGCAAGGACAGTCACTTAGCCCTCTCCCTTGCGGGAGGGGAATCTTCGGGCACAGTGCAGTGGCAGAGAAAGTCACTAGGTAATAGATACTGAGTGAGTAAAGGTAGCAGGGATAAGTCTCTCAGGTGAAACGCACACAGCAGTCAAGATCTTCAGCGCATACCGTGAGTGCTGTAGGAGCGGTGAGCGGTGGAGGCAGGGCTGGAAGGAGCCTTCAGGCAGACACCGTCAGAAGGTCCAGGCGGCGGCGGTTAGGCAGCAGGTAATCCAGGTGGATTCAGAAGGAAGGAAGGAGGTAGCACAGCGTGCAACTCCCAGCTAGCAGATCAGGTACAGGACGAGATATACAAGCAAGGTAGTCACGTCCAGGAAAGCTATTTAAACCCGGCGGGCGGGACCAACAGGCGGTGATGTCACAGGAACCAGTATGGCAGAATGAAGCCAGGCTTAAGGGCAACAGTAAGGGCAAAGTCCGGAACACAGCAGAATAGGAACGATGCTTACATTATTCCCCCCTTAAAGAATGTCCTCCGGACAATCTTCGACCAGGCTTGTCCGGGTACCTTAGATGAAACTGCTCCAGCAGCCGCGGAGCACAGATATTCTCCACCGGTTCCCAGGAATTCTCCTCGACAGAGTATCCTTGCCACTTGACCAGGTATTGCAGCTTCCTTCTGAAGATCCGTGAATCCAGAATCTTCTCCACGACATATTGTTCATGTCCATCAACGAGCACTGGAGCTGGAGGAGAGGAAGTACGCCCTGGGAAGGAATTTGGTACAACTGGCTTTAGTAGGGAAACATGGAACACCGGGTGAACCTTCCAGGCAGGGGGCAATTTCAGACGCACCGCTACCGAATTCACTAGAGCCACGATCTTGTATGGCCCTACAAACTTCTGTCCAAGCTTGACAGTCGGTGCCCTCACCCTCAGATTCTTGGTAGACAACCAGACCGTATCTCCCACCCTATACACCGGAGCCGGCCTCCTGGTACGATCTGCTGCTCTCTTATACCTCTCCTGCGCTGTCGTCAAGGTGGTCTTTAGAGCTTCCAAATTCTGCTGTAAGAAGGAAAGATGGTCAGACACAGCAGGCACTGCAGCCTCCTTGGGGAACTGCGGCAAGATGCTTGGGTGGTAACCCTGATTAGCAAAGAACGGTGACTGCTTAGTCGAGGAGTGCTGCGAGTTGTTATATGTGAACTCTGCCAGGGGAAGCAGATCTACCCAATCGTCCTGCAGATGACTTAAGTAGCAACGGAGGTACTGCTCCAGGGTCTGATTCGTGCGTTCCGTCTGTCCATTGGTCTGTGGATGGTAAGCCGAAGACAGACTTACTCTAATATCCAGAGCCGCGCAGAAACACCTCCAGAACCTAGACGTGAACTGCACCCCACGATCCGAGATCACCTCATCCGGGACCCCGTGCAGACGGACCACCTCTTGAATCAACAAGTCTGCAGTCTGTTTTGCTGTGGGTAATCCAGCGCAAGGGATAAAGTGTGCTGCCTTAGTGAGGCGGTCCACGACCACTAGAATGGTGTTCTTACCCTTGGAGACCGGTAGTTCAACAATAAAGTCCATTGAGATGGATCTCCAGGGACGAGATGGTATAGGCAAGGGTTGTAACAACCCGGAAGGCGACGCACGAGGCGTCTTGAACCGAGCACATACCTCGCAGGATGACACGTATCCCTCCACGTCCTTCCGGTACGAAGGCCACCAGAAGTACCGAGCCAGGAACTCTTGGGTCTTCATTATTCCACGATGTCCCCCAATCTTAGAATCATGGATCAGTCGGAGGACTTCAAGTCTTGTCACCTCTGGTACATACAGCCGATTCTCCTGTAACCACACTCCTCCACTGAAATTTAGGCTTACTTCGGGGGTAGGTTGCCTTAGCAACGGATCTGCTGCGTATGCTGCTTTGATCTCAGACAGAAGATCCTGATGATGGATTGCAGAGATGAAATGAGCGGGAGACACAACAGTACTAGGAGACGACTCAATCACTTCCTCAGGAGCAGCAATCCTAGATAGCGCATCTGCCTTACCATTCCGTGCCCCCGACCTGTAGGAGATGATGAAGTTGAATTGGTTTAGAAACAAGCTCCAACGTGCCTGACGTGGGTTCAAACATCTTACGGACTGCATGAATTCCAAGTTTCGGTGGTCGGTAAGAACTGTAATCGGAGTTGAGGACCCCAGCAGCAAGTGTCTCCACTCCTTGAATGCCGTCACAATCGCCAGTAACTCCTTGTTCCCTACGTCATAGTTCTTCTGCGCCGGGGATAGCTTCTGAGAAAGAAAGGCACAAGGATGAAGAACTGCCTTCTCACCTCCTCTCTGTGACAACACTGCGCCGATGGCGACATCCGATGCGTCCACCTCAAGAGTAAAGCTCAGGTCTGGGTCTGGATGTCTTAAGATGGGAGCCGACACAAATTTGTCCTTCAGCCGTGTGAACGCCTCCTGGGCTTGCGGAGTCCACCGGAACGGTACCCCCTTCTTAGTCAGTTGGGTGATGGGTGCCACAATCTCAGAGAAGTTACGGATGAAGCGCCTATAGAAGTTGGCGAATCCCACAAACCTCTGAACTTCTTTCACCGATCCTGGCGCTGGCCACTCCTGGATCGCTCTGGTCTTTTGATCGTCCATCTGGAGACCCTGTTGAGAGATGACATAACCGAGGAACTGCACTGTTGCCCTGTGGAACTCGCATTTCTCCAATTTGATGTAAAGATGGTTATGCAGCAGGCGTTGCAGCACTGTCCTCACGTGGAGCCGATGTTCCTCGAGATCACTGGAAAAGATTAAAATGTCATCGAGATACACAACCATAAATACATCAAGCACATCTCAGAAAATGTCATTAACAAAATGCTGAAAGGTTGCAGGAGCATTTCGTAGTCCGAACGGCATGACCCGTGACTCGAAGTGTCCATAACGACAGCGGAAGGCCGTCTTCCACTCATCTCCAGACCGAATTCTCACGAGATTGTAGGCTCCCCGAAGATCCAGTTTGGTGAATATCTTAGCCTGCTTCACCCTCTCCAGTAGTTCAGAGATTAAGGGTAGCGGGTGCCGATTCATGACCGTTACCTTGTTTAAATCACGGTAGTCCATGCAAGGACGCAGACCCCCGTCCTTTTTCTTCACGAAGAAGATTGGTGCACCTGCAGGAGAAGTAGACGGTCGGATGAAGCCCTTGGCGAGGTTCTCGTCGATGAAGTCCTTCAAGGCCTTTAATTCAGGACCAGACAAAGGGTAAATACGCCCGAATGGGATCTCCGCCCCAGATACCAGTTCTATCGGGCAATCATAAGGCCGGTGGGGAGGTAACATATCTGCCCTCTTCTTGTCACATACCTCTGCCAGATCCTGATACTCCGGTGGTAATTGTCCCTCAGTCGTAGCTACTACCTTGGGGATAGCAGCGACCTTAGGAATAGCGGGGTTGCTGTTAGAACTTGGAGGGAACTGCACTTCCCTGGTCTCCCAGTTGATGCGAGGATTCTGAACCTGGAGCCAAGGTAACCCCAGGATAATAGGGAAGTGAGGAGAAGATATTAGTAAAAAGGACAAATGTTCCACATGTTCCTCTCCAATGCATACCTTCACCGACTCAGTCTCCATGGTTACCGGTCCAGATGTAAGTGGCGACCCGTCTACTGTCTCCATCAAGACTGACGACTCCCTCTTCACTGCCCTGATTCCATGCTTCCTTGCAAACGCGATATCCATGAAGTTCCCACTGGCCCCGGAGTCCAACATGGCGGCGCTCTCGACACACCGACCCTGGAAGCAGACCCTCAAGGATAGGTAATAGTGGGAATTCTTCTTAGTAGCGAAGTAGGAGGAAACGACGGATGTCATCGAGATCACCACTGCGTTCAATGGAAGAGATGCCAGCGAATTCATCTCGGCAAAGTCCAGGTCTCTCTGATTGTCTCTGCCCCCCGAATTGTTCAGATCTAGGATGCAGGACTCCCCCGCCTCGGAGTTACAATCAATGATAGCTGCAGCCGTCTTACGTCTCCTGACTGGACACTCGGAGATGAAGTGACCGGTCCCCCCGCAGTAGAAGCACAGGTTTTCCTTAAAGCGATGCTCCTTGCGGGCATCAGGAGGATTTCTACGTACGGCATCCACCTGCATCGGTTCGGGCTCGGGCTCGGGATTCCTCCTGCTGGTGACATCTCTGGAGGGAGAAGAGAACGGAACAGTGTTATTAAACCGTAGATCAGACCAGCGCTCCTGTCTGCGCTCGGAGAGTCGATTGTCAATGCGGATGCAGTGATTGATGAAGTCCCCAAGAAGCACGGGCGAGTCCCCGCGTGCCAGTTCATCCTTAACTGCCGTAGACAATCCCCTGCGGAAGATGGCCTGCTTGGCTGCCCCGTTCCAGGTGGTGTCTAAAGCCCATCTACGGAAGTCCAATGCATACTCCAGCACCGAACGCTTCCCCTGCCGAAGGGTCAGCAGCGTCGTCTCAGCAGTATTAGCTCGGTTCGGGTCATCAAACATCTGCGTCATTGCGGCAATGAAATTGTCCATAGAGTTAAGCAGGGGGTCGTCGGTCTCAATCAAAGGGTTGGCCCACGCGAGCGCCTTACCAGACAGCAGCATGACTATAGTCAGAACTTTGGAGCGTTCAGTAGTGAACTGTGGGGCATGAGCAGCAAAAAAGATCCGGCACTGGTTCAAAAATCCTCGGAATTTATCCCTCTCACCAGCGAACCGGAAGGGTGGAAGCTTCGGGAAGGTCGGTGTAGTATCCCGGGCAGCACCTGCTACCTGCGCGGCTGGGGCCTGTTCCAGAGCAGCAATCCGATCGAGCTGCATAGGAATCGCTTGCTCCAACGCCAGAACACGATCACCCTGAAGAGGAGCTGCTTGTTCCAGCGCCGTAATCCGATTTGCCAGTCGTTGCAACTGTGCCTCTGCTGCCCCGGCGTTGTGTTCGATACGTTGCTCCAGCGTGTCCAGCTGGGTCCTAATGCCTGCCACATCCTGCCGTATCAAAGCAAGCTGCTTGCTTACACGTTTCTCCAGGGACTCTACACCTGCGGTCTCCATATTGGGGGCTTGTATATCCTGTAATGATGTATAGTAGGTTTCTATGAAGACAGTGGCTAGATGATAGAGTCACAGACACAGGTATACGTGAAAGTAGTTTGTATTAAACAAGCAGCACAGAACAGCACAGGTGCTGGCGGAGCCAGACAATGACAGCAGTGGTAACAGCAGCAGAACTCAGTCCAGTAGATAGCAAGTTGTACACCAGCACTATGTAGATGTAAGCAGACACAGTCTTAAGAATGCAGGCAAGGACAGTCACTTAGCCCTCTCCCTTGCGGGAGGGGAATCTTCGGGCACAGTGCAGTGGCAGAGAAAGTCACTAGGTAATAGATACTGAGTGAGTAAAGGTAGCAGGGATAAGTCTCTCAGGTGAAACGCACACAGCAGTCAAGATCTTCAGCGCATACCGTGAGTGCTGTAGGAGCGGTGAGCGGTGGAGGCAGGGCTGGAAGGAGCCTTCAGGCAGACACCGTCAGAAGGTCCAGGCGGCGGCGGTTAGGCAGCAGGTAATCCAGGTGGATTCAGAAGGAAGGAAGGAGGTAGCACAGCGTGCAACTCCCAGCTAGCAGATCAGGTACAGGACGAGATATACAAGCAAGGTAGTCACGTCCAGGAAAGCTATTTAAACCCGGCGGGCGGGACCAATAGGCGGTGATGTCACAGGAACCAGTATGGCCGAATGAAGCCAGGCTTAAGGGCAACAGTAAGGGCAAAGTCCGGAACACAGCAGAATAGGAACGATGCTTACACCCACATGGTATGACGCCCTCACAGAGCATGATACACTAATAACCCCATTACAGAGAATGATGGCCCCACAACCCCCCACCACAGAATGATGGTCCCCACAGATTTTCATACAGTATTATGCCCACAGCGCCCTACAAAGTATGATGGCCACCACAATCCCCCACACAGCATGACAGCTGCCACACAGTGTTATGGCCCCTCAAAACTCCCCTCACAACATGATGGCCTCTCACTTTCTCACACAGTCCCCCAAACAGTGTACTGCACCCATAACCCACCTACAAGGTGTGATGCCCCCCTTAGAATCATAGAATCGTAGAGTTGGAGGGGACCTCCTGGGCCATCTGGTCCAACCCCCTGCTCAAAGCAGGATTTGCTAAATCATCCCAGTCAGATGTCTGTCCAGCCTCTGTTTGAAGACTTCCATTGAAGGAGAACTCACCACTTCTCGTGGCAGCCTGTTCCACTCATTGATCACTCTAACTGTCAAAAAGTTTTTTCTAATATCTAATCTGTGTCTCCTCCCATTCAGTTTCATCCCATTGCTTCTAGTCTTTCCTTGTGCAAATGAGAATAAAGTTGATCCTTCTACAATGTGACAGCCCTTGAGATAGTTGTAGACAGCTATTAAGTCTCCTCTCAGTCTTCTCTTTTGCAAACTAAACATTCCCAAATCCTGCAACCTTTCCTCATAAGACAGGGTTTGCAGACCGGTCACCATTCTGGTCGATCTTTTCTGAACTTGCTCCAGTTTGTTGATGTCTTTTTTAAAATGTGGTGCCCCAAACTGGACACAATATTCCAGATGAGGTCTGACCAAAGAGGAGTAGAGGGAAATAATGACTTCACGTGATCTAGACTGTATGCTTCTGTTAATACATCCTAGAATTGCATTTGCCTTTTTTGCTGCTGCATCACACTGTTGACTCATATTCAGTCTGTGATCTATTAGTATACCCAAGTCTTTTTCACATGTGCTGTCACTTAGCCCTATTCCTCCCATTCTGTATATGCTTTTTTCATTTTTATTGCCCAGATGTAGTACTTTGCATTTCTCCCTGTTAAAAACCATTCTGTTAGTTGCTGCCCACTTCTCCAGTTTATTTATATCTTTTTGAATCCTCTCTCTCTTCTCTAGTATTAGCTATCCCTCCTAGCTTTGTGTCATCAGCAAATTTAATCAGTTTACCCTCAATTCCTTCATCTAAATCGTTGATAAAGATGTTGAACAATACAGGGCCCAGGACAGAGCCCTGTGGTACCCCACTTGAGACATTCTTCCAACTGGATGTGCAGCCATTTACGACCACTCTTTGGGTCCGATCACTAAGCCAGTTATGAATCCACCTAACAGTTGCCTTGTCCATTCCATACTTAGTCATTTTTTCAATAAGGATTGTATGAGATACTTTGTCAAATGCTTTGCTGAAGTCAAGATATACTATATCTACAGCATTTCCTTGATCCACCCAATCAGTGATTCCATCATAGAAGGAAATTAAGTTAGTCTGACATAACTTATTAGTTACAAACCCATGCTGACTCTGTTTAATCACTTCATTCTTATCCAGGTACTGACATACATGTTGTTTAATAATTTGTTCAAAGATCTTTCCTGGTATAGAAGTCAGACCCACCGGCCTATAGTTGCCTGGGTCCACCTTCTTCCCCTTTTTTGAAGATAGGAACAACATTTGCTCTTCTCCAGTCTTCTGGCACTTCTCCTGTTCTCCAAGAATTTTCAAAGATTATGGAGAGGGGTTCAAAAATTTCTTCTGCTATCTCCTTCAGTACTCTGGGGTGTAATTCATCTGGACCTGGAGACTTGAATTCATTTAGGTTAGCTAAGTGTTTCCTCACTATCTTTCTGTTTATAGATATCCTGGATTCTTCTATTCCCTTAATAACCCCAGTATGATGGCTTTGTACACAGTATGATTACCCCCACAGACCCTTGTAAAGTATTTTGCCCACAGCCCCCCACAAAGTATTATGGTCCTGAAAATACCCTACACAGTATGATGGCTCCTTACAGCCCATCACACCACACAGTATTGTGGCCCATCACAGCCCCCCTCACAAAATGATATTCCAGGATTGATGATGGCCCATCAAAACAGTATGATGTCTGCACAGTGCACTGATAAAAAAAAAAAACCTCATCCCTCGTGTTCCCCAGTAAACCTCTCCTGTCTGCTCACTGTTTACTGCAGGTGCAATGCAATAACATCATTGCGCCTACAGCTGGCATAAGAGGTCGGTCACATTGTGTGAATGGTGAGAAAACGAACCGATGACTCCATATTACATCAATATATTCAAGTATATATGTGTCCTGAGGGTACAGATACCATTGAATCAAAATGCTTGATGGAAAGGGAGGATGGGTGTTGCCCAGTACCATTCTTCACAAGCTCATGAGCTGCATAGCGGCCATGTGGTCTATCGCTATGAATGATGTAGTGCTTCATTTCACCTGTGGGAGTGCTGGAAACGGAATACTTGCTGCCACGTCCCCTCACACATTACAGTGCTCTTTTAAAAATGACTACCACAGTATATTACAACCATACTCTCCAACTCACCCGAAACATCAGAGAGACTCAGAAAAAATGAAATACTTTCCGGAAGGGTTGGCTAATTTTCTTATCACCGTCAAAATTCTCTGTAAAGTGGAGCATTTAGAAGCACTCTGGTGCTAGACACGCCATCGTTAGACTGAGTCCAAGTATCCAAACGTACAGTAATGAGATGGAGATTTGCCATGGAAGGGCAAAGAGGGGACTGACTGAGATAAGGAGCTGCGGCTATGAACATTTTCCACAGTGCACTTTCTGTTTTATCAGGGATCACCACCGCCCAAAGACACCCAATTTTTAGGTGGGATTTACACAAATTCCATTCCGTTTTGACACAGTATGTTCCCAGATTTGCTAACAATGTATCTGAAAATACAGGAGTGTTGGCAGCTATTCTGTTTTACATTGGCATATGGATTTAATTGAAAAAAAAAGTACCAACCATAATACCCATAATGAAGTGTCAGTCACGGCATTTTAAGGCTGTGTTCACACACAGCGTTTTTTTAGCGGTTTTTACCGCGGTTTTCACTATAAAACCGCTATAAAACCGCTAAAAATAAGGTGCACAGTCATTTCTATGCATTTTGCACTTTTTGTGCACATTGATGCGTTTTTTACCGCGAAAAAACCGCATCGCGGTAAAAACCGCAGCATGCACATTAATTTTGCGTTTTTTTCCGCGGTTTAGGCTTCTCCCATGCTTTTAGAAACCGCTGCGGTAAAAAACGCATCAAAAACGCATCAAAAAACGCACAAAAACCGCCGCGGAAAAATAGGTGCGGTTTCTGGGAAGGGATTCAGGTTTTTGTGCAGAAATTTTCTGCAACGTGTGCACTTAGCCTAAGACTGTCAACTACATTATCCCTATGACAGGGACAGTCACAATCTCTCTTAACTGCCACAGTACATCACACTGTCTAGTTGTAAGGCGGCCAGGGTGGTAGTCGTGGCAACGGGCTGTAGTGTTCCCACACCCTGGCGCCCCACAGATAAAATATAATGTCCCTGATGCAGTATGTGTAGTGTGTGCAGCAGGGCACCACTTCAGTTGCTAGAGTCCTCTCGTCGTCTGTCACTCCGGCTTCAGATCCATGAACTCACAAATCACTCCATGTCCATGCTCAACAGCTCAACTTTACTTAATGACAGGGTTTCCGTTGCAAGAGCAGCACAGTTCCTTTGCAATGGCAGTCCTGACGCTTTGCCTGGCAGTCTCCTATTCTTACGGACATCTCGGCCCCTCTGGACAATCCCTTCCCACCTGAGAATCTTTGTCTTGTTTGGCCATCCACGCCCCTCTGGAAGTCCCTGTCCCGTCTGCACCGCCCGTGCCTTTTGGTTCACCATCTCCTTCCCACTCCCCTTGTCCAGTCTCAGTTGGAGAAAGTAGAAGGCTCACCATCTCAGCTGCGCCTAATCCCGACCATAGGCCCCGGACTCTCTTGGGTTGGTTTCCATTGAAGGTGGTGACCACTAGCACGTTTCTCAGTCTTGGGACCCTTCCTGTCGCAGCAGCTTTATTCCCACAGCTGGCAGACTAGGACTAGTCACTTCTGCATCCTGACTGCACCCTGCCCTAACCAGGAAGTCCCTCTCTATATCCTCTGCTCTATGCTGCCCTGATCTGTAGCCCCTCCCTACTGGAAAACCCCCCTATGCTAACTAAATATAAGTTAATAATTCTATTCCCTCATCTGATGTGCCCCACTAATCTAATCCCACTACTGTAATATGCTATCTGCTATTCTATCCCTACTTCTGTAAATAAACACATATCAAAGACATCCACATTACAGTACATAAACAATACTGCACATTATATTAACTTTAACAAACAACAAGGCTCCACACATAATACATGTGTCCATTATCCACAGGGGGGAAAAACACCTGATGGACTCTGTCACCTCCTTACATAGTCATAGTGCCCCCATACTAGAGCCATCCACAGTTATGCCAAGTTCAGCCCATGGTGAAGCCAGATGTGTCATCACCCTAAGGAGCTGTATCAGGAAATGAGCCCGCTCTGTCCGCTGGCTGTGTTATACAGCTGGCGACCAATAGTTGCTAGTTGCTCAACCTCTTAGATACTTCTGCCAACACTGACAATGGTGTTTAGGAGGTTAGGAACACAGATTGTTGCTACCGAGGTCCATTGCCCCTAGCGTCGCAATCACGGAGGGTTGATGGGTTTTCATGGCAGCTGCCATTTGTGATTTGTTATTACTCATACAAAGTCCAGCCTGGACTTCATAGGAGGTTGTCAGTTTACCAGTACAATTCAATACTACAGTATTGCATTGTATTGTATTGCCTTCCAAGCATTGCAGGTTCAAGACCCGTCAAGGAAATAATAGGCAAAAATGTCAAAAACATTAAATATATTTAAAAAAAAATAAAAACAACAAACATAAAGGGCTAAATTGACATTTTTTTCTTTAAAGGGCTAAAGTTCCTGCTGCTTAGTAGACAAAAAAAAATAAAAAAAAAATATATATATATATATATATATATATATCAAAAGAAGGACCTGATTTCTTTCCACTGGAGAAAATTGCCAAACTTCCTATGTGAAGAGTAAACCCTTTTCGCCATTAAAATATTATCAGGCTGCTTATTACCTTCCTAGACATCTGCAATAAGTCATAACTGACTGGAAGGAAACAACTTAAACCGAAGGCCTGAGGGAATTACAGCATTAACGCCTCCCTGCCTGAACCAAGTGCTCTGACATGAACAGAACACCTTCATACAGTCTCAATACAAAATCTGTACCACTAACCAGCCATAACATTAAAAGGGGTCAATTAATATAATTGATTATCTGGCGACAATTGTCCACTATCAGATGTGAGACATGCTAGGCAGCAATGGAACAGTAGATGCTTGAATTTACAACTGGGATTTAAAGGGGTTTTCTGGGCACGCAAATTTTATAAAAGATTGTAATGCCTTACAGAAATAAGGAAACTTCATAATTTACTTGTTGCTAAAATTCTGCTCTTCTGTGGAATGCTTTACTCCATGCTCCAGTTCGTTCAAAGCACAGAGTACAGAGATTTCCTGTCTGTGCTTTGAATGCTCAGCAGCTCTAGAGTCCACAGTGACATCATAGGCCTTGATAAGTTTATAGTGACTGAGGATGTGTACAGGGCAAGAGCACATTACAGGCTCCACACAGACCATGCAATCTTATCTGCTTGTTACTTTGTCCAGAGTTGATGGAGCTATACATTTCAAGTGCTATAGTAGTTATTGCTCCCCTACAGTATAGTGAACCTGTGTCATGCAAGTGACATGTGACCTGTAACAGCAGCATGTTAGGATAATGCATACTAAGGGATGTGGAAGGAATAATATGGAGCAAGTGCCATCACCTGTAACAGCAGCATGTTAGGATAATGCATACTAAGGGATGTGGAAGGAATAATATGGAGCAAGTGCCATTACCTGTAACAGCAGCATGTTAGGATAATGCATACTAAGGGATGTGGAAGGAATAATATGGAGCAAGTGCCATTACCTGTAACAGCAGCATGTTAGGATAATGCATACTAAGGGATGTGGAAGGAATAATATAGAGCAAGTGCCATCACCTGTAACAGCAGCATGTTAGGATAATACATACTAAGGGATGTGGAAGGAATAATATGGAGCAAGTGCCATCACCTGTAACAGCAGCATGTTAGGATAATGCATACTAAGGGATGTGGAAGGAATAATATGGAGCAAGTGCCATTACCTGTAACAGCAGCATGTTAGGATAATGCATACTAAGGGATGTGGAAGGAATAATATGGAGCAAGTGCCATCACCTGTAACAGCAGCATGTTAGGATAATGCATACTAAGGGATGTGGAAGGAATAATATGGAGCAAGTGCCATTACCTGTAACAGCAGCATGTTAGGATAATACATACTAAGGGATGTGGAAGGAATAATATGGAGCAAGTGCCATCACCTGTAACAGCAGCATGTTAGGATAATGCATACTAAGGGATGTGGAAGGAATAATATGGAGCAAGTGCCATCACCTGTAACAGCAGCATGTTAGGATAATACATACTAAGGGATGTGGAAGGAATAATATGGAGCAAGTGCCATTACCTGAAACAGCAGCATGTTAGGATAATGCATACTAAGGGATGTGGAAGGAATAATATGGAGCAAGTGCCATTACCTGTAACAGCAGCATGTTAGGATAATGCATACTAAGGGATGTGGAAGGAATAATATGGAGCAAGTGCCATTACCTGTAACAGCAGCATGTTAGGATAATGCATACTAAGGGATGTGGAAGGAATAATATGGAGCAAGTGCCATTACCTGTAACAGCAGCATGTTAGGATAATGCATACTAAGGGATGTGGAAGGAATAATATGGAGCAAGTGCCATCACCTGTAACAGCAGCATGTTAGGATAATGCATACTAAGGGATGTGGAAGGAATAATATGGAGCAAGTGCCATCACCTGTAACAGCAGCATGTTAGGATAATGCATACTAAGGGATGTGGAAGGAATAATATAGAGCAAGTGCCATCACCTGTAACAGCAGCATGTTAGGATAATACATACTAAGGGATGTGGAAGGAATAATATGGAGCAAGTGCCATCACCTGTAACAGCAGCATGTTAGGATAATACATACTAAGGGATGTGGAAGGAATAATATGGAGCAAGTGCCATCACCTGTAACAGCAGCATGTTAGGATAATGCATACTAAGGGATGTGGAAGGAATAATATGGAGCAAGTGCCATTACCTGTAACAGCAGCATGTTAGGATAATGCATACTAAGGGATGTGGAAGGAATAATATGGAGCAAGTGCCATTACCTGTAACAGCAGCATGTTAGGATAATGCATACTAAGGGATGTGGAAGGAATAATATGGAGCAAGTGCCATCACCTGTAACAGCAGCATGTTAGGATAATGCATACTAAGGGATGTGGAAGGAATAATATAGAGCAAGTGCCATCACCTGTAACAGCAGCATGTTAGGATAATACATACTAAGGGATGTGGAAGGAATAATATGGAGCAAGTGCCATCACCTGTAACAGCAGCATGTTAGGATAATGCATACTAAGGGATGTGGAAGGAATAATATGGAGCAAGTGCCATTACCTGTAACAGCAGCATGTTAGGATAATGCATACTAAGGGATGTGGAAGGAATAATATGGAGCAAGTGCCATCACCTGTAACAGCAGCATGTTAGGATAATGCATACTAAGGGATGTGGAAGGAATAATATGGAGCAAGTGCCATTACCTGTAACAGCAGCATGTTAGGATAATACATACTAAGGGATGTGGAAGGAATAATATGGAGCAAGTGCCATCACCTGTAACAGCAGCATGTTAGGATAATGCATACTAAGGGATGTGGAAGGAATAATATGGAGCAAGTGCCATCACCTGTAACAGCAGCATGTTAGGATAATACATACTAAGGGATGTGGAAGGAATAATATGGAGCAAGTGCCATTACCTGAAACAGCAGCATGTTAGGATAATGCATACTAAGGGATGTGGAAGGAATAATATGGAGCAAGTGCCATTACCTGTAACAGCAGCATGTTAGGATAATGCATACTAAGGGATGTGGAAGGAATAATATGGAGCAAGTGCCATTACCTGTAACAGCAGCATGTTAGGATAATGCATACTAAGGGATGTGGAAGGAATAATATGGAGCAAGTGCCATTACCTGTAACAGCAGCATGTTAGGATAATGCATACTAAGGGATGTGGAAGGAATAATATGGAGCAAGTGCCATCACCTGTAACAGCAGCATGTTAGGATAATGCATACTAAGGGATGTGGAAGGAATAATATGGAGCAAGTGCCATCACCTGTAACAGCAGCATGTTAGGATAATGCATACTAAGGGATGTGGAAGGAATAATATAGAGCAAGTGCCATCACCTGTAACAGCAGCATGTTAGGATAATACATACTAAGGGATGTGGAAGGAATAATATGGAGCAAGTGCCATCACCTGTAACAGCAGCATGTTAGGATAATACATACTAAGGGATGTGGAAGGAATAATATGGAGCAAGTGCCATCACCTGTAACAGCAGCATGTTAGGATAATGCATACTAAGGGATGTGGAAGGAATAATATGGAGCAAGTGCCATCACCTGTAACAGCAGCATGTTAGGATAATGCATACTAAGGGATGTGGAAGGAATAATATGGAGCAAGTGCCATTACCTGTAACAGCAGCATGTTAGGATAATGCATACTAAGGGATGTGGAAGGAATAATATGGAGCAAGTGCCATCACCTGTAACAGCAGCATGTTAGGATAATGCATACTAAGGGATGTGGAAGGAATAATATAGAGCAAGTGCCATCACCTGTAACAGCAGCATGTTAGGATAATACATACTAAGGGATGTGGAAGGAATAATATGGAGCAAGTGCCATCACCTGTAACAGCAGCATGTTAGGATAATACATACTAAGGGATGTGGAAGGAATAATATGGAGCAAGTGCCATCACCTGTAACAGCAGCATGTTAGGATAATGCATACTAAGGGATGTGGAAGGAATAATATGGAGCAAGTGCCATCACCTGTAACAGCAGCATGTTAGGATAATGCATACTAAGGGATGTGGAAGGAATAATATGGAGCAAGTGCCATCACCTGTAACAGCAGCATGTTAGGATAATGCATACTAAGGGATGTGGAAGGAATAATATGGAGCAAGTGCCATCACCTGTAACAGCAGCATGTTAGGATAATGCATACTAAGGGATGTGGAAGGAATAATATGGAGCAAGTGCCATTACCTGTAACAGCAGCATGTTAGGATAATGCATACTAAGGGATGTGGAAGGAATAATATAGAGCAAGTGCCATTACCTGTAACAGCAGCATGTTATGATAATGCATACTAAGGAATGTGGAAGGAATAATATGGAGCAAGTGCCATTACCTGTAACAGCAGCATGTTAGGATAATGCATACTAAGGGATGTGGAAGGAATAATATGGAGCAAGTGCCATCACCTGTAACAGCAGCATGTTAGGATAATGCATACTAAGGGATGTGGAAGGAATAATATGGAGCAAGTGCCATTACCTGTAACAGCAGCATGTTAGGATAATGCATACTAAGGGATGTGGAAGGAATAATATGGAGCAAGTGCCATTACCTGTAACAGCAGCATGTTAGGATAATGCATACTAAGGGATGTGGAAGGAATAATATGGAGCAAGTGCCATTACCTGTAACAGCAGCATGTTAGGATAATGCATACTAAGGGATGTGGAAGGAATAATATGGAGCAAGTGACATTACCTGTAACAGCAGCATGTTAGGATAATGCATACTAAGGGATGTGGAAGGAATAATATGGAGCAAGTGACATTACCTGTAACAGCAGCATGTTAGGATAATGCATACTAAGGAATGTGGAAGGAATAATATGGAGCAAGTGCCATTACCTGTAACAGCAGCATGTTAGGATAATGCATACTAAGGGATGTGGAAGGAATAATATGGAGCAAGTGCCATCACCTGTAACAGCAGCATGTTAGGATAATGCATACTAAGGGATGTGGAAGGAATAATATGGAGCAAGTGCCATTACCTGTAACAGCAGCATGTTAGGATAATGCATACTAAGGGATGTGGAAGGAATAATATGGAGCAAGTGCCATTACCTGTAACAGCAGCATGTTAGGATAATGCATACTAAGGGATGTGGAAGGAATAATATGGAGCAAGTGCCATTACCTGTAACAGCAGCATGTTAGGATAATACATACTAAGGGATGTGGAAGGAATAATATGGAGCAAGTGCCATCACCTGTAACAGCAGCATGTTAGGATAATACATACTAAGGGATGTGGAAAGAATAATATGGAGCAAGTGCCATTACCTGTAACAGCAGCATGTTAGGATAATGCATACTAAGGGATGTGGAAGGAATAATATGGAGCAAGTGCCATCACCTGTAACAGCAGCATGTTAGGATAATGCATACTAAGGGATGTGGAAGGAATAATATGGAGCAAGTGCCATCACCTGTAACAGCAGCATGTTAGGATAATGCATACTAAGGGATGTGGAAGGAATAATATGGAGGAGAACTGATTGGGCAACAATTTATCCTTATGAGTGTATAGGAGTCTTAGGATGGTGCTTTCTAGGTATTATAGGTATATTGAGCCTATGTGGTGCAACTGCCAGCACATGTAACAGCAGCGTGTTAGAATAGTACATATTACTAAGTGATTTATGAGGGATATTATGAAGGATGACAAGTTCATCAGCAATTTATCCTTCTTGAGACTGTATAGGAGTCTCAGGATGGTGCTTTGTATGTATTATAGCTATACTGAGCTTGTGTGGTGCCAGTACCAGCACCTGTAATTGCAGAGTGTAAGGATACTGCATACTAGGTGATTTTGGAGGAAAGCAATGAAGGAGAACTGTTTGGGCAGCAATTTATCCTTCTTAAGACTGTAGAGGAGTCTCAGAATGGTGCTTTGTAGGTAGTATCAGCAAGCACTGAGGGTTTTAGCTGGGGGTACAAAGGATAGTAGGCAGGAAAGTTGGGGACTGATTAGAGGCACAGCCAGATAATCTTTTTGTATGTCTAGAAATCCCTTTTCATGGATCTGCTGCTAATGCTTTGGTGGTTTGGACAAATTATCACTGCACATCTATGAACAGGCTTTTGGCTGTTACCAATCACAGTCAGCAAGGAGAGATCTCTTGAAATAGTGATAAATGGAAGAACAAAGTATATTAGAAAATAATTATATAATTAACAGAAAACGTGTTCCCTCCAGAGTCAGAGGATGGAAGCCTGGCAGATTCGGATACCCCCCCACCTCAGAGTAATTAACAAGCCTTCTACCTCCCATCTGCTCAATTTACATCTCATAACTGGAGCCCCAGTTGTGAAGCGCATTCTCCGGGTTATTCTGACACTTCTCACAGTCATCTGGGGATGAACACGTACAAGTCAATGTCTCGGAGGTATTTTACATGGTCAAGTAGCTCTCTTGACCTTGCTCTCCTGGCGGAAGAATCTGGTACCCCATGGAGAAACGCGCACACACTAGTAATCAATAAATACATATTAAATATGTCCTGCGGTCAGTGACGTCATGCTGCATGGACACGGCTTATTATACCACCACGCTATGCTACTGAGGTATCTCATTATCTGTATTAATGACGCGCCTCCCCTATTAGTACCATGCGGTGTAATGACCTTTATAATTATTGACTCTCTGGAGAATACAGATTCAGAATAGGAATGTGCAATGTTACATATCGGGGGGAGTAGTACTGCTGGCTCCTCCGAGATAGGGTTAATATGTTTCTCACTTTTTCCAATAATGTACCATCAGTCCAGGTCACTGCATCAATAGCACTCCACTGTCTTCCCTTCTAATATGCTCAAAATTCCTAACATTCCCTTGCATTTATTGAAAATACAAGCTTGCACCTCCCACGTCTTTAACCTCCAGCCTCTTCCATATGTACAGCATGTTCCTCTTATAGATTCTCACTCTAGAGGTGTCCCCTGTGAGGCTCAGAATTAAAGACATAACTCAAAGTGTAGATCTGTTGCCAGATTTCACAATACAATCTGCATGCATTTTTATATAGATCCCTTACACCTGAGGAGGCTGGTGTACTTACTGTGAAAATCCACACCATCAAACCGAAGAACTCTATTGAATAATGTATACAGTATATAATTTGAACTCTAATGACTAATCCACTTTAAGGGTATGTGCACACGTTGCGGATTCGTATGCAGATTTTTCCGTGTGGAATGTGCAGAATCCGCAGGTCAAAATGCCTGAGTTTTACCTGCGGATTTACTAAGGATTTCCAGCGGATTTAGTGCGGATTTCGCCTGCGTTTTACACCTACGGATTCCCATAATGGAATAGGTGTAAAACGCTGCGGAATCCACACAAAGAATTGACATGCCACGGAAAATAAGCCGCTGCTTTTCCGCGTGGAATTTTCCACATGGGCACAGCAATTTTTATTTTCCATTGCCTAACATTGTACTGTACATCACTTGCGGATCTGCAGCGGATCCACAGAGGCAAATCCGCAATGTGTGCACATACCCTAAACCTTCTGGGCCATGATGCAAGCTACCCCTTCTAACATGCGGTTTCTAATAATGATATCTTCTTATGTTACACATACTAGTGCCATTTTATCTCACCTACCAGTTGGTGTAGAAGCTGTGTACATATATCACAACCTTATCTTGAGGATCTTTTATTATAAAAATGAAAAACCGAACAATAACAGAAACAAAACTAAAATATAAACCAGAAAATAAATCATATAATGAACACTGGTCCAGCCACACTCTCTCTCTCCAGATTTCTCCTCAAACACATATTATACATACAGTATATACAGAATTATAACTAACAGTAACTACCGTACTTACACCTTCCGGTCTGGTCACCAAAGCAAATAATTAACAAATAAAATAAACAATAGCAAACAAAACTATATACATAAACCTTCATACAGTGCCTTGCAAAAGTATTTGGCCCCCTGGAACTTTTCAACCTTTTCCCACATATCATGCTTCAAACATAAAGATACCAAATGTAAATTTTTGGTGAAGAATCAACAAGTGGGACACAATTGTGAAGTTGAACGAAATTTATTGGTTATTTAAAATTTTTGTGGAAATTCAAAAACTAAAAAGTGGGGCGTGCAATATTATTCGGCTCCTTTACTTTCAGTGCAGCAAACTCACTCCAGAAGTTCATTGTGGATCTCTGAATGATCCAATGTTTCCTAAATGACTAATGATGATAAATATAATCCACCTGTGTGTAGTCAAGTCTCCGTATAAATGTACCTGCTCTGTGATAGTCTCAGTGTTCTGTTGGAAGCACAGAGAGCATCATGAAGACCAAGGAACACAACAGGCAGGTCCGTGATACTGTTGTGGAGAAGTTTAAAGCCGGATTTGGATACAAAATGATTTCCAAAACTTTAAACATCCCAACGAGCACTGTGCAAGCGATCATATTGAAATGGAAGGAGTATCATACCACTGCAAATCTACCAAGACCCGGCCGTCCCTCTAAACTTTCATCTCAAACAAGGAGAAGACTGATCAGAGATGCAGCCAAGAGGCCCATGATCACTCTGGATGAACTGCAGAGATCTACAGCTGAGGTGGGACAGTCTGTCCATAGGACAACAATCAGTCGTACACTGCACAAATATGGCCTTTATGGAAGAGTGGCAAGAAGAAAGCCATTTCTCAAAGATATCCATAAAATGTGTCATTTAAGGTTTGCAACAAGCCACCTGGGAGACACACCAAACATGTGGAAGAAAGTGCTCTGGTCAGATGAAACCAAAATTGAACTTTTTGGCAACAATGCCAAATGATAAGGCAACACAGCTCATCACCCTGAACACACCATCCCCACTGTCAAACATGGTGGTGGCAGCATCATGGCTTGGGGCTGCTTTTCTTCAGCAGGGACAGGGAAGATGGTTAAAATTGATGGGAAGATGGATGGAGCCAAATACAGGACCATTCTTGAAGAAAACCTGTTGGAGTCTGCAAAACACCTGAGACTGGGATGGAGATTTGTCTTCCAGAAAGACAATAATCCCAAACATAAAGAAAAATCTACAATGGAATGGTTCACAAACGTATCCAGGTGTTAGAATGGCCAAGTCAAAGTCCAGACCTGAATCCAATCGAGAATCTGTGGAAAGAGATGAAAACTGCTGTTCACAAACGATCTCCATCAAACCTCACTGAGTTCGAGCTGTGTGCCAAGTAAAAATGGGCAAGAATTTCAGTCTCAAGATGTACAAGACTGATAGAGACATACCCCAAGCGACTTGCAGCTGTAATCGCAGCAAAAGGTGGCGCAACAAAGTATTAAGTTAAAGGGGCCAAATAATATTGCACGCCCCACTTTCCAGTTTTTGAATTTCCAAAAAAATTTAAAATAACCAATAAATTTCGTTCAACGTCACAATTGTGTCCCACTTGTTTCTTCACCAAAAATTTTCATTGGGTATCTTTATGTTTGAAGCATGATATGTAGTGTTGAGCATTCCGATACCGCAAGTATCGGGTATCGGCCGATACTTGCTGTATCGGAATTCCGATACCGACTTCCGATATTTTTTCAATATCGGAATTCGGCATCGGAATCGGAAGTTCAGTTGATTGACGGCCTGACGTCATCATGATGCGCGGTGTGTGCGCATCATGATGCGCCGTCATTTCGGGCCTTCCGGGGGTCTCTGCCGGCCTGCCGGGGGGCTGTGCCGGCCTGCCGGGGGGCTGTGTGGACTGCCCGGGGTCTCTGCCGGCCTGCCGGGGGGCTGTGCCGGCCTGCCGGTGGTCTGTGCACCCTGTGGGGGTCTGTACCGGCCTGCCGGGGGGCTGTGCCGGCCTGCCGGGGGGCTGTGCCGGCCTGCCGGGGGGCTGTGCTGATGTCCGGGGGTCTGTGCAAGCATCGTCCGATGGGACTACAAGTCCCATCGGGCGATGCCTGCTACCATGACAGTGATTGACACATTAGCCAATGATGGGACAGTAGTAGTCCCATCATCCGGCTAATGTGTTAAATGTTAAAAAAAAAAAAAAAAAAAAAAAAATACTACATACATACTACATGCATGCTACATACATGCTACATACATACTACATATATACTACATACATACTACATACATGCTACATACATACTACATGCATGCTACATACATACTACATGCTACATACATACTACATGCATGCTACATACATACTACATATATACTACATACATACTACATACATGCTACATACATACTGCATGCTACATACATACTACATACATACTACATACATACTACATACATACTACATGCATGCTACATACATACTACATACATGCTACATACATACTGCATACTACATACATACTACATACATACTACATACATACTACATACATACTACATACATGCTACATACATACTGCATGCTACATACATACTACATACATACTACATACATACTACATACATACTACATACATACTACATGCATGCTACATACATACTACATGCATGCTACATACATACTACATGCTACATACATACCACATACATACTACATGCATGCTACATACATACTACATGCTACATACATACCACATACATACTACATACATGCTACATATATACTACATGCATGCTACATACATACTACATATATACTACATGCATGCTACATACATACTACATACATACCACATATATACTACATACATACAATACATACATAGACATACAGTACATATAACATAGAGTAACATACTTACCAATACTTGTCACATTGTTCCCCGAAGCCATTGTCTTTCCGGAATAAATATTAACATAACAAACCACAAAAATACTCACCCACGATCCGAAGCAGTCCACGAGTGTGTCCCACGACGATCTTGGGTAGAGAACTGCAGCATCAGATGATGCTGCCGTTCTCTACGGGCTGCAGGAATCCAATAACGGAAGGTAGGTATCCTTCCGCACTGTATTCCTCCGCCACTTAAAAAAAAAAAAAGTCCCTAGTCTCACTTTATGCCATTGCTGCGTGGGAATTTCCCACACAGCAATGGCATAAAGTGAGACTAGGGACTTTTTTTTTTTTTAAGTGGCGGAGGAATACAGTGCGGAAGGATACCTACCTTCCGTCATTGGATTCCTGCAGCCAGTAGAGAACGGCAGCAACAGCTGATGCTGCAGTTCTCTACCCAAGATCGTCGTGGGACACACTCGTGGACTGCTTCGGATCGTGGGTGAGTATTTTTGTGGTTTGTTATGTTAATATTTATTCCGGAAAGACAATGGCTTCGGGGAACAATGTGACAAGTATTGGTAAGTATGTTACTCTATGTTATATGTACTGTATGTCTATGTATGTATTGTATGTATGTAGTATATATGTGGTATGTATGTAGTATGTATGTAGCATGCATGTAGTATATATGTAGTATGTATGTAGCATGCATGTAGTATATATGTAGCATGTATGTAGTATGTATGTGGTATGTATGTAGCATGTAGTATGTATGTAGCATTCATGTAGTATGTATGTGGTATGTATGTAGCATGTAGTATGTATGTAGCATGCATGTAGTATATATGTAGCATGCATGTAGTATGTATGTAGCATGCATGTAGTATGTATATGGTATGTATGTAGCATGTAGTATGTATGTAGCATGCATGTAGTATATATGTGGTATGTATGTAGCATGCATGTAGTATGTATGTAGCATGCATGTAGTATGTATGTAGTATGTATGTAGTATATATGTAGTATGTATGTAGCATGTAGTATGTATGTAGTATGTATGTAGCATGCATGTAGCATGCAGTATGTATGTAGCATGCATGTAGTATATATGTAGTATGTATGTAGCATGTAGTATGTAGCATGCATGTAGTATATATGTAGTATGTAGCATGTAGTATGTATGTAGCATGCATGTAGTATATATGTGTTATGTATGATGCATGTAGCATGCATGTAGTATGTATGTAGTATGTATGTAGCATGCAGTATGTATGTAGCATGTATGTAGTATGTAGTATGAATGTAGCATGTATGTAGTATGCATGTTGTATGTATGTAGCATGTAATTTTTTTATTTTTTTTTTACATTTAACACATTAGCCGGATGATGGGACTACTACTGTCCCATCATTGGCTAATGTGTCAATCACTGTCATGGTAGCAGGCATCGCCCGATGGGACTTGTAGTCCCATCGGACGATGCCTGCACAGACCCCCGGAGCCTGCACAGCCCCCCGGCAGGCCGGCACAGCCCCCCGGCAGGCCGGCACAGCCCCCCGGAGCCTGCACAGCCCCCCGGCAGGCCGGCACAGCCCCCCGGCAGGCCGGCACAGCCCCCCGGAGCCTGCACAGACCACCGGCAGGCCGGCACAGACCACCGGAGCCTGCACAGACCCCCTGGCAGGCCGGCACAGCCCCCCGAAAGGCCCGTACAGACCCCAGAGAGGCTGTACAAGGGCAGGAAAGGGTTTTTCTTATTCCGATACCGGAAGTCCCATAGACTTGAATGGGACTTCCGGTATCGGAATCGGCGATACCGATACTTTTTTTAAAGATCGGCCGATACCATCCGATACGATACTTTGAAGTATCGGACGGTATCGCTCAACTCTAATGATATGTGGGAAAAGGTTGAAAAGTTCACGGGAGCCGAATACTTTCGCAAGGCACTGTGTATATATATAGTATATATTGTATATGTATTCCTATACAGTACATAATAAAAATAAATATATACAAGACTAAACTAACCACCCCACACTCAAACAATTCTCAACTCCCACACTGACATGAGAGCTGGTCCTGCGTCTCAAGCCTCAGTCCATGTCCAACGTCCATAGGCCAGATCATGCAGTGCCAGTTTTTCACCCAAACACCCCAATGTCTCATAGTGCCACAAGATAACCCCACTTCCCCATTTTCCCACCACCCAACCTAACACCTACACCCAAATCTATATCCTTATATATAATATACAGTATACAGAAGCAAACACTACAATAACCACAAATAACAAAACCCAAGTTTGGCACCTGCAACACTACATCACTGTATACTGATCAAACAAAAGAAAAATCTATGGAGTCAGCAGCAGCCCACCACCAGGAAAGGATGTGACCAGAGTAGGTCACACTAAAAGAAAATGTCATGTCCGCCATGTCTGTCATGTACGCCATGTCTGTTTTGCCTCATGACCCAGGGAGCAGTGTGCACGCGCATCTCATGTCTGCTATCCTGCATGTTCCCTAGAGTAGTGTGCACACTCACCTCATGACTGTTGAGCTGCGGGATGCCTGCGTTTCTGCTCTGCCTTCTGTGATCGTCTCGTCATGTTTAGAACCCCTGATCATGTGTCCTTCCTATGTTCCAGCAGAGGCTGGTTCTGCATTCATCTCTGCATGTCTGGAACTCTGATCATGTGACCTGCCTAGGTTTCAGCACTGGTTCTGTAATCATCTCTGCATGTCTGGAGCTCTGATCAAGTGACCTGCCTAGGTTTCAGCACTGGTTCTGCTATCATCCCTGCATGTCTGGAATCCTGATCATGTGACTGCTCCCTGTGATCCTGGAGGATCTGAACTGGAAGTTCTCCCTTGGTCCTGACCCGGAAGTGGAGGTGCTATGCCCTATATCAGACGGACCCTTCCTATGCTCAGGGCCTGATTATTGTGTTGCTTCCCTGCATGGCTGCTTGGCCTGCTGGGTCGCTCCCTCTATTCTGTGCCCTTGCACTTTGCTCTGTCGTGCGTCTCTGCACACGCTCCGTACTCGTACTCCGTCTCTTGTCTCGTGCCTTGTCTAGTGTTTGTCCCTCGTGCCATGTTTTGTCTCTGCTTTGCCTTGTAGTCCTTCTTTGCTCTGATTCCGTTCTGTGCTCCATTCTAGCTCTCGTTCTTTGTTCCGTACCTTGTCTTGCTCTGCCTGGTTCCTCCCTATGGTCTCTGTCTTTGCTTGCTCTGCCTCGCTCTCTCCATTGGTGCTCTGTAGTGCTCCCTTGCACATGCACCATTCCTCCTCTCTTTTCCATGTCTAGTCCCAAGGCTCTGCCTTGGCCCGGCTCTGGGCTTCGGCCTACGCTCCGCTGGTAGTTCCGTTCTCGCTCTGTTCTGACTCTGTGTTTCTGCCTATGCTTCCGTTCCTGGTTCCGTACTCTGCCTATGCTCTGCCTGGTTTCTTGTCTTGCCTTGCTCTGTTGCTTCGTGTGCCCTTTGCATGCGCCTGGCCTTCCTAGCCTCCTGTTTGTGCCTCAGCTGTGCCCGCCCTAGCCGTGCCCGCCTGCTTGTGCCTCAGCCGTGCTCGTCGGTCAGTGACAGCTGTGTCGCCTGCCATGCCTCAGTCGGGTTCGCTGTCTGTCGGGCCGTCTGTCAGTGCCGCAGCCTGATCAGCTAGCCAGTGCCCCAGCCGTACTCTCTGTGCTTCCTTGCACTTCATGCTGTTTCTGCACTGTGCTCTAAATGCTCTCGATAGCACGCGCAGGTCCTCGCCTGCCCTTGGCATACTTCCCCGTGCTTCTGTAAAAGTATGCGCAGGTCTTGCCATGTACCCTGTCGTGCCCTCTTGCACGCACAGGTCCTAACCCTGTCCTTGAAACCTGACCCTGGCGTGCCTCTCTGCACGCGCAGGACTCTGCCTCACCTGATCCTGGCGTGCCTCTGCACGTGCAGGACTCTGCCTCGCCTGACCCTGGTGTGCCTCTCTGCACACGCAGGACTCTGTCTCGCCTGACCCTGGCGTGCCTCTCTGCACACGCAGGACTCTGCCTCGCCTGACCCTGGCGTGCCTCTCTGCACGGACTCTGTCCTTGTACTTGTCCCTGGCGTGTCCCTCTACACGCGCAGGTCTCCATCCTTGTTTGTATTGTACCTGTCCCTGGCATGCTCTCTGCACGCTCAGGCCTTCGTCCTTGTACCTGTCCCTGGCGTGCCTCTCTGCACACGCAGGCCTCCGTCCTGTGAACCGGATCCTGGCGTGTCTCCAAGCACACACCCTGCCTTGAATCCTGGCGTGGCTCCAAGCACGCACCCTGCCTTGAACCCTGGCTTGCCTGACGGAGTCCCGAAACCTGCCGACCGCTGCCAGAGGTCCGGAACCAGATGACTGCGGCCTGATGTCCGGAGCTGATGTCCGCAGCCTGATGCCTGGACCCTGTCGGTTGTTGCCAGTAGTCCGGAGTCCGATGCCATCGCACCTCGTCTTGGATCCTGGCGTGTCCTTGCACGCACATAGTCTTGGACTCTGGCGTGTCCTAGTACGCATCCCTTCTAGGAACTCGTGTGTGATCCCTAACACATACCCTGCCCTGGACCCTGGTATGTTTTCTGCACGTGTTATGTCTGGAACATTTGGCATGCCCTTGCATGCACCTTGCCGTGTTTCACCGTTTGTGCCCTGCACCTGATTCCCTGTTTATGCCTTGCACCTGAATAAAGTGTGTAACCGTTTGCTGAAGAAACCCTGTGACTTTGCTTTATGTTTTGTATCCTGTCCGTCCTGTTGCCAGACACTCAATAGTGTCCCCCTGAGCCGGCCGTCTGGTCCAGCTGCTGTGGTGGTTCACCCCCTTGGTCTTGCCCCTGACACTCCCTGTATAGGGGTGGGTTCTCACTAGGTCAGCTCGCCCTAGGTGGGTGGGTGCTACGGCCCAGAGGGTCCACTCTAAAAAGGAAAACGACTCAGCGTAAGGTGACGCTCGTCACAGAAAAGCCCCTCCAGAGGAGAGCGGCCCTACTTGTGTGGGAAGGAGCAAGGAGTGTAGTCATGGCCGAGGACACCCTTGGCATGTGGTCTGTTTCGCCCAGATCTTGCCTCAGCCCCAGTGATGAACTGACACATCCTAAACTCATGTGCCCTGCACGTCTCTTGGTCCGGCTGTTCCAGTTGTAGTCTGTTATTCAGCTGCAGCACCTTCTGTCTTTCTTGCTGCCCTGTACCCGGCTGCCTTTCCTGAGATTCTCTTACTTCTTTTCAATGTTTCGTAGCTGCTGTGCAGTCCTGGGCTTAAAGCCCTTGTGGACACTTTGGGCGTGCTCACCCTTCTTCCCCACTTCCTACACTCATCACTATCTTATTCCACAGTAGCACCTCCTATGTGATTATCCCTAAGCTAACTCGATCCACTAACTGTAATTTGTGTGCGCTAGGATGCCCCCATCTAGTGGCCATCCTAAACACTGCACTCTCCCTATCTAACACAGAAATATAAAGTATATACATCACACTTTACATATTGGTAATACACTCTCTTGTGTAGCAGTACAAAGGTGTTAAGGCGGTAGTACACATATATATGTAGGAATACCGACAGTCGTATAAGCAATTTACAATACAGGAGAAATACAGAAGAATATGTACAATGCGGGAGGTATCAGAATGACGGGCACACGCAACACAGCCCATCCCCCTACACATGTAACTAGTCTTTCATACTCCGGAGAGCGCACCTTCACCAGGTCACCAAGTCTGGTCCTAAACACATAGTCCACTGGGAGGATTTTCCATTGCAGCGATACTAAGCACCGTGCATTCAATGTGTAATACCTAACCACTGTATTAACTTGAAATAAGGTGCAGCGGTTCCAACTACCTAGGTCTCCAAATGTTCCATAGGCCCATTCCGCATAAGAGAGACCGCCCAACCAAGACCAGCCAATAGAGGCGCCCACCCTGTTGTACACCTCTGTGTTAAAGGGACAATGAAGCAGGAAGTGGTCCATGCTTTCCAACATGGTACCACACTGGACTCAAGTACAATTCCTGTCCTCAGAGCTCATACTCTTCAGATTGTTCCTCACACACAGTTTCCCATGGAAGCAGCGCCAAGCCAAGTCTCAAAACTTCGAGGGGATGTTGATAGAATTCAAGATGCAAGCCCACCCCAAGATCCCAACTTGGGCAATCCCTCAGCATCAGAGGCATCTGGAAATGGGTCAACAGAACCCTTTTGCCAAGGAGTTTCCTGGGCAGAGTCTTGATTTCCCACATACCCAGACCCCACTGGCGAATTGCCTTCAGAACCAAGGTAGCGTAAGCCGGAAGATGTCCATGCGGTGTGCCCTCCTGTCTCCCATTCGTGGAAGAAAGGCTAAAACCAACCACGACAGGAGAATACTCATGGAGGAGCCCTCTCTTTCCAGAAGTTTGCAATATTGACCTTAAGGTATCCACAAGGAATATCAAAAAGTTGACCAGACTCAACCTTCCTAATCTCCTCATTTGTTAAGCAACCTCCCTCTTGACCAGGTTCAGTCTATTCCCCTATAACAGTTGGAAGAACAAACTGTAGACCCGAGTCCAGAGAGGCTCTGACAAGATGCACACACTGCCCAGATAAATCAGTATAGGGAGCAGGTAAGTTTTGATCAGGTTTACCCTTTCCCTTAGGGTCAAAGACCAACCCTTCCAGTGGTTCACCTTCTGAGTGGCGATCCCTAGCCTGTTTTCCCAATTTTGTTTGAGGTAATCCTCTTGGCCAAATTTGAAGCCAAGGACTTTTGCAGTGACTTTGGGTCCTGGAAGGGTGTCCGGGAGATCAAAACCAGGATCTCCACCTCCCAGCCAGAGACTCTCACACTTATCCCGATTGATCTTGGACCCAGATGCCTCTGAGTAGCGATCTACCTCTGACATCAGCCACCCTGCCTCCTCATGAGAGGAAACAAAAACAGTGACATCATCGGCATACGCCACCACCCTCAGAGTGGCTTCCAGAGCTTCCTGGTCTATCTTGATCCCGGCCCACGGTCCACCCTCCTAAGAAGTGGGTCAATCGCAAACACATACAGCAGCGGGCTCAAGGGACAACCCTGGCAAACAACAGATCCAACCTCAAAAGAGCTGCCAGTCCAACTGTTCACAAGCAGGAAACTCTCTGCCTCACCATACAAGGTCTTAAGCCAATCAACAAACTGCCCCGGCAGGCCATATCTCAGGACAAACAAGAGGTACTCATGATTATCCCGATCAAATGCTTTTGCCTGGTCCAGTGACAGCATGGACCCCTCTAGTGACCAGCCCTACCCTGCGCCACTGCCTCTCGGACTCCGAGCACAGCACTAAATGTGCTGCGGCCTGGAACAGAGCAATGCTGGGCCTCCGAAACGAATCAGGGTGCAAATTTCATCAGCCGATTAAACAGCACCTTTGCCAGAACCTTCCTGTCTGCACTGAGAAGAGTAATGGGATGCCAATTCTCAATGCAACATGGGTCCTTACCTTTTGACAAGATGATCAGGGCAGACCTCCTCTGACTTTGGCAGAGTGCCCGAGAAAAGACACTCATTGAATACCTCAGTCAAGAGGGGAACCAAAGCGTCCGTAAAGGTCAGATAGAACTCAGATGTTAAGCCATCTGGACCGGGCGATATTTTTTTTTTTTTTTTTTTTTGGCCAAGCCTTTCAATCTCCAACTTAATTTCCTCTTCCCTGATCATCTCTGAAAACGTCAAGAGAGGAGTCTTCCCCTGGTTCGGGGACGGCTTCAGCCAGGAAAGCCGACATCTCATCCCAATCAAGATCTCTCTTCCCCAAGAGGTGCGAATTGAAGGATCTGACAACATCTAGGATCCCTGATCTGGATCGCCTCAGGGACCCCTAGTATTGAACAGTCCTGTAACCACTTTACTATTCACTGACATCTTGCAGTTTCTGTAAGGGTCGGGCAAGTGGTACTTCCCGTAATCCCTCTCAAAAACCAAAGATGTGTGTCTATCGTACCGACACCTCATAAGCAAAGATTTCACTCTGGAGATCTCCTCAAGTCTTCCTCCAGTTGAGACAAGATGGCTTGAGTTTCCTTTTCAGACCCTGATACAGGCGGTACCTGCTCAGACTCCTAAGGCTCGAGAGCTGGCGGAAGAATTTCGCCACCCTTTTCTGGAACATCTCCCACCACTCTGACTTACTACTACAAAGATCCAGTAAGGGTACCTGGCTCTAAAGAAAATCCTCAAAGGACAGTCTTATCTCCGTTTCTTCTAAGAGAAACGAATTGATCATCCAAAAGCCTCTTCGCATCCAGAGGGTCTCCGTAACATTCAGAGAAAACAAAATTAAACAGTGGTCGGAGAACTCCACCTCAACAACAGACACTGCTGAACAGACAGCTTGCTCCTTTAAATAAAACTTATCTATTGTGGACCTACAGTTACCTCTATGATAGGTGCACCTCTTGTGGCCTGGGGTGTGCCGAATGTGGACTTCCACCAGGCGAGCCTCACTAGCTATACTACTAAGGGTGACGCTATCATAAATCAGCTTGTCTATGGAACCTCCACTATCTCGGGGCCTCGTGACAGTATTGAAGTCCCCTCCAAAGACAACCTGCCAACAAGGTAGGGCTTGATCCTCATAAAGACACATTTCCAGTCTCACTTAGATTGGGGACTATAGATATTAAGGAGCCGGAGCTCTTGTCCCTTCATAAGAACATCTAAGATCAGGCACCTCCCCATTTCTAGCTCAATAACCCGTCGGTGCGATGCGGTAAAAGGACCGCCACTTCGCTATACGGTTCGGTCGCAAGAGACCAACAGGAGGGCCCGAGTCTCCACTCCCTCTTAGCTTTAAACATATCTTTCATGTTTGGCAGCCTGGTCTCTTGCAAAAAGAAAATGTCAGCTTCAACCCAGCTGAGAAAATCAAAGGCTGCAAATCTGGCTGTATTTGTCTTTATGCTGGCGACATTAATGAAAGCCAGCGTCAACGGAGTGGGTACCGCCATTATTGGTGATTGAGTTAAATGGCTTTCTTTTTACCACTCCCCTTATCCTCTGCCTCAGAGGAGGAATCCTTCCCCCTCTTTAACGACACAGAAGTGTCCATTTCCAGGTGTTTTTCCTATATATCATCCTCGGCGCCGGACTCTGGGCCAGTCCCTCCCTCCAAGGACCTTATATTCCCAGAAGAAGGAGACTCGGCACCCCCCTGTAAGCCCTGCCAAAGCCAGAACCTCACCCTCAGCTTCCTCCTCAGAGGAAGAGATGTTCTCAAGAGTTTGGAACCAGTTAGAAAGACCAACCAGAGGGGAGTCAGTTTTTCCTTCCTTTGGTACCTTGGTCAGAGCGGCAGAAGATGTTTTATCTTCCTTCTTCCACTTCTTTTTGGTGCCAAGCTTACATTTGTCCTCTAGCCACTGCCTATTATCCTCATCCATACTTTCATAATGGGAGGATTCGGGGGCAGTGGCGCTTTCCTACCTGTGGACACTCCTGACCTCTTCATCCAACTCATCATCCCTCAGGGCCTCAGCAGCAAGACTGGCATCCAGGACAGGGGCCACCTCAGTAGCACGGGGCTCACCCATCTCCCTCTCCTATCTGTGCTTGTCTAGACGCCTCAGGTGGGCAGGCGTCTTTTTATTGCTTTTCCTCCTTGACCCCTCAGCTCCCTCACCCCTGCTAGTTCCTTCCCCTGCAGTATCAGCGTGGGGAGTGTGGGTTCACGGCACCTGTGGCAGAGCTTTGGTTGTGCCTGGTAGAAGACCTAGTAACCTATTTTTTTTCCTTAAGCTGGTGGTTTCAGTTCTAGTTTTGCCCCCGGTGGCCGTTAGGGTCATTGCACTTGATGTTTTCTTTGCTTTGCCTTTTGCCCCCGGTGGTCACTGGGATTATAGCTGCTTTTGGCCCCTGATCATTTGACCATTCCCTTTTCCTATATAGGGTCACATGGTCTATGAGCAGGGGTTGGTGATATTGCTCATTTCCAACCAAGACTGGTAAAGGAAGGAACTACAGAGAGCAGCTCAGGGGAGCTTTGGTGTAAAGTCTGGTGAAGGGAGGAATTACAGAGAGGTGTTCCTTGCAGCTCTGACAAAGCTTGGAGAAGTAGCAGCTATTCTGGAGGAAAGCTGCATTCTGGTGGTGCACTCTGTTGCTGGGAGCAATAGCAACAGAGCAAAACTAAGTGGTGTTTCCCTGTTTGTATTTTTCCCTGGTGTGTATTAGTACAACGGCGGGGCTAGTGCCTGTGAGTCGCCCTCGCTTCACCTAGGGCTGTGGAGTACTCGGTACCGGGTCGGTGTCAGGGGGATGATGTGTCACAGCAGCGGTGACCCGGTCCGTGGCCCTGGGCCCCAATATCAATGGCGGTGATGTTTGGTTGTAATATAAAGTTCGTGACGCCACCCGTGGTATTTGGCAAGTGAGGTGTTAGCCAACACTGCGTGCAGATCCTCTGGGGCTGATGGTGTGTCGCAGCTTAGATGGTGTAGCTCCCCACAGGTGAAGCTGTAACCCCAGGGCAGTGTATAAGTGATGGGCACAGGGATGTAGCAGTGCCGACAGGTTAGGAAGCAGACACAACACAGCGGGGTGCAATTTCTGTACCTTGGTAACTGCAGTCCAGGGTCCTGATCACAGATGGTATTGGAGCAGGTTAGCCTGGAAGCAACTCAGGGATTCTCTCTCTCAGATGGGCTGTGCAGTCTCCCTAATAGCGCTGTGTGTGTGAAGCACTCCAGTCCTTAGTTACTCTGAAGTTCCTCCTGACAAATGTTCCTAGACTTCCACTTGCACGGCAGACAGCTGTAGCCTCTCTCTCTGGGACTCCTCTCACTCTCTGAATCCCCGGCTCTCTATCCGTTTTGCTGTTGTGCCTCAAGACTTCTAGGGGAGCAGGGCATCTACAGCCTCCTACTCCTCGGGTATCTGTGGCAGGGCCGTTAGTACTCGTACCACCGTGGAGACCCGACTCCAGTTCTGTGCGCTCTCAAGCTGAGGGAGCTCGCCTGCTGCAGCTCAACCTCCAGCTTCGTATTCCCCGTCTGCACACTTCACCCTCCGCAGACTAACTGAACTTACTTCCTCCTGGCCCTCAGGGATCACTCCTCCCCTCAATCCTGGGTCAGAGCTCCCCCTGCTGGTCAGGAGGGGAACTGTGTTGCATGTATGAATTGACTGTGAGAGAGACCCATCATTGCCTCCAAGCCTGGCATTACCCTCCCCTGGAGGAAGGCAAAGCCAGTGTGGTGACCATACTCCTTGGGGCGCCACACCTGCACCACCCAGCTCCCTAGCAAGGGATAGGTGTAGGGTGTGCTAGGGTGACAGGTTCCGGCTCAGCGACAGGTGAGGAGCCTGTATAGGGAACGTTAGGAGTGTGAGGGACACTGACTCAGGGGAGTGCAGGAGGTCTCTACGTCCCCTATCGCAGGGCCCACCGTTGTAACTGTTTCCCCTTCCCCCGTGTCTTGTTTTAGTTACTGGCCTGCGGGTCGTGTCACACAGGACAGTTACACGTGCCGTGTCTTGTTGTCTTAGTTACCGGCCTGCGGGTCGTGTCACACAGGACGGGTCCACGTGACCACCTGGATACGATCCCTACCCAGGAAGGGTAGTTCTTTTTCTAACTCCAGTGGTTCTAAAACCTATTCTATCCGCCAACGTATTACTTGTACCACAAGGTATGTCATCTACTATGCTACTTGCCCTTGTGATTTGATATACGTTGGCCTCACTACGCGTCAATTTAAGGTGAGGGTTAGGGAGCATGTATTGGGGATCCAGGCAGCATGCACACAAGAAGACTCCACTACTTTAAAGACCATTCCACGCCACTTCAAGGACCATCACGCTTGTGATGCCACCCAGCTTAAAGTCAGGGGCATTGATGCCCTAAACATTGACATTAGGGGTGGCAATCTTTCCAAGCGACTTGCCCAACTTGAATCCAAATGGATATGGCAGCTCCAGACAGTCCATCCATATGGACTTAATGAATGTCTCTCCTTTGCTCCGTTTTTATAATCCTTTGTCCATTGTTGTATCTATGTGACACTTTTTAGTGTGTGTTTTTAACTATGTGTTATTTTCATTTTAGTGACCTTTTTTCTATTCTGGCTGATTTTTGTTCAATTTCGTGATGGACCCGCTATTGTTTCACCTTTTGGTCGTTCTCCAAGTCCAACTTCTGAAGTTTGAAACCCTGGTCCAGTGATTCATCGCCTTTTGGCATATTCGTACATATTCATGGACACTATCTTCACTGTTTTCATTACCTACACAAATAAATTTGATAGGGATAATATGTACATTGTACACATGATAGTTGTTATATTATATCATTTTGTCTTTTCCAATTCATACAGTATGTCTATATCGTGGTTTATATATATTTATTTATTTATCCACTTAATACCTATTAAATGTGGATCATGAATGTACTGTACTCTTATTATTACGCCACTGATGTGACTTGATATGATATTTGTTATTTATCACTATCATTGTTATACGCTCCATGACTTTCACTTCTGATTTAGTCCCTTTAGTTAATTTTGGTATTTATTATTTTGTAGTAGCCATTCTGCACATGATTTTGTTTTATTATGTTCTGCACATGCGCGGTTCTAATATACAAGTGGTGGATATATATATATTTTTCCTTTGTATTATTTTGTATTATATCTATATATAATCGCATTCGCATGGTAGATACCTGTTCTTGGATTACTCCTCATTATAAATCGATGTTCGGTTTTCATTCTACTGCTGCTATTTTTCATTGTATTATTATGCCCTTTTCCAAAATGGCCGCGGCTCCATCCACTTCTGTCTGCGCATGCGCGGGTCCCAAATCCGGATGTTGTCATCGGTCTCCTCCTCCCTTCCGCCCACTGTCTGACGTCTGACACCACGGGGCCCCGTTGTGTGCCAGCGTCAGCGGCGGTCGCTTTGTTGGGATGGGGGGGATGGTTGCATACACACCGGGCTCCACTAATGGCGTCCATCAATTCACTATATATTGAACTAAAAACGGCCTTAACACACGCCCCCTGAGGAAGGAACTTTCCGAAACGCGCGTTGGGGCACGGCTGTGTACATTGTGCCACACTTTTCTACAGGTATGCAACTCCACACTTATGTTTGGGCAATATTTCTACTTTCTTACGGCTAGCCAGGGATTTTTCCCTTTACCTTTGATGGCCTCCTATATAGTATCTTTGCCTTTTCATATTGGGTGCTTATAATATATATGCATTGCTGTACCATCTTTATAGTTGTGGCCCACTATACATTGCCATTCTTTTGTGTCACTTTTTATTTGTATTGTGCCTCATCTGTTGTCAATAAAGATTGTGATTTTTACATATTTATATTGGACTTTTTACACTGTTTCTTTCGGTGTTGGTACGATCCCTACCCAGAAGGCAGATGATGGAATGTGGGCAACCGTACCACCTGAACGCTGAAGTTTTACCTTAAACGTCCAGGCCCCTGACCAGATACCAAACTCGTCACAGTTTTTCTCCACCACCTCTCCATATCGGTCAGGCCACGTCATAATGTCATAACAAGAAAGCGACTCATTGCAAGTCATCATGGTCTCTTTCTTGACTTGGTTTTGGTGAGACACTGCCTGACTGGCAAAGTCTCGCCAGCCGGGCTCATTTTTTGCCAACTCATAATTCCACCAGAAGAGCTCAAGTCCCTCTGGCCGAACAAAGCTGACATCAAACTCAGGTGTGGAATAGGGATGTATCAAGGCATAGATGTCAATTGCCTTGAAGCCCTTCCTCAGAAGGAGCTCCACAACCGTAGACCTTGGAGGACATGCATCACTGCCCCTACACCGAAGACGGACCACATTCCTACGCAGACTACCCGGCCCGGCTGTAGGGAGGGACCACACTGCATCCCGCCCTTTTTGCTCTCGGAAGGCCATGCCTTTCTATCCAGAAGGATAGATCCACCTCTCGACCCTCTACCATTAGTGATCTCTCCCCCTTCTTTAGAGCCTCCAGGAGACGCCACTGCAATATGCTGTCCCCAGAGCCCGGAGATGAGGAGGACGCCATACTTCCCCCGGAGGTGACAGTGGCATAACTCCTGCCAGGTAGGGCTTTCTGCTGGTCATCTTCCTCCTCATCATCATCATCATCATCATCCACCTGGATCTCAGGCTGCAGCCCCATCTGCCTCTGTTCTCTGTAATCAGCCATTTCTCTGAATCTGTCCTCATTCAATAGTTTTTCTTTAAGTGGTCCACTTTTTCTTTAAGGAATGCTTTCCTCACCTCCAACTCATTAATTTCAAGCTTCTGCCTCTTTACCTCCGCCTGGAGTTAATTTTTCCTCGGTTTGGAGGCACCTGCAGCTTTGGCGCTTGTGCAGCACAGCTTCTCCCGGAGTCTCCTCACGGAGGTGGCTCATGACCCAGGAGGCATAGGTGGACACAGAGTCCCAGGGTCTCTGCAGCCCCCAACCTTCCTCAGTGAGGTCGGCCTCACCTCCGTGAGCACTCAGCTTTCCTCCGGAAGGACCGCCATTATGCATGCTTGCAGTATTCTCCTCCATCTTGGAAGCCTTGTGGCTTCATTGAGTCTCTGCAGACACGGGGAGTAGGAGCCACATTGCTGCAACTCCTGGATGAGCATCTCACCCCCGAGTCCTCTGTTGTGCAGGCCAGTTATTGGTTTCTCCTGCTCCCCGCCAGTCTGGTCCGGGAAACAGAAGTCTGGGACTTGGCTCCATTGCTCATCACAGGAAACCCACTCCCTCCCTGTGTAGGAAAGAGAGCAGGTCCCTAGGTGGAGAGGTGTTGGTTCTCTGGAGCTCAGGAGCACACAGCAGGATCAGTATCGACTGCATCCTCAATAACCAGAGTGAGCAACAGCTGAACAGAGCTGAACTCACTTTTCTGCTGGTGCAGTCACTGTGTACATGTAAGGGGGTGAAGAGGAAGAAGAGCCAGAAAGGGGTTACCTCTCCTGTTCCGTGTCCGGAATAACATCGCTGGGCAGCAGAGTTGCGGGGGGGAAGACTTTCTGACCTGGACTGACTGCACCATGTGACTGTAAGGTGCAGTGGGGGAAGAGAAGCTGTGATAGCGCGATAGCAGAGCGTGCCAGAGACAGAGCAGCGCATGTCACATAAAAAGCAGGCTGCAGCACCGTGCTCCAGGAGTGCGAGAACTCCCTGTCAGAGGACTGGGACTGAAGGACGAGATATAGAAAGTGCTGTCTATGAGTACATGGACTCGGTAGCCTCCATGATCAGAGGAGGCTTTTCCCCTGACAGTGCAGAGACAGTGACCCGAGCGCGCAGCCCCAGTGCCTGCTGTTACAGGCCAGAGTCCCTGAGTGTGGCACAGAGACTCCACAGTGTGCGCAGCATCGTTCCTGCGGAGAGACTGTCATTTTATCATACAGAGACTTAGAGCAGGGGAGACTCAGGTTCGCAGCGTCTCCCTGCTTTTACCCCGGAGTTCCCGGCTTCATTCAGAGGAGAAACTACAGACTTCAAGCACCGCTGTTGACGGTGCCAACGTGGGAGAAAGAGACCCTGCAATCAAGCTTTCCCCCGACTGATAAGTTACAAGAATTCCAGTTTAACCATTTCAGCTCTGCATAACTGTTTCATAGCTTTCCCTAGCCTTTTTACCGTTTTACCGTTTACTCTGTCACTTTTAACCCCCACTGCTTCTCCCTGCATGGAGAGTCTATTCCCCGTAAATAAACCCTTTAACTCTTGGTCTGTCTCTGATCCATGGCGACATCCTCAGTACCTGCAGTTTATTACATACATACATTACATTACTGATCCTATATTGATACTGAGTTACATCCTGCATTATACTCCAGAGCTGCACTCACTATTCTGCTGATGCAGTATCTGTGTACATACATTACATTACTGATCCTGAGTAAACTCCTGTATAATACTCCAGAGCTGTATGCTGTCTAGCACTGCACCTCAGCGCTGATGATTGGTGTCTATGGTGGGAATGGAAACTCCACCTATCTGATTTTGATAAGCTGCTTTGGGCTCAGGGTCCATTACATGTTATATTATTAGAAATTCAATTAAATTCTCATTTTTCTATAGTGACACAGAAATAGTAAAAGTACAAATCTGCTCCATTGTTAATCAGCTTCTCCTGTCGAATGTGTCACTGGCGTTCCAGAACCAATCACTTTCTGCTCTCATAATATTATCATTTTATAGTTAATGCACTCCGTCTTATTACAGCCACAAACAATTACCATTCCTCCCCGACGTGGGAGTGACATCAATATGCTGTGCAATTATACAATAATGAAATTGCTTCTGTGAGAGATGTTTGTTTTTAATTTTGTACGGGAACCTCAAGACATACTAATGTTCCTTCCCCTCAGCTGTCTGCCGCAATCAGCGAGAAGGATCAGCCGCCTAGATGTGACCGCTGTCTCTAGGACTGGAAGACTCACATCCTACATTATCTGCCTGCTAAAATAAAGGCTATCTTATATCTGCTGTCTACTGGCATCCAAAATGTTGCTCTCTGTTATCAGCCATTTCAATCTGTCTGCAGTCTTTAATGTCATCATGAATGAATGGAAGGTCAAAAATCCATATTTCTAAGAAATTTTTTTAAAACACATTTCCAATTATTGAAAATGTAGAAATTTCTGAAAACCATAAGCAAAACATTTTCGAAAAAAATAGTTAATGAGGGTGAGGGTATACTTTACTATGGCTGTTCAAAAATAAGTTATCTCACAACCCAAAAGCTAGCGGCATAGAGTGTACATTTGGGAGTAATCATAGAGGCCATCTACCCAGGGTTGTATGGTTGATAACTAGAGTAGTAGATTCATACAAATTTTTACAGTGTATTCAGAGTCAAATAGTCTATTTCGACAGAGTTGAAACCAGAAGTTTCCATAGACTATATAAAAAGACACATATGCATGTTTATCTCAATATCTGACATGAAATCAGAATAAACCTTTCCCGTTTCAGGACAAATAGGATTACCTTAATTATTAATATTTGCCAAATGCCAGAATATTCAGAGAGAGAGAGAGAATGTTTTAAGCCATTTTTATTGCTTACTGCAAAGTCAAAAGTTTACATACACTAAGATTACTATGCCTTTAAAGAATTCTGGACTGCCCATATGATGATGTCATGTGTTTGGAAGCTTCTGATTTTTTGGAAATATCTGAGTTAATTACCGACATACCTGTGGATGTATTTTAATTCACACCTGCAATACAATGCTTATTTGTGTAGCATCATGGGAAAGTCTCAAGAATTCAACCAAGATATCAGCAAGAGAATTGTGGACTTGCACAAGTCTGGCTCATTCTTGGGTACAATTTCAAGATGCCTGAAGGTGTCTCGGTCATCTGTACAAACAATTATATTCAAGAACAAACAAGATGGGAATGTCCTGCCATCATACTGCTCAGGAAGTAGATGCATTCTGTGTCCCAGAGAAGAACGTGCTTTGGTCTAACATGTGTATATCAACCCATGGACAAAAGCAAAAGACCTTGTGAAGATGATGGTGGAAGCTGGTAAGATTGTGTCAATATCCACAGTGAAACGAGTGCTGAATCAAGATGGGCTGATAGGCCGCACTGCCAGGAAGAAGCCATTACTCCCAAAGAAACATAAAAAAGACAGATTAATGTTTACACAGGAATACAGACCTTAATTTTTGAATCATAGAATCGTAGAGTTGGAAGGGACCTCCTGTACCATCTGGTCCAACCCCCTGCTCAAAGCAGGATTCACTAAATCATCCCAGACAGAAGTCTGTCCAGCCTCTGTTGAAGACTATTGAAGGAGAGCTCACCACCTCTCGTGGCAGCCTGTTCCACTCATTGATCACTCTATCAAAAAATGTTTTCTAATATCTAATATGTGTCTCCTCCCATACAGTTTCATCCCATTGCTAGTCTTTCAATGTGCAAATTAGAATAAAGATGATCCTTCCACAATGTGACAGCCCTTGAGATAGTTGTAGACAGCTATTAAGTCTCCTCTCAGTCTTCTATTTTGCAAGCTAAACATTCCCAAATCCTGCAACCTTTCCTCATAAGACATGGTTTGCAGACCGGTCACCATTCTAGTCGCTCTTTTCTGAACTTGCTCCAGGTTTGTTGATGTCTTTTTTAAAATGTGGCACCCAAAACTGGACACAGTATTCCAGATGAGGTCTGACCAAAGAGGAGTAGAGGGCAATAATGACTTCACATGATCTAGACTGTATGCGTCTGTAAATACATCCTAGAATTGCATTTGCCTTTTTTGCTGCTGCATCACACTGTTGACTCATATTCAATCTGTGATCTATTAGTATACTCAAGTCTTTTTCACATGTGCTGTTGCTAAGCCCTATTCCTCCCATTCTGTATATGCGATTTTCATTTTTATTGCCCAGATGTAGTACTTTGCATTTTTCCCTTAAAAAACATTCTGTTAGTTGCTGCCCACTGCTCCAGTTTATTTATATCTTTTTGAATCCTCTCTCTCTTCTCTAGTATTATCTATCCCTCCTAGCTTTGTGTCATCAGCAAATTTAATCAGTTTACCCTCAATTCCTTCATCTAAATCATTGATAAAGATGTTGAACAATACAGGGCCCAGGACAGAGCCCTGTGGTACCCCACTTAAGACATTCTTCCAACTGGATGTGCAGCCATTTACCACCACTCTTTGGGTCCAATCACTAAGCCAGTTATGAATCCACCTAACAGTTGCCTTGTCCTTTCCATACTTAGTCATTTTTTCAATAAGGATTGTGTGAGATACTTTGTCAAATGCTTTGCTGAAGTCAAGATATACTATATCTACAGCATTTCCCTGATCCACCCAGTCAGTGATTCTGTCATAGAAGGAAATTAAGTTAGTCTGACATGACTTATTAGTTACAAACCCATGCTGACTCTGTTTAATCATTTCATTCTTATCCAGGTACTTACATACATGTTGTTTAACCCCTTTCCTTCATTAGATGTACTATTCCGTCCATGTGACCTGGGACCTAAGTCCCAAGGACGGAATAGTATGTCTAGCGCGATCAGCTGCACTCACGGGGGGAGAGCAGCTGATCGCGGCCAGGTGTCAACTGATTATCACTGCTGACACCCGGCACTATGTGTCAGGGGCGGTCACGGTCCGCCCCCGACACGTTAACCCCTAGCACACTGCGATCAAACATGATCGCAGTGTATCAGGGGTTTAGGGAAGCATCGAGAGGGAGGGGGCTCCCTCCGTGCTTCCCTGAGACCCCCACAGCAGCGTGATGTGCAGCGCTGCTGCGGGGGTCTCCTTCCCTGCAGGTCCCTGTATCCAAAATGGTGGTGGGGACCTTCGGGGGCCTGCAGGGAGGCAGCTTCCTCATGCCTGCAGCACTGCCTGTGACAGATCGCTGATCTGTCACAGCGATCTGTGATGTGACAGATCAGCAATCTGTCACATGACAGTTATGTCCCCCCTGGTACATTGTAATAAAGTTTAAAAAAAATAAATAAAAAGTGTAAAAATAATTTATAGAAAATTGCTAAATAAATTAAAAAATAAAAAAAATTCCCTAATAAATTCATTTTTTGAAAATAAAAAAAACAATAAAAGTACACATATTTGGTATCGCCGTGTCCGTAACGACCTGCCCTATAAAACTGTTCCACTAGTTAACCCCTTTATTGAACCCCTTAAGAAATAAAAATAAAAAACGAAGCAAAAAATAAAGCTTTATCATCATACCGCCGAACAAAAAGTGCAATAACGCGCGATCAAAAAGAAGGATCTAAATAACCATGGTACCGCTGAAAACGTCATCTTGTCCTACAAGAAACGAGCCACTACACAGCATCATCAGCGAAAAAATAAAAAAGTTATAGCTCGCAGAATAAAGCGATGCAAAAATAATTATTTTTTATATAAAATTGTTTTCATTGACATAAATGAGGTATCTCTGTAATTGTACTGACCCGAAGAATAAAACCGCTTTATCAATTTTACCGCACGCGGAATGGTGTAAACGCACCCCCCAAAAGAAATTCATGAACGGTGGCTTTTGTTCATTCTGCGTCCCAAAAATCGGAATAAAAAGCGATCAAAAAATGTCACGTGCCCGAAAATGGTACCAATAAAAACGTCAACTCGTCCCACAAAAAATAAGACCCGACATGACTCGGTGGGTCAAAATATGGAAAAATTATAGCTCTCAATATGTGGTGATGCATGAACTATTTTTTAAAAAGCGTGCGACAGCTGCCAAAAATAAAAACCGCCATATATAGTAAATCAAACCCCCCGTTATCACCCCCTTAGTTAGGGAAAAATAATAACATTAAAAAAATGTATTTATTTCCATTTTCCCAATAGGGCTAGGGTTAGGGCTAGGGGTGTGTTGGGGTTAGGGTTGGAATTAGAATTGGGGAGTTTCCACTGTTTTGGCACATCAAGGGCTTTCCAAACACGAAATGGCGTCCGATCTCAATTCCAACCAAAAAAGTCAAATGGCGCTGCTTCCCTTCCGAGCTCTGCCTTGCGCCCAAATAGTGGTTTACCCCACATATGGGGTATCAGCGTACTCAGGACAAAATGCACAATAACTTTTGGGGTCCTGTTGCTCTTGAGAAAATAACAATTGGGGGTGAAAAGATCATTTTTGTGGAAAAAATATTATTTTTTAATTGTATGGCTGTACGTTATAAACTTCAGTGAAGCCCTTGGGGGTTCAAAGTACTCACCACATATCCAGATAAGTTGCTTGGAGGGTCTAGTTTCCAAAATGGGGGGGTTCCACTGTTTAGGCACATCAGGAGCTCTCCAAACTTGACATGGCATCTGATCTGAATTCCAGCCAATTTTGCAGTGAAAAAGTCAAACGGCGCTCCTTCCCTTCCGAGCTCTGCCATGCGCCCAAACAGTGATTCCCCCCCACATATCAGGTATTGGCGTACTCAGGACAAATTGCACAATAACTTTTCCAGTCCAATTTCTCCTGTTACCCTTGGTAAAATAAAAATATTGAACCTGAAGTAATTTTTTTGTGAAAAAAAGGTAAATGTTCATTTTTTTTCTAAACATTCAAGAAATTCCTGTGAGGGTTAATAAACTTCTTGAATCTGGTTTTGAGCACCTTGAGGGGTGCAGTTTTTAGAATGGTGTCACTTTTGGATATTTTCTATCATATAGACCCCTCAAAGTGACTTCAAATGTGATGTGGTCCGTAAAAATAAAATGGTGTTGTAAAAATGAGAAATCGCTGGTCAACTTTAAGGCTAAGTGCACACATAGCAGAAAATTTCTGCTAAAAAACCTGACTCCCTTCCCAAAAACCGCGCGGTATTTTCTGCGTTTTTTTTCCACGCATTTTCAAAACGCATAGATATAGCCAGAAATGTGGGAAAATCCGCGAAATTAATGAGCATGCTGCGTTTTTTACCGCGATGCGTTTTTTTCACGGTAAAAAACGCATCAATATGCACAAAAAAGTGCAAAATACATAGAAATTAATGGGAAGCTTATTTTTAGTGGTTTTATTGGAAAAACCGCTAAAAATACCGCTAAAAAAAAACTGTGTGTGAACACAGCCTTAACCCTTATAACTTCCTAACAAAAAAAAATTTGGTTCCCAAATAGTGCTGATGTAAAATAAACATGTGGGGAATGTTACTTATTAAGTTTTTTGGGTGCCATATCAATGTGATTTAAGAGCATAAAAATTCAAAGTTGGAAAATTGCGAAATTTTTGCCAAATTTCCGTTTTTTTCACAAATAAGCGCAAGTTATATGAATGAAATTTTACCACTAACATGAAGTACAATATGTCACGAGAAAACAATGTCAAAATCACCGGGATTCATGGAAGCATTCCAGAGTTATTACCTCATAAAGGGACAGTGGTCAGAATTGTAAAAATTGTCCAGTGATTAACATGCAAACCACCCTTGGGAGTAAAGGGGATAATAATTTGTTTAAAGATCTTTCCTGGTATAGAGGTCAGACTCACCGGCCTATAGTTGCCTGGGTCCACCTTGTTCCCCTTTTTGAAGATACTGTAGGAACAACATTTGCTCTTCTCCAGTCTTCTGGGACTTCTCCTGTTCTTCAAGAATTTTCAAAGATTATGGAGAGTTTTTCAAAAATTTCTTCTGCTATCTCCTTCAGTACTCTGGGGTGTAATTCATCTTGACCTGGAGACATGTCCTGTTGTCTGATGAAACTAAAATTGAACTTTTTGGGCATAATGACCATCATTATGGTCGGAGGAAAAAGGGTGAAGCTTGGAAGCCTAAAACACCATCCAACTGTGAAACACAGGGGTGGCAGCATCTTGTTGTGGGGTTGTTTTGCGGCAGGAGGGACTGGTGCACTTTACAAAACAGATGGCATCAAGAGAAAAGAAGATTATGTGGCAATACTGAAGCAATATCTCAAGACATCAGCCAGGAAGTTAAAGCTTGTGCTGAAATGGGTCTTCCAAATGGACAATGACCCCAATCATACTGCCAAAATGGTAACAAAGTGGCTTAAGGATAACAAAGTCAATGTTTTGGAGCGGCCATCACAAACCCCTGATCTGAATCCTATTGAACATTTATGGGGAAAACTGAAAAGGCCAGTGCGAGAAAGGCGACCTACAAACCTGGATCTGTTACACCAGTTTTGTCAGGAGGAACAGGATCAAATTCTGACCAACTATAGTTAGAAGCTTGAGGAAGGATATCCTAAACATCTTACCCAAATCATTCAGTTTAAGAGCAATGGTACCAAGTACTAATGAAATTTACGTAAACTTTTGACTTTTTAGTAAGTAATAAAATGCCTTAAAACATTCTGTCTCATTATTCTGGCATTTGGCAAATATTAATAATTATAGTTGTTATGATTGAGTCACCGTAGGAGGCAAAAACAGAAATGCTAGCTGAGTCCTGAAAACCAGAGAAGTTGGCAACTATCAGATTGCAGACCCCTGAACCTATCAACACAACTAGCAGTAGCCGTGGGGGGTTCCTACGATGACCTAGACCCCTCGATCACAGCCGGACAGATACATAGACCTAAAGAAGGAAAGGGGAAATCTAACTGCCCCAGAGCAGACCCCAAAGCAATAGGCAGCCCCCCACATATAATGACGGTGAAGCAAGATGAAAACACTTACACAGACAGAAAGACAGGCTGAGCAAAGACGGGGCCCAAAAACTACCTAGATAGGAACGGATAGGAAGGCTGCTGTCTGCAATCTGCCAAAACCCTATCAGAGACAAAAGCCAACAAGCTGATATAAAAATGGCCCTGAAGCAACTAAGCTTCAAAAACTAAATCAGCACTCAGGTACTTTCAGAAAACAGAGCTCAAGGAACACTGCACACTCCAGCAGGGAGTGGCAGAATCCAAAAAGCAAGAAAAACAAAAACAAATCTTAGATGCAAAAAGGTAAAACAGCAAACTTAGCTTTAGGAGAGCAGGAATCAGACTGGTGTCCAAGAGTCCACAGAGAAATCACCCGCAGGGCAGAAAGGGCGTAGGCTGCCTTAAATCCAGTCAGTGACTCCACTCAGCCAATCGTCTTCATTAGTCCCAGGTGCCTGATAAACAGGCTCACTACCTTCCTTCACTAGAATAGGGAGTTCACCAGGCCTCAGTGACGGAGGGGAAAATGAACTCACAACAGTACCCCCCCTTGAGGAGGGGTCACCGAACCCTCAACAACGCTACCAGGGCGATCAGCGTGAGCCCGATGAATGGCACGCACCAATCTTTTGGCATGAATATCAGAGGCAGAGACCCAGGAATTATCCTCCTGACCATAACCCTTCCACTTAACCAAATACTGGAGTCTCCGTCTAGCCAGACGGGAATCCAGAATTTTCTCTACCTCATATTCCAAGTTACCTTCAACCAATACAGGGTCCGGAGGTGCCACCTCAGGCACAACTGGCTCAACAAACCTCTTCAACAAGGACTTATGGAACACATTATGGATCTTAAATGTGACAGGAAGAGCCAAACGAAAAGAGACAGGATTAATAATCTCCAAAATCTTGTAAGGTCCAATAAATCTAGGCTTAAACTTAGGAGAAGCCACCTTCATAGCAATATTTTTTGATGATAACCACACCATATCACCAATCTTAAACTGGGGACCAATGGTCCTGTGTCGATTGGAAAACCGCTGGGCCTTTTCCTGGGAGAGAGATAACTTATCCACCACTTGGTCCCAGATCTGGTGCATTCTCTCCACCACAGTGTCAACACCTGGGCAGGCAGAAGGCTCCACCTGCCCTGAAGAAAATCGAGGGTGAAAACCAAAGTTACAAAAAAAAGGTGACATCAAAGTGGCAAAACTAGCTCTATTATTTAAAGCAAATTCGGCCAAGGGCAAAAATGAAACCCAATCATCCTGATCAGCGGAAATAAAACATCTCAAATACGACTCCAAGGTCTGGTTTGTTCTCTCTGTCTGCCCATTGGTCTGAGGGTGAAAAGCAGAGGAGAAGGACAACTAAATTCCCAACTTGGAACAGAACATCCTCCAAAATTTAGACACAAATTGAACTCCTCTGTCAGATACAATGTTCTCAGGAATCCCGTGCAAGCGAACCACCTGTTGCAAAAACAGAGGCACCAACTCAGAGGAAGATGGCAACTTAGGGAGTGGTACAAGATGAACCATCTTAGAGAACCTATCACAATTCACCCAAATAACAGTCATTCTTTGAGAGACCGGCATATCAGAAATGAAATCCATTGAAATATGGGTCCATGGCCTCCTGGGGACCGGCAAAGGCATCAACAACCCACTAGAGCGAGAACAAGATTTAGACCGGGAGCAAGTCCCACAGGACTGCACAAAATTCCTGACATCATGAGACAAGGTGGGCCACCAAAAAGAGCGACTCACCAGATCTCTAGTACCAAAAATACCTGGATGACCAGCCAATGCAGAGCAATGAATTTCAGACATCACTCTCTTCTTCCACTGGTCAGGAACATACAACTTTCCACTGGGGCAACGCTCAGGTTTGTCCTCCTGGAACTCTTGCAGAGCAAGTCTCAAATCGGGCAAGATGGCAGAAAGAACTACCCCTTCGCCTAAGATGGTGGCAGGCTTGGTCACCACAGGAGAATCAGCAAAGAAACTCCTAGAGAGGGCGTCTGCCTTGACATTCTTAGTTCCAGGAAGGAAAGAGACCACAAAATCAAAACGTGTAAAAATCAAGGCCCACCTAGCCTGTCTAGGGTTCAAGCGTTTAGCCGACTCTAGGTAAATCAAATTTTTGTGGTCAGTGAGGACCACAACTTGATGTTTGGCTCCCTCCAACCAATGTCTCCACTCCTCAAATGCCCATTTCATGGCCAACAGTTCCCGATTCCCCACATCATAGTTACGTTCAGATGAAGAGAACTTACGGGAAAAGAAAGCACAGGGATTCATTTTAGATGTTACCAGATCCTTTTGGGACAACACCGCTCCTGCACCAATCTCAGAAGCATCCACCTCTACCTGGAACGGGAGTGAGACATCAGGTTGCCGCAGAACCGGGGCGGAGGTAAATCTACGCTTCAGCTCCTGAAAGGAAGCAACCGCCTCCGGAGACCAATTCAACACATCCGCACCCTTCCTCGTCAGGTCAGTCAATGGTTTGGCAATACTAGAAAATTTTGCTATAAATTTCCGATAAAAATTAGCAAAACCCAAAAACTTCTGGAGGGCCTTCAAAGAAGTGGGCTGAACCCAATCATAAATGGCCTGTACCTTGGCCGGGTCCATTTCAATAGTTGACGGAGACAAAATAAATCCCAAAAAAGAAATTCTCTGTACTCCAAAAAGGCATTTTGATCCTTTGACATACAGAGAATTCTCTCTCAAGATCCGGAACACAGTCCGAATATGTTCCACATGAGAATCCCAATCCTTGGAGAAGATCAAAATATCATCCAGATAGATAATCAAAAATTTATCGACAAAGTCTCGGAAAATATCGTTCATGAAGCACTGGAAGACAGAAGGGGCATTAGTGAGCCCAAAAGGCATCACCAGGTACTCAAAATGTCCCTCCGGAGTATTAAACGCCGTCTTCCATTCATCCCCCTGCTTAATGCGGATAAGATTATACGCCCCCCTGAGGTCAAGCTTGTGTGGTGTGACAGGTGAACGCGTGGTTAATGGGAGATATGTCACATGGAGGGATGCTCCCTGCGATGCAACCCGGAGTATTTTGCCTATAGTGTACATGAGCACTAAAGATGTCATTTAGTGCACTGGGTGCGGAATGTACTCCGTTTTGCCTGAAGATATGTGTATGTTCAGGACATGTGGTGAAGTCCTGACCATGTGACCAGCTCATGTGATCCATACCTCACCTATGGGTGTGGTTACAGGGCTATGTAATTAAGGTGTTTGGCACATGTGAGAGAGACTGTGAGGAAGTCTGGCAGAGTGTGGACAGACTTCCATGTGTCCAGGTGCGACACTACAGAGAGTGGTCTGTGTTCCAAGGAAGGAGAAGCCTTCCTGTGTCTGCGGCTGCAGATAGAGCACTGCTCTGGACATTGCCCTGGCCTGTGTGCACAGGACCTGAGGGAACACAGCCCAGCTAAGGACTGTTTATGTGCTGTCTCTGGTTTATGGAGTAATAAACCATGTGAAATTTTAAAGGAACGTGCCTCATGTTTGACTCCCGCCGCACCTAAGCGAGTCCGAATCCTTACAATTGGTGGAGAATGCGGGCAGCGATTCCCAGGAGCACAGACGGTATGGAAAATCGTGAGTAATACTGACCGAGGTCAGAGGAAATGACTGTATGGAGATTTGTGGGATGCCTATGAGGAGAAAAGGTACCCGAGAACCTGTGTGGCTGACACCAGCAGGTAACGGACAGGAATCCGTGTTGCACTGACCAGAGTCAGTGAGAGACTGTGCTTGTGTTTTTTTTTTTCCCTTTTCCTCGCTTCTCTGCAAAAAAAAAAAAAAAATCCTGAAAGTGCTTGCTGTGGCTCAGTACGCTCACGAAGGTCTCGCAGCGCGGGGACCTGATGTTTTTTCTTTTTGGAATCTCCTATTTGAGCATTGGTAGCAGACGCTGTCTGTCTACACCATCCTGCTGCAGCTTTATTACATATATCTAAGCGGATACAGTAGTTGTGGCTTTACACAACTATAAAGGGTGAGTACCCTGTATTATTGCTGCATAACCCATTATACCTGCACTGGTAAGGCCCTATGGGCGCACTTTTGTGGCTTTTTTATCTTTGAGGGTGACAAGCGGCTTCCAGTAACCCGGCAGGGGTTACGAAGGTGACAAGCGGCTTCCGGTGGATCGGCGGGTCCACGAAGATGGCGCAGCAGGAGCTGCAGTGACACCAGCCGCTGTGTATGTGTGTGAACAGCAGCCGGAGGTGCCGGTGATCAGTGACAGCAGGAGCTGTGGTGGTGCCAGCAAGGACTTGTCTGGTATCGTGAGAGACAAACTGTGTGGTGTGAACTGTGGCCTAAGAGGTTCTGCAGGACGGACATGGGGAAATCCCAAAAGGGAGTGGTAACCCAAAAGGGGGCGGTGACCCAAAAGGGAGTGGTAACCCAAAAAGGGGTGGAGTCCAAAAAGGGGGCGGTGACCCAAATTGGAGTGGTAACCCAAAAAGGGGTGGAGTCCCAAAAGGGGGCGGTGACCCAAATTGGAGTGGTAACCCAAAAAGGGATGGAGTTCCAAAAGGGGGCGGTGACCAAAATTGGGGTGGCAACCCAAAGCAGGGTGGTGGTCCAGAAAGGGGCCAAGTGTGAAGAAGTGACAGCACTGGGTGACTCAGTAGGTATGTCTGGAGTACCGCAGTGTATGTGCAGGTCTTTTTCAGAATGTGGAATATCCTTTCCAAGTAGTAATGATGGGCCACAGATGTGTACAGTGATGCTGCACCGGGAAGGAGCCTTTGGTCGGCTGGAATCAGAGAATCAGGTGACTCTGACAGGAACTCCTCTCACTTTCTCTCTGTCCGAGAAAAACGTCAGGGTTCGCTGTAAACACGGGGTCACGGTGAACTATGCAGTAGACAGAGTAGTGTTTGAGGGGACCAAAGGTGGTGAGTGCCAAGGGGGAGGGATACCACGGGACTTAGTCTATGCCTGGGAGAGGGGCCGGGACTTTGTTTTGTTTGATGACGTTTGGCGGAAATTCCACGCACTTCAGCAGCGAGCTGCTCCACACGATCAGACACTTGCTTTATCTCCACTGAGAGAAAAAAAAATTCCCCCTACGGCCTCAGAGATATAGAGGAAAGAATATACACACACCTTTTTTTTTTTTTTTTAAACACAATTCTTTCCTGCTATTGAGTACCCCAGGATCTGCGGTTGGGCGGGTGATTCTGTTATGATTGAGTCACCGTAGGAGGCAAAAACAGAAATGCTAGCTAAGTCCTGAAAACCAGAGAAGTTGGCAACTATCAGATTGCAGACCCCTGAACCTATCAACACAACTAGCAGTAGCCGTGGGGGGTTCCTACGATGACCTAGACCCCTCGATCACAGCCGGAGAGATACATAGACCTAAAGAAGGAAAGGGGAAATCTAACTGCCCCAGAGCAGACCCCAAAGCAATAGGCAGCCCCCCACATATAATGACGGTGAAGCAAGATGAAAACACTTACACAGACAGAAAGACAGGCTGAGCAAAGACGGGGCCCAAAAACTACCTAGATAGGAACGGATAGGAAGGCTGCTGTCTGCAATCTGCCAAAACCCTATCAGAGACAAAAGCCAACAAGCTGATATAAAAATGGCCCTGAAGCAACTAAGCTTCAAAAACTAAATCAGCACTCAGGTACTTTCAGAAAACAGAGCTCAAGGAACACTGCACACTCCAGCAGGGAGTGGCAGAATCCAAAAAGTAAGAAAAACAAAAACAAATCTTAGATGCAAAAAGGCAAAACAGCAAACTTAGCTTTAGGAGAGCAGGAATCAGACTGGTGTCCAAGAGTCCACAGAGAAATCACCCGCAGGGCAGAAAGGGCGTAGGCTGCCTTAAATCCAGTCAGTGACTCCACTCAGCCAATCGTCTTCATTAGTCCCAGGTGCCTGATAATCAGGCTCACTACCTTCCTTCACTAGAATAGGGAGTTCACCAGGCCTCAGTGACGGAGGGGAAAATGAACTCACAACATATGGTAATCCTAATTGACCTAAAACGGGAAAGGTTTATTCTGATTTCATGTCAGATATTGAGAACAACATGAATGTGTCTTTTTATATACTGGATGGAAACTTCTGGTTTCAGCTGTAACTGCTATTGCGCATGCACGGGCGGTGCCATCTTGGTGGAGGACATTTTTTTCTTCTACAGCAAGATAGCACCGCCGGCGCCTGCGAAACAGCAGCTATAGGATCTCTATACAAACAGATAGCTGCTACTGAAATGACTTTTTCCCTTGATCAAGTAAATCTGCAAAAGGGATTAAGTGCACAGTAACCATGCAATAATGCTGCAGCGCAGGTGCCACGGCCGATACCTGCCTGCAGAAGCATTTTTTTTTTAAATTCAGTATGTGATGGTATTCATTATGCAAACTAGGGGGCAGAGATGAGGATGGTATCTGGACAATGGAGTGGAAAGCTTTGGTGAAACTGCAGCAGTATGCAGGGCCGGTTTTAGACAACGTGGGGCCCTAGGCAAAAGTTTAAAGTGGGGCCCCAGATGCTAACATTGTAAAATTACACATTTAGGTTACATTACACGAGCAGGATGTGGATACAGGTGGCAGAGGGGCCTGTGCTGGCACTGTGGCCCCCATATTCAGGGACCTTATATCAGCCAACGTGTCTGCCACTATTAGCATTACACAGGAGCGTTGCTAAGGTCAGAAAAGATTGGGGGGCCCAAGCCAAAAAGTTGTCCCCCAATCCCCTCTTAATTTTTTTATAACACTGCAGATAACAGGGCTCCCAACTGTCCTGGATCCAGCGGGACAGTCCCGATTTTGACACTCCCACCCGCTATCCCGGCCGGGATTGTAGTTTTCCCGCACTGCGAATCAGCCACCACGCCCACCTGTCATTTCAGAAGGGGCTGTGTACCGATCGCCATACAATTCCCTCTATGCACAGCACACTCCAGAACAGAAGCCCTCCCCGACTCACGTGACCAGTCACATGACTGTGACCTCATCCTATGTAACACCAGAGATAGCAGTGATATCTCTCTGAGAACAGATAATATAGTAGATGTCACCTGCAGTCCTATGTAACACCACAGATAGTCTTACTCTGAAACGCTATGGCTATGTTCACATGCATTTTTTTGAGTAGCCAAAACCTGTTCTATTGGCAGTAAAAATGTTGCGTTCAAAACACCTGCTTTTCAGCTTGTTTCTGGTGTTCTTTACACTTTTTTCAGCTTTTTTTAAAGTGAGGATGTTTGCTTTGTCTACAGTATGTTTAAAGCCACGTTCACATGTTGAGTATTCGGTCAGTATTTTGCATCAGTATGTGCAAATCAAAACCAGGAGGGTGAGAAATCCAGAAGTGATGACGTGTTCCTACTATACGTTTCCTCTGATTGCTCCACTGCTGTTTCTGCATTACAAATACTGATGTGAAATACTGACCAAATACTGAGTGTGTGAACGACACTTAATAGTTTAATTCACCAAAACCACTTAAAAAATTTCAGCGAAAAATGCCGTTGCAATATCTGCAGCTTTCTTTCTTATATTCTTTCATTGCTTTCTACGGGTGAAAACACACTGAAAGAAGTGACACACTGCAGATTTAAAAAGTGCTACAGTTCTGAAATTCAGTCAGAAAAAAAAAAAGCGCCTGCAGGAGATTTCGGAAATCTCATATGTTTTGCTGGCACTTTAGAAAGCCGCTCTTGGCCATGTTCATAGGCAGAATTTCTGCAGCTTTTTCTTCTGCAAATAAGAAGTTTGCAGCATTTTACAGCACAAGCAAAGACTTAGATTTTCAGAGATCTCCTGCACACCCTTTTATTTTCTCCTGAATGAATTTCACAACTGCAGCGATTTTTAAATCTGCAGCGTGTCACTTCTTTCAGCAATGTTTTTCACCTGTAGAAAGCAATGAACAAGTTTTAGAAAAGCTGCAAATGTCGCAACGTTGTTTTTCGCTGTGTTTTTGGTGAATAAAACTAACTTTACTAAACATGTACTGTAGACAAAATGAATACTATACAAAAAAAACAAACAGCAAAGGGTATGTGTCCACAATCAGTATACTCTGGATGCTGCGTACATCCGCGCATCCAACCCGCAGCGGCCAGATGTTACCGCATAGTGGATGGGATTTCTAGAAATTCCATGTCCACTATGCGTCCACATATGCCTGCACTTCACCTGCAGAGAAGGAGATGCAGCATGACTCTCCAGACCGCAGCATGTCAATTTATCTTGCATAGATGCGAGTCTCCGCAAGAGAAATCTCACCCCTACGATGTATTGGGTGCGGTGATTCCGCACGGTTCAGTGACCACACGCGGAAACACCTGCGTTCAACAGATGGCAGCACTTTAGATGGAGCACATGTCCGCTGCGTCCACAGTGCTGCCATTTCCGGATCGTCTGCACATACCCTAAAAAATGGGTGTTTTGAAAGCAGTGTTTTTCCTGCCAAGAGAGCAGGCTTTGGTAAAAAAAAAATGCACCAAAAACGCTGATTCCCATGCACACCTGCACTATATGTGTATAGTTTACTCTTATTATTTCACATTGGAATTCATTTATTTCTATGTCATAAATCCCGTGATTCAGCAGACAATATCACTGTCTTGTGTCACAGAGACAGTAGTGACAGGAGGTCGCCCTTTCACATTACAAGCAGTGATTAGTGACTGTGGTCAGAGCTGATGCTGATCGCTGCTGTGTGTGGCTGTGAATCCTGATCCTGCAGCAATCAGCACAGAACTCTGGGACCACAGAGAGGAAATCACTGCACTCTGACCTGTTACTGCTGCTCTTTTCAGGTTCTGCGGCTTCACTTAGGCATATCCATTCTCAGGACAGTGCTAGGAGCAGCCATGATCAGGACTCAGGAGGAGACACACAGAGCTGCAGGCATCTTCCTGGCTGTCACTATGCTGTAATCGGCCCCTCCCCCTCACTCTCAACTTTTAACCTAACTGCAGGGAGAAAGAGACAGGAGGGCTCAAGGGGCTTTGCGAGAGACACTCCAAGACTTCAGAGCAATGCACAGCATTATTTACTGCTGTACACCCTCTGGGCACTTCATAAATGGACTGCAGATGCATGGGGCCCCCTTTGTAAGTGGGGGCCCCAGGCAACTGCCTGGTCTGCCTGGTCCAAACGCGGGACCTAGCAGTATGATAACCTAACTGCTCACTTACTCAACTCTTTCTTTATTGGGAGGGAGAAGGGAAGATGTTATTATCCCTGGCAGCCCAGAAAGTGCTTCAAATGTGGTGGGAAAAGTCATCTGGCTAATGCCTGTACTGAAGTGAAGTGCAGCCTGTGTGGGGAAATTGGCCATGTTGCTGCAAATTGCCGGGACGTCAGGTGTGACCTTTGTGGTAAAATGGGCCCCTCACAGGGACTGTCCAGACGCCTGGCATAATATCTGCAGAATTTTCCCTGATGAGGTTGTGATGGCTGGGGCAGAGGCTCCTGAGAATGAGGATGTGGTGGCAGGGGCGCATGAGGAGGAGGATTTAATGTCAGGAGAGAGGATGCCCAACTTAGATGCCCATCAGGAGTCCACTCATGTAACACCACATCAGCAGGGTATAGAGGATGCAGAGGGGCACATGGAGATCGTTCCTCAGGTCCAGCAGCCTCAGGTAGCCCCCCCCCCCCTTCAGCATCACATTCTGTATCCGATGACTGGAGCATTAATCATAATAAAAGGAAGAAAAAGAACATGTTCTCCCATAAACCTGAGGCAGAGTATGAAACTGGTCAGAGTGCTAGTAAGAAGGTTCAGAATTCTGCAGGAGTGTTGGTTGTGCCAAACAAGTATGGAGTTTTATCTGAGTCCAATGATGACGATTATGAGAAAGAGTTGAGGAAAGTTGATGCTGAGTTTGACAGGGACATAGAGGACCATCCCCCGGCAAAACGGAAGCCTTTATCTGTAGACCCTCATGTAGAATTTGGCATGGACACCGATGATGGACAGAACATCTCTGACTCATAAAGATAGCAGTTACTCTGCTCCTTCTACATTGTGTTGTGATGGCGGGGTTCTTATTAACACTGACCTCGAGTAATGTGAATAGCATTAAGCTGAGGAGGACGAGACACGCGGCGTATGAACATCTCACATATCTGGACACAGATGTCATTTTCCTGCAGGAGACACGACTGACAACTTTGGAGCTTATGAGAGAGGCTGAGAGGGAATGGTAGTCCGGTCCTTCTTTCTAGTCAATGGCTGTGGAGCCTACGCCGGGGTCGCTGTCCTGTTCAGCTCCAATGATGTGATTGTGCATAGGATGACGGAGGTGGTCATGGGAAGATGTCTGGTCCTGGAAGTCACTATCCATGTTAGGCAACTCAGGCTTATTAACAAATATGCGCCACAGAAGGTAACTGACAGGATCCAGCTGTTTAATGATGTCAAGCCTTACCTCTTCACTTCTCTTCCAGTGGTGATGGCGGGGGACTTTAATGCCATACTGACATCAGGTGACAGCTCCTCAGGCAGGACAGTGACCAGGGACGGTAAGGTCCTGCTGAAATCAGAGATAAGGCAGTATCAGTATAGCAGGTATACCTCCCTGGTTCTTGAACTGGATTATGGGTCCTTATGGTCCCAGATCTCTTTGAGAATTGCAGGGAGAGGGTAGCCAAAAAAATGGTCACTGGTCTCACTGACTTCCAGGGTGTATTGCAGGATTCACGGGAGGGTATCCCTGAGGTGGTGAAATCTTACTATGCTGACGTATTTCAGAGGAAAGTTTTGGATAAAGATAAGATGGCTCAATTCTTGGAGGCAACTCCAGTGCCTGATACTAATGATCTGGATTTTTCTCCTTTCACAGCAGAATTAACGGTGGAGGAAGTTATGGAGGCTATTAATAAATTATATCTGAAGAAGGCACCAGGTCCAGATGGCATCACAGCAGAATTTTATAAGAAATTCAGAGACCTCCTGGCTCCAATCCTCGTGGATGTGTATAGAAGTTGTCTAGAAAATCACCTGATGCCTCCATCCTTGAGAGTGTGCTCGTTGATTCTGCTATCTAAAGGTAAAGAGTCGAGCGACATCAAGAACTGGAGGCCGATTGCCCTCTTAAATGTGGACAGGAAGATTCTAGCAAAGATCCTATTTTCTAGATTAGTCTGTTTGTCCCCAGTACTGTTGGCAGGCTATCAGTTTGGCACAGTAAAAGGGCGGAACATCTCTGGAGCAGTCATCCCAATACGGATGTTTGAGAGATGTAAAGCATTGTGGTGTGGAAGATATGTTGTTAGTCTGGACCAGGCTAAAGCCTTTGACAAGGTTGATCATGACAATCTGTGGGCCACTTTGACAAAGTATGGTATTCCGGAACAATTTGTGGATTGGCTGAAGACGTTGTACAGAGAGGCGGTGAGATTTCCTCTGATTAATTGTTGGCAGATTGACACTTTTGAAGTTGGGGCGGAGGTGAGGCAGGGTTGCCCACTGAGTCCGTTCCTGTATTGTTTTACCCTTGACCCGTATCTGAGGTCACTGCAGGAGTGTGATTTTTAGGGGGTGCCGGTCCCCCACTGCCTGCCTCTGAATGTTGTTGCCTATGTGGACGATGTGACGTTGGTGATCTCCAATCCTCTGGAGGTGCAGATGTTATCTGCGTCCATCAGAAGCTACTCAGAGGACTCCAGATCTCTGGTCAACCTTGAAAAGAGTCAAGCACTGTGGACATTAGATACTGATCCCAGCTTTGATCTGCTGCAGTTTGCCAAAACCTCTACCCATATTAAGATCCTAGGGGTTAAATTTGGGAGGGATGATAATGCCACGCTAAATATGGAGGAGAAATTGGTAACTGGAAATGCAAAGGTTCAGCGATGGAAGAACTGGAGGCTGCCCTACAGAGAAAGGGTCACAATGTTGAAGATTTACCTGGTCCCCGTTTTCTTATATGTCTCTGTCATTTTCCGTCTGCCAGAATCTTTCTCAGTGAGGTTCTTCAGCCTGTCCTTCCAGCTCTTGTGAGGGAATAGGTTGAACCTAATAAAGAGGGGAATAACGTACCTATGGCAGAGAGAGGGTGGGCTGGATATGTTGAATCCAAGGGTTTTCTTTGACTCCTTGTTTCTAAAGGTGAATTTTGGGAACATGGACTCGAAGAAACAAAGCAACAAAGTTTACCCGTACAGGCCTCCAGACAAATGCAGTGGACCCATATAATTAAGATACCACAGGTGCAAAAATACCAATGAAACAACCGCTCGCAGCCTTCCAATACATGGAGGGGGCGGTTGCCTGGTATATTGATGCACAAAAAACTTGTATGCTGCACTGTTCACACCATGGCCCGCACAGCATCCAGGCCAGCCTAGTAGTGACACCCTTCTATTAGCTCAGGCGGGCTGGCCCAGTACTATCAAAATGCATGCCATGGGAACAGACACCGCAGTTTACAAGACCAAATGGGCCCAACTGCACCCTGAATGAAAAGTGCAAAAAACACATTTACAAAAAATGTGGAGTATTAGCTGATATTTTGGCCAAAATACGTGAGCCCGTAACCTGCGTCAAAGATCTCCACGTTTACGGGTACCTAACAGCAATAAAGCAACAAAGTTTACCCATACAGGCCTCCAGACAAATGCACTATCAGGATGCAGTGGACCATATAATTAAGATACCACAGGTGCAAAAATACCAATGAAACAACCGCTCGCAGCCTACCAATACATGGAGGGGGCGGTTGCTTTGTTGCTTTATTGCTGTTTTCTACTATTGGAGGATTTTTAAGTCCTCTTTCTGTGCCGTGCTGTATTAGTGTTAGTAATTAGTGTTAGGTACCCGTAAACGTGGAGATCTTTGACGTAGGTTACGGGCTCACGTATTTTGGCCAAAATATCAGCTAATACTCCACATTAGTGACACTCCACAAGGGTGTCACTACTAGGCTGGCCTGGATGCTGTGCGGGCCATGGTGTGAACAGCACTGCTTACAAGTTTTTTGTGCATCAATATACCAGGCAACCGCCCCCTCCATGTATTGGTAGGCTACGAGCGGTTGTTTCATTGGTATTTTTGCACCTGTGGTATCTTAATTATATGGGTCCACTGCATCCTGATAGTGCATTTGTCTGGAGACCTGTACGGGTAAACTTTGTTGTTTTGTTGCTTTATTGCTGTTTTCTACTATTGGAGGATTTTTAAGTCCTCTTTCTGTTCCGTGCTGTATTAGAACATGGACTCGAACAGTAGCTCCCTGTGGGTAAACAGTATCAGGTACTGAAAATTGCCTTTTGCAGAATCTTGGGTGCCAGGCGTCAGTCTCAAGAGGAGGAGATGGATAGGTGACCACCTCCCCCAGTATCTGGATTACGGTCTGAAGTGTGTTAGAAGGTGGGGACTGGAGAAGTCTTACATTGAGAGCAGTACGAGAAGAGACCTGTATGCTTGTGTATGTGGGACTTTCTTCTACTCTCCACTGGCCCTGAGAGATTGTGTCACCACCATCCTGCAGGAAAGCCTTAGATTCCTAAATGGGAAACGACTTTCTCCTAAACTCTGTTTGATATCATTTGACTTTCACTACAGAGTTGGCTCTTTGTCAGGGGGAACCTGAAACATCTGAGTGTCTCTGATCGGAATTGTCCCCTTGGTTGTCAGCAGGAGGAGACTATGGAGCACTTTATATGTGATTGCTGGGGAGGGAGGAAGATCTGGGAGGAAGTGTCAGCTAATCTAAAAATCCCCAGACTGCGGTCCCTGAAGTATCCCGACCTAATCTATGGTGTCCCCTCCACTGTTAGTAACATCGACAGAGAGACAATGTATATCAGTCTCATCAAATACTATCATTGGCACATGAGAACCCGGGTGTAATGTATAATAATTAGATCTGTCTCTTTAAGCAAGCCAGACTTATGGGACTTGGAGGGTGGAGACAAGAGGGATGAGAAGAAAAGTTTCAGTTTCACTTCTGGTAGCATGGGAATGCAAGTGTTATGCTGTGTGCTGGAGGACGAAGAATAAAACATATCTAAAGCTTAATACCTTGAATTCTTCATAACGTGTGGATATTACAACTGGCGACGAGGATGGGATATAATCACCTACTGCTGTGAGTACGGACTATATTTTACCGCTTCACACGCCAGCACCACTGAGAGACTCTATCATGGCTGACTACTTGCACACATTCCCACAATTTGATATGACTGATGTCATTAATCTCTCCCATAACTGGAGAAAATGGCTAAACAGATTTGAGAATTTCCTAGACGCCATGGACATAAAGGAGGAGAAAAGAAAGAGAGCTTTGCTCCTGCATTGTGCAGGCACAGGAGTCTATGACATATACAGTACGTTACCTGCAGCAGAAACAGACACATACAGCAACTGCACTAAAGCTCTCACTGGCTATTTCAACCCCAAACAGAACATCAGATATGAAAGATATAAATTCAGGATTGCCAAGCAGCTTCCAGAAGAGTCCATAGACACTTATGTCACACGACTGAAAGAGTTAGCACATGGATGTGCCTTTACAGATGTAGATGATGAAATCCTAACTCAAATAATTGTCACCTGCTCGTCTAATAACCTAAGGCGTAAGGCTCTGCAGCAGGATATCTCTCTACATGATTTACTCAAAATGGCCCGTGCTATAGAAATAGCAGATCATCAGGCTACTGTAATGGAGAATGGGGATAAATTACATGTGCATAATCTCAAACAGAAAAATTTACCAGACAAACAAGCCCAGAAACAGAAGAAATGTTATAGATGTGGACAGGATTTCCCTCACCACCAGAACAAATGTCCAGCTATGGGACAAACCTGCAGTAAATGTGGAAAAGGGAATCATTTTGCAGCTGTTTGCAAATCAGCGCACTACAAGCCTCCGCTGCCTATGACAAAATCTGCAGATGTAAAAGTGATAAATCAGGACACAGAAGAAATGTCTGCGACTGAGAACTATGTGTTCACTACCTCTGTCACTGGTTCAGTACAGTCTCCCTGTGTTACACTCTCAATCTGCAACACTGACATTACCTTTACAATAGATACAGGAGCTTCAGTGGATATCATAGATGGCACTACATATGAACAATTGAAAACAAGGCCAGTCTTACAACAAGTGCAGACTAAAATCTTTCCTTATGGATCTAAAACACCTCTAGCTATAATGGGACAATTTGATGCTGAAATTGGATATAAAGAAAACAGGAAGAAAACCACTTTCCACACATTACAAGGATCGGGAGGATGTCTTCTCAGCTATCACACTGCCTTGGAGCTAGGGCTCATCCAGATTATTCATACCATAACTGACCCTGCGGATATGGATGTACAAACTATGGTGAACAGCTTTCCCTCCCTATTTAGTGGTTTGGGAAAACTAAAGGACTCTCAAGTACACCTTCATGTGGATGACAATGTTCGTCCAGTAGCCCAGCCTCACAGGGGTATTCCATTTCACCTGAGACAGAAGGTAGAAAAGGAACTCCAATTGCTCATGGATGAGGACGTTATTGAAACTGTTACTGGTCCCACTCCGTGGGTCTCTCCACTTGTGGTAGTTCCAAAACCAAAGACTCCTGATCAAGTGAGACTGTGTGTTGACATGCGCCTGCCCAACACCGCTATCCAGAGGGAAAGACATACCTCACCTACGATTGATGACATTATTCATTTATTAAATGGGGCCACCGTCTTTTCAAAGCTCGACCTCAATAAGGGATATCATCAATTAGGACTAAGTCCAGAATCCCGATATTTGACCACATTTTCCACCCATGTGGGCCTCAGAAGATACAAAAGATTGACTTTTGGAGTCTGCTCAGCAGCAGAAATTTTTCAGGATGCAATAAGGAGTGTCATTCAACACATCCCAAATGCCTTTAATTACAGTGCTGACATATTGGTTTTTGCTAAAACTCAAGCTGAGCATAATCGTGCTCTATATGCTATCTTCGAATGCCTGCTTTCTGCTGGACTCACTTTAAACAAAGAGAAGTGCGAGTTTGACAAGGGTTCATTAGAATTCTATGGTCACATCTTCTCGGCAAAAGGAGTACAACCAGACCCCAAGAAAGTGGAAGCTATCAGAACAGCCTCAATTCCACAGGATGCTAGTGAAGTGCGTTCTTTCCTTGGAATGGCAAGTTACTGTGCTAGATATATTCTGAATTTTTCAACAATCAGCAATCCACTACGGGAACTTACAAAACAAAGTTGTATTTTTCAATGGTCTCAAGGCTGTCAGGCCTCTTTTGAAACAATTAAAAATGAACTCTGCTCGACAACCACTATGGCTTATTTTGATCCAGCTCTTCGAACTGAACTGATTGTGGACGCCAGTCCCGTGGGACTGGGTGCTATTCTAGCGCAATACAAGGATAACAATCAAAATCCTCACATCATTTCTTATGCAAGTAAGAGCTTAACAAACACTGAAAGAAAATATTCTCAACCTGAAAAAGAAAGCTTGGCAGTTGTCTGGGGATGTGAACACTTTCACTTATTTCTCTATGGAGCTCCCTTCACCATTGTCACAGGTCATCAAGCACTTCTTACAATTTTTGGAAATCCCAGAGCTAAAATGCCTGCACGAATTGAACGATGGGGCCTACGTCTACAGGACTACAACTATAAAATTGTTCACAAACCTGGAAAATACAGCAATCCGGCTGATTATCTTTCAAGACATCCTACTAATGATGATATACCTGTGCATTCCTCCATTGAAGAATACCTACGTTTTGTTACAGATCATGCCGTGCCAAAAGCACTTTCTCTTGATCAATTTATAAATGAAACAACAAAAGACAAAACACTCTGTGCCCTAATACAAATCATCCAAAATCGAAGGTGGCATGAAATTCAAAAAGAAAAATTTCCTGATTCTGAGATTAATCTGAAAGAGTTAAAACTATTCTCAAACGTACGTGAGGTATTTTCAGTCACTGAAGAACACCTCATTCTTCGAGGTACCAAACTAGTTGTACCTAAGACTTTGCGTAACTTAGTCATACAGATAGCACATGAAGGTCACTTAGGAATTGTTGGCACAAAGAAGTTACTCAGAGAAAAAGTGTGGTTCCCAAATATGGATCACTTGGTGGAAGAAAAGATTAGACGCTGTTCTACTTGTCAATTAATCACTCCTTCATCAACCTTAGAGCCATTACAAATGTCTCCGTTACCCACTGCTGTCTGGGAGGAAGTGGCAGTCGATATATATGGACCATTGCCAAATGGCCAATACATTCTCGTAACAATTGATGAATATTCTCGATACCCTGTTATTTCATTTATCTCTTCAACATCTGCTAATAATGTCATACCAGAGCTGGACGACATTTTCTCGGCATATGGTATTCCAAAAGTGGTCAAAACAGACAATGGACCTCCATTCAATGGACATGTGTTTACACAATTTTCTGAATACTTGGGATTCAATCACAAGAAAATCACACCTTGCTGGCCGCAAGCCAATGGAATTGTGGAACGTTTTATGCGCACTCTGGGGAAACGTATCAAGGCAGCGAGTCTGGAGCACATCCCACTGAAACAGTCATTATACAAATTCATGCGTAATTACCGCAATACGCCACACTCCACTACTAATGCTGCTCCAGCTCATTTAATGTTCAGCAGAACCCTGCGTATACGTCTCCCTGATGTGACCAGCCATCCCCGACCGAGTGACTCCTCAGTGAGATCCACAGATTTCTCCAACAAACAAGCCATGAAACGTTATGCAGACAGAAGGCTAAGGACACAGTCAAGTGCTATCGAAAGAGGGGATGTCGTGGTGGTACGTCAAAGACCAACCAACAAGACCTCACCTGTATATGGTCCTGCAAAATATTATGTTACCAAAAGGAAAGGCAGCATGATCACAGCTGAACGAGATGGACACTCCATAACGCGAAATTCTTCATATTTTAAAGTCATACCACAGAATGATGACAATGAACTCTCTTTGGTGGAAGATTTGGTATCTGATGGTGGAGAGGACCAACAAGAGGTAGCTGGTCCATCAACAATGAACTCTCTCAATGAGCCCAGACGTTATCCTACACGAGAGAGAAGAGCTCCATCGAGGCTTATTGAAGAAGTGTAACTACAGTTTTGTTTGTTTGTTTGTTTTTTTTCTTTGTAGTTTGTTTCTCTGGTTTTAGAATTGAACAAATAAGACAAAACGGACATATGATTTCTTTGGACGTTTTCATGTTGTTGCATTTATCAGTAATATAGATTATTTAAAAAAAAAAAAGGGGATGATGTAATGTATAATAATTAGATCTGTCTCTTTAAGCAAGCCAGACTTATGGGACTTGGAGGGTGGAGACAAGAGGGATGAGAAGAAAAGTTTCAGTTTCACTTCTGGTAGCATGGGAATGCAACTGTTATGCTGTGTGCTGGAGGACGAAGAATAAAACATATTTAAAGTTTAATACCTTGAATTCTTCATAACGTGTGGATATTACACCGGGTGTCACTGCACAATGAGCCATTCGATTATATCGCTGCGGCTGATCAGGTTATGTCAGATCTGCAGTGGATAAAATGACTAGAAGTTAGAAAGAGTCCGAGAAACATTAAGTTATGGAGGAACGTAAAATTCAGTTAGGGAACATGATGTTTTGGCTTTCCCCCCCTACCCAGGTGTGGACTTTGTAATCTATTTATGAATATGATCTGATTTAGTGCTTGTGCATATACAGTTGTGGCCAAAAGTATTGACACCCCTGCAATTCTGTCAGATAATACTCAGTTTCTTCCTGAAAATGATTGCAAACACAAATTCTTTGGTATTATTATCTTCATTTAATTTGTCTTAAATGAAAAAACACAAAAGAGAATGAAGCAAAAAGCAAAACATTGATCATTTCACACAAAACTCCAAAAATGGGCCATACAAAAGTATTGGCACCCTCAGCCTAATACTTGGTTGCACAACCTTTAGCCAAACTAACTGCGACCAACCGCTTCCGGTAACCATCAATGAGTTTCTTACAATGCTCTGCTGCAATTTTAGACCATTCTTTGGCAAACTGCTCCAGGTCCCTGATATTTGAAGGGTGCCTTCTCCAAACTGCCCTTTTTAGATCTCTCCCAGGTGTTCTATGGGATTCAGGTCTGGACTCATTGCTGGCCACCTTAGAAGTTTCCAGTGCTTTCTCTCAAACCATTTTCTAGTGCTTTTTGAAGTGTGTTTTGGGTCATTGTCCTGCTGGAAGACCCATGACCTCTGAGGGAGACCCAGCTTTCTCACACTGGGCCCTACATTATGCTGCAAAATTTGTTGGTAGTCTTCCGACTTCATAATGCCATGCACACGGTCAAGCACTCCAGTGCCAGAGGCAGCAATGCAACCCCAAAACATCAGGGAACCTCCGCCATGTATGACTGTAGGGACCGTGTTCTTTTCTTTGAATGCCTCTTTTTTTCTCCTGTAAACTCTATGTTGATGCCTTTGCCCAAAAAGCTCTACTTTTGTCTCATCTGACCAGAGAACATTCTTCCAAAACGTTTTAGGCTTTTTCAGGTAAGTTTTGGCAAACTCCAGCCTGGCTTTTTTATGTCTCGGGGTAAGAAGTGGGGTCTTCCTGGGTCTCCTACCATACAGTCCCTTTTCATTCAGATGCCGACGGATAGTACGGGTTGACACTGTTGTACCCTCAGACTGCAGGGCAGCTTGAACTTGTTTGGATGTTGCGTTGAAATCTCTTGTCAATTTTTCTTTCCCATCCACATCTAGGGAGGTTAGCCACAGTGCCATGGGCTTTAAACTTCTTGATGACACTGCGCACGGTAGACACAGGAACATTCAGGTCTTTGGAGATGGACTTGTAGCCTTGAGATTGCTCATGCTTCCTCACAATTTGGTTTCTCAAGTCCTCAGACAGTTCTTTGGTCTTCTTTCTTTTCTCCATGCTCAATGTGGTACACACAAGGACACAGGACAGAGGTTGTGTCAACTTTAATCCTTGTCAACTGGCTGCAAGTGTGATTTAGTTATTGCCTACACCTGTTAGGTGCCACAGGTAAGTTACAGGTGCTGTTAATTACACAAATTAGAGCAGCATCACATGATTTTTCGAACATTGCCAATACTTTTGTCCACCCTCTTTTTAATGTTTGGTGTGGAATTATATCCAATTTGGCTTTAGGACAATTCTTTTTGCGTTTTTTCATTTAAGACAAATTAAATGAAGATAATAATACCAAAGAATTTGTGTTTGCAATCATTTTCAGGAAGAAACTGAGTATTATCTGACAGAATTGCAGGGGTGTCAATACTTTTGGCCACAACTGTATAACATAAGTGACTTGTGTTTTGTAATGCTGGAAGATTTTTGTTTATTATAATTGTATTTATGACTGTTTTATAATAAAAATTGCCACATGTACAAGAATATAATAACTATAATACTGTCCCTATATACAAGAATATAACTACTATAATACTGCCCCTATGTACAAGAATATAACTACTATAATACTGCCCTCTATGTACAAGAATATAACTACTATAATACTGCCCCTATGTACAAGAATATAACTACTATAATACTGCTCCCTATGTACAAGAATATAACTACTATAATACTGCCCCCTATGTACAAGAATATACTATAATACTGCCCCTATGTACAAGAATATAACTACTATAATGCTGCCCCTATGTACAAGAATATAACTATTATAATATTGCCCCCTATGTACAAGAATATAACTACTATAATACTGCTCCTATGTTCAAGAATATAACTACTATAATGATCTTTTTATTTAAAAACTGACAACCATATATTACAAAAATATTACATTAAAATCTCAAAACAATAAATAATAAAGGAAATAAATATTGTATTGTTACATCTCTTGCAAAATAGCAAAGATGAGCAGGCAGCACCGCACACACCACAGATAGTAGATAGTCACCACATTTATTATACTAGAGAGCTTCTGTTACGCCCTGAGCTCAGGTTGGAAGTCTCCGTACAGCAGCTGACCATATGACTGTCCCACCAGGTGCGGTAATTTTAGGGACAAGGACACAGACTCCCATACCTGCATACTAAAGGGACACTAACACCAGATGGTCCATCGTCTCCAGTATATAGGGGCACTCTTCTCTGGGACAGGATCTGTCTGATACATTCCTGCACTTTAGATTATCTCTAACGTACATTTTACCATGGAGCACCAGCCACGCTACGTCTCTCATATGAGGGGGAACTCTGGGATCTAGCACGTTTTTTGCAGCCCGTTTTACATCCAGACTCGGAGCGCCCCTCAGTTGTACCTGGACACTGAAGTGAGATGACAGGACATTCTTATACAGCTCCATCCTACTAAGCTGCTTGACGTCATCATACAAGATTCTCCATCCAACGACCTTACTTATTATGTGGATACCATCCCAAGAAACATTATTCTCTTTTTTTAAATATATTTATTGGTATTTTAACAAGTGTACAAAACCGAGCCCTCAAATTATAGTTTAATAATACAGCGGGAAAAACAGCAGATTAACATCAGGTGCTATAATAAAACACTCCCCGCCCCCCAAGGTCCATGTTGCGAGAGTAAAAAGGGTTTAGACCAATCATCAAATGAAAGTCCGTTTCCTACATAGCGGGTCACCATAAATTTCCCAAGGAATTTAAAAGTCCAACTTTTCCCAAGTTCCCCTGCAATTCTTCCAAGATGTACCAACTTGACCCTCGGAAGGGAAGGAGGGAAGGACAGTCGACCGGATATCTGACCTAGAAAGTAAATTCATTATAAACCTCCTCCATTTAGTGAAGAATTTCTCCGCCTCTTTATCCACATCTCTTTCCGCTTCGATCCTTTCAGAAATCAGGGCCCTGCGAGCCTCGTCAACCACATCTTTAATCGTGGGGACCGTTGAGTTCAGCCATCTCCTGAGTATGTTTCTTTTCGTCACTAATGCAGTCATGTGGAACCTTCTGCATATCTGATTTTCCCAATCTAAGTCCTCCCAAACAGTGCAAAATCCAGATCTTTGGATCTAATGCCATCCATACTCCTATTGTTAGGCGTCGGGTTCCGGTCGCTGCACAGCAGGAATCCCTAGCCTTGCATTTGGCGGTCTCCATTCCTCTCCGGCCGCACAGGAGGCTGCTCAACAGACTCGTCGATCCAGGTGCTCTGGTCAGACCAGCTCTGTAGGTTTGGTTGCTGCTGCCACCTCTGGTCCAGCTATAGCAACGCATGCTGGTCAGCAGCGAGCTACTCCAGGGACTAAGTCCTCCTTTTGGTCGACTGAGCATGCCCGTGGGACGATCTCTCATTGGAGATTGGAGCTCACATACTCAGGTCCTTCTCCAGCTCGGATTGGACCATCAGGAGGGTCAGGAAGGTCCCGGAAGGACGCTGCTATAAAAGAGCCGCATGGACGCACGGCCATGCGCTAATATAGACTCATTATGTTTTGTGTGAGTGATGATGGATGCATGCTTCTGGTGACTGACTCATTATGACTCCCCTCCCTTGGATATGCATGTTATAGGGCTATTAGAGTCAGAGTCAGCGCCTTGTTGTGGCTAAGTCTAGTGCCACAGTGCTTCCAAGTCACAGCACCTTTCAAAGCGCCATATTGTGCCATTCAGCACAAGGCACCTGAGTGACTGCATCCGCCTGCATGACATAGTGCGCAGTCTAGCGCTTTCCTTACCCTAGTCAGGGTGGTTAGTGGCGTCCACCTGAGGGGTGCAGTGCGCACCAGCTGCTTTACTATTTCAGTTGCTTCCTTGCTGGCACGGCAGCTGCGGCGCTGAGTGCTAGTGGACTAGAGGGACTCTAACCCCATGTCCTTGGGGCAGAGTCCTGTGTCTGCATACTAGCGCTCATACGGCTGAGACCTGTGAGCTTAACAGGCTCCGCTGTTTACACTGTGCGGCTAAGCAGTTCTGTGGAGCAACAGGACTCGCTCCAGTGCTCACCAGGTGACATTAACCCGCGTGTGTTCATTTATTTGTTGCCGCATATCTTCCGCCATTACTCAGCAGCAGGTTCCATCTCTGCACGGTGGACCCCGGGCTGCGAACGCTCCTCATATCTCCTTTCTTATTATTTGGTGTGTTCCGCAGGCCCTAACACCTATCATATCTTTCATTATCCTTTGGACCTCTTTCCAAATTCCCTGTATTTCCCTGCAATCCCATTGTCCATAGCACCTACCAAAGACCTCCTGAGTTCATAATGCCTGGAACAGTATTGACTCTAACGAGAAAGCACACAAAACCATTGTTTTTGTGCAAAAATATACAATTTTATTAGATAAAATACATGTAATCACAAATTCAATGAGTATATATAAGGTGGAAACAACAAACCACTCGACACAATGTGCACAAGATTTAAACCATTAAATAACGTCTAGTGCAGGGTATAAGTATAATAGGTTATTAATAATGATAAAGTGCCTGTGCATAAAATTGCTCATATCTCATACAGAGATCAAAGTAAACATCCTCAAGTATGGAAGCAAATGGGACAATATTCCCTTACTATGCTACTAGCACCTCTCAAATAACAAAGCAGAATAAACACCTATACACCCTGCAGTTTGCATCATACCCGAAGGAATTTACAGAGAAAATGCACAGGAACGTCAGCTTCCAGTGTTTCCAGCTCTGCACCTTCCGCTCACACACCACCAGCTTCTCTTGGCAGTTCACCTTCCCATCATCTACAGCACCAAACACAACTTCAAAAATCTTTATCTGACCCTGAACTGTTCTGAAGGGCACAGAGAAGACATCACGGTCGCTCCCCAGCCACAATGCCTCGCTCTTCTCCATGTTCACAGAGGAGTTAGATACTTGGGAGAAGGCTGTGATCTCCTGCTGTAGAGCAACAAATAATAATAATAATCTTTATATAGCGCTAACATATTGTGCAGCGCTTTACAGTTTGCACACATTATCATCACTGTCCCCGATGAGGCTCACAATCTTAATTCCCCATCAGTATGTCTTTAGAACGTGGGAGGAAACCCACACACACACGGGGAGAACATACAAACTCCTTGCAGATGTTGTCCTTGGTGGGATTCAAACGCAGGACTCCAGCACTGCAAAGCTGAAGTGCTATCCACTGAGCCACCATGCTGCACAAAGTGATGTCTAGAAGACACCACAACCGACACATCATCCGCATAGGCACAGAACTTTACCTCCTCCACCATATTCTGCAGGTGACAACTGAGCCCTGTAAAATTTGTATGATCATGCACTTTTCTGAGGAAAGGATCCAGACTGAAGACAAATAGCAATGGGCTAAGAGGACAGCCCTGTCTCACCCCTGACAAGATCGCAAAGGGCTTGGCCAAGTGACTATTAATCAGCATCAGGCTTATAGCTCCCTTACAGACACCGCAACCACTGCACAAACCGCATCGGGAGGCCATACTGTAACATCAGCTGATACAGGTAGTCATGATGGACTCTATCAAAGGCTTTACTCTGGTCTAAGCCCACAATATATGGGTTGCCCTCCCAGGGCCGTGGGGTACTCGGTACCGGGCCCGACGAGCTTCAGTGGGAGATGTCACGGCAGCTGGGACCCAGCCCGTGGCCCTGGGCGCCCATTCTAAAAGGGGGGGGAATGTTCAGTGTGCTTATGATGATTAGAATGAATGAGTCGTGACGCCACCTGTGGTGTTCGGCAATAAAGGTGTTAAGCCGACGCTGCAGACAGATCCTCTGGGACAGATGGTGTGGTGCAGCAATGATGTTATAGCCCTCCACAGGCAGGGCTTTAGTCCCAGGGCAGAGTAGGTGAAGTGACACTTAGGTGTAGTGTCAGGTACAGGGGATGCAGCAGTGCCGGGCAGGTTGATGCAGGAATAAGTGGAGGACACCAGGGCATGTAGTTCCAAAGCTTTACTCACAGTCTGTTGTGGCACAAGAGCCCGCATCCATGCCGTGTCCTCCGGGTCAGGAGCTCAGTCAACTACCAAGCAAGATGAAATACTCCTTTCCAACACTACGCCAACTTATGTGCCTTTTCTGAACGTCTCCCTCTTAGCGCCTTTAGTGAAGTACTCACAGTACTGAGTAACACTGGAGTTCCTCCTGTCAGATGTTCCTATGAACTCTACTTGTACGGCAGACAGCTGTAGCCTGCTTCGGGGACTCCTTACTACCTAGTCCCAGCTCACTATCGTTGCTGTTGTGCCCCCAAGTCTGGTGTGGGAATAAAGCACTGACAACTTCTATTCCTCCGGTGTCTGCTGCTGGACCATTAGTATCCATACAACCTCGGGGACCGGACCCTGGCCTTGCGCTTAGAACTTGGGAAGGGTTCTCCTCTAACCCTAATCCTTAGTTCTCTTCTTCTCCTCATGTTCCGTACTAATCCTTTCCTTCTTATGGAGAGTCAGGCTTTCTATCAAAATTCCTTTCCTATGCCAGCGGACCCAGGTCACTGAGATCGGTTGCAGCACTTCCTTCATCCATCCCACTCAGGCGATCTTCTCTCACAGACTGACCTCGTCAGACTCCTGTGACAAACTGACTGAATCCTAAACCCTTCCCGCTCTTTTGTGCAAAACTAAACTCCACCCGCCTCCCAGCACGCTTCGTGTTCCAAGCAGGGAGCCACCAAAGGGTGCTTTGCTACACTACAATGTTGTGTGGGATGCAGGTGTTGGAGCATGGTCAGGTGTCTCCACCTTACCTGGATGGTGGGGTACCACACCTCAGGAGGAGGTGCAGTACCTCTGTGGCGACTGAACCCTCAGGGGCGCCACATACCCCCCCGTTAAACACAGCACGTCCGCGGGCTGTAAAAGAAGCAAAGATCGACAAATACAGGAGCATACAAAATTTTTGTAATGCTAAATAAACAGTTCTTATCTAAACTTCTCAATGTGGGAGGCACTGAGTCTTGAAAGTTACAAACATTTTAACTATCTATATCTTACTACAGTTTCTTCATCTCTTTATTAAAACATTCCTAATAGTCTTTGCTATTAACTAGATTCTATATAAAAGCTGTTCTCTAACTATTAAGACTTTCATAAGGCACATTATAAAATACTTTACATCAAAACTTCAATAATTCTTGTAAGTGCTGGACACCGCTCCCAGCCGGGATCTCTTGCAGTGTCCTTTTGGTGGGAGCCATGCTCCAAGTGAGGTAGTCCTTGTTCCAAAAAGGGCTATGTGAAACCAAGAGAGGGCACCTAAAGAGGTGCAACTATATACGTTAAAGTTCTGGATCATTCAGTGTCCATGATCTCCACAGTTCAGTAAGAAAAACACTGCCAATAAATCTGGGCAACAAAACTGGAACTAACAGGGAAACAGCATGATAGCAAAAATAGAAAAACAGAAAACAGGCACAATCTTGCAAATACCCTCCTGGGTAACAAAGTTAGTTATCTTTAGTGTTACTGGTTCCCTCCTGGGGTACTGGAAGCTGAAGACTTGGGCTGCTTCCAGGGAAGAACTTGTGAACATCCTATTCCTGCTTTTGGGTTCACATAGGACGAGGTGATGGCAGCTGGGTGGATTGCTGTCTGAGGTACAGCGGGTGTGACTACCTGTACCATAGGGTGGCTGACAGGGGTGGATATAGCCTGTCTGACTTTGGCAGGTGTGATCACTACAGTGGGAGGTATTCCTGCCGGTGGGACAAAGGCCTTCTCTTTCTTATAGGCCGCAATGAAATCTTCGGGGATTCGGCGGATATTCATGGCGTACCAGCCACGCAACCCCTCATGCCGGGTAAAAGTAATGTATTCCCCTGGTTGCAAGTCTCTTGCAGGATGTCCCTTCCGGAGGTGTAACTCCACATCCCTCCTACTAAAGAATAGGTCACTGATCCGCTTGGGGTCTGCAATAAACCCAAACCCCCGCTCATGATTCACATTGAGGACCTGTCCCCATCCGGCTGAGTCCCGGGGACCGTAGTGACCGGCACGGACCTTTTCCTTCTGGTCTAGATCCGGGCCCTGCACAGCCAGCCTCCGCTGTTCCTGCTCTCTCTGCTCGGCTGCCAGCTGGCGGAGGGTCTGCTGACAAAAGGACTCCGTCTCCTCTTCCTCCTCCCGGGATCTGCTTTTACCCACCATAGACAAGGGCACTACCGCTAGGGGTTCAGGTGTTTCCCCCCAGGACTCAGAGTCCCGGTCCCAGACAAGGTCCAGCACGACCTGTCCGGACGCTGCAGCAGCTACACACCCTGAGGCCTTCCCAGGTGTAGGGACAGTGGACTTACCTGGGGCCTTCTGTCGTTGCTCCGGCTCCGGTGCAGTGTTATAACGGCAATCAACGGCAGGAACATCCACCGGAATAGTCCATTTTGCTGTCGGAGGTGGCGGTGGAGCAGATGGCGGCTCCGGGTCCGCAGGGGTCTCTGGTGGGACCTGTGCAGCCGCGTCAGGTCCAGGTTGGGGCTCAGCTTCCTCCGCTCCGGCTCCCAGGTCCTCTGAGAGCTCCTCCCAACAGGCCGCCCTCTGCGGTGATGGCAGCGTGCAGGTTGAAACAGGCGCTGCCAATGGCACAGCAGCGGCCGCAGGTTTGACAGGTGCTGCCGGCGAGAAGTCTTGTGCAGCGGCGGCAGGTACCGCGGTGAAGGTATCGGCGTGACAGGAGCGATAGCGGGTACCAATGGTGAGGGTACCGGACATGGAGGTACCGATGGTGTAGGCCCCTCCCAGGCGTGCTGCCAGTTCATTATCCAGAGCGCCTCCTGCCTCAGCCGTAGACGGTGTGTCAGCTGGGCTATCTCGGCCTCCAGCTGCTGGTGGTCCATTGTGGAAGTCGGATCGGAGCCTTCAGCCAATGCGCTGGGGAGGTTCAGCTCAACCTCCTTGCGCTCTTCGGGCCTCCCTCCTTCTTCCATCATGGCGTTCGCTCTTCCTTCTTCTTCCTGTCTCGACTCTTTTCCTGCCACCGGCCCTCGCTCCTCCTTCTGAGGGTGGCGTCTTCTTCCTACTCCTCCATACCAGGCCAGTATACAAACCCCTCGGGGGGGGGTGGGCCATGTTGCATAGAAGTTCAGGCAGGGGAGGCCCAGGACAGTTCGCGGTCTTTTCTTAGGACCACCCATATTGTCACGCCCTTCTTCTCCGCACCGGCGGCCATTTTTAGAGTCCATTTTACAGTCTATTAATTTGGTTATTCTGCACATTTTCAGCAATGTTTAAGTCCAATAAATCTTAGGCACACAGAACCCGGCTCTCCCAGGGCCGTGGGGTACTCGATACCGGGCCCGACGAGCTTCAATGGGAGATGTCACGGCAGCTGGGACCCAGCCCTTGGCCCTGGGCGCCCATTGTTAAAGGGGGGGAATGTTCAGTGTGCTTATGATAATTAGAATGAATGAGTCGTGACGCCACCTGTGGTGTTCGGCAATAAAGGTGTTAAGCCGACGCTGCAGACAGATCCTCTGGGACAGATGGTGTGGTGCAGCAATGATGTTATAGCCCTCCACAGGCAGGGCTTTAGTCCCAGGGCAGAGTAGGAGAATGACACTTAGATAGTGTAGTGTTGGGCACAGGGGATGTAGCAGTGCCGGGCAGGTTGGCGCAGGAATAAGTGGAGGACACCAGGGCATGTAGTTCCAAAGCTTTAATCACAGTCTGTTGTGGCACAAGAGCCCGCATCCGTGCCGTGTCCTCCGGGTCATGAGCTCAGTCAACTTCCAGGCAAGATGAAGTACTCCTTTCCAACACTCCGCCAACTTATGTGCCTTTTCTGAACGTCTCCCTCTTAGCGCCTTTAGTGAAGTACTCACAGTACTGAGTTACACTGGAGTTCCTCCTGTCAGATGTTCCTATGAACTCTACTTGTACGGCAGACAGCTGTAGCCTGCTTCGGGGACTCCTTACTACCTAGTCCTGGCTCACTATCGTTGCTGTTGTGCCCCCAAGTCTGGTGTGGGAATAAAGCACTGACAACTTCTATTCCCCGGTGTCTGCTGCAGGACCATTAGTATCCATACAATCTCGGGGACCGGACCCCGGCCTTGCGCTTAGAACTTGGGAAGGGTTCTCCTCTAACCCTAATCCTTTGTTCTCTTCTTCTCCTCATGTTCTGTACTAATCCTTTCCTTCTTATGGAGAGTCAGGCTTTCTATCAAAATTCCTTTCCTGTGCCAGCGGACCCAGGTCACTGAGGTCGGCTGCAGCACTTCCTTCATCCATCCCACTCAGGGGATCTTCTCTCACAGACTGACATCGTCAGACTCCTGTGACAAACTGACTGAATCCTAAACCCTTCCCGCTCTTTTGTGCAAAACTAAACTCCACCCGCCTCCCAGCACGCTTCGTGTTCCAAGCAGGGAGCCACCAAAGGGTGCTTTGCTACACTACAATGTTGTGTGGGATGCAGGTGTTGGAGCGTGGTCAGGTGTCTCCACCTTACCTGGATGGTGGGGTACCACACCTCAGGAGGAGGTGCAGTACGTCTGTGGCGACTGAATCCTCAGGGGCACCACATATACACCACCACATGATGTTGCTTAATGTACGTCACAGCTTCTCTCACCAAGAGCAATGAGTCCTCTATTGTCTGACCCTTCACACGACACATCTTGTTGGTGATGTTGAGCTCACCCACCACCTCACTCAGCTGATAATACAAGATCTTGGACAGAATTTTATAATCCGTGTTCAGCAAAGACAATGGACGCCAGTTCTTTATATCTTTTAGATTTCCTTTCTTTGCCAAAAGAACCAGAACAGAATTATACTGGAACTGTAGGAGCTTCCCTGCAGAGAGGCAGTCATTATAGACCTGCACCAGGTCCGGAGCTAATAAGTCCCTCAACTCTCTATAAAACTCGCTGGTGAGGCTGCCCAGCCCCGGGCTCTTGTTGGTCTTTAAGGAGTCAATGCTCTTCTTCACCTCCTCCTCAGTTATTATGGGACCAGCCATACTATCTGCCTGTGTCGGGTCTAATGCTGGTAGGGACACCTCCTTCAGATAGGCTTTAAAGTCATCCTTATCAATATGAGCCCCTTTATAGAGATCTCTATAATAATCACCAATTATCTTGTGGACTTTCTTTCTCCTGCTCTGACTGCTCCACCCCACTCTCATTCATGAAGCCAGTGATTAGCTTCTTTCTGACCCTGTTTTTACAGGCAATGAAATTATCTGGGTTATGGATGCCCCAATTATCAAACTGTCCCTCCGCCTTGAGAGACTTGAGGCGATTGTACTACAGCTCCCTCATTCGCTGCTTTATATGACTGATGCTCCGTCCATCCACCTCCTCACCACCATTCATCCTGCTATATAGCCTTCTCAGGTGCAGTCTCAAGACAGAGTATCTCATATACTCCATATTACTTTGTCTCTTGGCTGCTCGTATAATAAACTGCTTGATGTCACTTTTCATGGTCTCTCACCACTCGGCTGTGTCATCACACACACACATTGGGTGGTTCTACGATCATTATAGAAGGTGGTGAAAGCCTCTCTGAACCGTGGATCTTGGATTACGGAACGGAGCTATTCACCTTCCAGTACCCCTTTCCACAAACCAAAGCTTGAGCCAAATCCAGCGTCAAGCTCACCATACAATGGTCAGAGAACTCCAGACGGCTGATCCTGTACTGAGAACTTCTCACCTCTCTCTTTATATACACCCGGTCAATTCTGCTGGCATTACCTCCCTTATGGTATGTATACGTCATACTGGTATGATGGGAACCATAGGGGTCTACTAGGTGGACCTGCTGGACTATATTATTAAGAAACGTCTCATCATATCTCAATTTCTTGTGACTGCTGGATCTATCCATATTGCAAGACACATTGTTAAAATCCCCACACAATATAAATATTTTAGAGGTAAAGCATTATGGCTTCATATGATCAAACAGTTCCCTATGCTCTTTTCTGGTCTGCGGAGCATAAATCTTTATTGCTCTATAATGGATGGATACCAATGTAAAGTCCAGCATCAGACAGCGGTCCAGACAGATCTCCAGGACTCTGTCCACTTGGACGTCCATGGTATTAAAGAGGATTCCCACACCGTCATTCCTCTCCAGCCCGAAGGACCAGAATGATGGACCAAGTCTCCAATCTCTCTTGGCTGCATACACATGGGCATTGCATTTCAGATGTCTCCTGTAAAAAAAATAAAAAAAAGACGTCAGATCTCTCGTCAGACAAAAGCTAGTAAATCAAAAACAAAAAACAAACATCCTAAAATAAAAAAGTAAAAAATAAATTGCAAAAATTGCATGAAGGTAGTAATAATAATAAGGGTATTTAGTAAACATAATTTTGATCAAAAGAATGTACAAGCCATCCAGCCACGTCAAGGCAACCCTTGTGGGAAAGTCCTAACTCTTGTATTTTAAACCTTTCCACTTGTCAAGTGACGTAAATGTGAACAAGGACTGAGGGACTGAACCATTCTGCATACACATTAATTTACTTTTTCAGCTCAGACCTAGTTTCTCATTTAGTTCAATGTGCATTCTGTGCATATAAGGGTGTGACCGCCCTGCTTCTGAGTTGGAAAATCCATCCTGTCTTGCCTGTGCTATTACTGGTGGTTCAGTCCCTCAGTCCTTGTTCACATTTACATTAATGGAGCTTATTCTCAGCCGCATCCTGATCACTTAGACTTTCTGTTCTTCTTCCTCTTTCCACAGCTGTCACCTGCAGTGCCCCATCTCTTCGTGGATATAGGAGGGTCAGGATCCACCTCATTAGAGACATTTTCTATTGTATATGAAGAACCTTGCTCCATTTGTGCTTCTTCTTCTTTGTTTTCTTCTCCCAGTACTTTGTAACGTCCGGGACTTATCGCCAGCACTGGAGGCTGAGAGGTTTTCTGGACAGTTATGACTTTTCTGGAGGAATCCACAAAGGTTTTTCTTTATGATCACAAATCCTTCCTCATCCACACCGGACACTGCGGACAGTTTATCTGCTTCTACAGATGTACTGGGCTGAAGCTTGGAGGGTTTTGCAAACGTTTTTTTGGACACCTTAGGCTGGTTTCACATTTGCGTTTTTTAGCGCTGGAAAAAAACGCTAACCTGCGCATGCGTTTTTTCCCCTATATTTAACATGGGTGCGCATACCTGCGCGCTTGTAAGCGCATGTATGCGATTTTCATGCGCTGCGTTTTTTTGGGGTGTGCGATTGGATTTTCCAGACGCAGCATGTTGCATTTTTTGGCCCTGCAAAAAAGCGCATGCGCACATATGCGCACGTTTTGCGCTAAAAATGGCCATTATAGCCTATGGATGCGCATATGTGCGCACTGGCATGCTCATGTAAGCGTTTTTTTGCATATGCGTTTTTTTTTTTAACCATGGAATTTAGGGGTTTGGGTTAGAGTTAGGGTTAGTTAAGGGGGTTTAGGGTTAGGGTTGGGTTTTGGGTCAGGGTTAGGGTTAAGTATGGTTTGGTTAAGGGTTAGGGTCAGGGTTAGGGTCAGGATTAGGGTTAAGTATGGTTTTGTTAAGGGTTAGGGTCAGGGTTAGGGTTAGGGTTAGGGTTAGGGTCAGGGTTAGGGTTAGGGTTAGGGTCAGGGTTAGGGTTAGGGTCAGGGTTAGGGTTAAGTATGGTTTTGTTAAGGATTAGGGTCAGGGTTAGGGTCAGGATTAGGGTTAAGTATGGTTTGGTTAAGGGTTAGGGTCAGGGTTAGGGTTAGGGTTAGGGTCAGGGTTAGGGTTAGGGTCAGGGTTAGGGTTAGGGTCAGGGTTAGGGTTAAGTATGGTTTTGTTAAGGGTTAGGGTCAGGGTTAGGGTCAGGATTAGGGTTAAGTATGGTTTTGTTAAGGGTTAGGGTCAGGGTTAGGGTTAGGGTCAGGGTTAGGGTCAGGATTAGGGTTAAGTATGGTTTGGTTAAGGGTTAGGGTCAGGGTTAGGGTCAGGGTTAAGTATGGTTTTGTTAAGGGTTAGGGTCAGGGTTAGGGTTAGGGTTAGGGTCAGGGTTAGGGTTAGGGTTAGTTAGGGTTTAGGGTTTGGGTTAGGGTTAAGTATGATTTGGTTAAGGGTTAGAGTCAGGGTTAGGGTCAGGGTTAGGGTTAGGGTTAGGGTCAGGGTTAGGGTTAGTAAAGTCATGGTTTGGGTAGTGTGAGGGGCCACCTAAAAATGTTGGAAAAAAACGCAAACGCGGTAAAAACGCACTAAAAACGCATACAAACGCTTAAAAACGCTGCGTTTTTTCATGCATGCTCATAAAAATGCTTGAAAAAATCGCAGCAGTTGTATGCTTTTGTATGCGTTTTTTCAATGCGTTTTTTTGCGGGAAAAATGCGCTGCAAAAAAAAGCAAGTGTGAAACTAGCCTTAGTGACTGACATTTTAGGCCTTACTTTAGTGGCTAACCATTGCTTAGATCTTACTTTAATGGCTGATGGTGGTTTTGCTCTCACTGGTGGTACTTTAGGCATTTCTTCAATGGCTGGTGGTTCTAGTAGTGCAGCATCCATTAATATTATATCAGACCCTTTAGCAGGTTCACTGTTACTATGAGTTATCACCTCATCAGTACCGGCTTCTTGGCCATTATATTTATTATGCTCTGCATACGGGCAATTCCAGAACGTATGTCCAGGTCCTGAGCACAGGTTACAGATGACGGGTCCTTTGCGTTTGTCCTTTGTATGCCCGAACTGACCACACAATGAGCATATGATATCAGAGCAGTTCATGGCGAGGTGCCTGCCTCCACATCTATGACACAGACGTGGCTGACTGGGGTAGTAGCATATCCCCCTCTCTGAGCCCAGGTAGAAGGAGTGCGGCAGAGGTCTGGTTAAACCAATCTCTTGTATGAGCTGGATTTTCACAGAATATCCTCCATTCCATATTTACTCCTCATCATAGATTTTCTCGGGATGACTTCTCACCATGTCCAGCCGGCTCAGCCGCTGCTGCAGAATCGCCAGCGCCACCACTTCAGACTGGAACAGAATCGTGGCCGTTATTTCCTGCGGCTTAGACAGCTGGATACAATGGAGATGATCCCAGATCTCATCTTCTCTAGTGTCATTATAGATGTTCCAGAACATATCCAGATCTCACTAGAGCTTAAAGCTGATGTCATAGATCCTGCTGGATGGGACATGGATCAGAGTGTAGAGCTCAGACGCCTTAGGCTGAGTGCAGACGTACTTTTTGGCCCTGCGGATTTTTCCGCGCAGAATGTAAGAAATCCGCAGGTCAAATGACCTGCATTTTTCCTGCGGATTTCTTCCATTTTTCATGCGGTTTTCATGCGTTTTTTGTGCGGTTTTCCATCGCGGTTTTCCCCCTGCGGATTTGGTGACAGGGGAGATGGAAAACCGCACAAAAGAAGTAACATGCTGCGGATTTTGTACTGCGGGAAAATCCGCAGCGTCTGCATAGCGTTTTTTCTTTCCATTGATTTTAAGGCTACTGTACATCACAATGCAGATATGCAACGTTTCTGCACGGTAAAATCCGCTGCGGAACCGCATCAAATCTGCATCGTGTGCACACAGCCTTAAACTTCATAAACTCTTTCAGAAGAACTTTTCCAATGTAGATTCTGGATGGGATGTTCTCCTCTGGTCCTGTGTACTTTATCCTGACTGCGTTCCTCCTCTGAGGTGGAGGGTTCACTAGTCTTGTGACATTAGAGAACCGTCTCCTGAACTGATGTTTGCCAGCAGGTGGATCAGTGCTTGAGCTTTCCCCAGCCACAGGTGGATCAGTACTGGAGCTCTCCGCAGCCCCATGATTACTGACACCTGTTTGTGCTTCAAAAACACCCAGATACACTACTGATTGTTGCATAATGTGGTCTCCATTCACTGACATAGAGGGTTCAAAGTCCATTACCACTGGCGGTTCAGAGTCCATTATTACTGCAGCGCTGTCTCAATTCACTGACCTCCATGACATAGACTCCTTTACTACTGACTAATGTACAACATTGTCTCCATTCACTGATGTCACGGGGTCCTTCTCTGGTATCACACAATCAACAGAGCAAGCGAAGAGTGAACAATTCCAAGACCTTTATTCAGGAAAAAATACAAAAAGGTCCATATTCAGTCCACCACACAAAGGATAAGATAGTCCAGAATAAGAATGCAGTCCAGTATCAAGATAAAATGTCCAGGGAAACGAGATTCCAAAACTCTAGCACCAGAGGATAAAATGGGTCCTTCTCTCTCTGAAGTGCTGTGTTTACACAATCCTGTCCACAATCCTGTCCACACTGGAACTGACTTGTCCAGCTACTGTTCTCCCCACCCCCTTCCTTGTCCAGGGGTAGTCAAACAAGTTGGGGCCGGTTTCCAGGCCTCCCAGAGGAGAAAAAAGGGCCTTAGGGATTAATGCACTACAGGGGGTCATCAAGAGACAGATACAGTGAGGCTGTAGACTTACAATGTAATAAGAAAAACACTATGAAAATAGCTGAAATAGAAAAATAGGAATATACAAAAAATGATATCCACATAACATATCACACCATCACAACCTCTCCCCCCCATAATAAGTGAGCACGCCATGGGATCTACACAGACCTCTGGCCTGCTCACTTTAGTCCACATTGCTCAGTTATTTATAATTCCTTGTACAGTGGCAGGGGTAGGTCGGCCTGGGGAGCCTATGGTTCTTCTTGTCAAGACAGTCCATCGGCGTTCTGGTGTTGGCTTCCCCGCTTGTATTGGATGGAGAAGCTGTAGGGTTGTAAGGACAAGCTCCACCGCAGCAATCTTCCATTGTCCCCTGATACGCGATTCAGCCATTTGAGGGGGTTGTGGTCTGTAACAATCGTAAAGTCTCTGCCATACAAGTATTGCTGAAATTTTTTTAGTGCCCATACGATGGCAAGGCACTCCTTTTCAATAGTGGCATAGGCAACTTCCCGATCCAGTAGTTTCCGACTGGCAAAAGCAACAGGATGTTCTTCTCCGGCGGCGTTCACTTGGCTAAGTACTGCCCCAATCCCAAAGGTGGATGCATCTGTCTGCACGAGGAACCTGCGTTTATAATCCGGGGCAGCCAAGACAGGAGCAGTGACGAGGGCAGTCTTTAATGCTGAAAAGTCATCCTCGCATGCCGTCGTCCACGTCACATTCCTAGGCATGTTCTTGCGGGTCAGGTCGGTTAGGGGCTTGGCCAAGGTGCTGAAGTTAGAAACAAATTTGCGATAGTAACCAGCAGTTCCTAAAAATGCAAGTACCTGCTTTTTAGTCTGGGGTCTACACCAGTTGCTAATGGCTTCCACCTTGGCAGGCTCAGGCCTGTGTCCCACCCCCTACTCTATGCCCGAGGTACTGCACCCCAGCCATCCCTATTTGGCACTTATCAGGGCGAATGGTCAGTCCTGCAGTAAGGATACGGGCCAGCACTATGCCTAAGTGTTTAAGATGTTCCTCCCAGGTTGTGCTAAAAATGGTGATGTCGTCTAAGTAAGCACAGGCAAAGTCCTGACATTGTTGTAACAGTCGATCCACCAGTCTCTGGAAAGTAGCGGGGGCAGTTTTCATCCCAAAGGGCATTCCCAGGAACTCATAAAGCCCAAATGGAGTAATGGAGGCTGAGCGCTCCCGAGCGTCCTCCGTTAGGGGTATCTGCCAGTACCCCTTGCTCAAGTCTAACGTGGTCACAAACTGGGCACTGGCCAGACGATCCAATAGCTCATCAATCCTGGGCATGGGATAAGCATCACTCTTGGTGGCATCATTTAGTCGTCTGTAATCAACGCAGAATCGTGTTGTACCATCCTTCTTGGGGACCAGGACGACAGGAGAGGCCCAAGAACTGTGAGATGGCTAAATAACTCCCAGTTGTTTCATCTCCTCCAGTTCGTTCTTTATCATGCCTTGAACAGCCTCTGGAACCTGGTAGGCAGCCTGCTGGATGGGGCGTTGTCCGAGGGTTTCCACATGGTGGCTGGTGAGAGTAGTCTTCCCCCGGCTTTAAGGAGAAAGCAGCAGCCCTCGGCCTTAGTACGGCGACAATACCGTCCTTTTGTATATCCGATAAATGGGAGCCCAGGGGCACTTGTTCCAGTGATCCTCCTGCTTGGTCAACCTGGAGGAGATCTGGGAGATACTCGTCGTCGGCGGTATCACTAGGGGGGTGGCAGACAGCTAGAACAGGCAGAGATCGGTCGGGGTAGTCTTTCAGCATGTTAATGTGGATGTTTTTCTGTTGTCGACCGCTAGAGTCCAGGGCAATAACATAGTGTCATTAATTTTCTTGACAACCTGATAAGGGCCTTCCCACACTGCTTGAAGCTTGTTGGCAGCGGAAGCAGTAATTATGAGCACTTGCTGTCCTTCCATAAATTCCCAGTTCCTGGCATTACGGTCATACCAGGTTTTTTGTCTGGACTGGGCCATTCGCTGATGTTCTTTAGCGAAGGTAGCTAGCTGGGCGAGACGGTCTCTGAGCTCTAGAACATAGGGAACGATGGGCATTCCGGTATCTGAGATGTCTCCCTCCAAATGTTCTTTCAGAAGAGTGAGAGGCCCACGGACCTTCCGGCTAAACAGTAGTTCGAAGGGAGAGAACCCTGTGGACTCTTGGGGAACCTCCCGATAGGCGAAGAGGAGATGTGGCAGGTACTTTTCCCAGTCTTTTTCAATGCCAACAAAAGCCCTCAGCATATTTTTTAGGGTTCCAATGAAGCATTCACATAGTCCGTTGGTCTGCGGGTGGTATGGGGTGGTGCGAATGGCTCGAACACCACAGGTATGCCATAGGGACTGGACCAGATCTGACATGAACTGAGAGCCTTGATCCGACAATATTTCACTAGGAAACCCTATCCGGGTAAAGATGATAACAAGGGCCTCGGCTACCTTTACTGCTGTAATACTGGACAGGGCCACAGCTTCAGGATACCTAGTGGCATAGTCCACCACGGTCAAGATATATTTTTTCCCCGACCGGCTGGGGTGGGACAGAGGACGTATGAAGTCGATGGCTACACGTTGAAATGGTTCCTCAATTATGGGCAGGGATTGCAGGGGTACCTTATGTCGAGCTCCTGGATGCCGCATTCGCTGGCACACATCGCAGATGCGGCAATAATGGGCTACCGACTGCGAGACGCCCGGCCAGTAAAAACTTTGGGTCTCTTTTCAGTCCTTTTTCTCCCTTGATGCCCAGCCAAGGGGATGTCATGTGCCAGTTGGAGTAGCTGTGCCCTGTACTTCTGAGGGACAATGAGTTGCCTGGTCGTTGTGTCATGGTTGTCCTGGTCACTGCCCTTTGTTACACGATAATACAGTCCGTTTTCTCGAGTGAAGTCATCCCCATTATCTCCCATGTGCCCAGTTTCTGCCTTTCGCCTAAGGGCTGCTAAGGTAGTGTCACCCTCTATTTCTCTCCTAAACTCCTCTCTGTCCCAAGACTCTCCCAATGTAGTAGCAGCGAAAGTATTGCTTACCGACTCTGATGGGGTTCGTGGTGGTTGCTCCCCGGTGGGGTCCGGATGATGTAGTGCTTGAAGGGCCTGTAGTCGGGTGACTGCTCCCACAAATTGGCACTGTAACTCCCCAATGTCATTCCCAAGGAGGATATCTGCAGGAAGTCCCCCCATAACTCCAATCCAACACAGTTTTTCTCCACAACCATGATCCAAATGCACAGAAGCTCGCTGTATATATTTGCGGGCACCCCCCGCCAGGACAATGGGAATTCCTGGACCCTGGTAAATTGCCTCGGGTCGGACCACACGGGGGTCAGTAATAGTCGAGAATGCCCCCGTGTCTCTAAATCCTGACACTTTGTATCCATCAATAAAGACATCCTGCAGGTGGCGTTGCCGTTGCTCTGAGTAGCTAAAGGACAGAGGCCGGAGTCCGTACACTCCAGGAGAGGTATCTATGGTGCCGTGGTCAGTGGTCCACTCTGGTGGGGGTGGTGATAGCTCTTCCTCAGGTGTGGTGGAGTGTACAAGATGCAATGGACGAGGTGGGGCGGCGTGGGGCTCCCTCCGAATCCTGGAGAGACAGCCAGACTGCAAATGTCCAGGTTGCCCACACCCATAACACCTCCTCTCTGGGATACCCCCAGGTCGTGGTCGGAACTGTTGGGGCCTAGGATTGTGAGGCGTGATTGTCATCGGCTTGCAACTAGGTGGAAGGGCAGATATAATTGGAGGGGGACAGGGCGCGGGAGCAGGCTGTGGTTCATTGTCCAGAAGCCTCCTCCATTGCGGCTGGATAGTAAGGGCTTCATCGGCCAGGGCTGCAGCTCTATCCACGGTACACGGCGTGCGCTCCCGGACCCATTCCCGTACCTCTGCAGGGCACTTGGCAAGAAATTGTTCTAGAAGGAACGCCTATATAACATCTTCCACAGTAAAGGCATTTTCTGCTTCCAGCCATCTCCGACATGCCTCGAACATCTTATGTGCATACATCCTAAACGATCCCCCCGTGGTGCATGGGAGGTCTCGGAACTTGGCCCTATATGAGTCTGGGGTGATAGCATGGTAATCCAGGATAGTCCACTTTAAAATGTTATAATCCCGGTTCCGCAGTGCATCAATGGTTCGGTAAGCCTCCGCCATGCTTCCGTTCAGGAGCCCCACTAACAAACGCATCCAGCTAGAGTGGGGCACCTCCATCACAGCACACTGCTGCTCAAAGTCTTTCAAGAACCCCTCCACATCTCCAGAAGCCTCATCAAATTGTCCGGGTGATCCGTACAGGCTCCCGGATTGTTGGGGTTACACTCCACATTGCGTTACTCCCTTTTTCAAGCTCCATTGCTTCCTGTCTCCGCTGTGCCCGGCGGGCAGCCTCCTCCTTGTACTCCTGAGAGACGCCGGGGCCCAGAACCGCCATCTCTTCTTCGTACCACACCAACCACTGGCTTTTCTGGAAGGAGATCCCTATCTCCAGTGCTCGTCCTTCAGACATATGGGAGGAGGTGGCCAGGCTAGCGCCCACCAGTAGATCGATTAAGGCCTCTTTAGTCAGTCCCTGGTAGTTCAGGCCCAGGTCTCTGGCTCTCTCCTGTAAACTGCATACAGTCCAATTTCTGTACTCACTCTGTGGGTGGTTCTCCATTGGGTTACGCTCTGTTGATCCCACTGCTGCCACCAGTTGTCACGGGGTCCTTCTCTGGTATCACACAATCAACAGAGCAAGCAAAGAGTGCACAATTCCAAGACCTTTATTCAGGCAAAAATACGAAAAGGTCCATATTCAGTCCACAACACAAAGGATAAGATAGTCCAGAATAAGAATGCAGTCCAGTATCAAGATAAAATGTCCAGGGAAATGAGATTCCAAAAGTCTAGCACCAGAGGATAAAATGGGTCCTTCTCTCTCTGAAGTGCTGTGTGTACACAATCCTGTCCACACCGGAACTGACTTGTCCAGCTGCTGTTCTCCCCACCCCCTTCCTTGTCCAGGGGTAGTCAAACAAGTTGGGGCCGGTTTCCAGGCCTCCCAGAGGAGAACAAAGGGCCTTAGGGATTAATGCACTACAGGGGGTCATCAAGAGACAGATACAGTGAGGCTGTAGACTTACAATGTAATAAGAAAAACACTATGAAAATAACTGAAATAGAAAAATAGGAATATACAAAAAATGATATCCACATAACATATCACACCATCACAACTGACATGGAGTTTTCAGAGTCCATTATAATGTTTGTATTATCTGTTGCAGACAGGCAATCGCTAACACCACTGAGTGAGGTCCCACTCCCAGCACTGAGCATTTTCTATTCACCTTCTGGGCTCTGGATCCCCTCTTTTTCTCCATAGCCCAAGTTTCCTTTCTGGGCACAGAGTTTACATCTTTGTCCAGGTTTTCTTTCCGAATGTCCAGCTCCCGTCTGCAAACATCCAGGCTCTCACATTTCATCAGTTTTATCTTTGGATCAGTCACATTCTTAATTTCATCTTTTAATTTTGTGATTTGCATTTCCAGCTAAAAAATACTTTGCCTTGTAACTTAAGCACTTAATCCAGCAACATAACAAGCAGGTTTAGAAGACTCACCAGCCACCATTTCCAGCTTTCCATTACCACCAGGTCCAGGGCTGGACTGGGACAAAAAAGCAGCCCTGCCACACAAATCCCACCAACCCACATACTATAACACTCCCCCCACACCCGATCAGTGGATTTTGCTATATTTTGTCGTGTCCTTCAACACTCCTCTTAAAGGCGTTATATGAAGAGCCATGTGTGAATGCCGCCGCAGTGCGCATGATTGACCTCTTCTTTAGAGCGCCGGTTCTCGGAATCATGGGGGTCCCAGCGGTCAGACCCCAGAGACTACATAGGTCTCATGATAGGGGATTACTTGGCATAATCCATTTAAATGGGTTTTCCAATATATACATAGTATTTTTCAGACTATAAGATGCACCTAGGTTTTAGAGGAGGAAATTAGGGGAAAAAAAACTGAAGCAAAAAATGTGGTCAGTTCTGTACTTAATATCCCCTATCCTGGAAAATATGGTCCCCTCATCCCCATCCTGATACACATGGCCCCTTCATCCCTATCCTGGTATGCATGGCTCCCTCATCCCTATCCTGGTATGCATGACCCTCATCCCTGGCTTGGTATGCATGGCCTCCTCAACCCTATCCTGGCAGGAATGATCGCCCTCATCCTTATACTGATATGCAGGGTCCCCATCTCGTCCTAGTATGCATGGCCCCATCCCTATCCTGGTATGCAGGGCCCCATCTTGTCCTAGTATGCATGGCTCCTCTTCCCTATCCTGGTAGGAATGGTCCACCTCATCCTTATCCTGGCAGGAATGATCGCCCTCATCCCTATATTGGTATGCAGGGTCCCCATCTCATCCAAGTATGTATGGCCCCATCCCTATCCTGGTATGCAGGGCACCATCCTTTACCTCTTATGATTGACCCCCATCCCAGTCCTGGTATGCATGACCCCATCCTTATCCTGGTATGACAGGGATGAGGACCCACGCACACTAGGATGAGATGGAGCCCTGCATACCTGAATAGGGATGGGCCCTGCATACCAGGATAGGGATGGGGCCACGCATACCAGGAAAAGGAAAGGATCATATCAGGATAAGGATGGGCCATGCATACCAAGATTGAGGTGGGGGCCAATCATACCAGAATAAGGATGGGACCAATCATACCAGGATCGGGATGGAGGCCAATCTTACCAGGTTGCTAAAAAGAAATGAATATTCATTGCCCTCCATGCCCATGGGGGTGGAATGCAGTGAAAACTCATTTCTCTTTTGCAGCGGGCACAGGAGTTAGCCACAGTCGCGGGCTCCTGCCTCTGTAACCCACTGCTCCGCCGATGCCGCTCCCCCACAACCGGTTCGTCCGTACTATAAGACGCACCCCCATTTTCCTCCACATTTTGGGAGGAAAAAAGTGCGTCTTATAGTCCAAAAAATACGGTATTTTTTATTTTCCCATAGTATTCCTGAAAATAATAAACCAATATTAACCCTCCCAAAGACCAATGTCACCTCTCCAACAACAGAAAAGGAGTGGTACTGTGCAGTGTATATATACAGGACAGGAAAAGTGGTACTGAGCAGCAGGGCTGCCACTAGGAACTTCGGGGCCCCATACTGGCAAAATTTTCAGGCTACCTTGAGACTCCGCCCAGGCTCTATCCCAGCTCTGCCTTCACCCTTCGAACCTTCCACAGTCCCACGGCTCACTCTTGGAAAAACTCAACTTCTCCACCATGTCCTCATCAATCAGATATTAACAGTTCCCATCAAACACCAGATCACATACATAGCAAGCAGCTTTTGTTCTGGCCAAAATATTTTTTAAGCTGCCACCACGACACGGTAGACTCTTTTAGCCGGATCCTAGTCTATTCTAACTTATTAAATATAAATATATTTTTATGTATTTTCCTTTAAGGGAATGAGTCAGTTTAATGACCATTAATACAACATACAATGGACAAATACCATCACACCATGACCAGACCACATAGTGATCAAATAATACCACATACAGGAAACAAATATCACCACACTATGACCAAACCACATAGTACCACCACATAGTAACTGAATACTCCAATACTGATCATTAATAAAAATTAAAAAAAACACAATACTAAGTGACATTATACACAGGAATTCTGTATTTACTGTCAGTGTACAGGTAATACAGTGATCACCAGTGACATTATACACAGAAGCTCTGTACATAGTATACAGTGTCAGTGTACAGGTAATACAGTGATCACTGGTGACTAGTGTTGAGCATTCCGATACCGCAAGTATCGGGTATCGGCCGATATTCACAGTATCGGAATTCCGATACTGAGTTCCAATACTTTTAGGATATTGAATACCGGAATCGGAAGTTCCCATAATGCTATGAGCCAGTTTGATTTGATTCAGCAAATGACAATCCTCAGAAGTGTGGGCACATCCTGTTAGGCATGTAGGCATGTTAACTAATGGCATGGCTGTGATTGGCTGCTGAAATGATGTCATGATGCACTATAAAAGCCGCTGCCGCCGCCATTTAGGGTTCACTCTGCTGTGAATTCAGTTAGGGACAGGCTGCTGTTCAAGACTGTGAGGGACAGTTAGAGATAGCGATTTTACAAATCAAATTGTACTTTACCCAGGCTACATTCTCAATAAGTGTAGCTTTCTTTTGCCTTGCAGCAGCGCTAGTCACAGCTGTCTGCAAGGTCTGTGTGAGTGCAGCTCACGCTGTGTAGTGTGTCCTGCAGGCATGTCTGCTTGTAGGCCGCTCAGCGTGTCACTGCCTCATACAAATTTTTTTTTTTCTTGCTGCAAATTTTTCATTCTCCTATTAGTGTGCATCCATCCGTATCCATGAACGTTGGTTGCAAACACTATAGGAGTAGAGAGCGGAGCCTTTCTGCAGCCTTTCAGTGCTAGTGCCCAATTCTCTGCACTGTTCATGGCTGTCTGAGAGGTCTCTGTGTGAGTGCAGCTCACGCTGTAGTGTGTCCTGCAGCCACGTCTGCTTGTAGGCTGCTCAGCGTGCGTCACTGCCTCATACCTATTTTTCTTTATTGCAGCTCATTTTTCATTAATTCTCTGTGAGAATCATGTGGGAATAGTGGATGAGGGCAGGTATATCTCGCCCAGATTCCTTTCCTATGTGGCCTAGTCTGGTCAGTATCGCACCTGCTTGCTAATGAATAATGGGAGGTGGATATAAAAGGATGCCAGGTGGTTGTGTGAGTGTCTCAGCCTGGGAACACAGAGAGCCTGTCTGTGTGAGAGACACACGTGAGTGGAAGCAGTGCCCACTGCAACTGTGGTTTGGCTGGACGGGAGAAGCCCGCCAGTTGGTAGTTAGGTTGTCCATTGTTTAGTTAGTGCCGGACAGGCAAGGATTTGTTTTATGTTTTATTTCCTTTTTGTATTGCTTTCACCGTTAATAAACCTGACTCAGGGTCAGTTACACCTGAATCCCAGCTCTGCTCCTGAGTTTCATGCTGAACGCACGTGACCTTTGACCCCAGCAAAGGCGATCCCGGAGTGTTTTATCACATTGTGGTGGAGAATGCGGGCATCACGTTGCAAGCATGAGCATGGAGGACGTGGTGAAAGCGCTGGTACAGTCCACCGCCGTCCAGCAAGAAGCTAATCGGGTGATGATGGCCCAGCTGAAGGAGTTGGTGGAAATGACAGTTACCGATCGTTCGCTTCTCCAGCAGGTGGCGCAGCGCTTGGCAAGCTTACCTGAGGTTAACCTGGAAGCCGAGTCGAGAGTGATTCACGTGAGTCGGTACTGGCAGAAGATGACGACCGAAGATGACGTCGAGGCATACCTGACCACGTTTGAACGGACGGCGGTGCGAGAAAAATGGCCGAAGGCACGATGGGCCGGCCTGATTGCCCCGTTTCTTTCCGGTGAGGCCCAAAAGGCTTATTATGACTTAGAGCCTGAAGCCGCGCAGGACTTTGACAAATTGAATGCCGAGATCTTGGCCCGGCTGGGAGTGATGACCGCTGTCCGTGCACAGAGAGTGCATCAATGGACTTATCAGCCGGATAAACCACCGCGGTCACAGATGTTCGACCTGATCCACGTGACGAAGAAGTGGCTACAACCCGAGGTGCTGACAGCGCCAGAGATAATCCAGAGAGTCGTCATGGACAAGTACCTGAGAGCTCTACCGCCAGCCCTGAGGAAGTGGGTAAGCCATGGAAATCCTACGACGGCAGATCAACTGGTGGATCTGGTTGAACGTTACTCCGTGGCGGAAGGACTCCGAGACGATGCTACCCCACCTCGTTCTTCATCATCTCCACGTGGAACCGGTAAGACTGTTCCAGGGAGTAGGGGAGATGGAAAAATCCCTAAGACAGTGGGGGAGGAAAACGGGACTGCCCGCACTGCGAGGCCGAGAGTAACGAACTATGGTCTAAGCAAGGGGCCCGTTAGGTGTTTCCGCTGCCAAGAGATGGGACATATTGCTGCGAACTGTCCGGTCACTACTGAACCCATGCAGTGCAACGTCACAGACTCTAAAAACCGCATGTCTATGGTTGCACGGGTAGTGAGTGTGAATGCCGGTCAAAAGGATGTGGAAAAACACTTGTGTGATTTAATTGTTGATGGCAAAAATGTGGTGGCATTGTTAGACTCGGGAAGTGTGGTGACTCTGGTGAAGGGCAGTCTGGTGTCAGCCCCAACTGGACCATCAGACAAATTTTCTGTAACATGTGTGCATGGAGACACCTGTTCGTACCTCACCACGGTCATATGCATTACAACTTCCTATGGGTCTGTGCAACATAAAGTGGGACTCGTCCCGGCGTTATTGCATGATGTTATCCTGGGCCGGGATTTTCCCCACTTCTGGCAATTGTGGGAGAATCAGTTGATGCCTTCGGGTAATAGTGTACATGATTCTTCTCCCAGGGCGCGTGTGGGTCCCGAACCCCGGGAAGAGGTCTCCCCGGAAGACTTTGGGGAAGAGTCTGCGGGAAATGACCTGCCGTTCCCGTTTTCAGTCATGGCGGGTGATACGGAGGAGACCGGGGAAGAGGAGGAGGCCGACAGCCGTCCACCTCCCCGTTTGCCGGATTTAGAAGTTCAGAAAGATGACTTCCAAAGCGAGCAAATAAAGGATCCTACCCTTTCTCAGGCTAGGACAAATGTAAAAGTGATAAATGGGGTACCCGTAGAACCTGGCTCTAGGCTGGCATATCCTTACATGGTTCTGGAGAATGATTTACTCTATCAGATAGAGAAAAAGGGGGAAGATACGGTGCAACTATTAGTCGTGCCAAAACCCTACCGGCGGCAGGTGCTGGACCTGGCCCACGGACATGTGATGGGAGGTCACCTGGGAGTCCAGAAAACCACCGAAAGGATATTACACTGTTTTGTTTGGCCAGGCATGCATCACGATATCCGTGTATATTGTGAGTCTTGTCCTGACTGCCAAGCCTCTGCACCTAAGCCCCGGTTCTGTAGCCCTTTGGTACCCCTACCTATTATTGAAGTCCCATTTGAGAGGATTGGGATGGATTTAGTTGGGCCCCTTCCACGGTCTGCACGTGGACACCAACATATCCTGGTCATCTTGGATTATGCCACTCGTTACCCGGAGGCCATCCCTTTGCGTAACACGGCCACCAAGACGATTGCCAAGGAACTGGTGCATGTGTTTAGTCGGGTCGGTATACTAAAACAGATACTCACCGACCAGGGGACCCCCTTTATGTCCAGGGTAATGAAGGAGCTCTGCCGATTGTTACAAATTGAACCGTTACGCACATCCGTGTATCACCCTCAAACAGACGGGTTGGTCGAACGGTTCAATAAAACTCTGAAGCAGATGCTGAGAAAGGCGATAGACAAGGATGGGAAGAACTGGGACTATTTACTTCCGTATTTGCTTTTTGCCATCAGGGAAGTACCCCAGTCTTCCACGGGATTCTCGCCTTTCGAGTTATTGTACGCCCGACGTCCTCGCGGACTGTTAGACGTTGCAAAAGAAACCTGGGAGGGTCAGGTCACTCCATTTAAAACAGTGATAGATCACGTCACACAAATGCAGGACCGTATTGCGGCTGTTATGCCTATCGTCAAAGAACACATGATACAGGCTCAAGGAGCCCAAAAAAGAATCTATGATAGGGTTGCCAAGATCCGTACGTTTGCACCCGGAGATAGGGTGTTGATCCTGGTCCCCACGGTGGACAGTAAGTTCCTGGCAAAGTGGCCGGGCCCCTTTGAGGTCAAGGAAAGAGTTGGTGAAGTAAACTACAAAGTATACCAGGCAGGTAAACGGAAACCTGAACAGATTTATCATGTAAATCTGATAAAGCCCTGGAAGGATCGGTCTGCCTTGTCAGCGGAGCTGGCCCGTCCTGTCTGCTCGCATACCGTACCGGAGGTACGGGTTGCAGAGACTCTCTCGGAGCGGCAAAAGACTGAGGTCAGGCAGTTTCTACTTCACAACCAAAAGTTTTTCTCAGAAAAACCCGGGCAGACTACACTAATAAAACATGACATCGTAACGGAACCTGGTGTCACAGTTCACGTAAAGCCCTACTGAATGCCGGAAGCGCACCGTGAAGCCGTTTCCCGAGAAGTGAAGGCAATGTTAGAGTTAGGTGTCATTGAGGAATCGCACAGTGCTTGGTCCAGCCCGATTGTGCTAATTCCTAAACCGGACGGCACCATCCGGTTCTGCAATGACTTCAGGAAACTGAATGCGGTCTCAAAATTTGATGCCTACCCCATGCCCCGGGTCGACGAGTTGATAGATCGGTTAGGAAAAGCCTGGTATATTACGACCCTAGACCTAACAAAGGGGTATTGGCAGATCCCTCTGGTGGAGGCTGCCAGAGAAAAGACAGCATTTGCTACCCCAGAAGGTCTATTTCAGTATGTGTATATGCCGTTTGGACTGCAAGGAGCACCGGCGACCTTCCAGAGACTGATGGATCGAGTCCTGAGGCCACATAGGCAGTACGCTTCGGCCTATTTGGACGACATTGTCATTTACAGCTTGGACTGGGAGACTCATCTCCAGAAAGTACAAGCTGTGATTGACGACCTGTGGGAGGCAGGTCTAACCGCGAACCCCAAGAAATGTCACATCGGGCTAGAAGAAGCCCGATATTTGGAGTATGTAATTGGGAGGGGTGTTGTTAAACCCCAGGTTGATAAGATTCAGGCGGTTCAGGACTGGCCACAACCTGTCAACAAGAAGCAGGTGCAAGCCTTCCTGGGGATCGCCGGTTATTATCGCCGGTTCATACCCAATTTTGCAGCCATCGCTACCCCCCTGACGGATCTTACAAAAGGGAAAGACTCCGTCATGATTAAATGGAGTTTAGCGGCTGAAGAAGCCTTCCATAGCCTAAAACGGGCACTTTGCTCTCAGCCCGTACTGGTGACTCCGGACTTCCGCAGTGAGTTTGTGGTACAAACGGATGCCTCTGATACCGGTAACGGGGCCGTACTCTCTCAAGTGAGGGACGGAGTGGAACACCCAGTCCTCTATCTCAGCAGGAAGCTGAATAAACACGAGCAAAGGTATGCAGTCATAGAAAAAGAGTGCCTCGCCATTAAGTGGACTCTAGAGGCCCTCAAATATTACCTGGTGGGCCGAAAGTTCAGGCTGATCACTGACCATGCCCCTCTCAAGTGGATGCACTTGAACAAGGAACGGAATAGCCGGGTGACCCGGTGGTTCCTTGCCCTGCAGGCCTACACGTTTACGGTGGAGCACCGCCCAGGGGTACAGATGGGAAATGCAGATGCCCTGTCCCGAGTGCACTGTTTGGCGGGTGTCATTGCTCGACCGGAGTGGTCTGAGCAGAAGGGGGGGATATGTGAGAATCATGTGGGAATAGTGGATGAAGGCAGGTATATCTCGCCCAGATTCCTTTCCTATGTGGCCTAGTCTGGTCAGTATCGCACCTGCTTGCTAATGAATAATGGGAGGTGGATATAAAAGGATGCCAGGTGGTTGTGTGAGTGTCTCAGCCTGGGAACACAGAGAGCCTGTCTGTGTGAGAGACACACGTGAGTGGAAGCAGTGCCCACTGCAACTGTGGTTTGGCTGGACGGGAGAAGCCCGCCAGTTGGTAGTTAGGTTGTCCATTGTTTAGTTAGTGCCGGACAGGCAAGGATTTGTTTTATGTTTTATTTCCTTTTTGTATTGCTTTCACCGTTAATAAACCTGACTCAGGGTCAGTTACACCTGAATCCCAGCTCTGCTCCTGAGTTTCATGCTGAACGCACGTGACCTTTGACCCCAGCAAAGGCGATCCCGGAGTGTTTTATCACATCTATTAGTGTGCATCCATGCGTATCCATCTACATTGGTTGGTTGCAAACACTATATAGGAGTAGAGAGAGGAGTCTTTTTGCTGGCTTGTGCCCTGCAGGAGCAGCCAGATTAGTATTACCCTATTTTTTGGAGCCTCATCTTTTGCATTGTAGGTTACCTTCCTGCATTGTAATAGCTCCAAAAAGTTTGTGATACTATCGCTTTCAAATCTTTTGTCACATCCTTTTTGTTTTTTTGAAAAAAAAAATAAATAAATAAAGTTCACCAAACACTCCACTTGACAGATGTGTAGGCCACATTAGCTCCTATTAAGGTGTAGTTCACACACTTTATAAAATTAGTGTTTCTTATACCTGTTAGCAGCTGTTCAGGAATAAGCACACTAAGCCCCCCCTTTCTACTTTTCTGCCTATCTTTATCAGACTACCAAGATGAAGAAGGCAGGGAGTAAGGCACGTGGTCGTGGGCGTGGAGTTGCAGCAGGGAGAGGACGTGGGGATTCAGCAGGGAGAGGAGGTGGGGATTCTGTGCCTGCTGCGGGCACCAGTGAGTCAGCATCCCCCAGTTTTACCAGGCAACAGTCCTTTATGTGCAACTTTGTAGGACCTCGCCGTACCCCACTGCTGCGTGACGAACAAATTGAAGCCGTTGTCAGATGGATGGCAGCTAACGTATCGACTTCAATGACTTCCACGTCCCCTCAGGGCCAGAGCACTGAAGAGCAACCATCTGTCTCTTCACCACATGCAAAATTGCCCAGGCAGTCAGAGAGGCCTGTACAGGAGCCATCACAGTCTCTACTTCTGCCTGGGAAAACCGAAGGCCCCTGTATGTGTTTGCGTTTTTTGGGAATTGTCATTGATACGGTGAATTGGGAGTTCCGGCTGCCAGAGAATAAGTTGGCTGAGTTGCTGGCGGAGGTGGTCCGAGCGCGCAGGGTCAAGAAGTTGTCGCTGCGTGATCTCCAGTCGTTGCTGGGAAAGCTCAATTTTGCATGTCGAGTCATGCCAATGGGGCGTGTTTTTTCACGTCGTCTGGCCAGTGCGACCGCGATTGTTCGTGCCCCTCATCATTTCATTAGGTTGTCAGTGGAACTCAGGGCCGATTTGGCGATTTGGGAGTCTTTTTGGAGAGGTACAACGGCCGTTCGTTGGTGATGGAGGAGGTGGTCAGCAGTGACGCGTTGGAGTTGTGCACGGATGCGGCTGGCGGTGTTGGTTTTGGGGATTACCTTCGGGGGCAGTGGTGCGCGTCCCGGTGGCCCAAGGAATGGATTGCGGATGGCTTGGTGCGCAATATCACTTTGCTGGAGATCTTTCCAATTCTCGTAGCCGTCCATTTGTAGGGACGGGAGTTTCGGGATCGGCGGGTGCGTTTTAATTGCGATAACAAGGGCGTTGTGTGCACGATCAATGGCCTTACTGCATCGTCTCCCCCTGTCGTTCGGGTGTTACAGCGGTTGGTTCTCCTTTGTTTGGACCTGAATGCACATGTGACCGCGACACATGTTCCAGGTGTTAAGAACGATATCGCTGACTCTCTCGTTTACAGTGGGATCGGTTTCGCTCTTTGGCGCCAGAGGCAGAGGTCATGGGTTTAGCTTGTCCGGAGGAGCTGTGGATAGTGGCCTACGGGCCGCGGAATCGCTGATCGAGTCGTCTTTGGCTCCAAAAACCTGGGAGGCTTACCGGGCTGTGTGATGCAAGTGGGAAGAACAGTTAGCGGCCGGCGTAGCAGTCGGGCCCGGCTTGGACCAGGAGGGAGTTTTGTTGTCCTGGTTGGGGTGGGGGGCCTCCGAGGGTTGGTCGGGTGCAAAAGCCATGCGTGCTTTGGTGGGGTTGTCCTTTGGTTTTCGCTTGCACGGTTGCCGCGATTGGACGAAAACATTTTTGGTGAAACAAGCGGCAAAAGGGTTTCGCCGGTTGAAAAGCGGGGGTGATTTGAGGCGTCCGATATCTTTTGAGGTGCTTGAACGGTTGGGAGGCATTTTGGAGACGGTGTGTTCTTCACGTTACAAGGTTTTGTTATTTCGCCTAGCTTTTTCATTAGCATTTTTTGGCGCATTAAGGGTAGGGGAACTAGTGTCGGGGAACAAGCAGTCAGCCGGGAGTGTATTGGCCAGGGACGTTGTGTTTATTGCGCGGGGCATTAAGTTTTGGTTGCGACGGTCTAAGACGGATCAGGCGGTAAAAGGTCGCCGAGTGGTGTTGGGCCGTGTGCCTGGGTCTTTGATGTGTCCCGTTCAGTGTTTGCGGGGGTTTTGGGAGCTGGGTCCTAGTTTGAACGGTCCCCTATTGTGTCACGTGGATGGCTCTAGTTTGTCGAGATACCAATTTTGCGCTGTTTTCAAGAGGTCCATCCGATCGTTGGGTTTGGATGAATCCCGTTTCGCTTCTCATTCGTTCAGGATAGGGGCAGCATCAGAAGCTGCAGTTCGGGGTTTGGATGCGGCTTCGATTCGGCGCATTGGTGGTTGGGCGTCCAATCGTTACCGAAGTTATGTTAGGTCCGTGGGTGGTGACTGGTGAGGCAGTGGGTGGCATTCCCGTTAATTGAGTTTGGTGTCGAACCGTTGCTGGTGTGGATTTTTGGTCATTCCTTCATCTACTGGGGAGCGTTGCGGGCGGATGTTCGGAACGAAGGCAGACAGCTCGGTTTTTCCAGGAACACGGCCTTGTTGCGGTGGTGTGGTTTTAGGGGGATGGAGTGGAGATGTGTCTAGCCGGAAATACACGAGTGCGTTCGGTTGGACCGCGCTCCGGACATCCTGGTGTTACATGTTGGGGGTAACGACTTGGCGGTTCGACCTTTTCGGGAGTTGATACGGGACATCAAGCAGGACTGTCTGCGCTTGTGGTTATTGTACCGAGGGGTCACTATCGTTTGGTCCGACATTGTTCTTCGGAGGCGATGACGTTCCATGAGGTCTCTCACTAAGGTTAACAAGGCCAGGATAAAAGTGAACAGGGCTGTGTCTTCTTTTGTTATCAGGAATGGGGGGGTGGCGGTTCGACACTTTGATTTGGAAAAAGGCGAGGGTGATTTCAGGCTGGCCGATGGGGTTCATTTGAATTCGGTTGGTTCTGACATTTGGGCTCTCGGCCTCCAGGAGGGAATTGAGCGGGCCATGGCATGGTGTGTTCGGGGGGTCTCGGGCCATTGAGGTGTTCAAGGGCCCTCGTTGTGGCGGTTTCGAGAGGGGGGGAGTCCTTGAAGTCGGTAAAAATTGGGTTTGGAGACTCAGTGTCTAGGGTCTCCTTCATTAAACAGGTATCTTGGGGGTGATCTGGGGAAAGGTGGTGGGGGAGTTTCCGGCCGAAGTGGCGGATCCCCGAGTAGCTTAGTGGACAAGATATATCGGTGTTGGTGCTCCCGAGCCAGTGGGGTATCGGCTGGGAGCAATCATGATGGGTTTTGTCCACAGGAATTTTTGGGGTTATTCACCAAGATCTTGGGGGCTTCAAGGACTCCTTCTCAGGTTCATGTTATTGTAAATGTGATTTATGATTCACTGTTTGTTGTTTTGGTGTTTATAATAAAGGCTGCTGTGGCCATAACATTCCAAAGAAATTCCGAGTCTTCGTGTTCTGTGGTGGGGATTATTGGAGGTGATGCGGCGGGAGGTTTGGTGATGGGTTGAGATTTGTTCCCACTCCTCTCTGGTGGCAACTCGACACTACCAACGTCATGCGCTCACTTGTGGCGTTCCAGGACGGCAAGATCGCGCATTGCAGCTCTGCAGCGCCGATTACGCCTTCCGGAACATCGCATCATATGTGACTTACCCACCTGGTGGAATTCAACGTTACATATGTTGGAGCGGTTGTGTGAGCAGCAGGCAGCAGTAATGGAGAACCAGCTGCATCAGGGGCAAACAAGTCGCACCGTGTGCCGGTCACACTTCAGCACCACTGAGTGGGCCTCTATGAAGGACATCTGCCACGTTTTGCGTGTCTTTGATGATTCCACGCGGATGGCGAGTGCAGATGATGCACTAGTCAGCATGACTGTCCCCCTTTTCTGCCTGCTTCAAAAACACTGCAAGCACTAAGGGAGGAGGTTTTGGAAGAGGTGGAGGATGAGGAGTCACAAATGCCATCTGCTTCTGGACAGTCTGCGCTACGTGGTTCCTCACAAAGGCCTAGGCAGGGGACACTTTGTGAGGAGGATGAGGAGGAGTCAATGGAGGAGGAAGAGATCTCGCCAGAGGAGCGAGGTACACAATGCTCTCGTCAGTATGTACAGCGAGGGTGGGGTGATGCAGAGGAGGCAGAGATGACGCCTCAAGCAGGGGACAGCGTTTCTTCGGCAGTTGGGAGTCTGCAGCACATGGTTGATTTCATGCTGCAGTGCCTGAGAAACGACCACCGCATCGCCCAGATTCTCAACACGGCTGATTATTGGGTGTACACCCTCCTAGATCCTCGCTACCGGGACAACTTACAAAGCCTCATAGCACCGTTGAACCAGGAGCGTAAAATGCGGGAGTACCAAGAGACACTGGTGCAGTCCATCATGTTCTCCATTCCACCTGAGAGCAGTGCTGCAAGTGCTTTACAAAGCAGCTTTGTGCATCGAGGCAGTGGAGGAAGCTCTGCACAAAGAGGGAGCAGAGGCAGCGCCTCAGCACAAGGCAAGACCAGTATGGCCCAAATGTGGCAAAGTTTTGTGTGCCCGCCACAAATGTCTACACCATCACAGACGACTCCAGTCAGCAGGAGGCAACGTTTCCGTCAGATGGTGACAGACTACATGTCTTGCCCTGTCAGTGTACTCCCAGACGGCTCTTCCCCCTTCAAGTTTTGGGTCTCTAAGCTGGATACATGGCCAGAGCTTAGCCAGTATGCATTGGAGGTGCTGGTTTGCCGTGCTGCCAGTGTATTATCGGAGCGCGTCTTTAGTGCCACAGGTGGTGTACTAACAGACCGTCGCACGCGACTATCCTCCGATAACGTTGACTGGCTTACTTTTCTGAAAATGAACAAGGCCTGGAACTCGCCAGAATTTGCCAGTCCTCTTCCAGAATAAATAATTGGTTGGCAACAGTATCCAGGTCTCCTGTTGTGTTCATGTTTCTACGACCTGAACTGTAATCCCTGGGCTTCAACACAGCCAGTTGTTGCTCAGAAGTGCCGTCCGCACAGAGAAAAACATTAGCTCCTGTGTAAGTGGGGTTCAGTAACGCCTGCTGCTCCCCTGCTGTTTGGACGGCAATATCTCCTGCTGCCTCCACATTCAAAATATATCCTATTCCCAACTTTTTCCAAGTAGGCCTCAGCCTGCTCCATGATTGATCCTGGGCTCCAACATCGCCAGTTGTTGCCCGAAAGTGCCGTCCGCACAGAGAAAAACACTAGCTCCTGTTTAAGTGGGGTTCAGTAACGCCTGCTGCTCCCCTGCTGTGTGGACGGCAATATCTCCTGCTGCCTCCACATTCACACTACTACTGATTTCAAACTTGCTCCAACTAGGCCTCTGGCTCCACTCTGTCTCTAGTATTTCCCCAGTCCTCCAACACCGCCAGTTGCTGCTCAGAAGTGGCATCTGCACATTCAACACTTGTTCCTGTGTTAGTGGGGTTCAGTAACGTCAGCTGATCCCCTGATGTGTGTCCGGCAATGTCTCCTGCTCTGTCCACATTCCCACTAATAGTAGTGGGAATGTGGACAGAGCAGAAGACATTGCCGGACACACATCAGGGGATCAACTGACGTTACTGAGCACCAGTAGCACAGGAACAAGTGTTGATTGTGCAGACCGCACTTTTGAGCAGCAACTGGTGGTGTTGGAGGCCAGGGTAAATACTAGAGACACTGGAGCCAGAGGCCTAATTGGAGCATGGGTAAAATCAGTAGTAGTCAACAACACATATTAAACTTGATGAAATTAGGCATCAGCCTACACCCTGATTGACCCTGGGCTCCAACATCGTCAGTTGCTGCTCAGAAGTGTCTTTGGCACGGGTACTTCTTCCTGCCCATCCTGGTTCCAGCACGCCTGCTGTTTCCGGGTAGTGTCAACGTCACTTTGCCACCAATACGTTGTCCTGTCGTGTTGCGGTTGGGTTAGCCGAGTCTATGGTGCCTGCAGTTTAGGTGCTTCCTATGTGGGCTGCGGGTTCTGGTAATAAAGGCTGGTTCCGTAGTGCCCATAGGACAAGCACCCCCTGTAGGACTGTGGGTTTCGGTAACTGCGGCCGGCTCGCGGCCTTGCAACGTTGTTTTTCAGGGGTAGTTTCTGCTACCCCTCCGGGTTCCCGCACCGTCAGCTGGTTCTCGGCAGTGCCTTTCGCTGAGGTGCCTCCTTCTCGGTATCCGAGTTCCAGCAATGTCAGCTGGTCCTTGGTAGTGCTTTGTAGCACAGGTACCTCCTGCTTAGTAACCGGGTTCCAGCACCGTCAGCTGGTCCTCGATAGTTCCATTGGCTCTTGTTCCTTCTGCTGCCCCTCCGGGTTTCAGCACCATCAGCTGGTCCTCGCTAGTTCCATTGACTCTTGTAGCTTCTGCTACCCATCCGGGTTCCAGCACCGTCAACTGGTTCCAGGCAGAGCCTTTGGCCTAGGTGCCTCCTTCTTGGTATCCGGTTTCCAGCAACGTCTGCTGGTCCTTCGTAGTGCTTTCTAGCACAGGTACCTCCTGCTTAGTAACCGGGTTCCAGCACCGTTAGCTGGTCCTCGGTAGTGCCATTGGCTCTTGTTCCTTCTGCTGCCCCTCCGGGTTCCAGCACCGTCAGCTGGTCCTCGCTAGTTCCATTGACTCTTGTAGCTTCTGCTACCCATCCGAGTTCCAGCACCGTCAGCTGGTTCTCGGCAGTGTCTTTGGCACGGGTACTCCCTCCTGCCCAACCTGGTTCCAGCACGCCTGCTGTTTCCGGGTAGTGTCAACGTCACTTTGCCACCAATACGTTGTCCTGTCATGTTGCGGTTGGGTTAGCCGAGTCTATGGTGCCTGCAGTTTAGGTGCTTCCTATGTTGGCTGCGGGTTCTGGTAATAAAGGCTGGTTCCGTAGTGCCAATAGGACTAGCACCCCCTGTAGGACTGTGGGTTTCGGTAACTGCGGCAGGCTCGCGGCCTTGCAACGTTGTTTTTCAGGGGTAGTTTCTGCTACCCCTCCGGGTTCCCGCACCGTCAGCTGGTTCTCAGCAGTGCCTTTGGCTAAGGTGCCTCTTTCTCGGTATCTGAGTTCAAGCAACGTCAGCTGGTCCTTGATAGTGCTTTGTAGCACAGGTACCTCCTGCTTAGTAACCGGGTTCCAGCACCGTCAGCTGGTCCTCGGTAGTGCCATTGGCTCTTGTTCCTTCTGCTGCCCCTCCGGGTTCCAGCACCGTCAGCTGGGTCTCGGTAGTTCCATTGACTCTTGTAGCTTCTGCTACCCATCCGGGTTCCAGCACCGTCAGCTGGTTCCAGGCAGAGCCTTTGGCCTAGGTGCCTCCTTCTCGGTATCCGAGTTCCAGCAACGTCAGCTGGTCCTTGGTAGTGCTTTCTAGCACAGGTACCTCCTGCTTAGTAACCGGGTTCCAGCACCGTCAGCTGGTCCAAGGTAGTGCCATTGGCTCTTGTTCCTTCTGCTGCCCCTCCGGGTTCCAGCACCGTCAGCTGGGTCTCGGTAGTTCCATTGACTCTTGTAGCTTCTGCTACCCATCCGGGTTCCAGCACCGTCAGCTGGTTCCAGGCAGAGCCTTTGGCCTAGGTGCCTCCTTCTCGTGTTGTGAGTTCATTTTCCCCTTCGTCACTGGGGTCTGGTGAACTCCCTATTCTGGTAAAGGAAGGTAATGAGCCTGATTATCAGGCACCTGAGTCTAATGAGGATGACTGGCTGAGTGGAGTCACAGACTGGATATAAGGCTGCCGACGCCCTTCTGCCCTGCGGGTGATTTCTCTGTGGACTTCTAGGACACCAGTCTGATTCCTGCTCCTCTAAAGCTAAGTTTTCTGTTTTGCCTGTTAGCTTTTTGTTTTGTTTTTTGTTTTCCTTGCTTTTCAGTATTCTGCCATTCCCTGCTGGGGTGAGCTGAATCTCCTTTTGCCTGTAGCTCTGTCTTCAGTATTTTCCTGAGTACTGACATAGCTTTTTTGAAGCCTAGCGTCTTCAGGGCCTTTTTCACTGTCAGTCTGTTGGCTCTTATTTTTATAGGGTTTTTCACGGATTGCAGACAGCAGCCTTCCTGTCCTTTTCTATCTAGTTAGCTTGGGCCCCTCTTTGCTCAGTCTATCTTTCTGTCTGTGTTAGTATTTTCATCTTGCTTCACCGTCATTATATGTTGGGGGCTGCCTATTGCTTTGGGGTCTGCTCTGGGGCAGTTTAGATTTCCCCTTTCTTTCTTTAGGCCTATTTAATTCTCCGGCTGTGATCGAGGGGTCTAGGGCATCGTAGGAACCCCCCACGGCTACTGCTAGTTGTGTTGATAGGTTCAGGGGTCTGCAATCCGATAGCTGCCAACTTCTCTGGTTTTCTGGACTTAGCTAGCATTTCTGTTTTTGCCTCCTACGGTGACTCAATCATAACATTCTCGGTATCCGAGTTCCAGCAACGTCTGTTGGTCCTTGGTAGTGCTTTCTAGCACAGGTACCTCCTGCTTAGTAACCGGGTTCCAGCACCGTCAGCTGGTCCTCGGTAGTGCCATTGGCTCTAGTGCCATCTGCTGCCCCTCCGGGTTCCAGCACCGTCAGCTGGGTCTCGGTAGTTCCATTGACTCTTGTAGCTTCTGCTACCCATCCGGGTTCCAGCACCATCAGCTGGTTCCAGGCAGAGCCTTTGGCCTAGGTGCCTCCTTCTCGGTATCCGAGTTCCAGCAACGTCAGCTGGTCCTTGGTAGTGCTTTCTAGCACAGGTACCTTCTGCTTAGTAACCGGGTTCCAGCACCGTCAGCTGGTTCTCGTAGTGCCATTGGCTCTTGTTCCTTCTGCTGCCCCTCCGGGTTCCAGCACCGTCAGCTGGGTCTCGGTAGTTCCATTGACTCTTGTAGCTTCTGCTACCCATCCGGGTTCCAGCACCGTCAGCTGGTTCCAGGCAGAGCCTTTGGCCTAGGTGCCTCGTTCTCGGTATCCGAGTTCCAGCAACGTCTGTTGGTCCTTGGTAGTGCTTTCTAGCACAGGTACCTCCTGCTTAGTAACCGGGTTCCAGCACCGTCAGCTGGTCCACGGTTGTGCCATTGACTCTTGTTCCTTCTGCTGCCCCTCCGGTTTCCAGCACAGTCAGCTGGTCCTCGCTAGTTCCATTTGCTCTTGTTCCTTCTGCTACCCATCCGGGTTCCGGTACCGTCAGCTGATTCTCAGCAGTTCCTCAGCCTTCTTGTACCTTCTGCAACTTTTCCAAGTTCAAGCTTGTGGTAATGGTTTTTGGTTCTCACTCTGGATCTCCCTGATGACGACAATGAAGATGACGACCCTGAAGACCACACCGAAGAAGACCAAAAAGATGACCCTGAAGAAGATGACCAAGAGGACAAAGAACATGAAGACAATCACCAAGATGCAGAACGAGAGACAGAAGACCAAGAAGCAGAAGAACAAAATTCAGAAGAACCAAAAGCAGAAGAACATTAAGCATAAGACTAAAAATCAGAGCAAAAGATATTATCTAAATTATAAGCAGAAGACTAAGCAGTGTATGGGGGTGAGTCCATTCCTCCTCGTGGTGCCCCTGGAAAATGCCTGCTGCTGCAGGCCAAACTGAACGCGGACAAATCCTGTTGTACATCTTTTGTGACAGGCAAAACGGAAGGTGTAATCTTCAAACTTTTCTAGATAACAACTACAGGAATGCCTGTCACAAATAAAAATATGATGCAGAAGAAGAATAGGAAGAAGTAGAATATGAAGAAGAATAATAGTTGAATAAGAAGAATATGAAGAATGTAAAAGAAAAGAATAATAGGAAGAAGGTGAAGAAGAAGAAGATGAATAAGGTGACGAAGAAGTTGATGAAAAAGATGCTGCTGCTGCTGCTGAGGATGATGAAGGAGAAAGTGTGGGAGAAGTAAAAAATAAGGTGAAGAGCATGGAAGTAGTGAAACATACATATCTGACAAAATATAAAAAAGGTTAACATAGTCAATATCTTTGTAACTCCGAACGTCTTTAAAAAAAAAAAATTATTCCTGCTATTCCATTTGATTGGGCTAAACCTCTATGCCTTTACTGTCTCCTCCACCTCCCCCAATACATTCTACATTATTCTTAGTTGTTTTTCTTCATGTAGAATTAACCTACAAGGAAAGAAAGGGGTTTTTTTAATTCCGATATTTCTGTCCCATTGACTTGAATGGGGCTTCCAGTATCGGAATCGGCGATACCCGATACTTTTTTGGTATCGGTCCAATCCAATCCGATCCGATATTTCACAATATCGGATGGTATCGCTCAACACTACTGGTGACATTATACACAGGAGCTCTATATATAGTGTACAGGAAATACAGTGATCACCAGTAACATTATACACAGGACCTCTGTATACAGTGTCAGTGTATAGATAATATAGTGATCACTGGTGACATTATACACAGTAGCTCTGTATATAGTGTCAGTGTACAGGTAATACAGTGATCACCAGTGACATTATACCCAGGAGCTCTGTATATAGCATATAGTGGAAGCATACAGATAATACAGTGGTTACTGGTAACATTGTACACAGGAGCTCTGTATATAGTGTCAGTGTACAGGTAATACAGTGATCACCTGTGACATTATACACAGGACCTCTGTATACAGTGTCAGTGTACAGCTAATATAGTGATCACCAGTAACATTATATACAGAACCTCTGTATACAGTGTAAGTGTACAGATAATATAGTGATCACTGGTGACATTATACACAGTAGCTCTGTATATAATCTCAGTGTACAGGTAATACAGTGATCACCAGTGACATTATACACAGGAGCTCTGTATATAGCATATAGTGGAAGCATACAGGTAATACAGTGATCACTGGTGACATTATACACAGGAGCTCTGTGCAGAGTGTACAGTGTATAGCGTTAGTGTACAGGTAACACACTGACTCACCAGTGATGTCTCTAGCTGAAGTCCTTCATCTTAGCTTTTCTTTTTCATGCAGCACAGACCGCCATCACCTCTTCCAGCCAGGACTCATCACTGCATAAAATAATACATAGTTACCTATTGCATGGCTTCCAGAGCACATTCCCCACTTTTTTCCTTTCTTCTACACTACACATCTGAATACAGATATGCATCCACCATTAATACATAATTGGGAATTATGCAATACCCCATTCCAACTATAAATTATAATATATCACTGAGCCCCTTCTAGCTATACAAAGCCACTTTTCCCACCTAATAAATATATTTATTAATTAGCACCTGTACTCTTTCCCCCAATTCATTACCAGTCACTGCATATTCAACGCCCCCACTATGTACCTCCTGCTCCCCCGACTCATATTTACATGCCCCTTCCACCCCAATTCATTGTCATTCCTATCTCTAACACCCTCTGTTCATTAACAGCTTTACCCCCACATTCAATACATCATTTACTCCCCCCCCTCAAAATTCATTATTTGCTCTCTCCCCAGATCATCATTTGCTCTCCCCACCCTCAATTCAATTGCTGTCCCTCTTCCCTCACTCTCAATTCTTCATTTGCAGTCTCCCATCTCCTCCCCCACTTCATCATGTGAAGTCTCCTTTACCCCCACTTCATCATGTGCTGTCCCCTTTATCCCATGTCATCCTTTGCAGTTCCTTTTAACACCTTCCCCACATCATCATGTATAGTCCCCCTTTTACCTCCCACTTCATCATGTGCAGTCCCCCTTTAACCCCCACATCATCATGTGCAGTCCCCCTTTAACCCCCCACATCATCATGTATAGTCCCCCTTTTACCTCCCACTTCATCATGTGCAGTCTCCCTTTAACCCCCTTCCCACATCATCATGTGCAGTCCCCCTTTAACCCCCCACATCATCATGTGCAGTCCCCCTTTAACCCCCCACATCATCATGTGCAGTCACCCTTTAACCCCCCTCCCCACATCATCATGTGCAGTCCCCTTTATCCCCCCTCCCCACATCATCATGTGCAGTCCCCTGTATATACATCAGCCCAGGCCCCCCCAGCCCCTGTATATACAGTACATCATCAGCCCAGCCATGCCCCCCAGCCCCTGTATATACATCATCAGCCAAGCCAGGCCCCCCCAGACCCTGTATATACATCATCAGCCAAGCCAAGCCCCCCAGCCCCTGTATATATATATCATCAGCCAAGCCAGCCCCCCCAGCCCCTGCAAATACATCATCAGCCCAGCCATGCCCCCCCAGCCCCTGAATATACATCATCAGCCAAGCCAGGTCCCCCCAGCCCCTGTATATACATCATCAGCCAATCCAGGCCCTCCCAGCCCCTGTATATACATCATCAGCCAAGCCAGGCCCCCCAGCCCCAGGATATACATCATCAGTCCAACCATGCCCCCCTAGCCCCTGTATATACATCATCAGCCCAGCCATGCCCCCCAGCCCCTGTGTATACATCAGCCAAGCCAGGCCCCCCAACCCCTGTATATACATCATTAGCCCAGCCATGCCCCCACCAGCGCCTGTATATACATCATCAGCCAGGCCCCCCAGCCCCTGTATATACATCATGCCAGCCATGCCCCCCCAGCCCCTGTATATACATCATCAGCCAAGCCAGATCCCCCAGCCCCAGTATATACATCATCAGCCAAGCCAGGCCCTCCCAGCCCCTGTATATACATCATCAGCCAAGCCAGGCCCCCCAGCCCCTGTATATACATCATCAGCCCAACCATGCCCCCCAGCCCCTGTATATACATCATCAGCCCAGCCATGCCCCCCCAGCCCCTGCATATACAAAATCAGCCAAGCCAGGCCCCCCCCAGCCCCTGTATATACATCATCAGCCAAGCCGGGTCCCCCAGCCCCTGTATATACATCATCAGCCCAGCCATGCCCCCCCAGCCCCTTTATATACTTCATCAGCCAGGCCCTCCCAGCCCCTGTATATACATCATCTGTCAAGCCAGGTCTCCCAGCCCCTGTATATGCATCATCAGCCCAACCATGCCTCCCAGCCCCTGTATATACATCATCAGCCCAGCCATGCCCCCAACCCCTGTATATACAAAATCAGCCAAGCCAGCCCCTGTATATGCATCATCAGCCAAGCCAGGCCACCAGCCCCTGTATTTTCATCATCAGCTGAGCCAGGCCCCCTCAGCCACTGTGTATACATCAGCCCAGCCAGGCCCCCCAGCCCCTGTATATACATCATCAGCCAAGCCAGGCCCTCCAGCCTCTGTATATACATCATCAGCCAGGCCCCCTTGCCCCTGTATATACATCATCAGCCCAGCCATGCCTCCGCCCTGCTGGGAGCTCACAAACACACGTCTATCCTCTCCTATGACAAGAATAGAACTACTATAATACTGTTCCTATGTACAATAATATAATTGCTATAATACTGCCCCTATGTACAAGAATATAACTACTATAATACTTCTTCTCTGTACAAGAATATAACTACTATAATACTGCTCCTATGTACAAGAATATAACTACTATAATACTGCCCCCTATGTACAAGAATATAACTACTATAATACTGCTCCTATGTACAAGAATATAACTACTATAATACTGCCTCTATGTACAAGAATATAGCTACTATAATACTGCTCCAATGGGCAAGGAAATAACTACTATAATACTGCCCCCTATGTACATGTTAGGAGTTGTGACGTCTTGTGGTGAGACGAGACTCTTGGAGTGGACCCTCTGGGTCGTGGCACCCACCCACCTACGGCGAGCTGGCCTAGTGTGGACCACCCCCTATACAGGGAGTGTCAGGGGCAAGTCCAAGGGATTAAGCCATCACGACTGCTGAGACCAGATGACCGGCTCACAAAAGACACGACTGAGACAGGTGCGTGCTGAGGGCACACCAGGTACACAGGTACATGACAAGGGTGCGTGCAGGGCATGCCAGGTGCAAGACAGGGTTCTAGGATGTGCAAAGCATGGTCACAGGGTTCCATCAGGTGCAAGATGTAATCACGAAGACACAGAGGTGATAACGTGCTAATGGGCATGCCAAGGCCCGAGGTTCAAGGCATGGTACGTGTTTAGGGGAAACACCAAGGTTCAAGGTACTAGGCACGGTGCGTGTTTAGGGAACATGCCAGGGTTCACAGTTAAAAGCAAGGTCCTGGACATGCTAGAGGTCACGCCAGGGTTCAAAGTCCAAGATCCTGCGCGCGCTAGAGGAGCCGCCAGGATTCAAGATTCAAGGTCCTGCGCGTGCTAGAGGCACACCAGGGTCGCGGTACAAAGAATGGTCCAGGCCGTGCGAGGAGGCATGCCAGGGGCAGGGTTCAAGGCATGGTTCTGCACGTGCAGAGAGAGACACATCAGGGTCAGGGTTCAAGACATGGCCCTGCGCGTGCAAAGGGGCACGCCAGGGTCAGGGTTCAAGACAGAGAGCGGAACGTAGGCAGTAGCACAGAGCCGGGTACAGGAAAGAGAAGCGGAGCGTATGCTAGAGCCCAGAGCCGGGTTCAGACAAAGGACATAGTACTCAGGAAAAGACAGAGAGACAGGTTCAGGAAAGAGCAAAGATAGCAAAAGACGTGCTAAAGAAGCACGAAAACGCACAGTGCGAGAAACAGCGTGTGTGCAAGGGAGCACGGAAAACACGACTGGGGCACCGGCAGGTGGTACCGGTTGAGGCACAGACAGGCGGGCACGACTGAGGCAGGCACGGCTGAGGCCCAGACAGGCGGACACCACTAGGGCACTGGACGGTGAGCATGGCTGAGGCACAGGCAGGCGGGCACGACTAAGGCGGCACGGCTGAGGCACAGACAGGCGGGCACGGGTACAACCAGGCGCGTGCTAGGGGCATGCAAGCCACAAGGCAGGGCTAGGCAAAGGTACAGAACTAAGACACGTGCAAGACGGCACGGCGAAGCCTGGTACAAAAGGAGAATGTGCACGAAAAACGGAACTAGTCAGGAAGTGCGCTAGGAGCACAGACAAGGTACAAAAGCTAGAGAGCGGAGAAAGCTAGAGAGCGGAAAAAGCTAGAGAGCGGAACGTAGGCTGAAGCACAGAGCTGGGTGCAAGAAAAAGAAGTGGAACGTATGCTAGAGCCCAGAGCCAGGTTCAGACAAAGCACAAAGAAAGCAAGACAAAGCTGAGTATAGAAAAGACAAGACATGGCACAAAAGACAACACAAGACATGGCAGACAGAGTACACGCACAGAGCGTGTGCAGAGAAGCACAACAGGGCAGGGTGCAGGGGCACTGAATACAGGGAGCGACCGAGCAGGGACCATGCAGCCCTAGCAGGGAAGCAAACACGATAATCAGGCCCCGACCGTAGGAAGAGGCGGTCTGATATATGGCATTAGCACCTGGACTTCTGGGTCAGGACCATGGGAAAGACTTCCGGTTCAATCCTCCAGAATCATAGAGAGGACCGCCGAGTCAGGTCCTCCACGAGCATAGAGAGGGTTGCTGGATCAGGTTCTGCTGCACCATAGAGAGGATAGCTGGATCAGGTCCTCCTGGACCATAGAGAGGAACACTGTGTCGGGTCCTCGAGGATCACTGTATTGGGTCCTCCAGGACCATAGAGAGGATCACTGTGTCGGGTCCTCCAGGACCATAGAGAGGAATCGTTGCAGGCAGCATGGAGATGGGCGCGGAGGCTCCTGCCCAGGAGATGCGCGTGCGCACCAGTAACAGCGAGCAACCGCAAAGTAAGGCACACAAACGCACAGCAACAGCATACAGCCAGGGTGAGGTAAACGTGCACACTAGCGATGACGCACAGCCATGAGATGAAGCACATGTGTGCACAAGCCATGGCGTATAGCCATGAGGTAAAGCCCAAGTGTGCACCAGCAACAGCAGGCAGCCATGGGATGAGGTGCGCATGCACGCTGCTCCAGGAGTCATGCAGTATAACAGACAGGCATGGCTTTGAGGTGCGCGTGCACACTGCTCCAGGGGTCCTGCAGCATAACAGACACGACAGGCATAACAGAGAGATGCTCATGCACACACGGGAGTGACCCCCGGGGCGCCCGCAGGGACCCAACACTGGGGACAATGTGGCATGACAGGCATGACGGTACAAGAATATAACTACTATAATACTGCCCCTATGTACAAGAATATAACTACTATAATACTGCTCTATATGTACAATATAACTACTATAATACTGCTCCTATGTACAAGAATATAACTACTATAATACTGCCCCTATGTACAAGAATATAACTAATATAATAATGCTCCTATTTACAACAATATCACTACTATAATCCTGCTCCTATGTACAAGAATATAGCTACTATAATACTTCTCCTCTGTACAAGAATATAACTATTATAATACTGTCCCCTATGTACAAGAATATAACAACTATAATACTACCCCTATGTACAGGAATATAACTACTATAATACTGAGTCCTATGTACAAGAATATAACTACTATAATACTGCTCCTATGTATAAGAATATAACTACTATAATACTGCCTCCTATGTACAAGAATATAACTACTATAATACTGCCCCTATGTACAGGAATTTAACTACTATAATACTGCGTCCTATGTACAAGAATATAACTACTATAATACTGCTCCTGTGTACAAGAATATAACTACTATAATACTGCCCATATATACAGGAATATAACTACTATAACACTGCCCCTATGTACAAGAATATAACTACTATAATACTTCCCCTATGTTCAAGAATATAACTACTATAATACTGCTCCTATGTGCAAGAATATAACTACTATACTACTGCTCCTATGTACAGGAATATAACTACTATAACACTGCCCCATGTACAAGAATATAACTACTATAATACTGCTCCTATGTACAAGCTATAATACTGTCCCCTATGTGCAAGAATATAACTACTATAATACTGCCCCTATGTACAAGAATATAACTACTATAATACTTCCCCTATGTTCAAGAATATAACTACTATAATACTGCCCCTATGTGCAAGAACATTACTACTATAATACTGCCCCTATGTACAGGAATATAACTACTATAATACTGCTCCTATGTACAAGAATATAACTACTATAATACTGCCCCCATGTACAAGAATATAACTACTATAATACTGCTCTTATGTACAAGAATATAACTACTATAATACTGCTCCTATGTACAAGAATATAACTACTATAATACTGCCCCTATGTACAAGAATAAAACTACTATAATACTACCCCTATGTACAAGAATATAACTACTATAATACTGCTCTTATGTACAAGAATATAACTACTATAATACTGCTCCTATGTACAAGAATATAACTGCTATAATACTGTCCCCTCTGTACAAGAATATAACTACTATACTACTGCTCCTATGTACAAGAATATAACTACTATAATACTGCTCCTATGTACAAGAATATAACTACTATAATACTGCTCCTATGTACAAGAATATAACTACTATAATACTGTCCCCTATGTGCAAGAATATAACTACTATAACACTGCCCCTATGTACAAGAATATAACTACTATAATACTGTCCCAATGCAAGAAAATAACTACTATAATACTGCTCCTATGTACAAGAATATAACTACTATAATACTGCCCCTATGTACAAGAATATAACTACTATAACACTGCTCCATACGTACAAGAATATAACTACTATAATACTGCCCCTATATACAGGAATATAACTACTATAACACTGCCCCTATGTACAAGAATATAACTACTATAATACTTCCCCTATGTACAGGAATATAACTACTATAATACTGAGTCCTATGTACAAGAATATAACTACTATAATACTGGTCCTATGTATAAGAATATAACTACTATAATACTGCCTCCTATGTACAAGAATATAACTACTATAATACTGCCCCTATGTACAGGAATTTAACTACTATAATACTGCGTCCTATGTACAAGAATATAACTACTATAATACTGCTCCTGTGTACAAGAATATAACTACTATAATACTGCCCCTATATACAGGAATATAGCTACTATAACACTGCCCCTATGTACAAGAATATAACTACTATAATACTTCCCCTATGTTCAAGAATATAACTACTATAATACTGCTCCTATGTGCAAGAATATAACTACTATAATACTGCTCCTATGTACAGGAATATAACTACTATAACACAGCCCCATGTACAATAATATAACTACTATAATACTGCTCCTATGTACAAGCTATAATACTGTCCCCTATGTGCAAGAATATAACTACTATAATACTGCCCCTATGTACAAGAATATAACTACTATAATACTTCCCCTATGTTCAAGAATATAACTACTATAATACTGCCCCTATGTGCAAGAACATTACTACTATAATACTGCCCCTATGTACAGGAATATAACTACTATAATACTGCTCCTATGTACAAGAATATAACTACTATAATACTGCCCCCATGTACAAGAATATAACTACTATAATACTGCTCTTATGTACAAGAATATAACTACTATAGTACTGCTCCTATGTACAAGAATATAACTACTATAATACTGCCCCTATGTACAAGAATAAAACTACTATAATACTGCCCCTATGTACAAGAATATAACTACTATAATACTGCTCTTATGTACAAGAATATAACTACTATAATACTGCTCCTATGTACAAGAATATAACTGCTATAATACTGTCCCCTCTGTACAAGAATATAACTACTATACTACTGCTCCTATGTACAAGAATATAACTACTATAATACTGCTCCTATGTACAAGAATATAACTACTATAATACTGCTCCTATGTACAAGAATATAACTACTATAATACTGTCCCCTATGTGCAAGAATATAACTACTATAACACTGCCCCTATGTACAAGAATATAACTACTATAATACTGTCCCAATGCAAGAAAATAACTACTATAATACTGCTCCTATGTACAAGAATATAACTACTATAATACTGCCCCTATGTACAAGAATATAACTACTATAACACTGCTCCCTACGTACAAGAATATAACTACTATAATACTGCCTCCTATGTACAAGAATATAACTACTATAATACTGCCCCTATGTACAGGAATTTAACTACTATAATACTGCGTCCTATGTACAAGAATATAACTACTATAATACTGCTCCTGTGTACAAGAATATAACTACTATAATACTGCCCCTATATACAGGAATATAACTACTATAACACTGCCCCTATGTACAAGAATATAACTACTATAATACTTCCCCTATGTTCAAGAATATAACTACTATAATACTGCTCCTATGTGCAAGAATATAACTACTATAATACTGCTCCTATGTACAGGAATATAACTACTATAACACTGCCCCATGTACAAGAATATAACTACTATAATACTGCTCCTATGTACAAGCTATAATACTGTCCCCTATGTGCAAGAATATAACTACTACAATACTGCCCCTATGTACAAGAATATAACTACTATAATACTTCCCCTATGTTCAAGAATATAACTACTATAATACTGCCCCTATGTGCAAGAACATTACTACTATAATACTGCCCCTATGTACAGGAATATAACTACTATAATACTGCTCCTATGTACAAGAATATAACTACTATAATACTGCCCCCATGTACAAGAATATAACTACTATAATACTGCTCTTATGTACAAGAATATAACTACTATAATACTGCTCCTATGTACAAGAATATAACTACTATAATACTGCCCCTATGTACAAGAATAAAACTACTATAATACTGCCCCTATGTACAAGAATATAACTACTATAATACTGCTCTTATGTACAAGAATATAACTACTATAATACTGCTCCTATGTACAAGAATATAACTGCTATAATACTGTCCCCTCTGTACAAGAATATAACTACTATACTACTGCTCCTATGTACAAGAATATAACTACTATAATACTGCTCCTATGTACAAGAATATAACTACTATAATACTGCTCCTATGTACAAGAATATAACTACTATAATACTGTCCCCTATGTGCAAGAATATAACTACTATAACACTGCCCCTATGTACAAGAATATAACTACTATAATACTGTCCCAATGCAAGAAAATAACTACTATAATACTGCTCCTATGTACAAGAATATAACTACTATAATACTGCCCCTATGTACAAGAATATAACTACTATAACACTGCTCCCTACGTACAAGAATATAACTACTATAATACTGCTCCCTATGTACAAGAATATAACTACTATAATACTGCCCCTGTGTACAAGAATATAACTACTATAATACTGCCCCCTATATACAAGAATATAACTACTATAATACTGCTCCTATGTACAAGAATATAACTACTATAATACTGCCCCTGTGTACAAGAATATAACTACTATAATACTGCCCCCTATATACAAGAATATAACTGCTATAATACTGCCCCTATGTGCAAGAATATAACTACCATAACACTGCCCCTATGTACAAGAATATAACTACTATAATACTGTCCCTGTGTACAAGAATATAACTACTATAATACTGTCCCCTATGTACAAGAATATAACAACTATAATACTGTCCCCTATGTACAAGAATATAACTACTATAATACTGTCCCCTATGTACAAGAATATAACTACTATAATACTGCTCCTATGTACAAGAATATAACTACTATAATACTGCTCCTATGTACAAGAATATAACTACTATAATACTGTCCCCTATGTGCAAGAATATAACTACTATAATACTGCCCCTATGTACAAGAATATAACTACTATAATACTGCTCCTATGTACAAGAATATAACTACTATAATACTGCCCCCTATGTACAAGAATATAACTACTATAATACTGCTCCTATGTACAAGAATATAACTACTATAATACTGTCCCAATGCAAGAATATAACTACTATAATACTGCTCCCTATGTACAAGAATATAACTACTATAATACTGCCCCTGTGTACAAGAATATAACTACTATAATACTGCCCCCATATACAAGAATATAACTACTATAATACTGCTCCTGTGTACAAGAATATAACTACTATAATTACTGCCCCTATGTACAAGAATATAACTACTATAATACTGCCCCCTATGTACAAGAATATAACTACTATAATACTGCTTCTATGTACAAGAATATAACTACTATAATATTGCCCCTATGTACAAGAATATAACTACTATAATAGTGCCCCTATGTACAAGAATATAACTACTATAATACTGCTCCTATGTACAAGAATATAACTACTATAATACTTCTCCCTATATACAAGAATATAACTACTATAATACTGCCCCTATATACAAGAATATAACTACTATAATACTGCTCCTATGTACAAGAATATAACTACTATAATACTTCCCCTGTGTACAAGAATATAACTACTATAATACTGTCCCCCTAATTCCAAGAATATAACAACTATAATACTGTCCCCTATGTGCATCTATGGTTAAACATTCATTTCTGACTAGGATCTTTGCCTTGTAGCCGCTGACTAGTCACCAGAGACATCAGTGTAAAGGTGGTACAGTTCTTTTCTGTAGGGATACCCTGAGAGAATCATTTCTCTTTTTCCTTCCGTACTTAATTGACTCCAGCAAAACTTGAATTTTCTATTTATATCTAACCAGTCGCTGGGAATGCGCTCAGAGGCATCCCAGGATATATATTTATCCAACTCCTAAAACTGAATCCAATTATACAAACGCAAAAAGATGAAAGTACGGAAAATTGCATAATGATGTTAAAGCTCTTCCACTTCCGAGGCTACGACCGCCTGTGAACCGCCAAACCCAGCTTTCGAACATTTTCTGTTTTTAAGCTGACTCCCCGTAAGCAAAATTTGCCTTCAAACCTCTCATCGCTCTTAGCTTCCTCTGAGCTCATGAACAAAGAATAAAAACCGGATTATTTTGACTTTACAAACTTTTAGCTCCTTTTTGCATTTGGTTCCATTTTCCATGTAAGAACACGATGCTGTAATGCTCCTGTTTAACAGCAGAACCCCCATTACCTGCGACAAGACATTAAGCCCCCTGAATAAAAATCATTATGATTACTTTATATTATTTTGATGTATCTTCACGACGCCGTGCATGCACTGCGGGGGGTCCACGCCCCCGGAGCCAGTCACCCTGGGGATGGCGCTTGGTGTGAAAACATGTCGGTTTCATATTTTTTTTTTTGTGACAATTCAGCAGAATAGTGGTGTTTCTTATCTCCTGTTCCTTGCTACATATGCAAAAGGATTGTTTTGCTGTCTTTTGTCAAAGTGGCAGCTTCACTCGACAGGATTTATAGCCGTCTAGCAACACGGCGCATTAATACAACGTAATCCATCTATTATTTAATATTCCGTCCTATAGTGTCTAAATTAAAAGTAAAAGATTTGTTACAGGGGAGACATTCATCCCACAAGATTTTTTCATCTGCTTCGATTTGATCTGTGTCTTTATGGAAGTGTTGGAGTAAGGAAAGGGTAATGTTTTCAGCCTGCCAAATCTCATAAGGTGCGATAATTTGCATGAGAACATGTCGAAAAAATTACTTGTTGAGAGTTGTGACTATGTATTATGCAGCTCTGTATTCTGCTATTTTCAATGATGTAAGAAAAGCCTACATTTATGTACAGAACACCTATATTCACGAGGAGTATAAATATACAGACACTTCAGAACTCTTAGGCTGCTTTCACACATCCGGCTTATTGAATCCGGCACGATGCGGCGAAAAGTGTGAAAACTGGATCCAGAATTGGATCCGGTTTTGACACATAGATTTTAATGATCGCCGCATCTTGTCGGAAGGACATGTGGCGCCTCCGCTTTTAGCTGGAAACGGCAAACCTGCGCCGTCCGGCGTCAGAAAAAAACGTTGTCTGCAACACTTTTTTGCAGCGCCGGAACGGCTTTTTCTACAGCGCATGCGTGGACACTGTGAGGTTTAACCCACAAGTGCCCGGTGCACGCGCTTTTCTCTCTCTCTCCCCCCCGCATACCGCCGCCTCTCGTCCCTGGTGTGGCTCCTTTAAATGCTTTCCAAGCTGGATCAGGTGCCGCATCTGCATCCGGTGTCACTGCTACAGGCCTGATCCGGCGGTCCGGCTTTCCGCCGCATGCCGCCAGAACAAAAACACTGGATGTGTGAAAGCAGCCTTAGGGAGTGTTGGAAATCACATGCCTGTATATTTTTTATTGTCAATAGCCGTAAACTGAATCCCAGAAACTTAATTCCCTTGACTATAAGCTAGGACCCTCATAAATCAGCTATGATCTAAGGTGAAACCTAGAATCTAGTATTGAGTTTCCTTACAGCACCTCCGCAGTGGAAATGCAGCATAAGGCTAGTTTCACATTTGCGCTTTTGAGCGCAGCGACAGCCTGCGCACGGCCGCCGCTAAGCCCCGCCCCCTGCCGACCAGCGGTGCGCCGACCAGCAGCAAATGCAACCTGCTGCAGTTTGGTTGCGCTCAGCACACCGTGAAAAGGATGCATGCGCCGCCAAACGCATACTGCGCATGGCCTGCGCCCCCAGTGATAAAGATAGGGGACGCAGGACGCATGCAGCGTCATGCGCCGGTAGGCGGAGCTACCGGCGGAGGCGCGGCAGGGGCGGGGCTTAGCGGCGCCCGTGCGCAGGCCGTCGCTGCGCTCAAAAGCGCAAATGTGAAACTAGCCTTACACCTTGCCCATTTATATCACTGGGTTGCATGTGTACTATGAGATGGGATAGATCCTCCAGAAAGACACTCTTTCCAGTGGCTCTGCTTTGGCCAAGCGTTGAGGATCCTGAACAAAGGTCCATTAATTCTCGAATACGATGTATGGATATTGATTTTCCAAATCGAACACACCAAAGGGGTCAAGCTACTTAAGGGATTTTTTTTAGTTTTGAGTTAAAACATCTGGGCAGAAATTGAAGATCTAAATCAAATCTAATATTTCTTAATTTAACACCTATTCCAGCTACAGGTATTGACCAGAACAACGTTGAGATCCATATATAAATAGAAACATCAATCTTAAATTGACCAGAAAATTACATTAATGCTGATTTTGGGACCTGGTGTCCACCTAATTCTTCATGAGTCTCCACCCAAGTGTAGAAATATCACCAAGATCTCAGTCCACATTGAACATGTCATGTGAACATGCAGTCCAATCTGTGGCCAGCATATCATAGAGCAGTAGATACTGAATCTATTCTTTCTGCCCCTTTTCAATTTAAGAGTCCTGTGGGTGGAGTTAACTTTCAATTAGTGACTGTAGCCACCCACTGGACTCCTAAGCTTACAATAAGCAAGAATTAAAATATCAAAATCATAAATTATATACAATGGTTTTTGCCACAAAACTGTCCATCTGCTAAGATTCTTCTGCTCAATAACAAACTAGATTTTATATTCTGTGTGACAACTCACTTTTTACCTCTTCAGGACCAGGCATTTTTTGTTTTAGCCTTTTAATTTATCAGAAGTTTTTTTATTTTTCTATTGACATAGCCGCATGAGGTCTAGTTTTTTTGCTGGACAAATTATAGTTCTGAATGACACCATTAGTTATATCATATCATGTACTGAATAATAGGATAAAATTGTGAAACGGTAAAAAACCCCGCAATTCTTCCATATTTCTGGGCTTTTCTTTTTTCCAACATTCATTTTGCAGTAAAAGTGACTTGGCAACATGATTTTTAAGTTCAGCACGTCTATGGTGATACTATATTATATGTTAAACAAAAAATGTAGACATTTGTAAAAAATACAATTTTGTTTATATCACTATTATCTGAGACGATTTTGAGCTGGAACTCTAAGCTTTATTGCTTTTAATTGCTTTTTTTTAGTGGGAAGCGTAGCAACCAGAAAACTATTTTTGGCATTTCATTTTTTTTTTTCATTTTGGCACTTAACATACAGAATAAATGACTTTATAATTTCTGTGAACATGACAATACCAAATATATGTGTATGTAGCAGAGCCAGATATCACAGGGTTAAATCCTAGCACTGCAGGTCTTGATTAGATGCACTTGGCTAGCTGTGATTAAAAATCAGGGCCTGTGGTCACTTGGGAGCTCTCAGGGTGTGTGCGGATTTGGCCCTGCGGATCCGCAGCAGTTTCTGCTGTTGTGTACAGTAACATAATATCCTATGGGAAATGGAAATAGCAGTGCAGATGCTGCAGAATTTTCCGCAGTGATTTGCTGCGGTTTCTAATCCGCAGAAAGAATTGACATGTCAATTCTTTCTGCGGATTTCGCTACGGTTTACTATCTCCTCCATTATAGAGGTGATAGATAAACCTCAGGGCAAAACCGCAGGCTAATCTGCGGATTTACCTGCGGATTTTGCTAAATCTGCGCGGATCCATCCGCAGCAGAATCCTCAGGCTGTTGGGATGCATCTGGGTTGCGTCTGCTGCTGGTGAGTGAACAGCCAAAATGTGAGCTATAGCTGGAGATGCTGGAGTCTCTCTGAATGTAGACTGCATGGATCAGCTAGGAAAGCTGACCAGTCTGTGTGTTGGAGCTGCACAGAACAGTGTGAACGCTTCAGCCTCTTCAGTGTGAACTATGTCTTGAATTGAAAAATTCTGTTTGGCATCGGAAGCTGCAGGGCTGAAGGTGATACAAAGACGAGTGGGATCGTGCCTCTTCTGTAAGGACTGTGATCTGTTCTGGTGAGCCTGCGCTGACATATACTGTATGTGTGTCAGGACTCTAATGTCAGGACCCTGTCAGCGTCGGCAAACTGCCACGCCGAGCAGGGTGACTTACCCACACTAGGGGGGGCGCAGGGTCCAATACAGTAGTGACGGTTCAAGCAGACAGGACCTGTGGCACTGAAAATAGTAAGGAGTCCCAGGACCTAGATCATGTGATTGCAGGGGGCGGTGCTTAGCGTCCTACTGCTGCAGATGATATAATGTACGTACTGCAGGGAAACTGTAGAAGAGGAGAGGAAAATGCAGGTCAGACAAGCGAGGGTTCGTACACGGAGAGGGCTGTGCGCTACCAGACGGACGAGCAAAGAATAGTCAAGTCACAGGCAGAGGGTCATACACAGAGAGGTAGCGCAGTACAAGAGAGACAGGCAGAACTCGTAACAGGGACAGAACCGGATCAAAACCAAACAAGCAACAAGTTATCAGGCACAAGTACGCACGAGGTCAACTAACTCAGCCGAGGGCAGGAGTATAACTAACACCGGACCTAGGTCAAGTGAGCATTAAATAGCCGCCCTCTGCCAGACAGAGGCAGAAACAATTAACCCCTGTCTGACCAGGACAGGCCAAAGACAAAGCCCATCCTGGATCATGACAATGTGCTTGCTAAATGAACTGTTTGCTGTGTGAGAATCATGTGGGAATAGTGGATGAGGGCAGGTATATCTCGCCCAGATTCCTTTCCTATGTGGCCTAGTCTGGTCAGTATCTCACCTGGTTACTAATGAATAATGGGAGGTGGATATAAAAGGATGCCAGGTGGTTGTGTGAGTGTCTCAGCCTGGGAACACAGAGAGCCTGTCTGTGTGAGAGACACACGTGAGTGAAAGCAGTGCCCACTGCAACTGTGGTTTGGCTGGACGGGAGAAGCCCACCAGTTGGTAGTTAGGTTGTCCATTGTTTAGTTAGTGCCGGACAGGCAAGGATTTGTTTTATGTTTTATTTCCTTTTGCATTGCTTTCACCGTTAATAAACCTGACCCAGTGTCAGTTATACCTGGACCCCGGCTTGTGCGCCTGAGTTTCATGCTGAACGCACGTGACCTTTGACCCCAGCAAAGGCGATCCCGGAGTGTTTTATCACAGCTGTTATACCCTTGTGTCCAGAAGAAGCTGTTTTTGGTCTTGAGTCCCTTGGAGTTTCATGAAAGCAACAAAATTGCATCTGTTTGGAATGCTGCCTAATGCCTACCTAAGAGTGAACCCCTACAATATAAACCATTTATGTATGTGTACGTATATATATTTTTTCTTTCTTTGATTGGAAAATAAGCAATTTAAACTTTCGCATTTCTTCATTTTTTTAAATATTTTGTAAACGGTCTTAAAAATAACTTTTACTATGGTTTTTTTAGTGTTGCTGGATCCCCAGCGATCATACATTTACCTTCTATTCCATGAACAGGTGAGACATTTATTTAATGGAAAGATAACTTTAAATCCCAGAGTCCAGAAATCACTGTAGTTAAATATTTCTGTAACATAGTGTTCGATATTGCTTTAAAGGTAATGTGTAATCCGAAAATGGACCTGTTGCTTAAATCAGGTTTTGTGTTACATGTATTAAAAAAACAAAAACACAAAATGTAGTAATTTAGCACGTATCCTGATCATTGCACTGGTCACCGGGTCTCTCACAATTTAACATGAGTTTTCAGCAGACTCCTTATCCTTTGAGGCAGGAATACAATGACTGATAACACCTCTATGCATGGCTGATAACACAGGATCCACCAATCACAGTAGGCGATTTCACAGCTCTTCCTTCACAATGACTTTTGCACCTGCTCATTAGATGTTTCTATACAAAAGATAGGGGTGGAGTCTGTTCATTGCTGCTAATGCACTTGTGCATTTTCAGAAGCAGGAAGTCAGAGTCTAAAAATGCCACAGTGGCCAATGTGAGAATTACAAGATTTCTAATTTTTCATTTTAATTAAGATTTTGATATGAAAATAAAAATATTAATTTCACACAAAACCTTTCTTTAAAAAATGTCATTTTCTGATGATACATTCCCTTTAATCTAACATTTTAGGATCCACGTGCGGTAAAAGTAAAAGAACAAGTTGCTTCGGGATCACAATTAGAAATGAAACGATAAGGAAGGGAAAAATAAAATCTTTATTTTTATCAATGACTTACAAACAAATACACAGAGATGACATTATTTATTGTGTTTGATAGTCAGGCATCACAGTGCAGCGTAATGGACTCTGATGTAACTAGCCATTCGGCAGGCACAATGAAGGCGCGGGCTATTATTTTTGAGAGAATGGCGTCTTTCTCTTTACAAACCATTGCCTTTCAGTAATTTCACGTCCCTTTGTGTACTTGATGTTGGAGGCAGGGCCCATTAAATTAAAGGCCTGTATAACTCTTTGCAAAGGTGATGTCCGCAGATGCTTTCCAGTCCAGCACACACAGCGGCAGCTGCCTGCCGGACCCTGGGACTTTATAAAAGTTCTCCCAGCTCAGGGCCTCTGCTCCCTTTATCCTGCTGACCCTTTATCTGGCAGTGCGGCCCACCGCTCACTCTTTAATTAATTATTGAATATACTCTGAGCCTTTCAGACAAGTCCCCGGACACTGCCACGGAGCATTATAAAGGCTGTACATTGATAGGTGAGGAATGTACAGCGCTTATAACCAACCCCTCTAAATTATTCATCTCCAGCTATTATCAACACATACAAGAGATCCAGGAAACCACTGGACAGAAAGAAAAGTCACATCACACAACAATGGAGCAAAGACATTCAGGAGTCTACAAGAGAATGGGACCTGAGGGACAGGACAATGGGACCGACACTGGGGGTACAGGGTACTGACAATGACATTAAGGTACAGGATAATGACATAAGGGATACAGGATACAAACACACAATTGGGGTACAAGATGCTGACACGGACACTTGGGGTACAGGATAATGGCACTGACACTTGGGGTACATGATAATGACACTGACACTTGGGGTACAGGATAAAGACACTGACACTTGGGGTACAGGATAATGATACTGACACTTGGGGTTCAGGATAATGACACGGACACTTGGGGTACAGGATAATGACACGGACACTTGGGGTACAGGATAATGACACGGACACTTGGGGTACAGGATAATGACACGGACACTTGGGGTACAGGATAATGGCACTGACACTTGGGGTACAGGATAATGACACTGACACTTGGGGTACAGGATAATGACACTGACACTTGGGGTACAGGATAATGACTGACACTTGGGGTACAGGATAATGACACTGACACTTGGGGTACAGGATAATGGCACTGACACTTGGGGTACAGGATAATGACACTGACACTTGGGTACAGGATAATGACACGGACACTTGGGGTACAGGATAATGACACTGACACTTGGGGTACAGGATAATGACACTGACACTCGGGGTACAGGATAATGATACTGACACTTGGGGTACAGGATAATGACACTGACACTTGGGATACAGGATAATGGCACTAACACTTGGGGTACAGGATAATGACACTGACACTTGGGGTACAGGATAATGATACTGACACTTGGGGTACAGGATAATGACACTGACACTTGGGGTACAGGATAATGACACTGACACTTGGGGTACAGGATAATGACACTGACACTCGGGGTACAGGATAATGACACTAATACTTGGGGTACAGGATAGTGACACTGACACTTGGGGTACAAGATAATGACACTAACACTTGGGGTACAGGATAATGACACTAACACTTGAGGTACAGGATAATGACACTGATACTTGGGGTACAGGATAATGACACTAACACTTGGGGTACAGGATAATGACACTGACACTTGGGGTACAGGATAATAACACTGACACTTGGGGTACAGGATAATGACACTGACACTTGGGGTACAGGATAATGACACTGACACTTGGTGTACAGGATAATGACACTGATACTTGGGGTACAGGATAATGATACTGACACTTGGGATACAGGATAATGACACTGACACTTGGGGTACAGGATAATGACACTGACACTTGGGATACAGGATAATGACACTGACACTTGGGGTGCAGGATAATGACACTGACACTTGGGGTACAGGATAATGACACTGACACTTGGGATACAGGATAATGACACTGACACTTGGGGTACAGGATAATGACACTAACACTTGGGGTACAGGATAATGACACTGACACTTGGAGTACAGGATAATGGCACTGACACTTGGGGTACAGGATAATGACACTAACACTTGGGGTACAGGATAATGACACTGACACTTGGGGAACAGGATAATGACACTGACACTTGGGGTACAGGATAATGATACTGATACTTGGGGTACAGGATAATGACACTGACACCCGGGGTACAGGATAATGACACTGGCACTTGGGGTACAGGATAATGACACTGGCACTTGGGGTACAGGATAATGACACTGATACTTGGGGTACAGGATAATGACACTGACACTTGGTGTACAGGATAATGACACTGATACTTGGGGTACAGGATAATGATACTGACACTTGGGATACAGGATAATGACACTGACACTTGGGGTGCAGGATAATGACACTGACACTTGGGGTACAGGATAATGACACTGACACTTGGGATACAGGATAATGACACTGACACTTGGGGTACAGGATAATGACACTAACACTTGGGGTACAGGATAATGACACTGACACTTGGAGTACAGGATAATGGCACTGACACTTGGGGTACAGGATAATGACACTAACACTTGGGGTACAGGATAATGACACTGACACTTGGGGAACAGGATAATGACACTGACACTTGGGGTACAGGATAATGATACTGATACTTGGGGTACAGGATAATGACACTGACACCCGGGGTACAGGATAATGACACTGGCACTTGGGGTACAGGATAATGACACTGGCACTTGGGGTACAGGATAATGACACTGATACTTGGGGTACAGGATAATGATACTGACACTTGGGGTACAGAATAATGACACTGACACTCGGGGTACAGGATAATGATACTATCACTTGGGGTACAGGATAGTGACACTGACACTTGGGGTACAGGATAATGACACTGACACTTGGGGTACAGGATAATGACGCTAACACTTGGGGTTCAGGATAATGACACTAATACTTGGGGTACAGGATAGTGACACTGACACTTGGGGTACAAGATAATGACACTAACACTTGGGGTACAGGATAATGGCACTGATACTTGGGGTACAGGATAATGACCCTGACACTCGGGGTACAGGATAATGACACTAACACTTGGGGTACAGGATAATGACACTGACACTTGGGGTACAGGATAATGGCACTGACACTTGGGGTACAGGATAATGACACTGACACTTGGGGTACAGGATAATGACACTGACACTTGGGGTACAGGATAATTACAATGACACTCAGGGTACAGGATAATGACACTGACACTCGGGGTACAGGATAATGACACTGACACTTGGTATACAGGATAATGATGCTGACACTTGGGGTACAGGATAATGACACTGACACTTGGGGTACAGGATAATGACACTGACACTTGGGGTACAGGATAATGGCACTGATACTTGGGGTACAGGATCATGACACTGACACTTGGGGTACAGGATAATGATACTGACACTCGGGGTACAGGATAATGACACTGACACTCAGGGTACAGGATAATGACACTGACACTCGGGGTACAGGATAATGACACTGACACTTGGTATACAGGATAATGATGCTGACACTTGGGGTACAGGATAATGACACTGACACTTGGGGTACAGGATAATGACACGGACACTTGGGGTACAGGATAATGACACTGACACTTGGGGTACAGGATAATGACACTGACACTCGGGGTACAGGATAATGATACTGACACTTGGGGTACAGGATAATGACACTGACACTTGGGATACAGGATAATGGCACTAACACTTGGGGTACAGGATAATGACACTGACACTTGGGGTACAGGATAATGATACTGACACTTGGGGTACAGGATAATGACACTGACACTTGGGGTACAGGATAATGACACTGACACTTGGGGTACAGGATAATGACACTGACACTCGGGGTACAGGATAATGACACTAATACTTGGGGTACAGGATAGTGACACTGACACTTGGGGTACAAGATAATGACACTAACACTTGGGGTACAGGATAATGACACTAACACTTGAGGTACAGGATAATGACACTGATACTTGGGGTACAGGATAATGACACTAACACTTGGGGTACAGGATAATGACACTGACACTTGGGGTACAGGATAATAACACTGACACTTGGGGTACAGGATAATGACACTGACACTTGGGGTACAGGATAATGACACTGACACTTGGTGTACAGGATAATGACACTGATACTTGGGGTACAGGATAATGATACTGACACTTGGGATACAGGATAATGACACTGACACTTGGGGTACAGGATAATGACACTGACACTTGGGATACAGGATAATGACACTGACACTTGGGGTGCAGGATAATGACACTGACACTTGGGGTACAGGATAATGACACTGACACTTGGGATACAGGATAATGACACTGACACTTGGGGTACAGGATAATGACACTGACACTTGGAGTACAGGATAATGGCACTGACACTTGGGGTACAGGATAATGACACTAACACTTGGGGTACAGGATAATGACACTGACACTTGGGGAACAGGATAATGACACTGACACTTGGGGTACAGGATAATGATACTGATACTTGGGGTACAGGATAATGACACTGACACCCGGGGTACAGGATAATGACACTGGCACTTGGGGTACAGGATAATGACACTGGCACTTGGGGTACAGGATAATGACACTGATACTTGGGGTACAGGATAATGACACTGACACTTGGTGTACAGGATAATGACACTGATACTTGGGGTACAGGATAATGATACTGACACTTGGGATACAGGATAATGACACTGACACTTGGGGTGCAGGATAATGACACTGACACTTGGGGTACAGGATAATGACACTGACACTTGGGATACAGGATAATGACACTGACACTTGGGGTACAGGATAATGACACTAACACTTGGGGTACAGGATAATGACACTGACACTTGGAGTACAGGATAATGGCACTGACACTTGGGGTACAGGATAATGACACTAACACTTGGGGTACAGGATAATGACACTGACACTTGGGGAACAGGATAATGACACTGACACTTGGGGTACAGGATAATGATACTGATACTTGGGGTACAGGATAATGACACTGACACCCGGGGTACAGGATAATGACACTGGCACTTGGGGTACAGGATAATGACACTGGCACTTGGGGTACAGGATAATGACACTGATACTTGGGGTACAGGATAATGATACTGACACTTGGGGTACAGAATAATGACACTGACACTCGGGGTACAGGATAATGATACTATCACTTGGGGTACAGGATAGTGACACTGACACTTGGGGTACAGGATAATGACACTGACACTTGGGGTACAGGATAATGACGCTAACACTTGGGGTTCAGGATAATGACACTAATACTTGGGGTACAGGATAGTGACACTGACACTTGGGGTACAAGATAATGACACTAACACTTGGGGTACAGGATAATGGCACTGATACTTGGGGTACAGGATAATGACCCTGACACTCGGGGTACAGGATAATGACACTAACACTTGGGGTACAGGATAATGACACTGACACTTGGGGTACAGGATAATGGCACTGACACTTGGGGTACAGGATAATGACACTGACACTTGGGGTACAGGATAATGACACTGACACTTGGGGTACAGGATAATTACAATGACACTCAGGGTACAGGATAATGACACTGACACTCGGGGTACAGGATAATGACACTGACACTTGGTATACAGGATAATGATGCTGACACTTGGGGTACAGGATAATGACACTGACACTTGGGGTACAGGATAATGACACTGACACTTGGGGTACAGGATAATGGCACTGATACTTGGGGTACAGGATCATGACACTGACACTTGGGGTACAGGATAATGATACTGACACTCGGGGTACAGGATAATGACACTGACACTCAGGGTACAGGATAATGACACTGACACTCGGGGTACAGGATAATGACACTGACACTTGGTATACAGGATAATGATGCTGACACTTGGGGTACAGGATAATGACACTGACACTTGGGGTACAGGATAATGACACTGACACTTGGTGTACAGGATAATGACACTGACACTTGGGGTACAGGATAATGGCACTGACACTTGGGGTACAGGATAATGACACTGACACTTGGTGTACAGGATAATGGCACTGACACTTGGGGTACAGGATAATGGCACTGACACTTGGGGTACAGGATAATGACACTGACACTTGGTGTACAGGATAATGACACTGACACTTGGGGTACAGGATAATGGCACTGACACTTGGGGTACAGGATAATGAAACTGACACTTGGGGTACAGGATAATGACACTGACACTTGGGGTACAGGATAATGACACTGACACTTGGAGTACAGGATAATGGCACTGACACTTGGGGTACAGGATAATGACACTAACACTTGGGGTACAGGATAATGACACTGACACTTGGGGAACAGGATAATGACACTGACACTTGGGGTACAGGATAATGATACTGATACTTGGGGTACAGGATAATGACACTGACACCCGGGGTACAGGATAATGACACTGGCACTTGGGGTACAGGATAATGACACTGATACTTGGGGTACAGGATAATGATACTGACACTTGGGGTACAGGATAATGATACTGACACTTGGGGTACAGAATAATGACACTGACACTCGGGGTACAGGATAATGATACTAACACTTGGGGTACAGGATAATGGCACTGACACTTGGGGTACAGGATAATGACACTGACACTTGGGGTACAGGATAATGGCACTGACACTTGGGGTACAGGATAATGGCACTGACACTTGGGGTACAGGATAATGACACTGACACTTGGTGTACAGGATAATGACACTGACACTTGGGGTACAGGATAATGGCACTGACACTTGGGGTACAGGATAATGAAACTGACACTTGGGGTACAGGATAATGACACTGACACTTGGGGTACAGGATAATGACACTGACACTTGGAGTACAGGATAATGGCACTGACACTTGGGGTACAGGATAATGACACTAACACTTGGGGTACAGGATAATGACACTGACACTTGGGGAACAGGATAATGACACTGACACTTGGGGTACAGGATAATGATACTGATACTTGGGGTACAGGATAATGACACTGACACCCGGGGTACAGGATAATGACACTGGCACTTGGGGTACAGGATAATGACACTGATACTTGGGGTACAGGATAATGATACTGACACTTGGGGTACAGGATAATGATACTGACACTTGGGGTACAGAATAATGACACTGACACTCGGGGTACAGGATAATGATACTAACACTTGGGGTACAGGATAGTGACACTGACACTTGGGGTACAGGATAATGACACTAACACTTGGGGTACAGGATAATGACACTGACACTTGGGGTACAGGATAATGACACTGACACTTGGTGTACAGGATAATGACACTGACACTTGGGGGTACAGGATAATGGCACTGACACTTGGGGTACAGGATCATGACACTGACACTTGGGGTACAGGATAATGACACTGACACTCGGGGTACAGGATAATGACACTGACACTCGGGGTACAGGATAATGACACTGACACTTGGTATACAGGATAATGACGCTGACACTTGGGGTACAGGATAATGACGCTGACACTTGGAGTACAGGATAATGACGCTGACACTTGGTGTACAGGATAATGACACTGACACTTGGGGTACAGGATAATGGCACTGACACTTGGGGTACAGGATAATGGCACTGACACTTGGGGTACAGGATAATGACACTGACACTTGGGGTACAGGATAATGGCACTGACACTTGGGGTACAGGATAATGACACTGACACTTGGTGTACAGGATAATGACACTGACACTTGGGGTACAGGATAATAACACTGACACTTGGGGTACAGGATAATGACACTGACACTTGGGGTTCAGGATAATGACACTGACACTTGGGGTACAGGATAATGACACTGAGACTTGGGGTACAGGATAATGACACTGATACTTGGGGTACAGGATAATGACACTAACACTTGGGGTACAGGATAATGACACTGACACTTGGGGTACAGGATAATGACACTAACACTTGGGGTACAGGATAATGACACTGACACTTGGGATTCAGGATAATGACACTGACACTTGGGGTTCAGGATAATGACACTGACACTTGGGGTTCAGGATAATGACACTGACACTTGGGATTCAGGATAATGACACTGATACTTGGGGTACAGGATAATGACACTAACACTTGGGGTACAGGATAATGACACTAACACTTGGGGTACAGGATAATGACACTGACACTTGGGGTACAGGATAATGACGCTAACACTTGGGGTTCAGGATAATGACACTAATACTTGGGGTACAGGATAGTGACACTGACACTTGGGGTACAAGATAATGACACTAACACTTGGGGTACAGGATAATGGCACTGATACTTGGGGTACAGGATAATGACCCTGACACTCGGGGTACAGGATAATGACACTAACACTTGGGGTACAGGATAATGACACTGACACTTGGGGTACAGGATAATGGCACTGACACTTGGGGTACAGGATAATGACACTGACACTTGGGGTACAGGATAATGACACTGACACTTGGGATTCAGGATAATGACACTGACACTTGGGGTTCAGGATAATGACACTGACACTTGGGATTCAGGATAATGACACTGACACTTGGGATTCAGGATAATGACACTGACACTTGGGATTCAGGATAATGACACATTGATACCTCCACACTTCAGTTGTGCAATATGAAGAACCCACAAAGATCAGACGTTAACAGTCCAGCTCTGATGAGGCTTCAATTTATTGAAAAAAATATATTTAAAATGAGAGGGTACCGATGACAACAGCAACGCGTTTCGAACACTGGTAGTGTTCTTTGTCAGAGAACACTACCAGTGTTCAAAACGCGTTGCTGTGGTCATCGGTACCCTCTCATTTTAAATATATTTTTTCAATAAATTCAAGCCTCATCAGAGCTGGACTGCATCGTTTCTTCAATTGCTTCCTCTCAAGCAGTCCCTTGGAGTTCGCGCTTCCACACGCCTTACACAGGGTGAGTTGGTTTCTTTTTTCTTTATCCCATAGATAGGTAATAGGTGTCCCCCGTGATACAACCCTATAACCTGTAGGGACAATAAACTGAATTTTTGTCCACGACATTCATGTTAGAAGTGATCAGAAAGAAGCGTCAAAATATAGATTGCTGATCACATGTCCCTGTGTAACTTTGAGATAAGAAGTATTAGGGCTTTATCAGGAGGTGAAGTGGCGACCATGCTTGATCAGAACTGCACATCCGAATTCCTTAACCATGGCCTAATGTGAGCATAAAAAACATCTGCTCCTCCGAACACCCAGGAGCTCACTGACTTCAGAAATGTTTCTTGGGCTCCAGGGTCGTTCCCTTCACTCTAAGTCTGGGCGAGATGTAATTCCTAAATAAAAAAAAGTCCATTGGAAAAGCAGAGTCTTTCCGCTTCAGTGAGCCACAATAAGATGGTTTAAACCATAGCCCCAGGAGGTGCTGGGCTGCTAAAATCATAAAAGATGAGGGTAAAGCTTAAGAAAGAGCATGGGAACACCAATGAGTGCAGAAAGTGACCACAGGAACTGCAGAATAAAGGATCAACCTCCAACCACCGTAACCATTTATTAAGCCTCATACCTCCAATATACAGTACGTAACAGTAAATATTTGTTCAGAGTTTACTGGTGTGAAGTCCGATCCAAATAACCATTAGCTTGGCCAAAATCCGTAAAAATATGTAATCCTAAAGAAATGAAACCAGGACAGCCCACAGTTCATTATGACAATGTAAAAAATATAGTGAACGGTCTGCCAAAATTTTTAGTACAAATGTATTTTGTCTATTGTCATCCAGTTATATTCTTGTACATAGGATCAGTATTATAGTAGTTATATTCTTGTAGATAGGATCAGTATTATAGTAGTTATATTCTTGTACATAGAGGCAGTATTATAGTAGCTATATTCTTGCACATAGGAGCAGTATTATAGTAGCTATATTCTTGTACATAGGGGACAGTATTATAGTAGTTATATTCTTGTACATAGGGGGCAGTATTATAGTAGTTATATTCTTGTACATAGAGGCAGTATTATAGTAGCTATATTCTTGCACATAGGAGCAGTATTATAGTAGCTATATTCTTGTACATAGGGGACAGTATTATAGTAGTTATATTCTTGTACATAGGGGGCAGTATTATAGTAGCTACAGTATATTCTTGTACATTGGAGCAGTATTATAGTAGTAATATTCTCTTGCACATAGGAGCAGTATTATAGTAGTTATATTCTTGTACATACGGGCAGTATTATAGTAGTTATATTCTTGTACATAGGGGCAGTATTATAGTAGTTATATTCTTGTACATAGGGGCAGTATTATAGTAGTTATATTCTTGTACATAGGGAGCAGTATTATAGTAGTTATATTCTTGTACGTAGAGGGCAGTATTATAGTAGTTATATTCTTGCACATACGAGAATTATTATAGTAGTTATATTCTTATATATAGGAGCAGTATTATAGTAGTTATATTCTTGTACATGGGAGCAGTATTATAGTAGCTATATTCTTGTACATAGGATCAGTATTATAGTAGTTACAGTATATTCTTGCACATAAGAGCAGTATGATAGTAGTTATATTCTTGTACATAGGAGCAGTATTATAGTAGTTGTATTCTTGTACATAGGGAGCAGTATTATAGCAGTTATATTCCTGTACATAGGGGGCAGTATTATAGTAGTTATATTCTTGTACATAGGAGCAGTATTATAGTAGTTATTTTCTTGTACATAGGATCAGTGTTATAGTAGTTATATTCTTGTACATAGGGCAGTATTATAGTAGTTATATTCTTGTACATAGGGGCAATATTATAGTAGTTATATTCTTGTACATAGGAGCAGTATTATAGTAGTTATATTCTTGTACATAGGAGCAGTATTATAGTAGCTATATTCTTGAACACGGGCACAGTAATATAGTAGTTATATTCTTGTACATAGGAGCAGTATTAAAGTAGTTATATTCTTGTACATAGGGGCAGTATTAAAGTAGTTATATTCTTGTACATAGGGGCAGTATTATAGTAGTTATATTCTTGTACATAGGGGCAGTATTATAGTAGTTATATCCTTGTTCATAGGAGCAGTATTATAGTAGTTATATTCTTGTACATAGGGGCAGTATTATAGTAGTTTATTCTTCTACATAGGGGACAGTATTACAGTAGTTATATTCTTGTACATAGGGGCAGTATTGTAGCAGTTATATTCTTGTACACAGGAGGCAGTATTATAGTAGTTATATACTTGTACATAGGGGGCAGTATTATAGTAGTTATATTCCTGTACATAGGGGCAGTATTATAGTAGCTATATTCTTGTACATAGGGGCAGTATTATAGTAGTTATATTCTTGTACATAGGAGCAGTATTATAGTAGTTATATTCTTATACATAGGGGCAGTATTATAGTAGTTGTATTCTTGTACATAGGGAGCAGTATTATAGCAGTTATATTCCTGTACATAGGGGGCAGTATTATAGTAGTTATATTCTTGTACATAGGAGCAGTATTATAGTAGTTATTTTCTTGTACATAGGATCAGTGTTATAGTAGTTATATTCTTGTACATAGGGCAGTATTATAGTAGTTATATTCTTGTACATAGGGGCAATATTATAGTAGTTATATTCTTGTACATAGGAGCAGTATTATAGTAGTTATATTCTTGTACATAGGAGCAGTATTATAGTAGCTATATTCTTGAACACGGGCACAGTAATATAGTAGTTATATTCTTGTACATAGGAGCAGTATTAAAGTAGTTATATTCTTGTACATAGGGGCAGTATTAAAGTAGTTATATTCTTGTACATAGGGGCAGTATTATAGTAGTTATATTCTTGTACATAGGGGCAGTATTATAGTAGTTATATCCTTGTTCATAGGAGCAGTATTATAGTAGTTATATTCTTGTACATAGGGGCAGTATTATAGTAGTTTATTCTTCTACATAGGGGACAGTATTACAGTAGTTATATTCTTGTACATAGGGGCAGTATTGTAGCAGTTATATTCTTGTACACAGGAGGCAGTATTATAGTAGTTATATACTTGTACATAGGGGGCAGTATTATAGTAGTTATATTCCTGTACATAGGGGCAGTATTATAGTAGCTATATTCTTGTACATAGGGGCAGTATTATAGTAGTTATATTCTTGTACATAGGAGCAGTATTATAGTAGTTATATTCTTATACATAGGGGCAGTATTATAGTAGTTATATTCTTGTACATAGGAGGCAGTATTGTAGTAGTTATATTCTTGTACATATCAGCCAGTATTACATATAGTACGCCTTCCTACAGGTATGGGGCAGTAGTATTGTAGTGTTGATATGGACAAAATAAAGCTGGAAAATAGCATTTTTTATCTAATCATGCAAAAGAAACAACACTTGAGTAAACCAAACCTACAGTATTTTTAAGACATGAACTGAAATTTATGAGGTATGGCAAAAATGAATGAATAGAAAAGTAATTTAAAGGAAAATATTTGTAATATTTCGATTACAGTATCATTGATGTTAAAATCACTAGAGACCGGAGCTGCTCACTGCTTTGTCTCCTATTTGTTACTTGTCTGTGTTCATGTTTTTTTTCTGCAATGATGACAATCACATCTGTGAGGACGTAGCATCTGAAAATACAAAAAATTATTATTAGATGAGGGTCGTAAACTTGAAAATAAGAGTCTGTACACCTGAATTTTGGGTGATGGAGGCACAACCTGCTCTCAACACGCTGTCAAACATTAAGGCTAGTTTCACACTAGCGTTTCTGCCGTCTGCGCACGGCCGCTGATAAGCCCTGCCCCCTGCCGCGCCCCTCCTGACATCACCGCCTATTATCGCACATGGCCGCATGCGATCTGCGCACCCTATCTTTAATATAGGGTGCGCAGACCGTGCGCTGACCGTGCGCTAGTAGGATTTTTGAGTGTGCTGCGCACTTTTGTAGGTGCGCCGGTGTGCGCCGAACGCAGCATGTTGCATTTTGGCGCACACGACGCACCTTCAAAAGTGCGCAGCACACTCAAAAATCCTACTAGTGCACTGTCAGCGCACGGTCTGCGTACCCTATATTAAAGATAGGGTGCGCAGATCGCATGCGGCCATATGCGATAATAGGCGGTGATGTCAGGAGGGGGCGGGGCAGGGCTTATCGGCGGCCATGCACAGATGGCAGAAACGCTAGTGTGAAACTAGCCTAACTCCTGTGATTCACAATCCACACAGCATTTGGTTCTCAGGGCAGAAGGGACCAATGATAATAATGAAAATAAACACCTAGGAGAAGACTGTGCAAACAAGATGAGATGCAGAAATCAAACACACAGTACCCTAACCTTCACCAAGATTAGGCACAGAAAGAATATTACTCTTCAAACACAGAACCTCTACTGATATGGAATAAAAATTGTGATAACACGTCAGTAAACTAAACATCTGCATCATACATAATATTCAGCACCTTGTATAATACAAAATCATAAAATTGTCTCCAATATACATGAAAATGGCTACAATAATACTGCTCCCTATGTACAAGAATACAACTACTATAATACTGAAAATACTGAAAATATACAAAAAAGGTCTGCTCACCTCCTCCTGGAGCGCTCAGATCCTGTTGTGCGGCAAGTTTTCAAAACTTGGAAAAAATAAGTCCAGCACTTTAAGGGTACCGTCACATTTAGCGATGCACCAGCGACCCCGACCACGATACGACCCGGTCAGGATCGCTGGTGCATCGCTAAATGGTCGCTAGTGAGCTGCCAAACAGGCAGATCTCACCAGCGATGCAGCAGCAGTCGGCGGTCGTTACTTACCTGTCAGACACGGCGATGAAGACGCCCTCCCGCTTGCGTACACGCGTTGCTCGTCGGCGCCAGCAGGAAGCCCAGCAGGGAGTGGCCGTCGAGAAACGGCCCAGGACATTCTCGCGCGATCAGCGATAGACAGCGGGGGAGCCGGTCGGAGGTAAGTATCACACTTAGCAATATCGCTAGCAAAATCGCTGCTGCGTCACAAAATCGGTGACGCCTAAGGCCTCTTTTACACATCAGTTTTTTGCCGTCAGGCGCGATCCGGCTTTTTTTTGTAAAACCGGATCCGGCAAAATGCAATGCCGGATCCAGTTTTTCCCCATTGACTTGCATTAGCGCCGGATCGCGCCGGATGGCATTGCGTTTCATCCGTTTTTTGCTGGATCCGGCTACTTGTCTCATTCCGGCGTCTGGAAAAAACGGCTACTGTAACGTTTTTTGTCTCCGGCGAAAAAGCCGGAAGCGCCGGATCCGGCGCTTCCAACTTTTTGCTACAATGAAAGTCTATGGGCGCCGGAATGCGCCGGATCCAGAAAAAGACGGATCCAGCCACCGGATCCGTTTTTTAACTCAGATCCAATTGGCCAGCCCCCAGGAAACAGATATAACCTGCTAGACGGATCCAGCAAAAAAACGGATCCGTTTCTACAGTTCTCCAAAATTTATGCCGGATCCGTTTTTTTCTAAAAATAGCCGGATCCTGCCTGACGGCAAAAAACTGATATGTGAAAGTAGCCTAGCGATATCGCTAGTGATTTCGCTTAGTGTGACGGGGCCTTAAGTCCTTAAAATCCATTTTCTTTTATTCCATCACTTCCAATAGCATAAAAACAATTAAGTCATAGTCCAGAACATTAAAATCAAACGCGTTAATATAATACTGCCCCTATGTACAAGAATATAACTACTATAATACTGCCCTTATGTACAAGAATATAACTACTATAATACTGCTCCTATGTACAAGCACGCATTAGACACGGACAAATGATTTTCTATGGGGTCACTCGCACCAGGCATATATTTCTCATCCGTATCCTACGCTCCGTGCCACTCGCAGCATGCTGGGATTGTCAGCGTACTACGCCCGTAATACGCCAATGCAAGTCTATGGGTGCGCAAAAAATACGGATTACACACGGACCACACGTGTGACTTGCGAGAAATACGCACCAGGTGTCTTTAGAAGCCCTGTCATAGGGCTCCATTATTTGTCCATTTTGCAAGCCTGCAAGAAAATCTCGCCATACGGATGCCATACGGATTACATACGGATGCTTACATGCGCAAAATACGCGACCACACCTTGATTACGGATGACATACGGAGCACTATTTAGGGGTCTGTCATCCGTATTACGCATGTAAAATACTGACCGTATTTTGCGCAGGTTAGTGTGACTCCAGCCTAATAGTTCCCATCACCAGATCACACATAGAGCCAGCAGCTTTTGCTTTGGTCAAAAGATTTTTTAAGCCGCCACCACGACACGGTAGACTCTTTTGGCCGGGCCCTACCCTACTCTAACCTATTAAACATTTGTTAAAATATCCAATACAATTTAGGTATATTTTTAGTTAATTTTTAAAATGACCAATAATATCACATACAAGGGACAAATACCACCGTACCATGACCAGACCACATATTACCACCACAGTGACTTATATCACATACAAGGAACAAATACTACCACTCCATGGCCGGACACCAGATTACAACCACTTTGTGACTGATTACTACAATACTGATCAGTAATAACAAAACACAATACTAATATCACCATATGTGCCATTATACACAGGAGAGCTGTACTTAGTATGCAGTGTCAGTGTAAAGGTAATGTGCTGTTCCATGCATGTTTCTAGTTAAAGAAATGTATTTATGTTTTTTCGCTTGTCTCTGCTGCCATCTACTGGCCAGACCATTTAGTTCCTCGGTCTTTCCTTGTTCAGCCTATGGGGAGGGGCTTCTCTTCAGCCTCTTCTCTTCCTGTTTGCTCAGTCATCGGCAGACATCTTACCTGAGAGAACTGTTCTCCCTCATGAGCTGAGGAAGCAAAGTCTTTTGACCCGCAAGTAGCGACTCCAGAGACAAGCTCCATGCAAGAGACTCAGTGTAATGTTTGAATCGTTATCTACGGAATAAACCAACATTGTTCTTCATCACAACGCGTGTATGCTTATCTGAGAAGCTGCTAAGGGTCATGTCTGCCTCGCTTATTGGATACACAAAGGTAGGAACTTCTCTCACTTACATGTCTGCATACCTTTAATCGCCATTAAGTGGGGACAGAACAGTCAAAAGACTAGCTTGCCGGCCCATACAAGTCAAAAGACTAGCTTGTCGGCCCATACAAGTCAGAAGACTACTTTTAAAGCTCATAAGCAGCTAGAAAACCTCCTTATAGCCCAGCACCCCAGCTACAGATCTCCATCTGCCCCGTCTCCCTATGTGTAATCTGCCCAGCAACAAGCTGCCTGCAGCAGTGCACGTCTGGACAAGCCTAGAAGTAGCTCCACCACCTGCCACATCTTGCAATAACTCTGCTCGTACTGTTAATGAGGACTGTCTATGCACCTGCTGTTTCCTTCTGGCCACATCGCTCCTACCTCATTACTCCATACCTCATTACCGCGCATCAGCGATCCGCGAACCCCCAAGTTTCGCCAAAGCCACTCTGGGAATCTCATCCGGGACCTCCCGCAGAGCCGCACAGCGATTTTCGGACCCCGATTCAAAAGTTGAATTTTTTAAAGAGACAGTACACCTTTATTCAAAATGGCCGAAAAAGACCTCGGACAGGTCCCTACTGATGAAACAGTGCAAATACAACCTGATACCGTCCACGATGAAGCCCAGGAGGCAGACCCCACATCTCAAGCAGACCAAGTCACCCGACCAAAACGTTCTGCCAAACCAACTATAAAGGTGCTTGAAAACTATCACAATATGAAAGATGAGCTATGTGATCACCTGGAAGAACAGTGGGAATGCGTCACCTCTTATATGTCAAGACTCGAATCCTCATCAGGCAACGCCGCAAGCTTGCAATCCGTCATGGAGCGGCTGAACACCGCCCGTGAAAGGTACAAGAGACTATCAGCAAAGTACATCGCTCTTCTAAAAGATTTTAATTCTGATGAAGCTCTTCCAGACCTCAGTGAGGCGCTAGAGACGGACAAGGAGAGAGACGCCAAGGTCCAACATGCCATAAACAAGGCTGAACACCGTATCTCTCACCTGCAAGAAACCAGGTCACACCGATCGACCTCATCTAAACGTTCCTCTCGGTCATCCAGGGCATCGTCCTCAAGAAGTTCAACCATGAGCGACAGGATACTAGAGGCCCGCATAAAGGCAGAGGAATCCAGAGTGAGACGTTCTTTCACTGAGAGAGAAGCTAAGGCAGAGGCAAAAAGGGCAGAAGCAGACATGGAAGCAAAAAGGGCAGAAGTGGAAGCAAAAAGGGCAGAAGTGGAAGCAAAAAGGGCAGAAGTGGAAGCCAAGAGAGCAGAAGCAGAAGCGGAGGCTCAGCTGAAGATTCTTCGGTCACAGATGGAAGAGGAGGTTGCACTAGCTAAAGTGAGACTACTTGAGCAGGCGTTGATCCAAGGTCCTGATGCAGCTAACTTGCCACCACTGGAATCAGACGATCCAGTCAATCGCACGAAAGACTATGTACTAAACCAGCTACCTGTAGCAACCCCGGTCTACAGTACCGTCCAAGTCGACGACAACAAAACCTCCAACGTACTCCCAGAGATACCTTCTCAAACACAGTCACCACAAGATGGCAACCAAGTGTTTCCTGACCCACCTTTACAGCTCAAGCGGTATTCGTCAGATTCTTCAAGGGCTAAACCACAGCTCAACCCTGCAGCAACATCATTCTATCCGGGAACAGCTCATCCATTCACACCAGGCGGCCCATACGCCCCAGGGGCATCACGAGTCGTCGTGGCAACGAGTGGTGAGAAGTCGGATATGTCCGAGTTCGCCAGGTTCATGGAGAGCAGAGAGCTAATCAACACCAGTCTTACGAAGTTTGATGATCGTGCAGAGAGCTACAGGGCCTGGAAAGCAACCTTTAAGGCAGCCATCGCCAATCTCAACCTAACTGAAGAACAGGAACTTGACCTCCTGATAAAGTGGTAAGGTCCAAGCTCTTCAACCCGCGTCAGGAGCCTCAGAGCGGTCCACGTGGGACAAGCAGAAGCAGGTCTCGCTGCCGCATGGCAAAGGCTGGAACGCACCTTTGGCAGCGCAGAGGCAATAGAGAAAGCCCTATTCAAGAGACTGCAGGATTTCCAAAAGATCAACCTTAAAGACGTCCACAAGCTGCAAGACCTAAGTGACCTGCTAATGGAGCTGGAGCTCGCCAAAAGAGACCCTCGTCTGTCTGGGCTGTGCTATCTGGATTCAGCCCATGGAGTAAACCCGATCGTGGTGAAGCTGCCATACAGCCTGCAGGAAAAGTGGGCAATGTCAGTATCAAGATACAAAGGAGTGAACGACGTTACCTTCCCTCCATTCATCCACTTCTGCAGGTTCATCGATGAACAGGCCCAGATGAGGAATGACCCCAGCCTCGACTTCCTAGAGTCCAACGCTTCGACAGCCGCACCAACTCCTGCGCCAAGGTATGAAAACACCACATACAAACGCAGAGACACTAAGAGAGCTGTGAGCGTTAGGAAGACCGAGCTACCGTCACCTGCAACGCCCACAGACGAACAGAACATCGTCTCAACACGAGATAAATCCTTTAATCGTGAATGTCCCATCCACAAGAAGCCACACTCGTTGACCAAGTGCAAAGGGTTTAGATCCAAAACCCTACAGGAGCGCAAGGAGATCCTCACAGAGCTCGGGGTTTGCTTCAAATGCTGCGCATCACTTGAGCACATGGCCAAGGACTGCAAATCCACAGTCAAGTGTGGGGAGTGCCACAGCGAAAAGCATGTTTCAGCCATGCACTCAACCCGAATAGCTAGAGACACACCGGCTGCAGTCACCACTGCTCCCGCTCCAAGTCATGGCGGGGAGCCACAGAATCAGACCGACACCGCCACAACTGTCTCCTGCTCATGCTCAGAAGTATGTGGAGAGGGCCGCATGGAGAAATGTTGCGCCCGAATATGCCTCATCAAGGTTTACCCCGAAGGACATCCAGAAAAGGCAATGAAGGTGTATGCCATCATAGACGACCAAAGCAACCGGTCCCTGGCAGGAGCCAAATTCTTTGAAGCCTTCGGAATTAGTGGACCATCAGAGCCCTACACCTTGAACACCTGCTCAGGCCGCATAGAGACTAGCGGCAGAAGAGCCCAGGGATTCATCGCTTCTCCTATCAACGGGAAGACTGAAATACCTCTGCCAACGCTAGTTGAATGTAACCAAATACCCAGCCATAGGAGTGAAATTCCTACCCCAGAAGCTGTACTTCATCAGCCGCACCTGAAGCACCTCGCAAGCGTCATCCCACCTATGGACAACAACGCGGAGATTCTACTCCTGCTCGGCAGAGACAACCTGAGGGTACACAAGGTGCGACAACAGTGCAACGGACCTGACTACGCACCATACGCCCAGAGACTGGACCTCGGATGGGTAGTCATAGGAAACGTGTGCGTTGATCGATCAGAAATCGACTCCTTCAGGACCTACGTCCATGGAGACGGACGCACAACCTGCCTAAGGCCATGTCCTCATCACTATGAAGTGAAAGAGAAGCCCCCAGACTCAATACAGCTGCCTGACATCGCTTCTTCTCTGCGTACCGACAACTTGGGAAGATCAGTCTTTCACATCACCAAGGACGACGATAAAGTAGCCTTGTCAGTGGAGGACAGAGAATTCATCGACATAATGGACCGTGAGTTCTCTAAGGACAAAACCGACCACTGGGTCTCTCCATTACCCTTCCGATCCACCAGGGTAAGACTGCCAAACAACCGAGACCAAGCTCAGAACAGATTCAACTCTCTTCAACGTTCAATGAACCACAAACCTGAAATGAGGGAGCACATTGTCGCCTTTATGGACAGAATATTTCGCAACAACCATGCGGAACCCGCTCCTCCCGTGAAGAAGAACGAAGAGTGCTGGTATCTGCCTTCATTTGGTGTCTACCACCCACGGAAACCGAACCAAATCAGGGTTGTCTTTGACTCCAGCGCCAAACATGGAGGCGTATCACTCAACGATGTCCTCCTCACAGGTCCCAACCTGACGAACAACTTAGTAGGAGTGTTGCTGAGGTTCAGGAAAGAACTCGTCGCCATCACTGCCGATATCGAACAGATGTTCCACTGTTTCCTAGTCAGGGAGGACCACCGGAACTTCCTCAGATTCCTGTGGTTCAAGGACAACGACACCAACAAAGAGATGGTGGAATACCGTATGAGAGTCCATGTCTTCGGGAACAGCCCTTCACCCGCAGTAGCAACCTACGGTCTCCGAAGGACCGCATCAGAGGGAGAGTCTGAGTATGGCACAGACGCAAGAGACTTCGTTGAAAGAGACTTCTATGTAGACGACGGGCTCAAATCACTGCCCACTGAAGAAGCAGCCATTGTTTTGCTCAAGAGGACCCAAGGTATGCTGGCCCAGGCAAGGCTCAGGCTTCATAAAATCGCTTCAAACAGCCCGACCGTAATGAGAGCCTTTGATTCGGGTGATCACGCCCCTGGATTCAAGGACATTGACTTGGGGCTAGACAGCCCACCCGTGCAGAGGAGCCTAGGCATCAGATGGGATCTCGCAGCCGACTCCTTCGGGTTTCAAGTGAATTGCTCGGACAAACCGTTCACAAAACGTGGTGTCCTCTCCATAGTGAACAGCTTATTTGACCCGCTGGGGTTCGTGGCGCCCATCACCATACAAGGCAAATCCTTGTTGAGACAACTATCTGAAACTGTCAAGGATTGGGATACCCCGCTCCCCTCCGACAAAGAGAAAAAATGGGAAACTTGGAAACAGTCGTTGTGCGGATTGAACAATATTCACATCCCGAGATGCTACACCAAAATCTCCCTTGCCTCTAGCGGAAGGAAAGAACTCCACGTCTTTTCAGACGCCTCCACAGAAGCCATAGCGGCGGTTGCATACCTGAAGGTGATGGACGCCAGCGGGCAAAGCTACGTCGGATTGGTGTTCGGCAAGGCGAAGCTAGCACCGAAGCCCGACCACACCATCCCCAGACTCGAACTCTGTGGAGCCGTCTTGGCAGTGGAAATTGCTGACTTCATACTACAAGAACTGTGTATCGAAATAGATGAGGTCCAATTCTACACCGACAGCAAGGTCGTTTTGGGTTACATCTACAATACATCGAGACGATTCTACGTGTATGTCAGTAACCGCATCGAAAGGATCAGGAGATCCTCCAAACCGGAACAATGGCGTTACGTACCATCGGAGCTGAATCCAGCAGATCTTGCAACCAGACCCATGTCTATATCTTCTTTCGTTAACTCTTCTTGGCTTACAGGTCCAGAGTTCCTGCTGAGATGGTCAGAAGAAGGTGTCCAGGAAGACTTCAGCATCCTAGATCCAGACAACGATCCAGATGTCCGAACTGAGGTCCATACCCTGACCACCAGTGCTGAGAAAACATCCTACCTCGGCTGCCAACGTTTTGAACGTTTCTCCAGCTGGTTAAGACTCGTCAGGACTGTTGCCAGGTTAGTGCACATCGCCAGATGTTATCGTGCAGACTTTAAAGACAAGGACTGTCATCGCTGGCATGTATGCCACAGACCTCTTTCTGCTGAGGACATCTCCCGTAGTTAGTCCCTCATTATACGCCACCTCCAACAGAGCGAATTCGCCACCGAATGGAAGTGCTTAAATAACAAACAGCAGATTCCATTAAGAAGCCCCCTCGCCAATTTAAACCCAGTAATGGACAGCTTCGGCTTACTGAGGGTTGGCGGTCGTTTAAGCCAGGCTCGTTTCGGTGTCGCAGAGCAAAATCCTCTCATCATTCCCAACAAACACCACGTTACAGTCTTACTGATCCGTCATCATCATGAAAGGGCTGAACACCAAGGCAGGCAAATTACAGAGGGCACTCTACGGTCTGCAGGCCTCTGGATTGTCGGGATGAAGAGACGTGTAGCACAAATACTTCACGATTGTGTGCACTGTCGCAAAGTGAGAGGAAAGCAACTGTGCCAACAAATGGCCGACCTACCTACAGATAGACTTTCCATGGAACCACCTTTCACCTATGTGGGCCTAGACGTTTTCGGACCATGGATGGTATCCACACGCAGAACTCGTAGCAGCCGTGCGGACAGTAAGCGGTGGGCTGTGCTATTCACCTGCTTGAGCATCCGAGCCGTTCACATCGAGGTGTTAGAGTCCATGGATACCTCCTGCCTGATTAACGCCTTGAGAAGATTCCTCGCCATCAGAGGACCAGTAAAGCAGCTGAGGTCCGACCGCGGCAGCAACTTCGTCGGTGCATGTAGAGAGCTGAACATCGACACCAAGCCAATCCAAGACCAGCTGGCAGACAAGGGTTGCACCTGGATCTTCAATTCTCCTCACAGTTCTCACATGGGAGGCTCCTGGGAGAGGATGATCGGAATCTCACGCAACATCCTGAACTCCATGCTAAAGGACGTCAACTCCTCGAGACTCACGCACGAGACTCTAGTGACTCTTTTAGCCGAAGTCTCAGCCATCATCAACTCGAGACCCCTTGTGCCGGTGTCAATGGATCCAGAGGTACCAACCATGTTGACTCCCAACATCCTTCTTACTCAGAAGATCGACAACGCGGTAATTCCCAGCGGAGATTTCACTCATGCCAACACCTACCAAAGACACTGGAAACGAGTCCAATATTTGGCCGACTACTTCTGGAACCGATGGAGGAAGGAATACCTTACCATTCTTCAAGGGAGAAGGAAGTGGCGACATCCCAAGCCGAATATCAAGGAAGGAGATCTGGTCCTCATGAAAGACCAGACCACTGAAAGGACTGACTGGCCTCTGGGACTTGTTACCAGGACACTGCCTAGCCAGGACGGCAACGTGCGGAAGGTGGAGCTGAGGGTCTTTAGGAAGGGTGAGACGAAGATCTTTGCGAGGCCAATCCATGAACTTGTCCTCTTACTGCCTATCGAGAGCGCCACTACGGGATGAGCGTTCTGCACCCGAAGTTTGGCCGTTTTTCTGATTTTTTGAACTTTAATTGTTGCATTTAACATGCCCTTTCTTTTAGGTTTATTATTATTATGGACAATAGTGGAATCCCCATAGTGAATTCCAGACGGGGAGTGTGCTGTTCCATGCATGTTTCTAGTTAAAGAAATGTATTTATGTTTTTTCGCTTGTCTCTGCTGCCATCTACTGGCCAGACCATTTAGTTCCTCGGTCTTTCCTTGTTCAGCCTATGGGGAGGGGCTTCTCTTCAGCCTCTTCTCTTCCTGTTTGCTCAGTCATCGGCAGACATCTTACCTGAGAGAACTGTTCTCCCTCATGAGCTGAGGAAGCAAAGTCTTTTGACCCGCAAGTAGCGACTCCAGAGACAAGCTCCATGCAAGAGACTCAGTGTAATGTTTGAATCGTTATCTACGGAATAAACCAACATTGTTCTTCATCACAACGCGTGTATGCTTATCTGAGAAGCTGCTAAGGGTCATGTCTGCCTCGCTTATTGGATACACAAAGGTAGGAACTTCTCTCACTTACATGTCTGCATACCTTTAATCGCCATTAAGTGGGGACAGAACAGGTAATGCAGTGATCACTGGTGACTCTGTACAGAGGACCGCTGTATATAGTATACAGTGCATAGTATCAGTGTATGGCCGGGGTCACACTGGCGAGGAATACGGCCGAGTGAGAGGCGCTAAAAGCACGCATTACACACGGACCAATGATTCTCTATGGGGTCACTCGCACCAGCCGTATATTTCTCATCCATATTCTACGCTCCGTGCCAATCGCAGCATGCTGGGACTGTCAGCGTACTACGGCCGTAATACACCAATGCAAGTCTATGGGTGCGCAAAAAATACGGAGTACACACGGAACACACGTGTGACTTGCGAGAAATACGTAGGACTTTTGGCTGCTGACAGGAAATGGGCCAATCCATCATCAGGAAGCATAGACATGCAAATGAGCTCAAAAAGCGCTCCAGACATCCAGGAAGTCAGCCTCCACGGAGTAAAGCAGCGTCATGGCGCCATATTTCCTTAATGTGGAGATGCTTATAGTATTAGTGCAGGAGCGGCCAGAACTTTTTGACCAAAGGGATCCCAATTATGCCAACCGGGCAAGAAAGGAGGCGTCATGGAGGCGCATATGTCGCCAGATGTTCCATGACTTTGGTGATCGGCCACGTGAGGAGCAGCAGAAACTGAGTAAGTACAAGGCCCAAAAATTATTTAAAATACCTCACAAACAAAAATGCATACAGATTCTGCCCCCCTCCCCTTCCTGTCCTTCTCCTTTTTGCCTCATGAGGCGGTTAGATTTTGATGTGACACATAGTTTCACACTGCCATAATTTTGCCCAGGCCACAAGCTCCTCTTCCTCTTAGCCAACCAAGTTATTAAGTGTAGTTACTTGATACATAAACTATTCAGACCCTGTGTATCTGGCCTGGATGGGCCGATTAGATATGCCACCCTAGGTAGAAAGCACACCCCAGAAGGCACATGCCTAGACTACTGGTTGCAAATGTCACTGATCAAATATGTGAAATTGATAATATTTCCTGTCACATTGCAGTGGAAGATGTGATGAAACGCTGGCGAAGCATCCGGGACCAATACCGCCGGGAACGTCAGCAGCGGTCCAGGAGTGGGGATGCAGGCTATGTGAAACGAAAATATGTGTATTATGACCGCCTCTCCTTCCTCGCCCCAATTCTGGATCTGAGACCGTAAGTAGATACCTCACACCACATTACACCGATACTTTACAGGGCCAAAAATATTGATGTATTTTTGCCTCTGTTCTATTTCATAACAGAACTCAATCCAACCTTACGGATCGAGGAACGGGCTCAGAGATAGAGCCCATAATTGATCCTGTAGGGGATGAGGTGGCTGGTCCATCTTCTCCCCCTACAAGAAGCATGGGTGAAGATGAGTCATTACAGGAGAACCCATTGGCTGCCCAACAAACCACACCACCAGGACCGTCTGCTGCTGCCCCATCACCCATCCTGGAAGAGCAGGGCAACTTGAGCAGCAGCCCAAATGCCCAGATCCGGGGATCCCCACAGGCTGCTGTTACATCCCGGCGAGGCCGAAGAAGGCGCCAGGTTGCTGTTCAAGAGAGCAGGACCAATGTGGACACAGGGGTCCTAAATTATTTATCTAGAGTCACTACAGATGATGGGGAGGAGGCCTACTCACGTAGCCTGACCATTTATCTCCGTGCCCTTTCCCGTGAGGTCAGGCTCCGTATTAGGCGATGTTTTCAGATCCTACTTGATGCAAGCACCCCCCCCCCAATACCCCATATGAGCTTTTCGAATATCTGGAGAGGTGGCAGCTTTCCCCAAGAAATCTAATGCGCATGAGACCATCCACACAGATGCTTGCTCAAGCAGGGTCTGAACATCCTCTAATACGTGGGCCTACACCTCACCCCCTTCCTTCCCCAACATTCCACAATTTATAAGTGGCTAAAAACATGGAATTAGTAAACACATACTGTACATGAGTATTCTTAATCGTTCTGATGGGAGGAGATGTCCAGTGTGTTTGAACTGGTGGTTAAAATCCCAAGGCAAAGTAAAAAAGAGGTTTTCTCCATCATCAAAATGAGCTAAAACAGATAATACTAACATTTCTTATGACGGTTTTCAAATCCTATGATTAAGACACCATGACAGGCAAGGCTACCTTATGCGTTTCTGAGACATATTACATGTCTGTTAAAAATACAATATTTCACGGGGCTATACTGGCAAAGTCAAAGGATCAAAATAGAGTACTCACTTGATAATGCATAGAAAAGGCGTGCTGTCCATATTCTCTTAGTCCAATTTAGGCCAGCTAACTATATTCCAAAATCAAGGCAAACAGCCTCAAGACCATCACGCTCTCTCTATGTATTATCAAGTCAGTCTTCTAATTTGATCCTTTGACTTTCCCAGTATAGTGCGGTGAAATATTGTGTTTTTTACAGACATGTAATATGTGTCAGAAACGCGTAAGGTAGCCTTGCCTGTCTTGGTGGCTTATTAATATGATTTGAAAACCTTCAGAATAAATGTTAGTATTATCTTGTGTAGCTCATTTTGATGATGGATAACTCCTCTTTTTTACTTTGGATTACAAATTTGTAAATTTGCAATGTTGTTATTGCACTATGTATGTTGTAGGATATGTTTGTAATTTTGTTTTAACAACAATGTTGAAATATGCCAAAAGGCCAATTTGGGCCATTGCCCAAGTTTTTCATTGGGCAAGAATATGTTTGCCTTACAAACAAAAAAAAAATACCAAAAAAAAGGCGAAAGTAAAAATTTGGCAACTACACTTTACGTCTCTGTCTTAATTGTCCAAACCCCTATCAAAATACTCTTACCAAATCAATTCAACAGTCATAGATTCAGAAGGAGTACAAATATATATATTTTGACACACATCAAACCAACATTGCCAACATAGATCCAGCATGCTCTTACCAAGAAGGTTCCCCCTGAGGTGCCATAAAGTAATTAGTGAAAAGATCACGTACTTTGAGGCCAGAGATTGGTCTACGTTGATGGTTGATAGGTGGTCTCACCCTACGCACATTGTCCGGCCTACGCACAACACCAGCAGAGGAGGAACAATCATGTATCCTGGTGAAGTGATGAAGAACCACACAGGTTTTCACTACTTCATTAACATTTTGTTCACTCAGCTGAATGGCAGACTGGAGTACCCGCCATTTTGCAAAAAGAATGGCAAATGAACACTCCACCAGTCGCCGAGCACGTGATAGGCGCAACTTAAATATCCTACGCCTGTGGTGAAGGTTGCGCCGGGGATATGGCCTCATGACATTGCGTGTTAACTGAAAGGCCTCATCTGCAACAAGGACATAAGGGACACATTCTTGAGTGGAGCCGGGTAGCTGGCGTGGTGGTGGTAGATCCAACTGGTTGGTGCGTAGCCGCCGAGCCATAATGGAAGTATTGAAGACTCGAGAGTCTCCCGTCCTTCCATAGGCCCCAATGTCAACAATTATAAACTTGTATTGAGGGTCGACCAGAGCCAACAATACAACAGAAAAGTATTGTTTATAATTGAAGAATTGGGAGCCAGAGTTCGGCGGTTAACGCACCCGGATATGTTTGCCATCAAGGGCCCCAACACAATTTGGAAACTGGCATTCTTCCTCAAAGTCCCTTGATATCCTCAACCAGTCTTCCATCCTGGCCTCGGGCATGACGACTTGATATAGTCTTGTCCAGATTTCAATACATGTTGACCTGACTATGCCAGATATGGTTGATCTTCCAATCAGAAACTCGTGGTGGAGGGCAGCATAAGACAGGCCAGTGGACAGGAAGCTGAAGAACAACAGAAAAGGAAGATTGTCGAATGCACACATTTACAAAACAAACAGGTCCATACATAACAATCTTGGTAAGATTTCAGAGCAAATAACACACACATCTTGCTTTGCGCAATGAGTAAATGATATTCAGTACATATTACACATAACATTCGGGTCTGTAAGTTGAAACATATGTGGACTAAGATGAGGGCCTAAAACTTACTCAAAAAAGGCAAAAATTCAAACTTTGCCCAACACATCATGAACATAGAGAATGTGGTTGTGTAGTACATACCGTATTGTGAGTACAAGTCGCTTCTCTGCAGATATAGCTTTGCGCATCCTTGTATCCTGAAAGGTTATCCCAGGGCGCACTGTCTCCAAGAGTCTATCAAATGTTGCAAGGCTCATGCGACAGTATTGGTAGAATTTGACAAGATGCTCCCACAGAGAAGAATAGAGGCGGTGAAAATTAACTCTTGTGAGTCGTTGCCTCAAAAGTGGATGTACCCACATGGTTCTCCTCCTCCACGGATCCACTATCACTGGGTATGGTTGGCCAAAGCGCCGTGACAAAAGCCAGTTGAAGAGAACCTGCTCAGTTGTGTTGAAAGTCAGACTGTCTGCCATGTTGCACATACCACAGCAACACACCTAGTGAAGGCAAGGTGACAAATGGACAGAATGGAGGATGCCACCTGTTCCTGAGCCAATAAATAGAGTGCAGGCTAATGATTTAAATAGTTAGTAGGCCTCAAAACCGTTAAATGTCCATTTTGCAAGGTTGCGAGAAAATCTCGCCATACGGATTGCATACGGATGTCATACGGATTACATAAGGATGCTCACATGCGCAAAATACGCGACCGCACCTTGCTTACGGATGACCTACGGAGCACTATTTAGGGGTCATTCATCCATATTACGCCTGTAAACTACGGACCGTATTTTGCGCAGGTTAGTGTGACCCCGGCCTATAGGTAACACACTGACTCACCAGTGACGCCTCTAGGTGAAGTTTTTTATCTTCTCCCAGCACAGATCGACGTCACTTCTTCCAGCCAGGGCTCGTCTCTGCAGGAAATAACACAGTTATCTAGAGCACCGCTTGCAGAATACATTACTTTTGTTTCCCCCAACTTCTATACTACACCAAATGAAGAAAAAAGGCAACATAGTATCACTCTGCACAGTAAGAGGACTGCCTCTCCAATTAAAACAGTATAAATAAAAACATCACTGCAGTAATAATATCCCTTAATATCCTGGCCCCCATGCGTCTCATTCCTGGCTCCAGCCATATGGTCTCCCATCCTGCCCTCATGAGTATCCATTCTGCCCCATATGATCTCCCCATCCTACCCCATCTGTCCCATGATCCTGCCCCATCTGTCCCATGATCCTGCCCCATCTGTCCCATTATCCTGCCCCATGAACCTGCCCCATCTGTCTCCATCCTGCCCCATCTGTCTCCATCCTGCCCCATCTGTCTCCATCCTGCCCCATCTGTTTCCATCCCGCACCATGTCTCCAATCATGCCCCCTGTGTCTCCAATCCTGCCACCATGTCTCCAATCCTGCTCCCATATCTTTCATCCTGCCACTATGTCTCCAATCCTGCCCCCTGTGTCTCCATTCGGCCCCTGTGTCTCCAATCCTGCCACCATGTCTCCAATCCTGCCCCCATATCTTTCATTCTGCCCTGTGTCTCCAATCCTGCTCTGTGTCTCCATTCTGCCCCTGTGTCTCTGAGCATATCCCCTGTGTCTCCAATCATGCCCCCTGTGTCTCCAATCCTGCCCCTGTGTCTCTAATCCTGACCCCTGTGTCTCCATTCTACCCCCTGTGTCTCCAATCATGCCCCCTATGTCTCCAATCATGCCCCGTGTCTCCAATCCTGCCCCGTGTCTCCAAGCATATCCCCTGTGTCTCCAATCCTGCCACCAGTGTCTCCATTCTGCCCCCTGTGTCTCCAATCATGCCCCCTGTGTCTCCAAGCATATCCCCTGTGTCTCCAATCATGCCCAATGTGTCTCTAATCATGCCCCCCGTGTCTCCAATCCTGCCCCCTGTGTCTTCAATCCTGCCCCCTGTGTCTTCAATCCTGCCCCCTGTGTCTTCAATCCTGCCCCCTGTGTCCCCAATCCTGCCCCCGTGTCTCCAATCCTGCCCCCCGTGTCTCCAATCATGTAGACCGTGTCTACAGTCATGCCCCGTGTCTCCAATCATGCCCCATATCTTTAATCCTTCCCCGTGTATCCATTCTGACCCCTGTGTCTCCAATCATGCCCCCATAGCTTTCATCCTGCCCCCTGTCTCCATTCTGCCCCGGCAGGATGCACACTTGTGTCCATCCTGCCGGCTTGCCGCTACCAATAAAAAAAAAAAACAACAAAAAAGCAAAAACAAAAAAAAACAACCCTTTCTCCTTACCTTGCCATGCTCCTGTGGCGAGAGATGTTCCCTTCAGGCTGAAAGCGCGCACTCGCCGGGGTATGACAATGACCTCAGACGCCAGCGACGTGCGCGCTGACGTCAGCTGCCAGCCTCCGATTGGCTGGCGGCTTTAAATATTGCCATGCGGGCTCAGGCCCGCACGTAAATAGAGTGTAACTGAACCCTCCGTCTCAGACGCAGGGTTCAGTTACTGCAGCGGCAAAATCCTGCCGCTGGGGCCCGATCAACAGAAGAGACGGGGCCCGATGTGGGCCCCCTTTGCAGACCGGGCCCCATACGCCAGTCAGGGCAGTAATGCCCTGATGGCAGCCCTGGGCACTACTGTGCACCACAGTACACCAACCCAACAGACAAGGCAGCACAAACAAGGGTTTAAGATAAAACTACAGGCATACAAAATATTCACTCATATTTAACAGAGGAATGCAAGGTAGGGGAATAAACCAAAATGGAGAAGAATAAAGGATTACCAAACATACAAACGAAGCAACAGTCATAGATTACTCTTCTAACTCTCCTTCTCATATATATTCCTCTCTCACCATTAGCCATGCAGCAAATTCTTGCTCTGACGAGGATTAGTAACAGAGACCAGATTATAAAGGGGAAGTGAGTGGCTAACCGAGTTCAGCTGTGACCACGGATTTCCAACAAGGCAGACTAACCCCTGTTCTGCTAGAAGGAGTAAACACCTTTAAAATGAAGTAGAAGTATTTCTTCTCAGCGTCGGAGTAGGAGTAATTAGACGCTGAGGTCTCGGTAACCCCATGACACTATAATAGTGTTCTCCATGTACAAGAATATAACTGCTATAAGGCTGCGTTCACACGTTGCGTTTTTTCGTGTTTTCGCGGCGGTTTTTAACGTGCGATTTTGCCACGAAAGCGCCAAAAAAGCAGCATCCCATGTAATTCTATGGGATTCCACCATGCAGTGCTAATGCTGTGGATTTTCCCGCGCAGAATCGCATCACGGAAAAATACGCAGCATGCTCATTAATCTGCGGAATCGCGGCGATTCCGTCCACATAGGAATGCATTGTTCTGTTTACTTTCCGCATGTGGCTGTGCCCACCATGCGAAAAGTAAGCAGAACATTTGTGGATGGTACCCACGGTCTGGAGGAGAGGAGGCTGTCCTCCGGGCTCTGGGCACGATATCCCTGTAAAAAATAGAATTAAAATAAAAAATCAGGTTATATTTACGTTCCGGCATCCCGCACAGCCTTACCGATGCTCCCGCCAACTCCCGTTCCCAGTAATGCCTTGCGGCAAGGACCTGTGATGACGTAGCAGTCTCGCGAGACCGCTGCAGTATCACGAGACCGCTACGTCATCAAAGGTCTCGCAAGGCATTACTGGGAACGGGAGCATCTCGATGATCAGGGACGCTTCGGGGGACGTCGAAAGTTAAGGAAAACACGATTTTTTATTTTTTTTTATTTTTAACAGTAGATCTTTTTACTACTGATGCTGCATAGGCAGCCTCAATAGTAAGAAGTTGGTTACACTAGTCAAACACTGTGTTTGACGAGTGTGACCAACCTGTCAATCAGTCCTCCAAGTGATGCTACAGATTGCTTGGAAAACGCTAGCATACTGCAAGCTAATTACACTTGCAAATCGCTATTTTTTTCCGCGGGAAAATCGCATGAATTTAAAATACGGTTTTCCCGCAGAATGGAATTCCGGAATTCCCACCGTAACTTCCGTGGGAGTTCCGCAATGTGTGCACATAGCCTAACACAGCCCCCATTTACTGCCCCTATGTACAAGAATATAACTACTATAATACTGCTCCTATGTGCAAGAATATAACTACTATAATACTGCCCCCTATGTACAAGAATATAGCTACTATAATACTGTCCCTATGTACAAGGATATAACTACTATAATACTGCTATGTACAAGAATATAACTATTATAATACTGCCCCCTATGTACAAGAATATAACTACTATAATACTGCTCCTATATACAAGAATATAACTACTATAATACTGCCCTTTTGTACAAGGATATAACTACTATAATACTGCCCCTATGTACAAGAATATAACTATTATAATACTGCTCCTATGTACAAGAATATAACTACTATAATACTGCTCCTATATACAGGAATATAACTACTATACTACTGCTCATATGTACAAGAATATGACTACTATAATACTGCCCCTATGTACAAGGATATAACTACTATAATACTGCCCCTATGTACAAGAATATAACTATTATAATACTGCTCCTATGTACAAGAATATAACTACTATAATACTGCTCCTATGTACAAGAATATAACTACTATAATACTGCTCCTATATACAGGAGTATAACTACTATACTACTGCTCCTATGTACAAGAATATAACTACTATAATACTGCCCCTATGTACAAGAATGACTACTATAATACTGCCCCCTATGTACAAGAATATAACTACTATAATACTGCTCCTATGTACAAGAATATCTCTACTATAATACTGGCCCTTATGTACAAGAATATAGCTACTATAATACTGTCCCTATGTACAAGAATATAACTACTATAATACTGCTCCTATATACAGGAATATAACTACTATACTACTGCTCCTATGTACAAGAATATAACTACTATAATACTGGCCCCTATGTGCAACAATATAACTACTATAATACTGCCCCCTATGTACACGAATATAACTACTATAATGCTGCTCCTATGTACAAGAATATAAGTACTATAATACTGGCCCTTATGTTCAAGAATATAACTACTATAATACTGCCCCCTATGTACACGAATATAACTACTATAATGCTGCTCCTATGTACAAGAATATAAGTACTATAATACTGGCCCTTATGTTCAAGAATATAGCTACTATAATACTGCCCCTATGTACAAGAATATAACTACTATACTACTGCTCCTATATACAAGAATGTAGCTACTATAATACTGCCCCTATGTACAAGAATATAACTACTATAATACTGCCCCCTATGTACAAGAATATAGCTACTATAATATTGTCTCTATGTACAAGGATATAACTACTATAATACTGCTCCTATGTACAAGAATATAACTACTATAATACTGCCCTTACGTGCAAGAATATAACTACTATAATACTGCCCCTATGTACAAGAATATAACTACTATAATACTTCCCTTATGTGCAATAATATAACTAATACTGTATTTGTTAAGAAGACTGTAATTAGTTTGATACTATTCCCCAGGGGCAAGAGATGATTACCATAATATCGCCCCTATGGACAAACTTTTTAATCAGGATAGATAGAAAACACTCTTGTGTGTAGGAACTGTGACTCTTTATAATTTCTCTTCTTATATGATCCACCTCTTTCTTCCAGAAAGTGAACAGTAATGTATATATAATTATGCACACCATGTGTTCCCTTTTCCCATCTCTTTTAGCCAAGAATTACGCATCACAATTACGATACAGATTACTTCACTAATTCCTTTTAAAATTCAAGACTCCACATGGGGAAGTTGGGCAAGTGTCTAGCGGATGTGGCATGAAAGCTGCCATCTATCCATCTACCATCTGCTAGGAACCTGTTATCTCTATGCTGGCTTCAGCACTCCATACCAGGCGACACCTGTGCCACTTAACCCCTGAGGTCCAGGGCATATCACTATCCCATTACTAGAAACATTGGATGATGCTGGTGTTTCAAGCCAAATTAGGTCACTGCTATCCAGGTCTGGCACAGAAAAACTGAGTACTAAACCTTAGGTGGCACAACAAAACAGATCATTGGCATAGTCTCGGCATGCTGGTTATCCCAAGCAGGGGATTTTGCAAAATAGGTCACAAAGCAGATTTTAAAATAGATTTGTTCCATACAACAGGAAAACTGTACGATACGTTACATTCCACTTTTCTGGAGGCCGGGACCATCTGGAGTTCTTTAACACTGGGGTCACAGGTACCAGACCACCACAACCTGACAAAGTGACATATATGTACATGCCATTGATGTTTAGGGAAAAAGAAGTCCCAATAATGTATAAAAAAGCTACATATTCTGGACAATATTTTCATCCATTCTCCTACAAAGGAGCATTATTATAGTAGTTATATTCTTGTACATAGGAGCAGTATTATAGTAGATATATTCTTGTACATAGGAGCAGTATTATAGTAGTTATATTCTTGTGCATAGGAGCAGTATTATAGTAGTTATATTCTTGTACATAAGGGGCAGTATTATAGTAGTTATATTCTTGTACATAGGAGCAGTATTATAGTAGTTATATTCTTGTACATAGGGGCAGTATTATAGTAGTTATATTCTTGTACATAGGGGCAGTATTATAGTAGTTATATTCTTGTACATAGGAGCAGTATTATAGTAGATATATTCTTGTACATAGGAGCAGTATTATAGTAGTTATATTCTTGTGCATAGGAGCAGTATTATAGTAGTTATATTCTTGTACATAAGGGGCAGTATTATAGTAGTTATATTCTTGTACATAGGAGCAGTATTATAGTAGTTATATTCTTGTACATAGGGGCAGTATTATAGTAGTTATATTCTTGAACATAGGGGGCAGTATTATAGTAGTTATATTCTTGTACATGGGAGCAGTATTATAGTAGTTATATTCTTGTACATAGGGGCAGTATTATAGTAGTTATATTTTTGTACATAGGAGCAGTATTATAGTAGTTATATTCTTGTACATAGAAGGGCAGTATTATAGTAGTTATATTCTTGTACATAGGGGCAGTATTATAGTAGTTATATTCTTGAACATAGGGGGCAGTATTATAGTAGTTATATTCTTGTACATGGGAGCAGTATTATAGCAGTTATATTCTTGTACATAGGAGCAGTATTATAGCAGATATATTCTTGTACATAGGAGCAGTATTATAGTAGTTATATTCTTGTACAGAGGAGCAGTATTATAGTAGTTATATTCTCGTACATAGGATCAGTATTATAGTAGTTATATTCTTGTACATAGGAGCAGTATTATAGTAGTTATATTCTTGTACATAGTGGCAGAATTAGGCCTCTTTCACACATCAGGTTTTCGCCGTCAGGCGCGATCCGGCGCTTTTGACAGAAACCGGATCCGGCGAAATGCAATGCCGGATCCGGTTTCCCCCCCCCCATTGACTTGCATTAGAGCCGGATCGAGCCGGATGGCCATGCGTTTCATCCGATTTTCGCCGGATCCGGCAATGTGACGCGATCCGGCGGCTGGAAAAAACGGCTACTGTAACGTTTTTTGTCTCCGGCGAAAAAGCCGGACACGCCGGATTCGGCGTGTCCGGCTTTTTGATACAATGAAAGCCTATGAGCGCCGCAATGCGCCTGATCCGGCGACAGCCGGATCCGGTGGCCGGATCCGTTTTTTTTGGTCTGAGCATGCTCAGTAGCTCTGCCCACAAGACATATATAAAAGCAAGACAGTGGGACCCTCAGCCACACCCAACATGCCACCCAAGCCAAGAACCAGGAGCAGGAGAAGGCAGCAGACATCTACAGCAGCACCATCAGCACCACCCCAAATGGAGCAGCATGCTGAACAACGGGAGGGGAGTCCAGCAGCAGATGAGAGACGGTAATTATCAAATCCCCCATTCCTCCAAACTAGGGCTATGGAATATCAAGATATTCATTGGCCCTTTGTTTCTCTTTATTCAACAGCCGCCCAATAGATGCAGCAGCAGCAGCAATGGCAGCAGCAGGAACACCACCCACAGCCATGGAGTCTGGCCATCAGGAAGACAGCACATCTTCTTCTGGGAGCCCTCCCTCGCATCGTCAGCGTTTGACGGTAAGTTTTTATTTCCAAAATCCATCATCTCTGTAATATATGTCTATTCATTGCCTTTTATTTCAAAACAGGAATCACAAGATGAAGAGGAGCTCCCAGAAGAAGAAGGAAGGGGTGGACAGACACCTGGAGTGGGCTCACAATTGGTAAGTTTTTTGCATCAAACGCAGAAACACAACATCACACTACACACAACACATAGAAAACAATGTTCTGCAGACCACACACAGCAAACAAATGCCTACATCCAAAGACATAACATTTTTTGTTTTCTTCTCTAGTCTTCCCAATCTGGTGCTCGGCCAAGAGGTCCTCGCAGTGCCTCCCAGGGTCGTCGGCGACAGCAACGCGGCGGTCACCAGCGTGTAAGTATAAATATTTTTGCTTTGTTTTTTTGCACTTTTTATTTCATTTCTTTTGTGGAGGCTAATTATGTTATTTTTGTCTTTTTCTTTAACAGCCTTCACAGCGTGCTCCCGACTCTGACGGTGAGGATGGAGGAATTGATGTGGACCACCTCATCGATCTTGTCAGAGAAAGGGAGCCGCTCTGGAATATGGCTGACCGCCACCACGCTGACCTTATCATTACCCGACGACTCTGGGAGGAAATCTGTTCGCTCCTTGTGGACCGCTGGGATGACCTCGAAGCTCGGGCCCAGATTAAAGAGCGTAAGTATATACAGTACCGGTTGCTTGATTTAAACCAGTGTTTCCCGAACTCCAGTCCTCGTGGTCCCCACGGATCATGTGTTCAGGATTTCTATTTACTTTGGAAATCCTGAAAACATGACCCCTGGGGACCATGAGGACTGGAGTTTGGGAAACACTGATGTTGTATACTAACCACTTTGTCCTTTCTCGTTTCAGGGGAGAGAATTGTGAAGCGGTGGTGGTCTGTGAGGGATCGTTTCAAGAAGGAGTTCAATAAAGAGATGCGGGCCCCGAGTGGATCTGGAGGACGCAGGAGCAAGTACAAGTACGCACGAGCCCTGTCGTTCCTCCGGGATACAATGGTCACCAGAAGGTAAATATTACACATCACATGTGACAAAAAAATGTTTAGATGTAACTTTTTTTTTTCAGCCAGGGCCATACCATGTCACTATTTTAATTGTTTTTTTTTCTCTTTATTCCACAGCACGGTGAGCAGCACTCGGGAGCCTGCACGATTGGACCCTTCTGAGGCGATCCCTGAGGAGACCGGCACCGAGGGACACTTCGACCGCCCCGGTACATCTGCACCTTCCCAGCCTTCCCACACATTCGACCCATCTGTCCCATCCACCAGCACAGGAGCATCGTGGCCGCCTACATTACATGAAGCTGCTGGTGAGGAGATCGCTTTCCCTTTACCCCACCCTTCTGCCCCTGCCACCTCTAGTACACCTGCGGGTACTGGGCGGCAGCGGCAGAGGGGTCAGGAAAAGAGTTATGCGCCAGAGTTCTTGCATCTGAATGCATCTTTCCAGAACTGTCTAAAAGTCTTGTCAGAGCAAATCTCCGCAGGCTTTCAGCAGATCAACTCCAGCATTCTGGAGGTGAAGATACTTCTGCAAACCATGCATTCAGAAGCAAGATCTTCGCCAAACCACACCTTTTTCAGGTCTGTTGTGGAGCGCATGGCAACACTATCTCCTACCCAGCAGATGCATGTAATGCATTCGTGCCACGGTGCTCTACAGCAGGTTACCTCCCAACCTCCACCTCCCACCACTGTAGTTCCTCCACCTGCACCCCCTCCAGCCACTTTCCATCCTCCCCCTCCTATTACATCTGCACCCCCTCCAGCCACTTTCCATCCTCCCCCTCCTATTACATCTGCACCCCCTCCAGCCACTTTCCATCCTCCCCCTCCTATTACATACCAGCAACCTCCCCAGTACCAGCAACCTCCCCAGTACCAGCAACCTCGCCAGTACCAGACATCTCCCCACTTCCAGCAACCTGCCCCGTACCAAACTCCTTCCCCGTACCAAACTCCTTCCCCATACAACTTTCCATCAACATCATCTGCTCCTACAGTCCCTGCCCAACCCTCCACTCCACCGCCCACCACCTCTTCTGCCTCCCACATGTCCACCCATTCTGTAGCTTTTTCCACACCATCACCTCTAACTGTTCCTTCCCCACCACGATCCCAGTCCTCTCTCCACACTCCCAGTGTCGAAGTGTCCCGCAGCCCCTCCAGCAGTATTTCCACCCCACACTACACAGATTTATAATATGTGTGTATTTTAATAAAAATGACCAGTTTTATGGTTTCAAAGCTTTATTAAAAAAGTTTATTAAAATTTAAAAACAGTTTACTAAAAAAAACATTTTTCAATAAAAGTTAAATTATTTTACACTGGTTGTCTGTCATTTCTTTCTGCGGCCAAAAAGGTTAAATACAGGGTATTTAAAAGGTAAAATGGTATTCAAAACTAGGTATATAACTATGGGTAAATTTTAGCTTTTTGCCACAGTTGTGTTCCTGGTTGTGTTTGAAGCAAAGTATTTCACCTAAAAAGTTGTGTTTATTGTTGGTGATTTCCTAACAATGTACACAACTTTTGTTAAAAGGTGAAATACTTTGCATAAAACACAACCAGGTACACACCTGTGGCCTAAAGCTAAAAATAGAGACCATGACAAGATAGCCAACTTTGGTTGGCAAAGGTATATACTGTTGGTACAGAAGGTACACAAGTTTGGTTAGGGCACAAATCTTTCACACTCTGTCATCCTGCCAGTGTACTCTGCCTTGAGGTGACATAAAGTATAGTGCAAAATTGTCCCTCATTACTGAAACCGTCACAGAACTTCTAGTGGTAATGTCATGGTAATCTTGCAAGGTGGTTTCTTCAGAGGTGTCCTCAATGGACATGGGTTCCTTGCAGCTAACAAAATTGTGGAGTACCACGCAAGCTTTGATCACCTCGTCCACAGTTTCTGTCTTGAGGTTGATCGCAGTCAATAGGACCCGCCATTTGGCTGTCAGAATACCAAAGGTACATTCAACCATTCTTCTTGCTCTTGTGAGGCGGTAATTAAAAATGAGTTTTGGTCTTGTCAATCCTCTGCTAGAGTACGGTTTCAAAAGGTGTTCTGACAGCTGGAAGGCTTCATCCCCTACACAGACAAATGGCATAGGTGGACCAGATGTTTGCGGCAGCGGTCTAGGTGGTGGGAACTGGAAGGTGTTTCCATACAGTTTACGCCCCATGGCAGACAGTTTGAAAACTTGAGAGTCATTGGAGTGGCCATAGGCCCCAATATCAACAGCAATAAATTTGTATTCCGCGTCAGCGATGGCCATGAGGACAATTGAAAAATATTTCTTATAATTGAAATATTCCGATCCCGATCCGGCTGGCTTTACAATGCCGATATGTTTCCCGTCCACAGCGCCCAAGCAGTTGGGAAACTGACATATCTGTTGAAACTTGTCAGCAATTTCAATCCACCTCTCTGTTGTGGGCTCTGGTAAAAACTCTTCAGCTAAGGAGTCCCACAGTGCACGGCATGTGTACTTCACTATTCCAGATATGGTGTAAATCCTGAGTCTGTACTGGAAATGCAGTGACGAAAGGGATTCTCCAGTTGCAAGAAATCTGTGGGGAATTAAAAAACAATAAATTAGTTTTAAATCACAGCATTACATACCAAAACTGACCTATAACACTTGGAGATACAAACTACCACCAACAAGATTGCAGTGAAAGTGTGCTCTGATGCGATCACATCCAATAAATGTGGCTTACCTTAAAGTCACCATCAGACGCTCTGCGGGTGAAACAGAGAAGCGGTAATACGTGTCCGATTTTCTTATGAGGTGTGCAATGCGCTCCACCAAGTAATCAAAATTCTCCATTTTCATCCGAACATATCCAAAAAATTTATCCGGGTTTCGTCGAAGGTCCATGCAGAGTGTAGAATAGACCCCACGCGTCATTCTCTTGGCTGTGATGGGGTGGATCCACAAACGTCGTCTACGATGCCTGATGCGCTGCTGTCTCGCTCTCTCCTTCTCCAGAACAATCACCCTCAAACGATTCGCCTCCGCTGTAAAATCCGCCAAATTCTTCAAAATATTTCCAATCACAACACCCATCTTCGCCAGTAACTTGTTCTTCTCTCCAACCTGCACTTTCTCCTCTACAACCTGTCAAAGAAGGGCTGTAGGAACATGCTATATATAGTTTTCCAGTAGCCAATCCCGTTCGGAAGGCCACAAGGGTCAATTTTAAAAACCGGATCCGGCGTAATCCGTCGAAAAACGGATAGAAAAACGGATGAACCGGATGAGACAGATCCGGTTTTGTCTGTCAAGAACAAGAAGGATCCGGCAGAAAACCGGATCCGTCACATCCGGTTTTACTAAACATTTGCCGGATCCGGCGTTCCGGCACGACGCCGGATCGCGCCTGACGCCGAAAACCTGATGTGTGAAAGTAGCCTAATAGTAGTTATATTATTGTACATAGGAGCAGTATTATAGTAGTTATATTCTTGTACATAGGAGCAGTATTATAGTAGTTATATTCTTGTAGATAGGGGCAGTATTATAGTAGTTATATTCTTCTACATAGGGACAGTATTATAGTAATTACATTCTTCTCATAGGGGGAAGTATTATAGTAGTTATATTTTGTACATGGGGGCAGTATTATAATAGTTATATTCTTGTACATAAGGGCAGTATTATAGTAGTTATATTCTTGTACATAGGAGCAGTATTATAGTAGTTATATTCTTGTACATAGGGAGCAGTATTATAGTAGTTATATTCTTGTACATAGGAGCAGTATTATAGTAGTTATATTCTTGTACATAGGGGCAGTATTATAGTAGTTATATTCTTGTACATAGGGGCAGTATTATAGTAGTTATATTCTTGAACATAGGGAGCAGTATTATAGTAGTTATATTCTTGTACATAGGGGCAGTATTATTGTAGTTATATTCTTGTACATAGGAGCAGTATTATAGTAGTTATATTCTTTTACATAGGGGGCAGTATTATAGTAGTTATAATCTTGTACATAGGGGCACTGTTATAGTAGTTATATTCTTCTAAATACTGTAGGAACAGTATTATATTGAAAAAACTACAAAAAGCAGAATAAACAAAAACCCTGCTATAACTAAATAAGTAAAAAGCAAGTGCGATTAAATATCACAGGGTTCTTAGTAATACGATTTTTGATCAAAAAAACCATGAAAGGCATCTCCCATCGCCAAGGTGACCCTGATCGAGACGGTCCTACACTGTCTAATATTAACCCCTTTACCCCCAAGGGTGGTTTGCATGTTAATGGCCGGGCCAATTTTTACAATTCTGACCACTGTCCCTTTATGAGGTAATAACTCTGGAACGCTTCCATGGATCCTGGTAATTTGACAATGTTTTCTCGTGACATACTGTACTTCAGGTTAGTGGTAAAATTTCATTCATATAACTTGCATTTATTTGTGAAAAAAACGGAAATTTGGCGAACATTTTGAAAATTTCACAATTTTCCAACTTTGAATTTTTATGCTCTTAAATCACAGAGATACGGCCCACAAAAAACTTAAGAAGTAACATTTCCCACATGTTTACTTTACATCAGCACAATTTTGGAACCAAAATTTTTTTTGTTCGGAAGTTATAAGGGTTAAAATTTGACCAGCGATTTCTCATTTTTACAACACCACATCACATTTGAAGTTACTTTGAGAGGTCTATATGATAGAAAATACCCAAAAGTGACACCATTCTAAAAACTGCACCCCTGACGGTACTCAAAACCACATTCAAGAAGTTCATTAACCCTTCAGATGCTTCACAGGAATTTTTTGAATGTTTAAAAAAAAATGAACATTTAACTTTTTTTCACAAAAAAATTACTTCAGGTCCAGTTTTTTTATTTTACCAATGGTAACAGGAGAAATTGGATTGTAAAAGTTATTGTGCAATTTGTCCTGAGTACGCTGATACCTGATATGTGTTTCAGCGCATAGCAGAGCTTGGAAGGGAAGGAGCACCGTTTGACTTTAAAAACGCAAAATTGGCTGGAATTGAGATTGAACGCCATGTCACGTTTGGAGAGCCCCTGATGTGCCTAAACAGTGGAAACCCCCCACAAGTGACCCCATTTTTGAAAGTAGAACCCCCAAGGAATTTATCTCGATATGTGGTGAGAACTTTGAACCCCCCGAGGGCTTCACAGAAGTTTATAACGTACAGCCATACAATTAAAAAATCATATTTTTTCCACAACCATGATCTTTTTACCTCCAATTTTAATTTTCCCAAGGGAAACAGGACCTCAAAAGTTAGTGTGCAATTTGTCCTGAATACGCCGATACCCCATATGTGGGGGATAAACCACTGTTTGGGCGCATGGCAGAGCTCGGAAGGGAATGAGCGCCGTTTGACTTTATCAACGCAGAATTGGTGTCACGTCCGCCATGTCTGCCATGTCTGTTTGTCTCAAGAACTCCTGGAGCGATGTGCATGCGCATGTTTTGTCTGCTGTCCTGCATGTTCGCTAGAGCTGTGTGCAGACTCACCTCATGTCTGAGCTGCAGGATCCCTGCGTTTCTGCTCTGCCTTCTGTGATCTTCTCGTCATGTCTGGAGTCCTTGATCATGTGATGTTTCTTAAGATCCTGCACTGTCTGGTTCTGCAATCATCTCGTCATGTCTAGAATCCCGGATCATGTGTTCTTCCTAGGATCCTGCACTGGTTGGTTCGGTGATCATCTCGTCATGTCTGAAACCCTGATCATGTGACGTTTCCTAATATCCTGCACTGTCTGGTTCTGCTATCATCTCGTCATGTCTAGAATCCCGGAAGTTCTCCCCTGGTCCTGACCTGGAGGAGGAGGTGCTATGCCCTATATCAGGCCGCCTCTTCCTATGCTCAGGGCCTGATTATTGTGTTGCTTCCCTGCAAGGCTCTGGGTCTGTGGGGTTGCTCCCTCTATTCTGTGCCCTTGCACTTTGCTCTGTAGTGCGTCTCTGCACACGCTCCGTGCTCGTATTCCGCCTCTTGTCTTGTGCCATGTCTTGTGTTGTCTCTCGTGCCATGTTTGTCTTTGCCTTGCTTTGCCTTGTAGTCCTTCTGCTGTTCTTTGTCTTAGTCTGTTTTGCTATGTCTCGCCTTAGCTATGCTTTGACTTGTAGTCCTTCCTTTGTTCTCTGCCTCGCCTGTTTTGCCATGTCTTGCTTTTGCTGTGCTTTGACTTGTAGTCCTCCCTGTGTTCTCTGCCTTGCTATTCCTTGCTTTGTGTTCCTCCCTATGGTCTCAGTCTTTGCTTGCTCTGCCTCGCTCTCTCCTATGGTGCTCTGTAGTGCTCCCTGGCACACGCACCATTTCTCCTCTCCTTAGTGCTCGTTTCTTTGTCTAGTCCCAAGGTCTTCCCTTGGCCCGGCTCTGGGCTTCTGCCTACGCTCCGCTGCTAGACTCTGTCCTCGCTCTGACCTGGCTCTGTTTCTGCTTGTGTTCCTTGCCTTGTTCCCTGCCTTGTCCTTGCATTGAACCCCGGCGTGGGTTCCCCTTGGCCGTCTCCTGTGCCGTGGTAAGTGCCACGTGTTTGTGTACAGCCGTGTGTACTGGCCAGTGTGGCGTGCCCCCTGCGTGGCTCCTAGCACGCAGCCCTTCCTTGAACCTGGCGTGGCTCCTAGCACGCACCCTGCCTTGAACCCTGGCGTGGCTCCTAGCACGCACCCTGCCCTGAACCTGGCGTGGCTCCTAGCACGAAGGTTCCTTTGCCCCCTCCTGTGCCTTAGTCGTGCCTCGTGCTGGCGTTACAGCCGTGTGCATTGGCCAGTGAGGTGTGCGTCCCTGCGTGGCTCCTAGCACGCAGCCCTTCCTTGTGCCCTGGCGTGGCTCCTAGCACGCACCCTGCTCTGAACCCTGGCGTGTCTCTACACGCACCCTGTCTTGTGCCTTGGCGTGTCTCTACATGCACTCTGTCTTGTGCCTTGGCGTGTCTCTACACGCACTCTGTCTTGTGCCTTGGCGTGTCTCTACACGCACTCTGTCTTGTACCTTGGCGTGTCTCTACACGCACTCTGTCTTGTACCTTGGCGTGTCTCTACACGCACTCTGTCTTGTACCTTGAACCTTGGCGTGTCTCTACATGCACTCTGTCTTATACCTTGTACCTTGGCGTGTCTCTACACGCACTGTCTTATTCTATTCTTTGGCGTGGCTACACACGCCCCGTCTCGTTTGCGAACCTTGGCGTGTCCCCTACACACGCACCTCGCTTTGAACCCTGGCGTGTCCCCTACACACGCACCTTGCCTTGCACCTAGTTTTGAACCCTGGTGTGTCCCCTACACACGCACCTAGCCTTGGACCCTGGCGTGTCCCCTACACACGCACCTAGCCTTGGACCCTGGCGTGTCCCCTACACACTCACCTAGCCTTGGACCTTGGCGTGTTCCCTAAACACGCACCCAACTTGGATATCTGTCTTGCCTCCTTGCCTGAACCCTGGTTTGCCTGCCGGATGCCCGGAACCTGCCGACCGTTGCCAGAGGTCCGGAACCAGATGACTACGGCCTGATGTCCGGAGCTGACGTCCGCAGCCTGATCCCTGGACCCTGTCGGTTTGCCAGCAGTCCGGAGTCCGATGCCATTATGCCATTACCTGTGCCTAGGCGTGCCATCTGGCACGTACCTTGTTATGGACCTTGGCGTGCCCACGCGCGCACCTTGCACGTTTTGCTTGTTTTCTCTGTATGTGATCTTGTGTTATTCTAATGAAGATACCTTGCACCTACGTCTAGTCTCATCTTGCTTCCTGCTCGTCCTTGTCGTCAGACACTCGTCTAGTGTCCCCTGAGCCGGCCGTCTGGTCCCAGCAGTCGTGGTGGCTCACCCCCTTGGTCTTGCCCCTGACACTCCCTGTATAGGGGGTGGATTCTCACAAGGTCAGCTCACCCTCGGTGGGTGGGTGCCACGACCCAGAGGGTCCACTCAAAAAATGGGCTCAGCAGGAGCTGAGTCCGTCACAATTGGCTTGACGCCATATCGCATTGGAGAGCCTCTGATGTGCCAAAACAAAGGAAACCCCCCACAAATGACACCATTTTGGAAACTAGACCCCCAAGGAACTTTTCTAGATGTGTGATGAGAACTTTGAACCCCCATGGACTTCACAGAAGTTTATAACGTACAGCCGTAAAATTGAAAAATCATATTTTTTCCACAAAAATGATCTTTTCACCCCTAATTTTTATTTTCCCAAGGGAAACAGGACCCAAAAAGTTATTGTGCAATTTGTCCTGAGTATGCTAATACCGCATATGTGGGGTTAAACCACTGTTTGGGCGCATGGCAGAGCTCGGAAGGGACGTAAAATTGGCTGGAATTGAGATCGGGCGCCATGTAGCGTTTGGAGAGCCCCTGATGTGCCTAAACAGTGGAAACCCCCCACAAGTGACCCCATTTTGTAAACTAGACCCCCCAAGGAGCTTATCTAGATGTGTGGTTAGCACTTTGAACACCCAATTGCTTCACAGATGTTTATAACGTAGATCCATAAAAATATCATTTTTTTCCACGAAAATGATATTTTTGCCCCCAATATTTTATTTTCCCAAGGGTAACAGGAGAAATTGGACCTCAAAAGTTGTTGTGCAAACAAAAGTTGTTGTGCAATTTGTCCTGAGCAGGCTGATACCCCATATGTGGGGGTAAATCACTGTTTAGGCGCATGGCAGAGCTTGGAAGGGAAGAGTACCGTTTGACTTTTTCAACCCAGAAGTGGCTGGAATTGAGATCAGATGCCATGTTGCATTTGGAGAGCCCCTGATATGCCTAAACAGTGGAAACCCCCAATTCTAACTCTAACCCTTAACCCCAACACACCCCTAACCCTAATCTCAGCCCTAGCCCTAACCCTAACCCTAACTGTGATGGTGTGATATGTTATGTGGGTATCATTTTGTGTATATTTATATTTTATGGATTTCCATAGAGTTCTCTTGTTGCCCTGTATTATTCCGTGTATTCCAATATTATCTAGAGTCTCAATTACCTTCCAAAAGTTTGATAATTGAATTAGCTCACTGTCTGCAGCCTGACTGTATCTATGCCTCCTGATGAACCCCCTGTAGTGCCTTAATCCCCAAGGCACCTTTGTCAGGTCTGGGAGGCCTGAAAACCGCCCCAACCTGTCTGACTACCCCTGGACTTAAGGAGGGGGCTGGGGAGGACAGGAGCTGCTCAAGTCAGACCCTGTGTGGTGATGATCGTATGAAGACAGCACGTAGAGAGAAGGGGAAGCATATGGACCCATTTTATCCGCTGTCTGCTGGATTATTGGACTCTCATCTCCTTGGACATTCATCCTGTTAGTGAACTGCATTCGTGTTCTGGACTATTGTATCCTCAGGGAGGTGGATTGGTTATGGACCTTTTAGTTTTGCCTATAATAATGGTCTTGGGATTGTTCACACTTCCCTCGCTCTGTTGATTGTGTGGTATCGGAGAAGGACCCCTTGACAACTGGTGGCAGCAGTGGGATCAACAGAGTGTAACCCAATGGAGAACCACCCACAGAGTGAGTACAGAAATTGGACTGTATCCAGTTTACAGGAGAGAGCCAGAGACCTGGGCCTGAACTACCAGACTAAAGAAGCCTTAATTGACTTACTGGTGGGTGCTAGCCCGGTCACTTCACCCAGATGTCTGAAGGACAAGTGCTGGAGACAGGGATCCCCACCCAAAAAAGCCAATGGTTGGTGCGGTGCAAAGAAGAGATGGCGGTTCTGGGACCCGGCGTCTCTCAGGAGTATAAAGAAGAGGCTGCCTGCCGGGCACATCGGAGACAAGAAGCAATGGAGCTTGAAAGAGGGAGTTATGCAATGTGGAGTGTAAACCCAACGATCCGGGAGCCTATACGGATCACCTGGACAGAGTTTAAGCCATTTGATGAGGCTTCCGGAGATGTGGAGGGGTTCTTCAAGGACTTTGAGCAGCAGTGTACTATGATGCAGGTGCCCCACTCTGGCTGGATGCGTTTGTTAGTGGGACTCCTGAAGCATTTGCGGAGGCTTACCAAACCACTGACTCACAGCGGAATCGGGATTATAACACTGTAAAGTGGACTATCCTGGATTACCATGCTATCAACCCAGACTCATATAGGGCCAAGTTCCGAGACCTCCCATGCACCATGGGGGGATCGTTTAGGATGTGTGCACATAAGATGTCCCGGCATGTCGGAGATAGCTGAAGCAGGAAACGCCTTTACTGTGGAAGATGTTATACAGGCGTTCCTTATAGAACAATTTCTTGCCAAGTGCCCTGCAGAGGTACGGGAATGGGTCCGGGAGCGCACGCCGTGTACCGTGGATAGAGCTGCAGCCCTGGTCGATGAAGCCCTTACTATCTGACCGCAATGGAGGAGGCTTCTGAACAATGAACCATGGCCTGCTACTGCGCCCCGTCCCTCTCCAATTATATCTGCCCTTCCACCTAGTCGCAAGCCGATGACCATCACGCCTCACCATCCTGGGCCCCAACAATTCTGACCACGACCTGGGGATATCACAGAGAGGAGATGTTATGGGTGTGGGCAACCTGGACATTTGCAGTTTGGCTGTCCCTCAAGGATTCAGAGGGAGCCCCACCTCGTCCAGTGCATCTTATGATCTCCATCCAGCCTGAGGAAGAGCCACCACCACCACCACCCCCACCAGAGTGGACCACCGACCACGGCACCATAGTTACCCCTCCTGGAGTGTACGGACTCCGGCCTTTGTCCTTTAGCTACCCAGAGCAACGGCAACGCCACCTGCAGGATGTCTTAATTGACGGATATAAAGTGTCAGGATTTAGAGACCCGGGGGCATTCCTGACTATCGCTGACCCCCGTGTGGTTCGACCTGAGGCAATTCACCAGGGTCTGGGAATTCCCATTGTCCTGGCGGGGGGTGCCCACAAATATATACAGCGAGCTTCTGTGCGTTTGAATTATGGTTGTGGAAAAAAACTGTGTTGGATTAAAGTTATGGGAGGACTTCCTGCAGATATCCTCCTTGGGAACTATATTGGGGAGTTACAGTGCCAATTTGTGGGAGCAGTCACCTGACTACAGGCCCTTCAAGCACTACGTCATCCGGACCTCACCGGGGAGCAACCACAACGAACCGCATCAGAGTTGGTAAGCAATATGTTCACTGCTACTACTTTGGGAGAGTCTTGGGACAGAGAGAAGTTTAGGAGAGAAATAGAGGGTGACACTACCTTAGCAGCTCTTAGGCGAAAGGCAGAAACTGGGCACATGGGAGATAATGGGGATGGCTTCACTTGAGAAAACGCACTGCATTATCGTGTAACAAAGGTCAGTGACAAGGGCAACCCTGACGCAAGGACCAGGCAACTCATTGTCCCTCAGAAGTACAGGGCACAGCTAGTCCAACTGGCCCATGACATCCCCTTGGCTGGGCATCAAGGGAGGAAAAGGACTGAAAAGAGACTCACCCAAAGTTTTTACTGGCCTGGCATCTCGCAGTCAGTAGCCCATTATTGCCGCACCTGCGATGTGTGCCAGCGAATGCGGCATCCAGGAGCTCGACATAAGGTACCCCTGCAATCCCTGCCCATAATTGAAGAACCATTTCAACGTGTAGCTGTCGACATCATAGGTCTTCTGGCCCACCCCAGCCAGTCGGGGAAAAAATATATCCTGACAGTGGTGGACTATGCAACTCTGTATCCTGAAGCTGTCGCCCTGTCCAGTATTACAGCAGTAAAGGTAGCCAAGGCCCTTGTTACCATCTTTACCCAGATAGGGTTTCCTAGTGAAATATTATTGGATCAAGGCACTCAGTTCATGTCAGATCTGGTCCAGTCCCTATGGCATACCTGTGGTGTTCGAGCCATTCGCACCACCCCATACCACCCGCAGACCAACGGACTATGTGAACGCTTTAATGGAACCCTAAAAAATAAGCTGAGGGCTTTTGCTGATGTTGAAAAAGACTGGGAAAAATACCTGCCACATCTCCTCTTCGCCTATCGGTAGGTTCCCCAAGAGTCCACAGGGTACTCTCCCTTCGAACTACTGTTTAGCCGGAAGGTCCGTGAGCCTCTCACTCTTCTGAAAGAACATTTGGAGGGAGACATCTCAGATACTGGAATGCCCATCGTTCCCTATGTTCTACAGTTCAGAGACCATCTCGCCCAGCTAGCTACCATGGCTAAAGAACATCAGTGAATGGCCCAGTCCAGACAAAAACCTGGTATGACCGCAATGCCAGGACCCGGGAATTTATGGAAGGACAACAAGTGCTCATGATTACTGCTTCCCCTGCAAACAAGCTTAAAGCAGTGTGGGAAGGCCCTTATTAGGTTGTCAAGAAAAGTAATGACACTAACTACGTTGTTGCCCTGGACTCTAGTGGTCGACAACAGAAAACCGTCCACATTAACATGCTGAAAGAATATCACGACTGATCTCTGCCTGTTCTAGCCGTCTGCCAACCCCCTAGTGATACCACCAACGATGAGTGTCTCCCTGATCTTCTCCAGGTCACTGGAAAAAGTGCCCCTGAGCTCCCATTTATCAGATATACAAAAGGACGATATTTTCGCCATACTAAGGCCAAGAGCTGCTGCTTTCCCCTCAAAGCCGGGGAAGGCTACTCTCACCAGCCATCATGTGGAAACCCCCAGACAACGCCCCATCCAGCAGGCTGCCTACCGGGTTCCAGAGGCTGTTCAAGGCATGATAAAGGACGAACTGGAGGAGATGAAACAACTGGGAGTTGTTCAGCCATCTCACAGTTCTTGGGCCACTCCTGTCATCCTGGTCCCCAAGAAGGATGGTACAACACGATTCTGCATTGATTACAGACGATTAAATGATGCCACCAAGAGTGATGCTTACCCCATGCCCAGGATTGATAATCTATTGGATCATCTGGCCAGTGCCCAATTTGTGACCACGTTAGACTTGAGCAAGGGGTACTGGCAGATACCGCTAACGGAGGATGCCCGGGAGCGCTTGGCCTTCATTGCTCCATTTGGGCTTTTTGAGTTCCTGGGAATGCCCTTTGGGATGAAAACTGCCCCCTCTACTTTCCAGAGACGATCGACTGTTAGAACAATGTCAGGACTTTGCCTGTGCTTACTTGGATGACATTGCCATTTTTAGCACAACCTGGGAGGAAAATCTTAAACACTTGGGCATAGTGCTAGACTGTATCCTTACTGCAGGACTGACCATTCGCCCTGATAAGTGCCAAATAGGAATGGCTGAGGTGCAGTACCTCGGGCATAGAGTAGGGGATGAGACCCTAAGACCTGAGCCTGCCAAGGTGGTAGCCATTAGCAACTGGTGTAGACCCCAGACTAACAAGCGGGTACTTGCATTTTTAGGAACTGCTGGTTATTATCGAAAATTTGTTCCTAGTTTCAGCACCTTGGCCAAGCCCCTAACCAACCTGACCCGCAAGAACATGCCTAGGAATGTGACGTGGACGACTGCATGCGAGGATGCCTTTTCAGCGTTAAAGACCGCCCTCATCACTGCTCCTGTCTTGGCTGCCCCTGATTATAAGCGCAGGTTCCTCGTGCAGACAGATGCATCCACCTTTGGGATTGGGGCAGTACTTAGCAAAGTGAACGCCGCCGGAGAAGAATATCCTGTTGCTTTTGCCAGTCGGAAACTACTGGTTTGGGAAGTTGCCTATGCCACTATTGAAAATGAGTGCCTTGCCATCATATGGTCGCTAAAAAAAATTGCAGCCATACTTGTATGGCAGAGACTTTACAATTGTTACAGACCACAACCCCCTCACATGGCTGAACCGCGTATCGGGGGCAATGGAAGATTGCTGCAGTGGAGCTTGTCCTTACAACCCTACAGCTTCTCCATCCAATACAAGTGGGGAAACCAACACCAGAACGCCGATGGACTGTCTCGACAGGAAGAAACATAGGCTCCCCAGGCCGACCTACCCATGCCACTGTACAAGGAACTATAAACGATTGAGCAATGTGGACTAAAGTAAGCAGACCAGAGGTCTGTGTAGACCTCATGATGTGCTCACTTATTATGAGGGGGGAGAGGTTGTGATGGTGTGATATGTTATGTGGGTATCATTTTGTGTATATTTATATTTTACGGATTTCCATAGTGTTATCTTGTTGCTCTGTATCATTCTGTGTATTCCCATATTGTCTAGAGTCTCAATTACCTTCCAAAAGTCTGATAATTCAATTAGCTAACTAGGGTACTGTTACTCTTAGCGATGCACCAGCGATCCCGACAACCATATGGATAGCTGGTGCATCGCTAAGTGGTCGCTAGTGAGCTGCCACACAGGCAGATCTCAACAGCGACATCGCAGGTGTGTTCTGGACTATTGTATCCTCAGGGTGGTGGATTGGTTATGGACCTTTAAGTTTTGACTATGATAAAGGTCTTGGGATTGTTCACACTTCCCTAACTGTGTTGATTGTGGGGTATCGGAGAAGGACCCCTTGACACTAACCCTAATGGGAAAATGGAAATAAATACATTTTTTTAATTTCATTATTTTTCCCTAACTTAGGGGGTGATAAAGGGGGGTTTGATTTACTATTTGTGGCGGGTTTTTATGTTTGGCAGCTGTCACATGCTAAAAGACGCTTTTTATTGTAAAATTAGTTTTTGCATCACCACATTTTGAGAACTATAATTTTTCCATATTTTGACCTACAGAGTCATGTTAGGTCTTATTTTTGGCGGGACGAGTTGACGTTTTTATTGGTACCATTTTCGGGTATGTGACTTTTTTTATCACTTTTTATTCCGATTTTTGGGACGCAGAGTGAAGAAAAAACAGCATTTCATGAATTTCTTTTGGGGGTGTGTGTTTACACCGTTCCGCGTGTGGTAAAATTGATAAAGCAGCTTTATTCTTCAGGTTAGTACGATTACAGCGATACCTCATTTATATCATTTTTCTATGTTTTGGGGCTTTTATACAATAAAAACAATTTTATATAAAAAATAATTTTCTTTGCATCGCTTCATTCAGCAAGCTATAGCTTTTTTATTTTTTCGCTGATGACGCTGTATGGCAGCTCGTTTCTTGCGGGACAAGATGACGTTTTCAGCGGTACCATGCTTACTTTTTGATCGCGTGTTATTGCACTTTTTGCTCGGCAGTATGATGATAAAGTATTGTTTTTTGCCTTGTTTTTTTTTTTTTTGAAGGGGTTCACTAAAGGGGTTAACCAGTGGGACACTTTTATAGGGCGGGTCGTTACGGATGCTGCGATACTAAATATATATGCTTTTATTGTGTTTTTTATTTACAAATAAAAGAATTTATTAGGGAATAATTTTTTTCACAAATTTAGGAATTTTTTAAAAATTATTTTTACTCCTTTATTATATTGTCCCAGTGTGGGACATTACTATTAAGTGTCAGATCGCTGATCTGACACTTTGCAGTGCACTGTGTCAGATCAGCGATCTGACAGGCACTACAGGAGGCTTTCTCAGTGGCTGCTCTCAGCAGCCACTGAGAAAGCCACCTCCCTGCAGGACCCCGAAGGCCCCCGCGGCCATATTGGATCTGGGCACATCGCGTTGCTCCGAGGATCTCAGGACATCCCTCCCTGCGCGATTCTTCCCTATTCCCCGGTACACTGCGATCATGTTTGATCACAGTGTGCCAGGGGTTAATGTGGCTGGGGGTGGTCCATGACCGCCCCTGGCACATAGTGCCGGGTGTCACCTGTGATAATCAGCTGACACCTGGCCACGATCAGCTGCGCTCCCCCCATGAGCGCAGCAGCTGATCGCGGTGACGTACTATCCCGTCCACGGTCATACGGGCCCGGGTCCCGTGGACGGGATAGTACGTGCAATGTCAGAAAGGGGTTAAAACCTTACTATGTGTGGAAGTCGATCTCAGTGTGTGAATAAGGGCAGACAAAAGGACCAGGTCCCCACCTAAGGACACCAGCCAGGGGAAGCTTTTAAATGTGATTTACAGCTCAAAAGGGTGATGCCACACCCCGACTTGCACAGAATGCAAAAATAGAAAAAGAAAAAATACACAAAAATTGAGCTTAGTTGAGCAGGAACAGAATTATAGTAGTGATATTCTTGTACATAGAAGCAGTATTATAGTAGATATACTCTTGTGCATAGGAGGCAGTATTATAGTAGGTATATTCTTGGACATAGAAGTAGTATTATAGTAGGTATACTTTGTATATAGGATCAGTATTACAGTACTTATGTTATTGTACATAGGAGCAGTATTATAGTAGTTATATTCTTGGACATAGAAGTAGTATTTTAGTAGTTATATTCTTGGACATGGAAGTAGTATTATAGTAGTTATACTTTGTATATAGGAGCAGTATTACAGTACTTATGTTATTGTACATAGGAGCAGTATTATAGTAGATATATTTTGTACATAGGAGCAGTATTATAGTAGTTATATTCTTGTACATAGGGGCAGTATTATAGTAGTTATATTCTTGTACATAGGAGCAGTATTATAGTAGTTATATTCTTCTACATAGGGAGCAGTATTATAGCAGTTATATTCTTGCACATAGGGGCAGTATTATTGTAGTTATATTCATGTACATGGGGCAGTATTATAGTATTTATATTCTTGTACATAGGAGTAGTATTATAGTAGTTATATTCTTGTACATAGGAGCAGTATTATAGTAATTATATTCTTGTACATAGGGGCAGTATTATAGTAGTTATATTCTTGTACATAGGAGCAGTATTAGGCCGGAGTCACACTGGCGAGGAATACGGGAGAGTGAGAGGCGCAAAAAGTGCGCATTAGACACGGACCAATGATTCTCTATGGGGTCACTCGCACCAGGCATATATTTCTCATACGTATCCTACGCTCCGTGCCACTCGCAGCATGCTGCGATTGTCAGCGTACTACGCCCGTAATACGCCAATGCAAGTCTATGGGTGCGCAAAAAATACGGATAACACACGGAACACACGTGTGACCTGCGAGCAATACGCAGGTCTTTTGGCTGGTGAACAGGAAATGGGCCAATCCATCATCAGGAAGCCTAGACATGCAAATGAGCTCAAAAACCGTTCCAGACATCCAGGAAGTCAGCCTCCACGGAGTACAGCAGCAGCATGGCGTCCACATATATTAATGTAAAACTAAAAACAGGTGTTCTCCTTCACCAACATTTAGAACATAATTTTACACTCACATTTTTAAACAATGTTTTCCAAACATATGAAACAATCCATCATAACAGGCAACACTACCTCACGCCTTTCACACAGATATTACATGTGTGTATAAAAGAGAATATTTAAATGCGCTATACTGTAAACTGAAAGGATGAAAATACACTACTCACTTGCAAACGCATAGGAAAGGCGTTCTCGCCTTAGTTAAGTAGTTACCTTTTTTGTTAGCAATCTCTAGTCAAAAAATTAGAGGCGACCAGCATACAGAATATCACGCTCTCTCTATGTCTTAACAAGTGAGTTTTGTATTTTCATCCTTTCCAGTATAGCATGCTTAAATATTGTCTGTTCTACAGACAGGTAATATCTGTGTGAAAGATGTGAGGTAGCCTTGCCTGTCATGGTGGAATCTTTCTATGATTGGATAAGTGAGTGTTATCTTGTTGCCTTTATTTTGGTGATGGAGCTCACCTTTTGTTGCCAAATCAAGGTTAATCTAGGCATGCAGCAATGTTGTTATTGCCTAATGTTTGTTGCTGTTTTGTTCTGTTATGTTAATTTAACACCAAGTTAAAGAAGGCACAAAGGGTCATTTTGGCCATTGCCAAATTTGTGTTATGGCAATATTATGTTTGCAAGGCTGCGAGAAAATCTCACCATACGGATTACATACGGATGCCACACGGATTACATACGGATGCACACATGCGCAAAATACGCGACCTCACCTTGCTTACGGATGACCTACGGAGCACTGTTTAGGGGTCATTCATCCGTATTACGCATGTAAACTACGGAGCGTATTTTGCGCAGGTTAGTGTGACTCCAGCCTTATAGTAGTTATATTCTTGTACATAGGAGCAGTATTATATTAGTTATATTCTTGTACATAGGAGCAGTATTATAGTAGTTATATTCTTGTACATAGAGGGCAGTATTACAGTACTTATGTTATTGTACATAGGAGCAGTATTATAGTAGATATATTCTTGTACAAAGGAGCAGTATTATAGTAGTTATATTCTTGTACATAGGAGCAGTATTATATTAGTTATATTCTTGTACATAGGGGAAGTATTATAGTAGTTATATTCTTGTACATAGGGGGCAATCTAATATATAAAGCTCAATGTGTGTGTGTATGTATGTATGTATGTACTGTATGTATGTGTGTGTGTGTGTGTATGTCCGGGATAGGCATCTGCACCGTTGCAGCTACAGGCACAAAATTTTGCACAGTCACACGTCTGGACCCCGAGAGCATCATAGGCTATGTTGTGAGGCGAAATTTTAACCCCGCGTGTTCCAATTCACCAAACAATTTTGCCCCTATCTAGATAATGGGAAAAAAGTGAAAGGAAAAGTGTTGGAGGCAAATTGACAGCTGCCTGTGTGAACAAAGGGAACTTAAAGAATGAGAGCGATGGCACCAAAGAGTATATACCGTACAGTTGCAAAGGTGGGGCAATGACATGGGATACTCACCACACATGGGGATATGAACACACACACAAAAAGCGCCACACACTACCACGTGCTTCAACACATATACCACCCTCAGCACACATTTCACCACACATACACCAACCTCGCCACATAAAAGTCGAAACACAAAAGTCGCCACTCAAAACTCACCATGCTGTCCCAGAGCTGTTTAAAAGATGAAAAATGAGCTGTGATTGGTTGCTATCAGCAACAGTTATCTTTGTAGACAGTTGTGGTAACTGAGGCCTATTATTCTTATCATTTCTATGGTGTTATCGTCCTTCTGTAAAGCTGGAAATAACACATTTTATTACTGTGCTGACACAGACCACCCTCTGACACAGACTGCAGGGGGAGCCCAGTATCACACAGGATAGGATTAGATACACGGCTCAGCAGTCAGTATCACACAGGATAGGATTAGATACACAGCTCAGCAGTCAGTATCACACAGGAGAGGATTAGACACATGGCTCAGCAGTCAGTATCACACAGGGTAGGATTAGATACACAGCTCAGCAGTCAGTATCACACAGGATAGGATTAGATACACAGCTCAGCAGTCAGTATCACACAGGATAGGAATAGATACACGGCTCAGCAGACAGTATCACACAGGATAGGATTAGGTACACAGCTCAGCACACAGTATCACAGAATAGTATTAGATACACGGCTCAGCAGACAGTATCACACAGAATAGGATTAGATACACGGCTCAGCAGTCAGTATCACACAGGATAGGATTAGATACACGGCTGAGCAGTCAGTAACACACATAATAGGATTAGGTACACGGCTCAGCAGACAGTATCACACAGGATAGGGTTAGATACACGGCTCAGCCGACAGTATCACACAGGATAGGATTAGATACACTGCTCAGCAGTCAGTATCACACAGGATAGGATTAGATACATGGCTGAGCAGTCAGTAACACACGATAGGATTAGATACACAGCTCAGCAGAAAGTATCACACAGGAGAGGATTAGGTACACAGCTCAGCAGACATTATCACACAGGATAGGGTTAGATACACAGCTTAGAAACAGGATGTGCCAAAGGAGAGGACATTTTCATTCCAAGAATTCCACTCATTCCATCTGATTTGTTTTTATTTTAAACGCCTCCAGTTTCCAGTTCAACTGCTATTTGCAATGTCCATTAACAATGCTCAGGGACAGTCCTTGAAAGTAGTAGGTATCGATTTGCAATCTCCATGCTTTTCTCATGGTCAACTTTACGTGCCCTGTTCAAGAGTTGGAACTGCCAAAAATCTGTTCATCTTTGCACCAAAAGGAAAAACCAAAAATCTTGAATGAGTTGAAAATAAAATACTATCAATACTTGGGTAATCGTTTAGTTAATTTGTGTTGCAAATCTGTAGTGTTGAATATATGATGTGATATGTTTTTATGTGCAATATAATCATTATAATTTGTTATAACTAACCACAGTTGGTTACTATGCCCACGCAACGCCGGGCTCTTCAGCTAGATTTTATTATAAAAACCAAACATAAATACTATTATAATAAAACAAAAATCATCCAGCATTACAAAACACAAATCACTTAGGTTATATATACACAAGTACTAAATAATCAGATCATATTCATAAATAAATTAACCTGGGGGGAGTGAAAGAAAATTAAACCAAAAACAAAAAAATCATCATATTTCCTAACTGAATTTTATGTTCCTCCATAACTTAATGTTTCTTGGACTCCTTCCAACGTCTAGTGATTTTATCTACCGGAGTTCTGACATAACCTGATCAGCCACAGCGGTGTGATCGAACGGCTCATTGTGCAGTGACACCCGGGTTCTCATGTGCCAATAATAGTATTTGATGACACTGATTATACTGTAATGTACATCGTCTCTCTGTCGATGTTACTAACAGTGGAGGGGACACCATAGATTATGTCAGGGTACTTTAGGGTCCACAGTCTGGGTTTTTTTTTTTTTTAAATCAGATCTTTTTTATTGAAAAACAAACCATGGTTACATACACTTTCCAATGCTGACAGCACATATCAGATACAACATATATATCAAATCCATGGGGATTTTTAGATTAACTGACACTTCCTCCCAGATCTTCCTCCCTCCCCAGCAATCACATATAAAGTGCTCCATAGTCTCCTCCTGCTGACAACCAAGGGGACAATTCTGATCAGAGACAGTCAGATGTTTCAGGTTCCCCCTGACAAAGAGCCGAATATGCAGTGAAAGCCAAGTGACATCAAACAGTTTAGGAGGAAGTCGTTTCCCGTTTAGGAACCTAAGGCTTTCCTGTAGGGTGGTGGTGACACAATCTCTCAGGGCCAGTGGAGAGTAGAAGAAAGTCCTACATACATGAGCATACAGGTCTCTTCTCATACTGCTCTTAATGTAAGACTTCTCCAGTCCCCACCTCCTAACACACTTCCGACCATAGTCCAGATACTGGGGGAGGTGGTAATCTGTCCATCTCCTCCTCTTGAGACTGACGCCTCGCACCCAAGATTCTGCAAAAGGCAATATCCAGTACTTGATACTATTTACCCACAGGGAGCTACTGTTTGAGTCCATGTTCCCAAAATTCACCTTTAGAAATAAGGAGTCAAAGAAAACCCTTGGATTCAACATATCCAGCTCCCCCTCTCTCCACTGTAGCTACGTTATTCCCCTCTTTATTAGGTTCAACCTTTTCGCCCACAAGAGCTGGAAGAACAGGCTGAAGAAAGATTCTGGCAAAGGGAAAAATTACAGAGACATACAAGAAAACGGCGACCAGGTAAAGTCCTCAGCATTGTGACCCTTTCTCTGTAGGTCAGCCCCCAGTTCTTCCATCGCTGAACCTTTGCATTTCCGGTTTCCAATTTCTCCTCCCAATTTAGCATGGCATTATCATCCCTCTAAAATTTAACCCCTAGGATCTTAATATGGGTGGAGCCTTTGGTAAACCGCGGCAGATAAAAGCTGGGATCAGTATTGTCATGTCGCCGTTAGACTCGGTGGCTGGTGCTCCTGCCTCGGCTGGGAGGCGCCGGACTGTTACATCACCATTGGACTCGGTGGCTGATGTTCCTGCCTCGGCCGCTGGGAGGCACCGGACTCCTTCGACTGGTGGTGCCGGTGATAGGAGAGCTATGTCCTCATATGGTCCTGCTCCTTTGACACATGCCTCTGTCGTTGGGCATCGCTGTGTTTCTTCTGTGGGTGATGGTGGTGACAGAGAGGGGGTCCCTGCGCAGGCATCTGGTGGGCGCAGGCTTCGCTCTTCTGTCAGAGGTGAAGGGGTTGGTGCCAGTCGTACATCGCCATTTGGTCTGGTTCTGGGGGCGGTCCAGATTGGGTCATCAGGCTGTGAGCCTATGAGTGGTAGCCGTGTCCTTCAAATACTTTGGAGCCTGTCCTGCACGCCGCCAGATATAGTCTTGGATTCCCCAGTGATCTAGTGTTTAGTTACTATTTTGTCTCTGACCTCAGCCTGAATTTCTGACCCTTCTTCAGCCTGCCGATTTTGTACCTCTGCTGCCTTCCTGGTTTTTGACTCTGACCTCAGTCTGGATTTCTGACCTTTCTACAGCCTGCCATTTTGTACCTCTGCTGCTCGCCCGGTTTTGACTTTGACTCCTGACTACGCTTTCAGTCCCGTTTATTACTCCCTTCCTGGTGACCGTCCTGCTCCGGTCCGCTGCTCGCATAGGCAGCTACCTCTTGGGCTCCGCTGTAATTCCAGATCCCTGTATGGGGGTAAAGGGTCTCGTGGTTTCTCGGGGTGCTGTCTTACCTGCAGCTCAGACTCGCAACAGACGGATGTCACAAGTATCTAATGTCCACAGATCTTGACTCTTTTCAATGTTGACCAGAGACCTGGAGGCCTCTGAGTAGCTTCTGATGGCCACAGATAATATCTGCACCTCCCAAGGATTGAAGATCACCAACGTCACATCATCCGCATAGGCAACAACATTCAGAGGCAGGCAGTGGGAGACCGGCACCCCTGAAAATCGCACTCCTGCAGTTACCTGCAGTCAGAAACGGGTCTAGGGCAAAAACATACAGGAGTGGACTCAGTGGGGAAACCCTGTCTCACCCCCGCCCCAACTCCAAAAGTGTCACCCTGCCAACCATTAATCAGAAGAAAGCTCACCACCTCTCTGTACAATGTCTTCAGACAATCCACAAATTGTCCCAGAATACTGTACTTTGACAAAGTGACCCACAGATAGTCATGATCAACCCTGTCAAAGGCTTTAGCCTAGTCCAGACTAACAACATACTGTATCTCCCACACCGCAGAGCTTTACATCTCTCAAACATCTCCCGTATCGAGATGACTGCTTCAGAGATGTTCTGCCCTATTACTGTGCCAAACTGAGAGCCTGCCAACAGTGCCGGGGACAAACAGACTAATCTAGAAAATAAGATCTTTGCTAGAATCTTCCTGTCCTTATTCAAGAGGGTAATCGGCCTCCAGTTCTTGATGTCGCTTGGCTCTTTACCTTTAGATAGCAGAATTAACGAGGACACTCATGGATGGAGGCATCAGGTGATTTTCTAGACAATTTCTATACACATCCTCGAGAATTGGAGCCAGGAGGTCTCTGAATTTCTTATAAAATTCTGCTGTTTTACCATCTGAACCTGGCACCTTCTTCAGATATAATTTATCAATAGCCTCCTTAACTTCCTACACCGTTAAATTCTGCTGTCAAAGGAGAAAATTTCAGATCATTAGTATCAGGCACTGGAGTTGTCTGCAAGAATTGAGCCATCTTATTTTTATCCAAAACTTTCCTCTGAAACAAGTCAGCATAGTAAGATCTCACCACCTCCAGGATACCCTCCTGTGAATCCTGCAATACACCCTGGGAGTCAATGAGACCTGTGACCATGTTTTTGGCCACCCTCTCCCTGCAATTCTCAATGGGTTCAGGGGCCCCTAAGGACCCCAGACAGAAGCACAAGGCGAGATGATCAAAGTAAGGTACGACCTTCTTGCTTGGGGCACCGACAGCCTCACTAGGACGCTCAAAAGCAAAATCTATCCTACTGCTCCTATTGGAGCATGAATACATGAATTTTGGCTGTCTACCTCCCTGTGTGAAAACGTTAGACAGTCCAGCCTGCATTATGACGTTATGTAGGACCTTACCTTCCCAGGTCACTGTCCTGCCTGAGGATCTGTCACCTGATGTCATTATGGCATTAAAGTCCCCCGCCATCACCACTGGAAGAGGTGAAGTGAAGAGGTAAGGCTTGACGCCATTAAACAGCTGGATCCTGTCAGTCACCGTCTGTGGCCCATAGATGTTAATAAGCTGGAGTCGCCTAAAACCATGGATAGTGACTTCCAGGATCAGACATCTTCCCATTACCACCTCCGTCATCCTATGCACAGTCACATCATTGGTGTTAATCAGGACAGCGACCCCGGCGTAAGGCTCCACAGCTAGTGACCAGAAAGATAGACCGGACCGCCATTCCCTCTCAGCCTCTCTCATAAGCCCCAAAGATGTCAGTCGTGTCTCCTGCTGGAAGATGAGTAATAGAAAAAACTGACGGCACATCTAGAACTAGTCTGAATAGGTGCATACCAAAAGGCAACTTACATATTAAATTAGAAAATGGTAGCACACCAAATATGAAATACGAATAGCAAAATGGCTTTAGTAATACATTTCATAATGGCTTTTGTAAGGCATATCAAATATGAAATAAGTGAAATATGAATAGCATAATGGCTTTTGTAATCTAGAAAAACATATGAGATACTTAGCACAAAATTTGGCCAAAAGATGTGAGCCCATTCACCAGCGAAAAGGTGATCTCAGATTGAATGGGTCCCTATACTGACTGCCTGGTGTGAACTGACCTCTGGCTAGTAACATGATAAAGCCTGTATATCAAGTGGTGATTTTAATCGCATTCAATCACATGTTTGGTTCCTATCGTCCTATATATACAGGCTTTATCATGCTACTAGCCAGAGGTCAGTTCACACCATCCAGGTAAGGTGGACACTTCTGACCACGCTCCAACACCTGCAACCCACACCACAAAGTAGTGTAGCAAAGCACCTTCGGCGGCTCCCTGCTTGGAGTATAGCAAAGCACCCTTTGGTGGCTCCCTGCTTGGAACACGAAACGTGCTGGAGGTGGGTGGAGTTAGATTACATTTCAAGGAGCGGGAAGAGTTTAAGTCAGTCAGTAGTTGGTTGGAGAGAGAAGAAGATCCCTAGAGAGAGGGATAGATGGATGGAAGTGCTGCAGCAGATCCCAGTGATCTGGGTCTGCTGGCACGGGAAAGAGAGAAAGAGAGAGCAACATAGACTGAAGGCTTGACTCTCCATAGAAAGAAAGGATTAGTACGGAACGTGAGGAGTAAAAGAGAACAGAGGACGTGGGTGAGAAGAGAACCCTTCCTAGAAGTTCTAAGCGCAAGGCCGGGGCCCGGTCCCCGAGGTTGTACGGATACTAATGGTCCTGCAGCAGACACCAGAGGAATAGAAGTAGTGACCACTTTATTCCCACACAAGACTTGGGGGCACAACAGCAACTGGATAGTGAGCCGGGACTTAGTAGCAAGGAGTCCCCGAAGCAGGCTACAGCTGTCTGCCATACAAGTATAGTTCATAGGAACATCAGACAGGAGGAACTCCAGTGTAACTCAGTACTAGGAGTAATTCATCTAAAGGCGCTATAAGAGGAGACGTTCAGAAAGGCACAAGTTGGCGGAGTGTTGGAAAGGAGTATTCCATCTGGCCTGGGGGTTGACTGAGTCCCAGACCCGGAGGACACGGCACAGAAGCAGGCACCTGTTTGTACGACAGACTGTGAGTAAAGCTTTGGAACTACATGCCCTGGTGTCCTCAACTTATTCCTGCGTCAATCTCCCCGGCACTGCTACCTCCCCTGCGCCTGACACTAAACCATCTAAGTGTCACCATATCTACTCTTGGGTCGCCCCCGTCCCAGGACTGTGGGGTACTCGGTACTGGGCCGGTGTCAGTGGGATGTGTCGCGGCGGCTGTGACCCGGTCCGTGGCCCTGGGCGCCCAAATCAATGGTGGTTTTTAATATAGTTTATGTGATAGTTCGTGACTCCACCTGTGGTGTTCGGCAAGGGAGATGTTAATCCGACGCTGCAGACAGATCCTCTGGGACTGATGGTGGGATGCAGCAGTGGTGGTATAGCCCTCCACAGGCAGGGCTGTTGTCCCAGGGCAATGTAGATGTGGGGACACTTTGATGTAGTGTCCGGCGCAGGGGATGTAGCAGTGCTGGCGGACGCAAGAAGGAATGGAGGACACCAGGGCTTGCAGTTTCAACGCTTTACTCACAGTTCTTGGTAACCTCCGGTGCCCGCTTCCATGCCGTGTCCTTCGGGGCAGAGACTCAATCAACCTCCTGTGCAAGTCAGGCTTCTCCTCTCCAACACTCCGCCAACATGTACCTTTCCTGAACGACTCCTCTATTGCGCCTTTAGTGTGAAGAGCTCCAGTACCGTGGTACTCTGAAGTTCCTCCTGTCAGATGTTTCTAATAACTCTACTTGTATGACAGACAGCTGTAGCCTCTCTCGGGGACTCCTTTCTCCAGAGTCCTGGCTCTCTATTTAGTTGCTGTTGTGTCCCAAGTCTTTGATGAGAGTAGTGCATTTACAGCCAACTACTCCACCGGTGTCTGCTGCAGAACCATGTGTCCATACAACCTCGGGGACCGGGCCCCGGCCTTGCGCTGAGAACCTATAGGCATGGTTCCTCTTCCAACCCACAACTCCTCTCTCTTCTCCTACTCCTTCGTTCCACGCTGTTCCTTCTCTCTCTTATGGAAGCTTAGGTTGCAGTTCTAAGTCTTTCTCCTTCTGTTCCTTTCCCGTGCCAGCTGGCTCAGATCACTGAGGCAGCTGCAGCACTCCTTCCTCCATCCCTTCCTCCAGGGATCCGTCCTCAGACTCTCCTGACTGACTGACCTCCAGACTGAACTGTCATTCTAAACCTTCCCAACCTTTTATATCTAACTCCACCCACCTCCCAGCACATCTCGTGTTATGAAGCAAGGACCCACGAAAGGTGCTCTGCTACCCTCTAAGCATGGAGCCGCAATATGGTCCATTGCTGAACTATCCTGTGTGTGGGTGCAGGTGTTGGAGTGTGGAAAGGAGTTCCCAACTTACCTAGGTGGTGGGGCACTACACCTTAGGAGAAGGTGCAGTACCTCTATGGTGACTGAGCCTCAGGGGCGCCACATACCCCCCGTTAAACACAGCACGCCCGCGGGCTGCAAGACAACAAAGTTGACAGCAAAGAAACATACAAAAATTTTGTAATCCATAACAAACTTTTCTTATACTAATCTTCCTAGTATAGGAGGTACTCATCTTGAACGTTACAAACAATTCTATCTTAAATTTTATCTAAAATTTTCAATTCTAAGTGCAATTCTCAATTCAAAATGCTATTCTCTGTAACACATTTTTCTCTCTTTTTCCTTCTCTAGTAAACATTTATTTTTCTACTTTCACTTGTCGGGGTAGCTATTTAGGGAGGGCTAAATTAACCCTTCACGGTTGAGCCAGTGATTTCCAAATTATTCCAGTGTTGCTAGCAACTCAAATGACCACACGGAGACTGGGGTCTCTGTACGGGAGGATTGAGGCAGATCACTAAGCCCCTTTATTTTAGTCACATCTTTTATAATCTTTTGCTTAATTATGCAAGGTTCTCAAGTACCAATAGCATCATTTCACTTTATAAGCCAATAATATTGCAAGAAAACTGGAAACTACATATATGTCCCTACCTAGATAGCGTAGAAAGTAGTATAATGGCATATTCTTCAGAGTTTAACATTCCCACCTCCCTTTTCTTTGCACCTGATGAGAACAATCTGGTTTCATGACAGCCCATGCCAATTACAAAAATTTATCTTACAACAACAAAACTAAGAAACGAAACCTTACATTGAAATGGAGAAGTGAAACTTAAGCTCTGATTTTAGTATTAACCCTTCACACACTGTCTCTTCTAGACGCAAGACGCTGACCGCGAGTACCTGGTCCGTCACCTGTCTACTTTCAATTCTTTATTCACATCACTCATCTCTAGATCAGACATTCCTAATTCTTCTATAAAAGCCATTTCTCAGTTACAAATACTCTTATAAAACACATTATCAAATACTTTACAGTAAAACATTCAACAGTTATTCTTGTAAGTGCTGGACACCGCTCCCAACCGGGATCTCTTGCAGTGTCCTTTGAGGTAGACATCATCTTCGAAAAGTGTCCATGCAAAACATTATCTTCGCAAAGTGTCTCTATGTAAAACATCATCTTCGCAAAGTGTCTTTCATATGTAAAACCAAGAGAGAGCACCTAAAGAGGTGCAAACTATTTACAATAAAAGTTTTGGATCATACAGCGTTCATGATCTCCTCAGTTCCCAATGCAGAAACGCTGCCAATCAAAAACACGGCAACAAAAGTGCTACCGGAAAAACATGATAGCAAAAACAAGGCACAACTGGTGCAAACAAACCCTCCTAGGTAACGAGATTTGTAAAGTTTCTTAATGCTGTTCCCCTCCTGGGGTTCTGGAAGCTGAACTAGAACTGCTATCAGATTCAAAGTAGTCATTGGCAATCTTTAAGTACTCCTCTTCCCACGGTGTCAAGCCAGGGATCTTTGGTCTGGGCTGCCGACCTGGAGCTGATGCAGGAGCAGCCTGGTTCCTGGAAGCAGGTACCTGAGCAGTCTGCGTGGCAACGGTGGGTGAAGGGGCAGAAACAGGTCGCTTTGGCTTGTACCTCTCAATAAGCTCTCCTGGAATGCGACGTACATTCAGGGCATACCACCCTCTGAGCCCCTCATGCTGGGTGAATGTCACATACTCCCCAGGCTGCAGGTCTCTGTCAGGATGCCCCTTCCTCAGATGTGGCTCAACATCCCTCCGGTTGAAGAACAAGTCACTAATTCGCTTGGGGTCCACAATAAATCCAAAACCCCTCTCCTTGTTCACATTCAGCACTTGCGCCCATCCGGCTGCATCACGGGGGCCATAATGACCTGCACGGGCCCTCTCCTTCCGGGCCAGATCCGGGCCCAGCACAGCCTTCTTTCTCTGCTCTCTCTCCCGGTATTCCGCTGCCAGCTCTCGGATGGTGGCCCTGCCTCCTGCCCAGTTCTCTTCATCCTCCCGGGACCTCTCTAAGATAGTCTGGTACCGCGGCGCCACCGTCAGGGGTTCTGATGGTTCCCCCTGGGGACAATCATCCCGGTCCCAGACCAGGTCTAGCACGACCTGGCCAGCCGCTGCTGCCGTGGTACACCCCAGGGCCCTCCCAGGTGAAGGGACATCTGACGTACCTGGGGCCTCCTGGCGGTGCGGTCCGGGTGTCGGTGGTGGTGTAGCTGATGGCAGCTCCGGGTCCACGGGGGCTTCGGTCGGGACCTGCGCAGCCGCAACAGGTCCGGGTTGGGATCACGGTCTCAGCTCCCGGGTCCTCCGGTGATTTCTTCGGGCAAGCGGCACTTAGCCGCACGGACAGCGTGGAAGTGAAAATCAACGCTGCCGGGGGACAGTCCGATGCAGCGGCAGCAGGTACCGGTGGAGCGGGTACCGCAGGCGTGGGCCTCTCTGTGATGCGCTGCTGTCTCAGCTGCTCCAAGGCCTCCTGCCTCAGCCACAGACGGGTGGTCAGTTCAGCAATTTCGTCTTCTAGTTGCTGGCGGTTCATTCTGTTCATTCCGGAGTTCGGGTTGGAGCCGTCAGCCATGGCGCCAGGGAAATCCGTTTCCCCGCACTCCACAGGCCTCCTTCCCTCACTCTCCAAAATGGCGTTCTTCCTGCTTCGGCCCCTTTCCCGCCACTGGCTTCTTCTGCCCCTCCCCCCGGGGGCGGCGTCTTCTTCCAGCGCCTCCATACCAAGCCAGTATACGAACCCCTCAGGGGGTGGGCCATGTATAAGTCACATAGTAATTCAGACAGGGAAGGCCCAATACTCTTCGCGGTCTTTTCTTAGGACCTCCCATCTCTTCACGCCCTTCTTCTCCACGCCAGCGGCCATTTCTAATGTCCATTTTACAGTCTATCAAATCAGGTCTTCTGCACATTTCCAAAAGTATAAAGTCTCACAAATTTCAGGCGCACAGAACCCGATGGTGTCGGGTCTCGTCATCCTGTTCGTGACGCCAAAATTGGGTCGCCCCCGTCCCAGGGCTGTGGGGTACTCGGTACCGGGCCGGTGTCAGTGGGATGTGTCGTGGCGGCTGTGATCCGGTCCATGGCCCTGGGCGCCCAAATCAATGGTGGTTTGTAATATAGTTTATGTGATAGTTTGTGACACAAGAGGAGAAATAGTAGAGATATACAAATCTATTTAACCAGAGGCATATAATCTGTAAGTATATTAAAAAACCCCAAACCAACATTACCTCAGTAAAACCTCAAGTGACCGGGCGATCAAGGCGTCACCCCAACGCGCGTTTTGGAGCCTTATGCGCCTTCCTCAGGGGGCATAAATCTAGCGCACTTGTTGCCTGTATTTATATGTGCTCGCCGGAAGTGGTGTAGGCGCGTGCACCGCATGTCTCGCAGTGAGCGGCGCCTCCCTTTTACTGAGGTAATGTTGGTTTGGAGTTTTTTAACCCCTTCTGAGTGGGTACAGTTAAGTTCTTTGATTACTTTATTCCTATTAGTAATTTGGGCTTATGATTAGTGGTGCGCTTATCACAATGAGTGCATCATAGACATTATATCTGGGCATTATAGCTGTTTATATACAGGATTGGGGATTAGTGATATTTGCCCACATAGCCGGTACCTTTTTAAGGTGATGCAGGCAGTTTTGATGTCGCCCTATTGTATATTTCTAATTATTGCCCCCCAATATACTTACAGATTATTGGCCTCTGGTTAAATAGATTTGTATATCTCTACTATTTCTCCTCTTGTGGCTGGTGTTAATCCAGTGCCTCTTTAGGCACTACTGCACTTTAGTTTGCAATTTGCACATGCTCCTCCATTGTTCTTTCTGTGTCCTTTTCTAATAAAGATGTTATAATATGATAATACAGGATCTTTTGGTCATAATTTTTGTGGTTTCCACATCCATGTTTAAACTATGACAAAGTATAAAGGGCCATATGTCGGTTGTGGAGTCGTGAGGTGGGTGGTGGCATAGACGCGGTTTCCACCGCTTGTCGTCCGTGGTGTCAAGTGCATTCAGTACATTATATAGTACATTGAAGAAGGTCGCTGTGACCGAAACGTTTACTGTATGTACTGTACTTTATTAAAATACCATTATTTCACTTGCATCTCCACGTGTGTGTGCCAAGTTAGTCTATACAAGTGTCCTGAAGATTAGACACTGCCAGTATCTCAATTAACACAAACCCCATGTGGCCGCATAACAGCTCTCTCACCACATACCTGCGTTGTGGCAGATCCTCCTTGGCACCTATGTATTTAAACCACACCACATTAATGTAGTTGAATGTCTGGCCGGTATACCTGGTGCTGGAAGTGAAGGATGGGGCGCCGGGGTTCCAGGCATTCCTGGGGGGCATCTGCCGGGTCACACTGGGCCGACTGACAGGGAGAGGGCCTGCAGCAAGGGGGGGGTCACACCTTGTGGACTGGATGGCAAACGGGGATAGTCACACATATTCACATTATTATGAGCAGCATCATTATCATCAGACAGTGTCATGTCCATTACAGAATGTGAAACCCCTCCAACCCCCGACCCCATGGGCACAACATCATTAGCCCCAGTATGTGCCTCAGCCTGTTATGATTAGGTAACCGAGGAGGATAGCAGGGGAATAGACTAGGCAACCAGATAACCAGAGAGGTTGGTAACTTAGCGGATTGCCGACCCCTAAACTGACAACACAACTAGAATGAGCCGTGGGACGTACCTACGATGCCCTAGACGCCTCGGCACAGCCACAGAATTAACTAAGCCTAAAGAGAGAAATGGGAAAGCTAGACTTCCCCGGAGTAGAACCCCAAAGGAATAGATAGCCCCAGAACATATATTGACGGTGAGACAAGATGAGGCACAAAACACAGGTAGAAAATAGAGTAAGTAAATGATGGGGCCCAAACTGACTAGATAGAACAGGACAGGAAAGGATACTGTCTGCAATCACGCAAAAACCCTAAGAAAAAATCCAACAAGTCTGATATGCAAAAATACTGATGCCACACGACCTCTCCCCCACTAAATCAGAACTCTGGTGTGAACTGGGCGCAAAACAAAAGATACTGATATAACAGGGGATTAGAAATACTGAAAGACTGACATGATGAACTGTGGCATATGGAACAGAGTCCAGCACAGGTCCCAGCAGGGAACAAGGCTGAACTCACACCAGCAAAGTAGAAATCAGAGGAAAGCAAAAAATGGATCAAATGCAAAAAGATTCAAGCAGACAAATATCTTATCAGAAAGATGCAGGACAAGGCAGGAGGCAAGCAGACTTCCAAAATGCTCAGGAAGAAAACCAAATCACCAGCAACCACTGAGGGAAGGTTGCTCACTTAAATCTCTCCAGTCTGTAACACCTGACCTCCAATCATCCTCCTCAGGTGATTGACTTCTGTCAGCCAGACCAGCTCCATTACCAGCAGCAACCACCAGAGGGAGCCCAAACTCAGAAGCCAGGTCAAAAGTGTTCACAACATCAGCCTCATCAGCACAAACAGTCTCACATATACTGTCCTGCTCCTGTGTGGGGCACTCTGGGACCTGTGGTGCCTCTGCTGGAGTCTGAAGTGTATGCCCTTGTTCACACTCAGCTGCCTCAGCCTCATCAGCACAGTCTCACATATACTGTCCTGCTCCTGTGTGGGGCACTCTGGGACCTGTGGTGCCCCTGCTGGAGTCTGAAGTGTATGCTCCTGTTCACACTCAGTTGCCTGCTGCTGTAGTTGTTTTCCCTCCTGGAAGCAGAAGTGGGCAGCTTGTAACACTGGCCGTGTCTGCTGCCAGGGGATCTCGTCCTGAACATCAGGGGTCCTGGTCTCTACAGCACAGTCCTGCTTATAGGAGGCGAACCGCTCGCGGTTCCTGTAGGTCTCTGCCAGGGGCCCCATGCTCTCCAGCACAGATTCAGTGTCCTGCACAACACTCGCCAGCTGTACACCCAGTGTGTTCAGTCTCAGGTCATAGGCGTCATTACTGGCAGGATTAGTGGTCTTTAGGCTATAGATGAAGTCTACTTCCGTTTGCAGTGCTTTTTTTTGCTGCTGTAACTCACCCAGTTTTCTGACAAGTCCTGGTATCTCATCTGCTAGCTGCAGCTTGGGTGCACACGTCGGCTCCATGGGTTCAGTCTTGACCACGGGTACAGGGGTTTTGAACACAAGTCTTGTGCGGTTCCACCATGGATGGTTTTGTGGCCCCTTGGCTGGATGCAGGCTCTGCAGCAGGTTTATCACTCCCACCTGACTGTGACCGTGTGCGCCCTGACCACACCATACTGCCATGTAGTTGTAAGTTCCCCTGGATTGTATGTCTTTCCAAAGACATCCATCTCTGTCTGGGAGCAGGAGAGGTGATCTGTACAGCTGGGGCTGATCTCACCTGTGCACTAGGCAGGAGCTGCTTGCCTACTGGGGAGTTACATGACTTCACATTGTGCTGTATTTTTTCACTGACTGAAACTTTTCCTTCTTCTTTGCTGGGCTTGGAGCGGGGTTTCCTCCCAAAACTTTACTCACAGCTTTTTCCTCCTTCACAGAACTGCTGCAGCTTTGGCTCGCTGCATTCACTGGTCTGACAGTGGCTTTGGGATTAACATTCCCATTCCCAGAGAAACCTGGGAGGCTTGTCCCAGTGTAGGCCGGGAAGCCTGGGCCTTGACTGGGGAGCTTCCCCGCCCAGCGTGGCCCCTCCCCGGGCTTGCTCCAGAAATGAGGAGATCCACAAAGCACAATCTCACAGCTAGGAGGCAGTATTATAGTGGTTATATTCTTGTACATAGGAGGCAGTATTATAGTAGTTATAATCATGTACATAGGAGCAGTATTATAGTAGTTATATTCTTGTACATAGGAGCCGAATTATAGTATTCATATTCTTGTACATGGGGCAGTTTTATAGTACAGTAGATATATAATTGTACATAGGAGCAGTATTACAGCAGTTATATTCTTGTACATAGGAGCAGTATTATAGTAGTTATATTCTTGTATGTAAGAGCAGTATTATAGTAGTTATATTCTTGTAAATAGGAACAGTATTATAGTAGTTATATTATTGTACATAGGGGCAGTATTATAGTAGCCATATTCTTGTACATGGGGGCAGTCTTATAGTAAATATATTCTTGTACATAAGGGGCAATATTATAGTATTTATATTCTTGTACGTAGGAGCAGTATTATAGTAGTAATATTCTTATACATAGGGAGCAGTATTATAGTAGTTATATTCTTGTACATAGGAGCAGTATTATAGTAGTTATATTCTTGTACATAGGGGCACTATTATAGTAGTTATATTCTTGCATGTAAGAGCAGTATTATAGTAGTTATATTATTGTACATGGGAGTAGTATTATAGTAGTTATATTCTTGTACATAGGGGCAGTATTATAGTAGTTATATTATTGTACATAGGAGCAGTATTGTAGTAGTTATATTCTTGTACATAGGGGCAGTATTATAGTAGTTATATTCTTGTGCATAGGTGCAATATTATAGTAGTTATATTCTTGTACATAGGAGGCAGTATTATAGTAGAAATATATTCTTGTACATAGGGGGCAGGGCAGTATTATAGTAGTTATATTCTTGTACATAGGGGCAGTATTATAGTAGACTAGCGGAAGAGCCTGGCGCTGCCCGGGCATAGTAACTAACTGTGGTTAGTTATAACAAATTATAATTATCCTGCATCCCATAGTCCCGTGCCCATATACCCATCTTACATATCCACGATCCCATAGGCCCGTGCCCATATACCCATCATACATATCCTCCATCCCATAGTCGAGTGCCCATATACCCATCACACATCCTCCATCCCATAGTCCCATGCCCATATACCCATCATACATATTCTCCATCCCATAGTCCCATGCCCATATACCCATCATACATATCCTCCATCCCATAGTCCCGTGCCCATATACCTATCACACATCCTTCATCTCATAGTCCAATGCCCATATACCCATCATACATATCCTCCATCCCATAGTCCCGTGCCCATATACCCATCATACATATCCTCCATCCCATAGTCCCGTGCCCAAATACCCGTCATACATATCCTCCATCCCATAGTCCTGTGCCCATATACCCATCACACATCCTCCATCCCATAGTCCCATGCCCATATACCCATCATACATATCCACCATCCCATAGTCCCGTACCCATATACCCATCACACATCCTCCATCTCATAGTCAACCATTATGACATCATAATGAGCGGCATGGCTTGCAACCTATGATGACATCAGCGTCGCCATGGCAACCATTGTGACATCATAATGAGGGGCGGGGCTTGATACGCACACACTGTTTCCCCATTATGTAGATAGGGGCATTATGACATCATAATGAGGGGCGGGGTTGACGCGCACACACTTTTTCCCCAGTATGTATATAGGGGCAAAATTGTTTGGTGAATTGGAACGCGCGGGGTTAAAATTTCGCCTCACAACATAACTTAGGACGCTCTCGGGGTCCAGACGTGTGACTGTGCCAAATTTGGTGGCTGTAGCTGCGACGTTGCGGATGCCTATCCCGGACATACACACATACATACATACACACATACATACACACATACATACATACATACACACTTTGAGCTTTATATATTAGATATATTACTGTGCATAGGGGCATTATTATAGTAGTTTTAGTCTTGTACATAGGAGGCATTATTGTAGTATATTTTTGTATATAATGGCAGTATTATAGTAGTTATATTCTTGTGCATAGGTGCAATATTATAGCAGTTATATTCTTGTACATAGGGGCAGTATTGTAGTAGTTATATTCTTGTACATAGGGGCAGTATTATAGTAGTTATATTCTTGCGCATAGGTGCAATATTATAGCAGTTATATTCTTGTACATAGGGGCAGTATTATAGTAGCTATATTCTTGCACATAGGGGCAGTATTATAGTAGTTATATTCTTGTATATAGGGGCAGTATTATAGTAGTTAAATTCTTGTACATAGGGGCAGTATTATAGTAGTTAAATTCTTGTACATAGGGGCAGTATTATAGTAGTTATATTCTTGTACATAGGAGCAGTATTATAGTAATTATATTCCTGTACATAGTGAGCAGTATTATAGTAGTTATATTCTTGTATATAGGGGCAGTATTATAGTTGTTAAATTCTTGTACATAGGGGCAGTATTATAGTAGTTATATTCTTGTACATAGGGTAAGTATTATAGTAGTTATACTAGTGTACATAGGAGCAGTATTACAGTACTTATATTCTTGTACATAGGGAGCAGTATTATAGTAGTTATATTCTTGTACATAAGAGCAGCATTATAGTAGTTATATTCTTGTACATGGGGCAGTATTATAGTAGTTGTATTCTTGTACATAGGAAGCAGTATTATGGTAGTTATATTCTTGTACATAAGAGCAGTATTATAGTAGTTATATTCTTGTACATAGGGGCAGTATTATAGTAGTTATATTCTTGTACATAGGGGCAGTATTATAGTAGTTATATTCTTGTACATAGGAGCAGTATTATAGTACTTATATTCTTGTACATAGGGAGCAGTATTATAGTAGTTATATTCTTGTACAAAAGAGCAGTATTATAGTAGTTATATTCTTGTACATGGGGCAGTATTATAGTAGTTATATTCTTGTACATAGGAGGCAGTATTATAGTAGTTATATTCTTGTACATAGGGAGCAGTATTATAGTAGTTATATTCTTGTACATAAGAGCAGTACTATAGTAGTTATATTCTTGTACATAGGGGGCAGTATTATAGTAGTTATATTCTTGTACATAGGAGGCAGTATTATAGTAGAAATATATTCTTGTACATAGGAGCAGTATTATAGTAGTTATATTCTTGTACATAGGGGGCAGTATTATAGTAGTTATATTCTTGTACATAGGAGGCAGTATCATAGTAGAAATATATTCTTGTACATAGGGGGCAGTATTATAGTAGTTATATTGTTGTATATAGGGCAGTATTATAGTAGTTATATTCTTGTACATAGGGGGCAGTATTATAGTTGTTATATTCTTGTATATAGGGCAGTATTATAGTAGCTATATTCTTGTACATAGGAGCAGTATTATAGTAGTTATAATCTTGTACATAGGGGCAGTATTATAATAGTTATATTCTTGTACATAGAGGGCAGTATTATAGTAGTTATATTCTTGTACATAGAGGGCAGTATTATAGTAGTTATAATCTTGTACATAGGGGCAGTATTATAGTAGTTATAATCTTGTACATAGGGGCAGTATTATAGTAGTTATATTCTTGTACATAGGGGCAGTATTATAGTAGTTATAATCTTGTACATAGGGGCAGTATTATAGTAGTTATATTCTTGTACATATGAGCAGTATTATAGTAGTTATATTCTTGTACATAGAGGGCAGTATTATAGTAGTTATATTCTTGTACATAGAGGGCAGTATTATAGTAGTTATAATCTTGTACATAGGGGCAGTATTAAATACATCTTGGTTTGGGATATGGTCTTATGCTTGTAATAGTGTAAATCACCTACAGGATCAGGTATTGTTTGTTGCATATTTGTAGAATTTTCAAAGTGTCTCCTGTTCTCTATCTGTAAAATGGTGCACACCTTATCAGATATTCCTGCCTGATGCTGCCCACTGTGTGAACTTTCCACTGATTTTCACATTCTGGAGACTAAGGCCTGTTTCACACATCCGTTTGTCACCATCAGTCAAAATCCGCCGTTTTGGAAAAAAAACGGATCCGCCATTTTTCTTTGCGGATCTGTTTTTTCCCCCATTGACTTTCATTATCGGCGGATTTTGACTGATGGCCATCCGTAGCATCCGCATTTTTGCGGATCCGCCAATATTTTGGCGTCCGCTGACCTGACCGGACGGACCCTGCAACGTTTTTTCTCTCTCCGGATCCGCTATTTTCTGTTTTAACCCGCAATTCTGTCTGGCTGCTGGATGAAAATCTCTCTCTCTCTCGCCCCATTTCTCTCATCGCGCGATCTCCAGGCTCTCACAAACATCCCGCGAGATGATCGCTCACCGCAGATGCCCGCTCACTACATCCCGCGAGATGATCGCTCACCGCAGATGCCCGCTCACTACATCCCGCGAGATGATCGCTCACCGCAGATGCCCGCTCACTACATCCCACGAGATGATCACTCACCGCAGATGCCCGCTCACTACATCCGCCGTATTAATTTTTTTATTTTTTTTTCTTTTTCCCCAGGCGCGGCTCCTTTAAATTTTTAACATCGCGGATCCGTATATCCGCCGATCCGCTGACCCCCGTTTCTGTCAGTCCGCCTGCGGATCTGCTTTCCGCTATTTTGGTGGATTGAGACTGACAGAAAAGACTGATGTGTGAAACAGGCTTTATTTATGGTTTCAATTTTTTTCTGCACAAAGTTGACTATGGAAATACATTTTGTCTCATGCCGTACTGCAGCTGACCAGTAGGGGGCATTGTCCTATAAGTGTTCTTGAGCTTTAATAAAGGGTTTCAAACAGAAGCAACAGTGTGAGCGAACTGTGAACTGTAAGAAAAAAAAGCAGCAAATTAAAGATCTTCCTGGTCCTTTCTCTGTAGTGTATATCCATAACCCAGCAGTTGTCCCTAATGCTCATAGAAAATGTGTCATTATTGTAATTTATACACACACATGTATATATTTCCCTGTATATTATTATAGTCCTTGCTTCTTTCTGAATATTACAGCCACAATTCTTTGTTCTTGAGGTGCCATTAATTTGAAGCGCAGGGGCCCTTTAAGATAATATACTAATTGTGGTATATGTGATGCACAGTTTGGCTATACATCATACGCTTCTATTACTAGCCCACCAAACTGGCTGCAGGCCCTTTTGTTTTTTAGAAATCGCTCAGGCACCCACTAAATCCATACAGATGCCACAATTTGTAGGAACAAAGACATTCTTTGTACTATAGGTGTAAAGCACCTGGTTTGGCGGTACTTTTTTTTTTTAGCAGACCCTTTTACTTTACATTCATAAAGGTAATAGGGACTCAGTGTCACAGCTGAGTCTTAAAGGGGTATATAAAATAGTGCCTTGAAGCATTGAATGTTACTACAAATGAACATAAAGGGATTGTCCACTAAGAACAATCCCCACATATTCCAAGGATCATAGGCTGATCACAATGTGTCTGGCAATAGGGTTAACCCACACTGTGGTCTTGCATGTGCAGCAATATTTATAATAAAAGTGAATGCAGCAGTGGTCACGCATACACAGTAATACCTATACAGATCAATAGAAGTTAATGGATCAGTAGTCAGCTTGTGTAGTAATACCAACGCAGATCAATAGCAGTCGTCAGCATGCACAGTAATACCAATGCAGATTGATAGCAGTAGTCAGCATGCGCAGTAATACCAATGCAGATCGATAGAAGTAGTCAGCATGCGCAGTAATACCAATGCAGATCGATAGCAGTAGTCAGCATGCGCAGTAATACCTATACAGATCAATAGCAGTGGTCAGCTTGCGCAGTAATACCAAAGCAGATCGATAGCAGTAGTCAGCATGCGCAGTAATACCAATGCGGATCAATAGCAGTAGTCAGCATGTGCAGTAATACCAATGCAGATCGATAGCAGTAGTCAGCATGCACAGTAATACCTATACAGATCAATAGCAGTGGTCAGCTTGCTCAGTAATACCAAAGCAGATCGATAGCAGTAGTCAGCATGCGCAGTAATACCAATGCAGATCGATAGCAGTAGTCAGCATCCACAGTAATACCAATGCAGATCGATAGCAGTAGTTAGCATGTGCAGTAATACCAATGCAGATCGATAGCAGGAGTCAGCATGCGTAGTAATACCAATTCAGACGGATTGCAGTTGTCAGGATGCGCAGTAATACCTATGCAGATCAATAAAAGTGAATGGATGAGTAATCAGCATGCGCAGTAATACCAATGAAGATTGATAGCAGTAGTCAGCATACACAGTAATACCAATGCAGATCGATAGCAGGAGTCAGCATGCGCAGTAATACCAATGCAGATCGATAGCAGTAGTCAGCATACACAGTAATACCAATGCAGATTGATAGCAGTAGTCAGAATATGCAGTAATACCAATGCAGATTGATAGCAGTAGTCAGAATATGCAGTAATACCAATGCAGTTCGACAGAAGTGAATGGATCAGTAGTCAGCATGCGTAGTAATACCAATTCAGACAGATTGCAGTTGTCAGGATGCGCAGTAATACGTATGCAGATCAATAAAAGTGAATGGATGAGTAATCAGCATGCGTAGTAATACCAATGCAGATTGATAGCAGTAGTCAGCATGCGCAGTAATACTTATGCAGAACAATAGCCGTAGTCAGCATGCGTAGTAATACCAATGCAGATTGATAGCAGTAGTCAGCATGCGCAGTAATACTTATGCAGAACAATAGCCGTAGTCAGCATGCGTAGTAATACCAATGCAGATTGATAGCAGTAGTCAGCATGCACAGTTAGGCTGAGTGCACACGTACTTTTTTGCCCTGCGGATTTTTCTGCGCAGAATTGAAGAAATCCGCAGGTCAAATGACCTGCATTTTTCCTGCGGATTTCTTCCATTTTTAATGCAGTTTTCTTGCATTTTTTGTGTGGTTTTCCACTGCGGTTTTCCCCCTGCGGATTTGGAGACTTGGGAGGTGGAAAACCGCACGAAAGAAGTAACATGCTGCGGATTTTGTACCGCACAAAAAACGCGCGAAAAAAACGCAGCGTCTGCACAGCGGTTTTTTTTTTCATTGATTTACATTGTACTGTAAATCACACTGTGGATCCGCAGCGTTTCTGCGCGGTTAAATCCGCTGCGGATCTGCAGGAATTCTGCATCGTGTGCACACAGCCTTAGGCTGAGTGCACACGTACTTTTTTGCCCTGCGGATATTTCCATGCAGAATTGAAGAAATCCGCAGGTCAAATGACCTGCATTTTTCCTGCGGATTTCTTCCATTTTTAATGCGGTTTTCTTGCGGTTTTTGTGCGGTTTTCCCCCTGCGGATTTGGAGACTGGGGAGGTGGAAAACCGCACAAAAGAAGTGACATGCTGCGGATTTTGTACCGCAGGAAAACCGCGTGGAAAAATCCGCAGCATCTGCACAGCGGTTTTTTTTTCATTGATTTACATTGTACTGTAAATCACACTGCGGATCCGCGTTTCTGCGCGGTAAAATCCGCTGCAGATCCGCAGGAATTCTGCATCGTGTGCACACAGCCTAATACTTATGCAGATCAATAGAAGTGAATGGTTCAGTAGTCAGCATGCCTAGTAATACCTGTGCAGAGCAATAGAAGTGAATTATTCAGTAGTCGGCATATGTAGTAATACCAATGTAGATCGATAGAAGTGAATGTAGCAGTAGTCAGCATGCGCAATAATACCTATGTACATCAAAAGAAGTTAATGGAGGAGCAGTCAGCATGCACAGTAATATCTATGTAGATAGATAGATGTAAGTGGAATAGTAAACACGTGCAGTAATACGTATGAAGATAGACAGAAGTTAATGGAGCAGTAGTCAGCATGTGCAGTAATACATATGAAGATAGACAGAAGTTAATGGGTGAGCAGTAGTCAGCATGCGCAGTAATACGTGTGAAGACAGAAATTAATGGAGCAGTAGTCAGCATGCGCAGTAATACGTATTGAGACAGATAGCAGTTAATGGAGCAGTATTCATCATGCGCAGTAATACGTATGAAGATAGACAGAAGTTATTGGAGCAGTAGTCAGCATGTGCAGTAATACATATGAAGATAGACAGAAGTTAATGGGTCAGCAGTCAGCATGCGCAGTAATACCTATGAAGATAGACAGAAGTTAATGGGTCAGCAGTAGTCAGCATGCGCAGTAATACATGTGAAGACAGAAATTAATGGAGCAGTAGTCAGCATGCGCAGTAATACGTATGAAGATAGCAGTTAATGGAGCAGTAGTCATCATGCGCAGTAATATGTATAAAGATAGACAGAAGTTAATGGAGCAGTAGTCAGCATGTACAGTAATACATATGAAGATAGACAGAAGTTAATGGGTCAGCAGTCAGCATGCACAGTAATATGTATGAAGAGAGACAGAAGTTAATGGGTCAGCAGAAGTCAGCATGACCAGTAATACGTATGAAGATAGAAAATAATGGAGCAATATTCAGCATGCGCAGTAATGCATATGAAGATAGAAATTAATGGAGCAGTAGTCAACATGCGCAGTAATACTTATAAAGATAGACAGAAGTTAATTGGTCAGCAGTAGTCAGCATGCGCAGTAATACGTGTGAAGACAGAAATTAATTGAGCAGTAGTCAGAATGCGCAGTAATTCTAATGAAGATAGACAGAAGTTAATTGGTCAGCAGTAGAGTTGAGCGATACCAGCCGATACTTGAAAATATCGGATCGGAATGGATCGGCCGATCTTAAAAAAAAGTATCGGTATCGCCGATTCCGATACCGGGAACCAATGCAAGTCAATGGGGCCAAAATATCGGAATTAAAAAAAACCCTTTCTTTCCTTGTAGGTTAATTCTACATGAAGAAAAACAACTAAGAATAATGTAGAATGTATTGTGGGAGGTGGAGGAGACATTAAAGCCATAGAGGTTTAGCCCAATCAAATGGAATAGCAGGAATTAAACTTTTTTTTTTAAAGATGTTAGGAGTTACAAAGATATTGACTATGTTAGCCTCATTTATATTTTGCCAGACATGTATGTCTTCTTCTTCTACTTCCTTTTTTTACATTCTTCTTCTTCTTCTTCTACTTCCTTTTTTTACATTCTTCTTCTTCTACTTCCTTTTTTTACATTCTTCTTCTTATTCCTTTTTTTACATTCTTCTTCTTCTTCTTCTACTTCCTTTTTTTACATTCTTCTTCTTCTTCTTCTTCTTCTTCTTCTTCTTCTTCTTCTTCTTCTTCTTCCTTTTCTTACATTCTTCATATTCTTCTTATTCAACAATTATTATTCTACATATTCAGCTTCTTCATCTTCTTCCTATTCTTCTTCATCATATTCTTGTTTGTGTCAGGCATTCCTGTAGTTGTTATCTAGAAAAGTTAGAAGTTTACACCTTCCGTTCTGCCTGTCACAAAAGATTTACAACAGGATTTGTCCGCGTTCAGTTTGGCCTGCAGAAGCAGGCCTTTTCCAGGGGCACCACGAGGAGGAACGGACTCACCCCCATACACTGCTTAGTCTTCTTCTGCTTATAAATAAGATAATATCATTTGCTCAGAGTATTAGTCTTATGCTTAATGTTCTTCTGCTTTGTTTTTTTTATGCTTCTTTGTCTTCTCTCTCTTGTTGTTCTGCATCTTGGTGGTTGTCTTCCTGTTCTTTGTCCTCTTGAACCAGCTGACGGTACTGGCACCCGGAGGGGCAGCAGAAGGAACAAGAGCCAATGGCACTACCGAGGACCAGCTGACGGTGCTGGAACCCGGTTACTAAGCAGGAGGTACCTGTGCTACAAAGCACTACCAAGGACCAGCAGACGTTGCCGGAACTCGGATACCGAGATGGAGGCACCTAGGCCAAACGCTCTGACGAGAACCAGCTGACGGTGCTGGAACCCGGAGGGGTAGCATAAGCTGCAAGAGCAAATGGAAATAGCGAGGACCAGCTGACAGTGCTGGCACCCGGAGGGGCAGCAGAAGGAATAAGAGCCAATGGCACAACCGAGGACCAGCTGACGGTGCTGGAACCCGGTTACTAAGCAGGAGGTACCTGTGCTACAAAGCACTACCAAGGACCAGCAGACGTTGCCGGAACTCGGATACCGAGATGGAGGCACCTAGGCCAAAGGCTCTGACGAGAACCAGCTGACGGTGCTGGAACCCGGAGGGGTAGCATAAGCTGCAAGAGCAAATGGAAATAGCGAGGACCAGCTGACAGTGCTGGCACCCGGAGGGGCAGCAGAAGGAATAAGAGCCAATGGCACAACCGAGGACCAGCTGACGGTGCTGGAACCCGGTTACTAAGCAGGAGGTACCTGTGCTACAAAGCACTACCAAGGACCAGCAGACGTTGCTGGAACTCGGATACCGAGATGGAGGCACCTAGGCCAAAGGCTCTGATGAGAACCAGCTGACGGTGCTGGAACCCGGAGGGGTATCAGAAGTTACCCCTGAAAAGCAAAGTTGGCATGCCGCAAGCTGGCCGCAGTTACCGAATCACACAGTCCTACAGGGGGTGCTTGTCCTACTGGCACTATGGAACAAACCTTTCTTACCAGAACCCGCAGTCCACATAGGAAGCACCTAAACTGCTGGCACCCTAGCCTCGGCTAACCCAACCGCAACACGACATGGCAACTTGGGGTGGCAAACTGACATTGACACTTCCCGGAAACAGCAGGCAGGGCTGGAACCAAGCTGGGCAGGAGGGAGTACCCGTGCCAAAGTCAGTTATGAGCAGCAACTGGCGATGTTGGAGCCCAGGACAAGCACTTAGCAGGCTGAGGCCTGATGTGCTGTCAATTGGGAGGCAGCAGGACAGATTGCCATCAAAACAGCAGGGGAACAGCTGACGTTACTGAACCCCACAAACACAGGAGCTAGTGTTTTACTCTGTGAAGACGGCACTTCCGAGCAACAACTGGCTGTGTTGAAGCCCAGGGACAAGCACGGAGCAGGCTTAGGCTGCATTGAAGAAATTTTAAGATCGGTTGTAGACTACTAATTTGAACCAAGCTCCACTTAGGCCTGTGGATTCACTGATTTTCGTATTTCCCCTGTCCTCCAACCCCGCCAGTTACAGCTCCGAAGTGGCGTCTGCACAATCCACACTTGTTCCTGTGTTACAGGTGTTCAGTCCGGTCAGTTAATCCCCTGATGTGTGTCCGGCAATGTCGCCTGCTCTGTCCACATTCCGATAATGGGAATGTGGACAGAGCAGGCGACATTGCCGGACACACATCAGGGGATTAACTGATCGGACTGAACACCTGTAACACAGGAACAAGTGTGGATTGTGCAGACGCCACTTCGGAGCTGTAACTGGCAGGGTTGGAGGACAGGGGAAATACGAGAGACAGTGGAGCCACAGGCCTAATTGGAGCACGGTTAAAAATCAGTAGTGGTACGACTGTGTAGGCAGCAGGAGACTTTGCCATCCACACAGCAGGGGATCAGCTGACATTACTGAACCCCACTGAGACACGGGAGCAAGTATCTCTTTCCGTGTGGACGGCACTTCCGAACTACAACTGGCTGTGTTGAAGCCCAGGAAATAGGAGGGTGTAGGCAGAGGCCTACTGTATTTTGAATGAGTTTACAGCAGGAGAGACTGCCATCCACACAGCAGGGGATCAGCTGACGTTACTGAACCCCACTGAGACACGGGAGCAAGTATCTCTTTCCGTGTGGACGGCACTTCCGAACTACAACTGGCTGTGTTGAAGCCCAGGAAATAGGAGGGTGTAGGCAGAGGCCTACTGAATTTTGAATGAGGTGACAGCAGGAGAGACTGCCATCCACACAGCAGGGGATCAGCTGACGTTACTGAACCCCACTGAGACACGGGAGCAAGTATCTCTTTCCGTGTGGACGGCACTTCCGAACTACAACTGGCTGTGTTGAAGCCCAGGAAATAGGAGGGTGTAGGCAGAGGCCTACTGTATTTTGAATGAGTTTACAGCAGGAGAGACTGCCATCCACACAGCAGGGGATCAGCTGACGTTACTGAACCCCACTGAGACACGGGAGCAAGTATCTCTTTCCGTGTGGACGGCACTTCCGAACTACAACTGGCTGTGTTGAAGCCCAGGAAATAGGAGGGTGTAGGCAGAGGCCTACTGAATTTTGAATGAGGTGACAGCAGGAGAGACTGCCATCCACACAGCAGGGGATCAGCTGACGTTACTGAACCCCACTGAGACACGGGAGCAAGTGTCTCTTTCCGTGTGGACGGCACTTCCGAACTACAACTGGCTGTGTTGAAGCCCAGGAAATAGGAGGGTGTAGGCAGAGGCCTACTGTATTTTGAATGAGTTTACAGCAGGAGAGACTGCCATCCACACAGCAGGGGATCAGCTGACGTTACTGAACCCCACTGAGACACGGGAGCAAGTATCTCTTTCCGTGTGGACGGCACTTCCGAACTACAACTGGCTGTGTTGAAGCCCAGGAAATAGGAGGGTGTAGGCAGAGGCCTACTGTATTTTGAATGAGTTTACAGCAGGAGAGACTGCCATCCACACAGCAGGGGATCAGCTGACGTTACTGAACCCCACTGAGACACGGGAGCAAGTATCTCTTTCCGTGTGGACGGCACTTCCGAACTACAACTGGCTGTGTTGAAGCCCAGGAAATAGGAGGGTGTAGGCAGAGGCCTACTGAATTTTGAATGAGGTGACAGCAGGAGAGACTGCCATCCACACAGCAGGGGATCAGCTGACGTTACTGAACCCCACTGAGACACGGGAGCAAGTATCTCTTTCCGTGTGGACGGCACTTCCGAACTACAACTGGCTGTGTTGAAGCCCAGGAAATAGGAGGGTGTAGGCAGAGGCCTACTGAATTTTGAATGAGGTGACAGCAGGAGAGACTGCCATCCACACAGCAGGGGATCAGCTGACGTTACTGAACCCCACTGAGACACGGGAGCAAGTGTCTCTTTCCGTGTGGACGGCACTTCCGAACTACAACTGGCTGTGTTGAAGCCCAGGAAATAGGAGGGTGTAGGCAGAGGCCTACTGTATTTTGAATGAGTTTACAGCAGGAGAGACTGCCATCCACACAGCAGGGGATCAGCTGACGTTACTGAACCCCACTGAGACACGGGAGCAAGTATCTCTTTCCGTGTGGACGGCACTTCCGAACTACAACTGGCTGTGTTGAAGCCCAGGAAATAGGAGGGTGTAGGCAGAGGCCTACTGAATTTTGAATGAGGTGACAGCAGGAGAGACTGCCATCCACACAGCAGGGGATCAGCTGACGTTACTGAACCCCACTGAGACACGGGAGCAAGTATCTCTTTCCGTGTGGACGGCACTTCCGAACTACAACTGGCTGTGTTGAAGCCCAGGAAATAGGAGGGTGTAGGCAGAGGCCTACTGTATTTTGAATGAGTTTACAGCAGGAGAGACTGCCATCCACACAGCAGGGGATCAGCTGACGTTACTGAACCCCACTGAGACACGGGAGCAAGTATCTCTTTCCGTGTGGACGGCACTTCCGAACTACAACTGGCTGTGTTGAAGCCCAGGAAATAGGAGGGTGTAGGCAGAGGCCTACTGAATTTTGAATGAGGTGACAGCAGGAGAGACTGCCATCCACACAGCAGGGGATCAGCTGACGTTACTGAACCCCACTGAGACACGGGAGCAAGTATCTCTTTCCGTGTGGACGGCACTTCCGAACTACAACTGGCTGTGTTGAAGCCCAGGAAATAGGAGGGTGTAGGCAGAGGCCTACTGAATTTTGAATGAGGTGACAGCAGGAGAGACTGCCATCCACACAGCAGGGGATCAGCTGACGTTACTGAACCCCACTGAGACACGGGAGCAAGTGTCTCTTTCCGTGTGGACGGCACTTCCGAACTACAACTGGCTGTGTTGAAGCCCAGGAAATAGGAGGGTGTAGGCAGAGGCCTACTGTATTTTGAATGAGTTTACAGCAGGAGAGACTGCCATCCACACAGCAGGGGATCAGCTGACGTTACTGAACCCCACTGAGACACGGGAGCAAGTATCTCTTTCCGTGTGGACGGCACTTCCGAACTACAACTGGCTGTGTTGAAGCCCAGGAAATAGGAGGGTGTAGGCAGAGGCCTACTGTATTTTGAATGAGTTTACAGCAGGAGAGACTGCCATCCACACAGCAGGGGATCAGCTGACGTTACTGAACCCCACTGAGACACGGGAGCAAGTGTCTCTTTCCGTGTGGACGGCACTTCCGAACTACAACTGGCTGTGTTGAAGCCCAGGAAATAGGAGGGTGTAGGCAGAGGCCTACTGTCTTTGTAATGCGGAGACAGCAGGAGAGACTGCCATCTCCACAGCAGGGGAACAGCTGGCAGTGCTGAACCCCACTAACACTTGAATGAATGTGTTTGGCTCTGTGGAGACGACACTTCTGAACACCAACTGACGCTGTTGGAGCCCAGGATTAGGCGAGGAGCAGGCTGGGGCCTACTGGATTTTGGCAGGTGAAGGCAGCAGGAGACTTGCCATCTCCACAGCAGGGGAACAGCTGGCAGTGCTGAACCCCACTAACACTTGAACGAACGTGTTTGGTTCTGTGGAGACGACACTTCTGAACACCAACTGACGCTGTTGGAGCCCAGGATTAGGCGAGGAGCAGGCTGGGGCCTACTGGATTTTGGCAGGTGAATGCAGCAGGAGACTTGCCATCTCCACAGCAGGGGAACAGCTGGCAGTGCTGAACCCCACTAACACTTGAACGAACGTGTTTGGTTCTGTGGAGACGACACTTCTGAACACCAACTGACGCTGTTGGAGCCCAGGATTAGGCGAGGAGCAGGCTGGGGCCTACTGGATTTTGGCAGGTGAAGGCAGCAGGAGACTTGCCATCTCCACAGCAGGGGAACAGCTGGCAGTGCTGAACCCCACTAACACTTGAACGAACGTGTTTGGTTCTGTGGAGACGACACTTCTGAACACCAACTGACGCTGTTGGAGCCCAGGATTAGGCGAGGAGCAGGCTGGGGCCTACTGGATTTTGGCAGGTGAATGCAGCAGGAGACTTGCCATCTCCACAGCAGGGGAACAGCTGGCAGTGCTGAACCCCACTAACACTTGAACGAACGTGTTTGGCTCTGTGGAGACGACACTTCTGAACACCAACTGACGCTGTTGGAGCCCAGGATTAGGCGAGGAGCAGGCTGGGGCCTACTGGATTTTGGCAGGTGAAGGCAGCAGGAGACTTGCCATCTCCACAGCAGGGGAACAGCTGGCAGTGCTGAACCCCACTAACACTTGAACGAATGTGTTTGGTTCTGTGGAGACGACACTTCTGAACACCAACTGACGCTGTTGGAGCCCAGGATTAGGCGAGGAGCAGGCTGGGGCCTACTGGATTTTGGCAGGTGAAGGCAGCAGGAGACTTGCCATCTCCACAGCAGGGGAACAGCTGGCAGTGCTGAACCCCACTAACACTTGAACGAACGTGTTTGGTTCTGTGGAGACGACACTTCTGAACACCAACTGACGCTGTTGGAGCCCAGGATTAGGCGAGGAGCAGGCTGGGGCCTACTGGATTTTGGCAGGTGAATGCAGCAGGAGACTTGCCATCTCCACAGCAGGGGAACAGCTGGCAGTGCTGAACCCCACTAACACTTGAACGAATGTGTTTGGTTCTGTGGAGACGACACTTCTGAACACCAACTGACGCTGTTGGAGCCCAGGATTAGGCGAGGAGCAGGCTGGGGCCTACTGGATTTTGGCAGGTGAAGGCAGCAGGAGACTTGCCATCTCCACAGCAGGGGAACAGCTGGCAGTGCTGAACCCCACTAACACTTGAACGAATGTGTTTGGTTCTGTGGAGACGACACTTCTGAACACCAACTGACGCTGTTGGAGCCCAGGATTAGGCGAGGAGCAGGCTGGGGCCTACTGGATTTTGGCAGGTGAAGGCAGCAGGAGACTTGCCATCTCCACAGCAGGGGAACAGCTGGCAGTGCTGAACCCCACTAACACTTGAACGAACGTGTTTGGTTCTGTGGAGACGACACTTCTGAACACCAACTGACGCTGTTGGAGCCCAGGATTAGGCGAGGAGCAGGCTGGGGCCTACTGGATTTTGGCAGGTGAATGCAGCAGGAGACTTGCCATCTCCACAGCAGGGGAACAGCTGGCAGTGCTGAACCCCACTAACACTTGAACGAATGTGTTTGGTTCTGTGGAGACGACACTTCTGAACACCAACTGACGCTGTTGGAGCCCAGGATTAGGCGAGGAGCAGGCTGGGGCCTACTGGATTTTGGCAGGTGAATGCAGCAGGAGACTTGCCATCTCCACAGCAGGGGAACAGCTGGCAGTGCTGAACCCCACTAACACTTGAACGAACGTGTTTGGTTCTGTGGAGACGACACTTCTGAACACCAACTGACGCTGTTGGAGCCCAGGATTAGGCGAGGAGCAGGCTGGGGCCTACTGGATTTTGGCAGGTGAAGGCAGCAGGAGACTTGCCATCTCCACAGCAGGGGAACAGCTGGCAGTGCTGAACCCCACTAACACTTGAACGAACGTGTTTGGCTCTGTGGAGACGACACTTCTGAACACCAACTGACGCTGTTGGTGCCCAGGATTACGCATGCCGCATGCAGAGGCCAATGGGCAGCGGTTTTTATGGAGGTTGTGGACTACTACTGATTCTAACCATGCTCCACTTAGGCCTCTGGCTCCACTGTCTCTACTATTTACCCTGGCCTCCAACCCCGCCAGCTACATCTCTGAAGTGGCGTCAGCACAATCTACACTTGTTCCTGTGTTACTGGTGCTCAGTCCCATCAGTTGATCCCCTGATGTTTGTCCGGCAAGTTCGCCAGCTCTGTCCTCATTCCCACTACTGGTTATGGGAATGTGGACAGAGCAGGAGACCTTGCCGGACACACATCAGGGGATAAACTGATGGGACTGAGCCACAGGAACACAGGAACAAGTGTAGATTGTGCTGACGCCACTTCAGAGATGTAGATGGCGGGGTTGGAGGTCAGGGGAAATAGTAGAGACAGTGGAGCCAGAGACCTAAGTTGGGCACGGTTAAAAATCAGTAGTGGTTTGAATGTTGATGGAGCTGGTGACTCTGCCGTCCACACAGCAGGGGATCAGCTGGCATTACTGAACCCCAGTAACACAGGAGCTAGTGTGTTTCTCTGTGCAGACGACACATCTGAGCGACAACTGGCTGTGTTGAAGCACAGGGATTATAGTTCAGGTGGTAGAAAAATGAACACACCAGCAGACCTGGATACAGTTGCCAACCACTAATTTAGTCTGTAAGAGGAATGGCAAAGTCTTTGGAGATCCAGGCCTTGTTCATTTTCAGAAAAGTCAGCCGGTCAACATTATCGGAAGATAGTCGCGTGCGACGGTCTGTTAGTACACCACCTGCGGCACTAAAGACACGTTCCGATAATACACTGGCAGCAGGGCAAGCCAGCACCTCCAATGCATACTGGCTAAGCTCTGGCCATGTATCCAGCTTAGAGACCCAAAACTTGAAGGGGGAAGAGCCATCTGGGAGTACAGCGACAGGGCAAGACATGTAGTCTGACACCATCTGACGGAAGCGTTGCCTCCTGCTGACTCGAGGCGTCGCTGATGGTGTAGACAATTGTGGTGGACACACAAAACTTTGCCACATTTGGGCCATAGTGGTCTTGCCTTGTGCTGCGGCACTGCCTCTGCTCCCTCTTTGTGCAGAGTTTCCTCCACTGCCTCGACGCACAGAGCTGCTTTGTAAAGCACTTGCAACAATGCTGTCGGGTGGAATGGAAAACATTATGGACTGCACCAGTGACTCTTCGTACTCCCGCATTTTACGCTCCCGGTTCAACGTTGGTATGAGCCTTTGTACGCTGTCCCGGTAGCGAGGATCTAGGAGGGTGTACACCCAATAATCAGCCGAGACGAGAATGTGGGCGATGCGGCGGTCGTTTCTCAGGCACTGCAGCATGAAATCAACCATGTGCTGCAGACTCCCAACTGCCAAAGAACCGCTGTCCCCTGTTTGAGGCGTGACCTCGACCTGCTCTGCATCACCCCACCCTCGCTGTACATACTGAGTAGAGGTTTGTGTACCTCCCTCCTCTGGAGAGATGTCTTCCTCCTCCATCGACTCCTCCTCATCCTCCTCACAAAGTGTCCCCTGCCTAGGCCTTTGTGAGGAAACACGTAGCGCAGACTGTCCAGAAGCAGATGGCATTTGGGACTCCTCATCCTCCACCTCTTCTGAAACCTCATCCCTTAGTGCTTGCAGTGTTTGTTGAAGCAGGCAGATAAGGGGGACAGTCATGCTGACTAGTGCATCATCTGCACTCGCCATCCGCGTGGATTCATCGAAGGCACGCAAAACGAGGCAGATGTCCTTCATAGAGGCCCACTCAATGGTGCTGAAGTGTGAACGGCGCACAGTGCGACTTGTTTGCGCCTGATGCAGCTGGTACTCCATGACTGCTGCCTGCTGCTCACACAACCGCTCCAACATATGTAACGTTGAATTCCACCGGGTGGGTAGGTCACATATGATGCGATGTTCTGGAAGGCCAAATCGTCGCTGCAGAGCAGCGAGGCGCGATCTTGCCGTGCTGGAACGTCGCAAGTGAGCGCACTCTATGCGGACCTTGTGCAACAGTGCATCAAGATCCGGATAGTCCCTCAGAAAGCTCTGCACGACCAAGTTAAGAACATGTGCCAGACATGGGATGTGTGTGAGGTTGCCTAGGCCAAGAGCTGCCACCAGATTTCGGCCATTGTCACACACTACCAAGCCCGGCTGGAGATTCGCTGGCCCAAACCACACATCGCTCTCCAGCTTGATAGCATTCCAGAGCTCCTGCGCTGTGTGGCTTCGATTCCCCAAAGAAATTAATTTGAGTACAGCCTGTTGACGTTTGGCCACGGCTGTGCTCATATCGGTCGTAACAGGCTCCTGCTCTGCTGTTTCTGAGGAACTTGAGTAGGAGGAGGAGTCTATGTGTACAGACTGGAGTCCTGCAATCCGTGGCGTTGGAAGAACACGTACAGCGCCACTCTCCAGATCCGTACCCGGCTCCACAACATTGACCCAGTGGGCAGTGAGGGAAAGGTATCGTCCCTGTCCATGGTTACTGGTCCACGCATCGGTGGTCAGGTGGACCTTGCTACTAACGGCGTTTAGTAGCGCATGTTTTATTTTGCCCTCAACATGTTTCTGCAGGGCAGGGACGGCTCGCCTGCTGAAATAAAAGCGGCTGGGCACGTTGTATTGGGGGACTGCCAATGCCATTAAGTCCCGGAAGGTGTCAGTGTCCACCAGCCTGAATGACAGCATTTCAACTGCCAGAAGTTTGGCAATGCCAGCATTCAGAGACTGTGCTCGGGGATGGTTTGCCGAGTAAGGGCGCCTTTTATCCCATGCCTGTGCTACCGATGGCTGTGATGGATGGGAACGTGCTGTTATGGGTGGAATCTGACAGGGTCTCCGGACAACAGTGGCAGAGGTTCTTCCTTGGCGATCCTGTGAGGAAGCCGAACCAGCAGTGTGTGAGCTGGAGGAAGAGGGCCCAACACGAACTGAAGAGGTGGTAGGTGGTGCTGTACGTTGGCCTACGTCTTGAGGGTGTCTCTGCAACTCCAACTCGTGCTTGGTGCGCACATGTTTCCACATATTTGTGGTATTGAGGTTGCTGACATTTCTCCCTCTTTTGACTCTCTGATGACACAGCTTGCATTTGACAAAGCAAATGTCATCTGCAACTGTGTCAAAAAAGGACCACGCACTGCAACTCTTGTGAGCGCCCGGTTTGCCTTTGGAAGGAGGAATGCTCCTAACGGGTGCCGAAGTGGAGGGTACAGGCAACCAAGTCTTCCCCCTCCCTCTGCCTCCTGTTTTGGCCGGTAGGGGAATCTCTTCCTCCGAGCTGCTCCCACCACCTTCCTGTTGCTCACGCCATGATGGGTCAAGGACCTCATCATCTTCCCTCCCCTCTTCAAACAGCTGCTTCTCCGGGGTTGTCTCGCCAGCACCGTACGCACCAGAAAGTGGCAACTGAGTCTCGTCATCATCTGATGCGTACTGAGGTGTGCTGACCATAGGCACTGGCCCACTCGCCTCTTCAGATTCAGAGGGACAAAGAAGTTGCGCATCACTGCATACTCCCTCTTCTTCACATTCAGGAATGCTGCTTGGCTGGCCCCCTCTTTCCAAGCCAACAGATTCCGAGAACAGAAGTAGAGATTGTGATGGCTCCTGTCCATGTCTCTCTGACTGCCTGGGCACTTTGGCAGGTGGTGAAGAGACAGATGGTTGCTCTTCGGTGCTCTGACCCTGAGAGGATGCGGAAGTAATTGAAGTCGATGCGTTAGCTGCCATCCATCCGACAACGGCTTCAATTTGTTCCTCCCGCAGCAGTGGGGTACGTTGAGGTCCTACAAAGCTGCGCATAAAGGACTGTTGCCTGCTAAAACTGGGGGATGCTGATCCACTGGTGCCCGCAGCAGGCCCAGAATCCCCACGTCCTCTACCTGTAGAATCCCCACGTCCTCTCCCTGCAGAATCCCCACGTCCTCTCCCTGCTGAAACTCCACGCCCACGCCCACGCCCCCGCGCCTTACTCCCTGCCTTCTTCATCTTGCAAGACTGCTTAAGATAGGCAAAAAAGGACAAAGGGGGGCCTTAGTGTGCTTATTCCTGAACAGCTGGTTACAGGTACAAGAAACACTAATTTTATGAAGTGTGTGTGTGTGGACTAGACTTTAATAGGAGCTGATGTGGCCTACACAAGTTCAAAATGTAGTGTTTGGTGAACTTTTTATGTGGTTTCTTTGTTTGAAACAAACTCAAAGTATGAGAACAAAGAATTGAAACTGATAGTATCACCAACTTTTTGGAGCTATTACAATGCAGGCAGGTAACCTACAATGCAAAAGATGAGGCTCCAAAAAAATTGGGTAATACTAATCTGGCTGCGCCGGCAGGGCACAAGCCAGAAAAAAAGGCTCCTCTATCTACTCCTATATAGTGTTTGCAACCAACCAATGTTGATGGATACGGATGGATGCACACTAATAGGAGAAGAAAAAATGAGCTGCACTCAGAGACAAATATGTGTGAGGCAGTGACGCACGTTGAGCGTCCTACAACCAGACGTAGCTGCAGGACACTCTACTCAGCGTGAGCTGCACTCACACACAGTCAGAGACCTCTCAGACAGCCGTCAACAGTGCAGCTAAGTGGGCACTGGCACTGACAGGCTGCAGAAAGGCTCCGCTGTGTACTCCTATATAGTGTTTGCAACCACCGTAGATGGAGACGGATGGATGCACACTAATAGAAGAAAAAATGAGCTGCACTCAAATAAAAATATGTGTGAGGCAGTGACGCACGCTGAGCGTCCTACAGCCAGACGTAGCTGCAGGACACACTACTCAGCGTGAGCTGCACTCACACACAGTCAGAGACCTCTCAGACAGCCGTGAACAGTGCAGCAAAGTGGACACTAGCACTGAAAGGCTGCAGAAAGGCTCCGCTGTCTACTACTAGTGTTTGCAACCAACGTATATGGATACGGATGGAAGCACACTAGATTGAAATTATTTAAAAAATGCAGCTCAAAAAATAAAAGATGTATGAGGCAGCAGTGATCACACTGGGTGGCCTACAGCCTGACGTGGCTGCAGGACCCACTCCACAGCGTGAGCTGCACTCACACAGCCCTTGCAGACAGCTGTGAAAACAGCGCTGCTAGGGAAAAGCAAGCTACAGTGGTGGTTTATGTAGCCTGGATAAAGCACAATATTGTTTTTAGAATCGCTATTTCTAACTGTCCCTCACAGTCTTCTACAGCAGCCTGTCCCTAACTGAATTCACAGCAGAGTGACCAGAAATGGCGGCTGCGGTGGCTTTTATAGTGCATCATGACATCATTTCGGCAGCCAATCACAGCCATGCCAATAGTTAACATGCCTACATGCCTAACAGGATGTGCCCACACTTCGGAGGATTCCCATTGGCTTAATCAAAGCAAGCAGGCTCATAGCATGATGGGAACTTCCTATTCCGATTCCGATCCCGGAATCCGATATGAAAAAAGTATCGGAATTAAGTATCGGAATTCCGATACCGCTGATATCGGCCGATACCCGATACTTGCGGTATCGGAATGCTCAACACTAGTCAGCAGTAGTCAGCATGCGCAGTAATACGTGTGAAGACAGAAATTAATGGAGCAATAGTCATCATGCGCAGTAATACTTATGAAGATAGACTGAAGTTAATTGGTCTGCAGTAGTCAGCATGCGCAGTAATACGTGTGAAGACAGAAATTAATTGAGCAGTAGTCAGCATGCGCAGTAATACGTGTGAAGATAGACAGCAGTTAATGGAGCAGTATTCATCATGCGCAGTAATACGTATGAAGATAGACAGAAGTTAATGGAGCAGTAGTCAGCATGTGCAGTAACTCTTATGTAAATCAATAGAAGTGAATTAAACATTGGTCACGCATGCTCAGTACTATCTATGTAGATTGATAGAAGTGAATACAATAGTATTCAGCATATGCAGTAATGCCTATGTAGATCGACAGAAGTGAATTTAGCTGTGGTCAATCATGCTCCGCACAACTTCATTCACATGGGAATTTGAGAAACCCGTTCTTGGAATTGGTGGCCTCCAGGTAGCTAGGTGAAAAAGGTCTGTGATAGGATAATCCTGTAATCTAGTATCCTCTGTAAATGAATTGGACCTTATGTGTAGAGCACTGTTCTTTGGTATGTCTGGGGAGTTGACAGATGGGTTATCCTCACAAAATTTTTGACAAATGTTGCTGAAGACCATTTACAAAAATTGGCAATTTTAGATAAATGTGATGAGAACAAAGCCTCAACTGTATGGAAAAAACATGGTGGGATCCCTTTAACCTGGTATCACGTTTGTGTAACATCTCAAAGTTTTGTGGATGGATCTTGCAAACCATAGTGGACTAGTGTAATCTACATAATCTCCTAAAACCTGTTGCTTCGCACAGTTAGATTGTGTCCCTCACTCTACCATTATGCCCTGGTGGAACCTGCCTGTACGATCCTCAGTCTCCTGCATCTGAAGGTTTTCTTTGCTCTAATGCATCACCCTCTCTGCAGCCTGTGAGCGCCCGGCACCGCTCATAATTGGCAGTGCTTTCAGAGACAAGGATCTTTTACTGTAGGTGCTGCAGAGGGACCTGCTGAGCCAAGGCGAAGAAGAAAAATCACCACCTTAAACCTAGAGTGGGGGAGAAGATGGTTTGTGCACCTTCCTAACATAACTCTTCGATCCCGCATTCTCTCAATCTCGGGGGATTTTGGAATTTTGCATTTTTCTATAGGAACCTAAGTCTTGTCATAATGAATTATTACTGAAGAGCACACCAAAACTGGAGCCATGAACTCTGTTGTGGGGCCATCTTCTGGTCTCTGCATCCTAGCACCACTGGACGGTCAGAATGTAAGCGTTGGCTTACCAATATGTGGAGATTACCAATATGTAGGCAATCTGCTTTTTTCCTGCCAGAAGGATGGAGGAAAAAAAGGGATCGAGGACCAAAATAAGTGTGGTACTTGCAGGTACGCAGGATGCAGTGACGAGTCACGAGACTGTTTGGTGCTTTTTATAATAACGTTTATAGACCTAGAGGTAACTATCCACAGTCACAGCCTGACCAACAAAAAGGGGTAACAAGGGTTGCCCTCGCAGGGGCTCTGTACAAGCAAACACAAACGGGGTAGAACACGACTACGTCCGGCAGTAGTCGGTCACTATAGGGCCGCGGTATCGCCGACTACGGGTCCTTAATCATATAGTCAACTTAGCCGTCCAGACGTCCCTCGCTGTTCGGGATGGTGGTCTTTCGGCGTAGCAGTCGCTGGGCCCAGTTGCTGAAGCGTTGACGAAGTCTTCGAGCGCTCCGGCGCTCTGATGACACTGGAGCACCACAGGCCCCGGCGAAGTACTTGGACGGATGGGCCGCAGCCGCCGGAGTGGGGCAAGAGGCAGTGATGTGGAGTGGCGAGGGGCAGGCCACCTGCGCAGATAACAGCTGCAACGGGGAATCCACGGCAAGCAGAGGCTCAGCCCCTGCCACGGACCGGAGCGGGACAGTGGTGGCCACTGACGGCACTGGACTTGCTGCAACCACCGGTGAGAGCAGAGCTGCTGTGGGCGGCGGGAGACAGGCCGCAGCCGCGGGCTGGAGTGAGGTGGCAGCGGCCGCTGGTGACCGCGGGCAGGCCGCAGCCACGGGCAGGAGCGAGGCGGCAATGGCTGCTGGTGACTGCGGGCAGGCCGCAGCCACGGGCAGGAGCGAGGCGGCAACAGATGCTGGTGACCGCGGGCAGGCCGCAGCCGCGGGCTGGAGAGAGGCGGCGGTGGCCGCTGGTCGTCGCGGGCAGCGGTTCTCGGACGGTCGTCTCAGCGTCGTCCCACTGATGTCCAGGGGAAGTATCTCTCCTGTCTCTGGCCTCCTTCCTGGCTCGGGTGAGTCGCTCTGGCTCTCAGTTGCTCCCAAGATCTCCTGCTCCTTCTGTTTCGTTCTGCTGACTCACTGTGACTCGCTTTTATATTGGCTCCTCCCCCAGTCCACCTGTCAGTCTCCACGGTCCGTCCCTGAACTCTGTCCCCCGGAAAGTTTCCCCCAGAAGCCAGGTGACGGACCCCTTGGTTCCGACCCGGACACTCGATGGGGACCCTCTCTCCCACACTAGCACTGGGTCAGTCATGTCTTGGATACAGAGAAAAATGTCGTCGAAGCCAATCAAGACATATTGTTCAGTGACATCATACTTGACAATTTTTAAGCACTAGTTTTTTTCCCCATAGCAGTACCACCTCTTCCACATCCCTCCATGTCCCTTTAACACCCTTTCTCACCTCTTCTATATAGAGAACCTACTGGAGAGTGGTCAGGCAATCTAATAGGTATATGGGTGTCATGACTTTCCTGTGATGGAAGATGTCAGAAGAAAGTACGATGGTAAAGATTGGTTTCAATATGCCCAATCCTTCTGTACTCAAAAGAGATATTCTTCTGGAGGTACAGGCTACAGAGTAAGACACCTTAGGGCACATTGATAAATATTGGATGAGGCAGATCCAGAATATATATGCGCCATTTTTGCTGGTGTGGACCTGGCACTCATCTACTTCAACTTCCTCTGTGGGCTCATTCACGAACAGCCTGTAAAGTAATCCTTGACTGCAGAGCTCACAATCTAATAATCTAACTTTCCTTTTTATGCTAGTTCAATTCCTACATTAAAATTAAGACCTTTTTTTAATTCTTGCCTGAGCTTAAATTGGAATGTCATGTACTGCAACTCCCACGAACTCTTGGTAAGAAATAAGGTGAGCGTTGTTGAGTCTCCAGAGGAAGGTAGATTGCAAGCTCTACTAATGAGAAAGGTTGAAAAACTTGCTTATAATCCAGCTTCCACAGGAGGCACAACGCTCACGTTATTTCCTACCAAGAGTCTGTAAAGATTACCACGCCTGCAGAGCTTACACTCGAAGGTCATCTGCATCTACAACTCCAACAATATACGCAGGTTTTTCATTTTTTCTCACCAGCAGAGCTTCCAATCTAACTTTTTCATACCGAGCCCTTAAAGAGATTTTGTCAGTAGAAACACCCCTCTTAGACGTCTATATGGACATGGGAAACTGAATAAAATGATACCTTGATATCTGCAATCTGATGTCTTATTGCAGAGTGATCCACATTTTTCTTAATATGTAAATGAGCTGTTAAGATCTTTGAGCCGGTCATAGATCTCTCTGAGAATCTGCCTCCAGAAATTAGACATAAAAGGGGGTTTTACCAGTGTGAGACATGTAATGACTGACAGTCTGCTCTCCTGATCTACATATTTCACACTGGTAGCACCCTTTTTCGTTAAAATATGCATATTCTCAGGGAGATCTGTGTCCCGCCCATAGAGCTTAACAACTCATTTACATATTAAGAAAAATGTTAACTACTCTGCAATAAGATATCATATCCCAGATATGAAGGTGTCATTTTATTCAGCTTCCTATTACCTGCATGACTATACATGCATGGCTTAGGAGGATTGATCCTACTGACAGATTCCCTTGAAAAAATCCTTGCCTGCAGAGCTTACAATCTAATGTTTTTTTAATGCTGGTTCAGCTCCTAAATTAGAACTAAGAGTTATTATTTCTTGCCCACAGAGCTTACAATCGACTTTCCTTTCCTTCCTCAGCTCCCCCATTATTAACAAGATGTCATAAAGGAATTCTGTCCTCAGAGCTTGCACTCCATCTCCTGCATCATTACCAAAAGCTTTCAAAAAGATCTTGTCTGCAGAGCTTGGGATCTAATGCCCTTTCTCAGACTTTTTATCAAAACTAGTAAATTTTTAAAACAAAACCCCTGTCCCGTAGAGCTTGCAATCTAAAAGTGCATCCAAGAAAACCCCCAAAACATCCCTATATATATATATATATATATACAGTCATGGCCAAAAGTATTGACACCCCTGCAATTCTGTCAGATAATACTCAGTTTCTTCCTGAAAATGATTGCAAACACAAATTCTTTGGTATTATTATCTTCATTTAATTTGTCTTAAATGAAAAAACACAAAAAGAATTGTCCTAAAGCCAAATTGGATATAATTCCACACCAAACATAAAAAAGAGGGTGGACAAAAGTATTGGCACTGTGCGAAAAATCATGTGATGCTTCTCTAATTTGTGTAATTAACAGCACCTGTAACTTACCTGTGGCACCTAACAGGTGTTGGCAATAACTAAATCACACTTGCAGCCAGTTGACATGGATTAAAGTTGACTCAACATCTGTCCTGTGTCCTTGTGTGTACCACATTGAGCATGGAGAAAAGAAAGAAGTCCAAAGAACTGTCTGAGGACTTGAGAAACCAAATTGTGAGGAAGCATGAGCAATCTCAAGGCTACAAGTCCATCTCCAAAGACCTGAATGTTCCTGTGTCTACCGTGCGCAGTGTCATCAAGAAGTTTAAAGCCCCTGGCACTGTGGCTAACCTCCCTAGATGTGGACGGAAAAGAAAAATTGACAAGAGATTTCAACGCAAGATTGTGCGGATGTTGGATAAAGAACCTCCACTAACATCCAAACAAGTTCAAGCTGCCCTGCAGTCCGAGGGTACAACAGTGTCAACCCGTACTATCCGTCGGCATCTGAATGAAAAGGGACTGTATGGTAGGAGACCCAGGAAGACTCCACTTCTTACCCCGAGACATAAAAAAGCCAGGCTGGAGTTTGCCAAAACTTACCTGAAAAAGCCTAAAACATTTTGGAAGAATGTTCTTTGGTCAGATGAGACAAAAGTAGAGCTTTTAGGGCAAAAGCATCAACATAGAGTTTACAGGAGAAAAAAGAGGCATTCAAAGAAAAGTACACGGTCCCTACAGTCAAACATGGCGGAGGTTCCCTGATGTTTTGGGGTTGCTTTGCTGCCTCTGGCACTGGACTGCTTGACCGTGTGCATGGCATTATGAAGTCAGAAGACTACCAACAAATTTTGCAGCATAATTTAGGGCCCAGTGTGAGAAAGCTGGGTCTACCTCAGAGGTCATGGGTCTTCCAGCAGGACAATAACCCAAAACACACTTCAAAAAGCACTAGAAAATGGTTTGAGAGAAAGCACTGGAGACTTCTAAGGTGGCCAGCAATGAGTCCAGACCTGAATCCCATAGAACACCTGTGGAGAGATCTAAAAATGGCACTTTGGAGAAGGCACCCTTCAAATATCAGGGACCTGGAGTAGTTTGCCAAAGAAGAATGGTCTAAAATTCCAGCAGAGCATTGTAAGAAACTCATTGATGGTTACCGGAAGCGGTTGGTGGCAGTTATTTTGGCTAAAGGTTGTGCAACCAAGTATTAGGCTGAGGGTGCCAATACTTTTGTCCGGCCCATTTTTGGAGTTTTGTGTGAAATGATCAATGTTTTGCTTTTTGCTTCATTCTCTTTTGTGTTTTTTCATTTAAGACAAATTAAATGAAGATAATAATACCAAAGAATTTGTGTTTGCAATCATTTTCAGGAAGAAACTGAATATTATCTGACAGAATTTCAGGGGTGTCAATACTTTTGGCCATGACTGTATATATATATATATATATATATATATATATAAAACTGAGTGTATGTATGTATGCATGTGTGTGTGTCAAGCCACGCCTACTCCACATAGCCACACTCAGTCACTCCACACGCAAAGTCCCGTATAATAAATATCTAATCTAATATAAATATATATATATATATATATAAAATAAATATGTAATCATATATATGATAAATATCTAATATATATATATATTTTATAGGCACATCTTGACCACAACATGTTACTCTCCCTGTGTTGCCCATAGCAACCAATCACTAAGCATCTTTCATTTCACCAGAGCTGTTTAAAAGATGAAAGCTGAGCTGTGATTGGTTGCTATGAGCAACAGTTTTCCTTGTAGACTATTATGGTAACTGAAGCCTATTATTATTATTATTTCCATGGTGTTATCATCTGTAAAGCTGGAAATAACACAATCTATTACCGTGCCGACACAGATCACCCTCTGACACAGACTGCAGGGGAGCCCAGAATCAGGAACTTCTCTTTGTCTGACATGAAGCATATCATTAACTTAAAAATTCAAACACAGATTAAAAAAAGAAACACAAGACGGATTTCTCCAACCCAGGTATCATTTTCATCGGTGTAACAGCGCCAACCTGCCAACCTGACAATGCCTGTTTCGCATTAAACTTATTTATACAGCTACAACTAATGCCACTCTAAATTAGTCCTTCTTAACAATTCTAACTAAATGGTATTACATTCAAGGGGCGGAGCCGCCGCACTGAAATGCTCTGTGCTGCGGGGACACTGCGCATCCACTGTGTACAGACGGGAGGCAACCTGGAAATAATATACATGTATAGATTATATGCAGGGGGGAGATGACATTCAGGTATATACCATGTACAGGGGAGATGACATACAAGTATATATTATGTATACGAGGAGATGACATACAGCTATATACTATATACAGGGGAGATGACATAAAGTTATATACTATATACAGGGGGAGATGACATACAGGTATATACTACATACAGGGGAGATGACATACAAGTATATACTATATACAGGAGGAGATGACATACAGGTTTATACTATATTCAGGAGGAGATGACATACAGGTATACACTATATACAGGAGATGACACACAGGTATATACAGGAGGAGATGACACACAGATATATACTATATACAGGAGGAGATGACACACAGGTATATACTATATACAGGAGGAAATGACATACAGGTATACACTATATACAGGAGGAGATGACATACAGGTATACACTATATACAGGAGGAGATGACACACAGATATATACTATATACAGGAGGAGATGACACACAGGTATATACTATATACAGGAGGAGATGACACACAGGTATATACTATATACAGGAGGAGATGAAACACAGGTATATACAATATACAGGGGAGATGACATACAGGTATACACTATATACAGGAGGAGATGACACACAGGTATATACTATATACAGGAGATGACATACAGGTATATATTATATGCAGGTGGAGATGACACACAGGTATATACTATATACAGGGGAGATGACATACAGGTATACACTATATACAGGAGGAGATGACACACAGGTATATACTATATACAGGAGGAGATGACATACAGGTATATACTATATACAGGAGGAGATGACACACAGGTATACACTATATACAGGAGGAGATGACACAGGTATATACTATATACAGGAGGAGATGACACACAGGTATACACTATATACAGGAGGAGATGACACAGGTATATACTATATACAGGAGGAGATGACACACAGGTATATACTATATACAGGAGGAGATGACACACAGGTATATACAGGGGAGATGACATACAGGTGTTTACTAAATACAGGAGGAGATGACACACAGGTATATACTATATACAGGGGAAATGACATAAAGGTATATACTATATACAGGGGAGATGACATACAGGTGTTTACTATATACAGGAGGAGATGACACACAGGTATACCCTATATACAGGAGGAGATGACACACAGGTATATACTATATACAGGAGGAGATGACACACAGGTATATACAGGAGGAGATGACACACAGATATATACTATATACAGGAGGAGATGACACACAGGTATATACTATATACAGGAGGAAATGACATACAGGTATACACTATATACAGGAGGAGATGACATACAGGTATACACTATATACAGGAGGAGATGACACACAGATATATACTATATACAGGAGGAGATGACACAGGTATATACTATATACAGGAGGAGATGACACACAGGTATATACTATATACAGGAGGAGATGAAACACAGGTATATACAATATACAGGGGAGATGACATACAGGTATACACTATATACAGGAGGAGATGACACACACGTATATACTATATACAGGAGATGACATACAGGTATATATTATATACAGGTGGAGATGACACACAGGTATATACTATATACAGGGGAGATGACATACAGGTATACACTATATACAGGAGGAGATGACACACAGGTATATACTATATACAGGAGGAGATGACATACAGGTATATACTATATACAGGAGGAGATGACACACAGGTATACACTATATACAGGAGGAGATGACACAGGTATATACTATATACAGGAGGAGATGACACACAGGTATACACTATATACAGGAGGAGATGACACAGGTATATACTATATACAGGAGGAGATGACACACAGGTATATACTATATACAGGAGGAGATGACACACAGGTATATACAGGGGAGATGACATACAGGTGTTTACTATATACAGGAGGAGATGCCACACAGGTATATACTATATACAGGGGAAATTACATAAAGGTATATACTATATACAGGGGAGATGACATACAGGTATATACTATATACAGGAGGAGATGACACACAGGTATACCCTATATACAGGAGGAGATGACATACAGGTATATACTATATACAGGAGGAGATGACATACAGGTGTTTACTATATACAGGAGGAGATGACACACAGGTATATACTATATACAGGGGAAATGACATAAAGGTATATACTATATACAGGAGGAGATGACATACAGGTATATACTATATACAGGAGGAGATGACACACAGGTATACCCTATATACAGGAGGAGATGACATACAGGTATACACTATATACAGGAGGAGATGACACACAGATGTATACTATATACAGGAGGAGATGACATACAGGTATATACTATATACAGGAGGAGATGACATACAGGTATACACTATATATAGGAGGAGATGACATACAGGTATATACTATATACAGGAGGAGATGACACACAGGTATATACTATATACAGGAGGAGATGACATACAGGTATATATTATATACAGAGGAGATGACACACAGATGTATACTATATACAGGAGGAGATGACACACAGGTATATACTATATACAGGAGGAGATGACACACAGGTATACACTATATACAGGGGAGATGACATACAAGTATATACTATATACAGGAGGAGATGACATACAGGTATACACTATATACAGGAGGAGATGAGATACAGCGACAATTTATGTGCAATATAATCACTATAATTTGTTATAACCACAGTTGGTTACTATGCCCAGGCAACGCCGTGCTCTTCAGCTAGTAAATATATATTAAACAAATTCTCTATATGAGCCTTTAAACCTTTCTTCCAGACAAGATATGGAATGCTGGAGGGAGGAGGGAGGGCGAAATGTAACTGGGGGAGGGGGAATTAAAAAAAAAAAAACTACGAACATAAGTATATGTAAAATTCCCAAATTCCTTTCTTCACATCAGCAGATCCCAAGCCGACTCCCCCTCACCCATTCTGCTCTTACAGCTAACTTTTTTTTTTTTCTTTTTAATGTGAGTTTGTTTTTCTGGTGCAGGGAGAGAAAGGAAAAATGTGCCAGAGACAGAGAGTTTAGGAAAGTATGTTCCCTTCCCTCCCCCTCCTGCCAGTGGAATGGTTCATTCCCCTACTGGATCCATCCTCTCATTCCAAGACTTTTTTTTTAGTGCATGAGAGAAGAGAGAGGGAGAGAGCGAAAGAGAGAAGAGAGGGAGAGAAGTCAGGACTGGAGATTTCTTTTCTTTTTTCCTCCCCGGTTGCTTCGCTTGCACATCAGCCCTTTGTCTGGGATATGTTTTCTTAGGAACACACAGGAGCCAACGACTTGGATAGAGAATTCCCTACTAATTGTCATTTAACTCCGGGAGGCGAGGGAGAGAGCATGCTTGTTCTTTTCGTATGGATATTTACGCTGCCCTACACACTTTGCCAAGGTAAGACCCCCTATTTTCTGATCTCCATGCCCCCTTATAGTCCATAATACATAGTTATAGTTAGTACCCCTAAGTGCATTAATCCTAAGGGAATTGGCTAAAGACTCAGTAATACCATTATCACAGCATTGTCACTGCCCTAGAGTCCAGGGGGGATAGAAAGTACCTCCATAGTGCAATAAGAATAGTATGTACCCCATAGAATGCAAAGTGGATGGAGGCTTAAGCTGACTAGTAAGTACCCAATAGAGCAAAATGAAAACTAGCCACTCTCATAGCATACAATGAGGACTAAGTACCCTCATAGTCTAATCAGAAGAGCAGATACCCCCTATAGTGCAGGTTGAATAGTAGGTACCCTCATAGCTTAAAATAAGTGCTAAGTACCCCAATAGTTCAGGGTGAATAGTAGGTACCCACATACCGTAATATGAGTACTAAGTACCCAAATAAATCAGGGTGAATAATAACTACCCTTATAGTTCACGATAAGCACTAAGTACCCCGATAAATCAGGGAGACTAATAAGTACCCTCATTTCTTACAATGAGTACCAAGTACCCCAATAAATCAGGGTGAATAATAAGTATCCGCATAGTTTATGATGAGCATTAAATACCCCAATAGTTCATGGTAAACAGTAGGTAACCTCACAGCTTAAGACAAGTACTAAGTTCCCCAAGAGTTCAAAGTGAATAGCAGGTGACCTCATAGATTATGATTAGCACTAAATACCCCAATAGTTCAGGGTGAATAGTAAGTAACCTCTTAGCTTGCAATGGCTACTAAGTACCCCCAATGTGCAGGGTGAATTGTAGGAGCCCCTAGCGCGGGGTGAATGATACGCTCATTGATTATGGTGAGTGGTACATATCAGATGCCCTCAGTCTGTAGGGAGTAGCAACTAGTCCTATGGTTCCCAAAGTCTGAGGCAACAGTGTGTGTGAGCCGCACCCCATTATTAGAAGGTTAATGCTGGGGTACCTCACTAGTAAAGTGCTTGGTAAATACCACTATGGTCCAGTGGTCTAGGGGGAATGGTAAGAGATGATCCCAGAAAGCTCCGCATCTATACACTATATACCCTGCGATCCCATAAAACCGCTACCCTGTGTTCTCCGACTGTAGAAGAAACAGATGTGTCACTTGTTCCTTTCCTCTCGCCTCTGGCTTGTTACTTGGGGAGGGGGAAGCTCTCGTTTTTTCCCCATTGCAATGCTGGCTTGGCAACTTTCCGCCAGTCCAGGGCTGATGCGAGCAGATTTTTGCCTGTCTTGCTGGGGGCAGATGTTGATTTCGTTCAGAACCGCAGACATGGGTAGAGAAGGATGAGTATGGCATGAGTCAGGGGCTGCCAGGGATTTAACCCTTCTGCTACAAAACAGATGCCTGGCGAATTCACTGTGGTCGCTGTGTATGTCTACGGTAATGAGAATGTGACGGCTGCTGCAGAACATCCTTGGAGGCCGAGCTGTCAGATCCTACGCCTACTTGTTGAATGAAGCTTGATGGAGGGGAATCCCAGGAGCTGGCACATCACCCATGCGACTTGTGCCGCTGTAAAACCTCCTGTCAATCTCGCCTCTACTTGTGGAGCGTTGATGGACAGCTCCGCTTCCCAAGAGGCTCTGCAGTAGATGGAGGCATTGTGTGCAGAAAGGGTTCTTGGATGCCATCCATTGTAACGTCAAGAAGAGTTGATTGCGTGCATTGTGGCTTTGCCCCGGTGGATGCAGTTCATTCATACTCCATGTGGAGCTGTTATATGTGTTTTGGGCACATTATATTAACACCTCATCTTCCGAAAGGAATACGAGAATTCAGAGCGGGGGTCGCCAACAGTCCATAAATTCCTGAACAGTTAAAAAAATATATATATATGTATGTGATTTTTCATTATATAATTATCAAGCTTTTAGTTTTTCACTTTTTTTTGCTATGATCGTAGTAGTATTCCGAGCTATAGACATTTTGCATACAGTGGGTATGGAAAGGATTCAGAACCCTTTTTCACTCTTTGTTTCACTGCAACCATTTGGTAAATTCAAAAAAGTGCATTTTTTTTCTCATTAATGTACATTCTACACCCCATCTAGACTGAAAAAAGAACAAAATTGTAGAATTTTTTTGCAAATGTATTAAAAAAGAAAAACTGAAATATCACATGGTCATAAGTATTCAGACCCTTTGCTCAGACACTCATATTTAAGTCACATGCTGTCCATTTCCTTGTGATCCTCCTTGAGATGGTTATACTCCTTCATTGGAATCCAGCTGTGTTTAATTAAACTGATAGGACTTGATTTGTAAAGGCACACACTTGTCTATATAAGACCTCACTGCTCACAGTGCATGTCAGACAAATGAGAATCATGAGGCCAAAGGAACTGGCCCAGGAGCTCAGAGACAGAATTGTAGCAAGGCACACATCTGGCCAAGGTTACAAAAGAATTTCTGCACTACTCAAGGTTCCTAAGAGTACAGTGGCCTCCATAATCCTTGAATGGAAGAAGTTAGGGACGACCAGAAGTCTTCCTAGACCTGGCCATCCAGCCAAACTGAGCAATCATGGGAGAAGAGCGTTGGTGAGGGAGGTAAAGAAGAACCCTAAGATCACTATGACTGATCTCCACAGATGCAGTAGGGAGATGGGACAAAGTTACATAAAGTCAACTATCACTGCAGCCCTCCACCAGTTGGCCCTTTATGGCAGAGTGGCCCGACGGAAGACTACGCTAAAAACACATGAAGGACTCCCAGACTATGAGAAATCTGGTCTGATTAGACAAACATAGAACTTTTTGTTGATAATTCTAAGCGGTATGTGTGGGGAAAACAAGGCACTGCTCATCACCTGCCCAATACAGTACAATCCCAAAAGTGGTGGGAGCATCATGCTATGGGGGTGTTTTTGAGCTGTAGGGACAGGACGACTGGTTGCAATTGAAGGAAACATGAATGCGGCCAAGTACAGAGATATCCTGGATGAAAACCTCTTCCAGAGTGCTCTGGACCTCAGACTTGGCCAAAGGTTCACCTTCCAACAAGACAATGACCCTAAGCACACAGCTAAAATAACAAAGGAGTGGCTTCAGAACAACTCTTGACCATTCTTGACTGGCCCAGCCAGAGCCCTGACCTAAACCCAATTGAGCATCTCTGGAGAGACCTGAAAATGGCTGTCCACCAACGTTCACCATCCAACCTAATGGAACTGGAGAGGATCTGCAAGGAAGAATGGCAGAGGATCCCAAATCGAAGCATGATAAACGTGTTGCATCATTCCCAAGAAGACTCATGTTGTACTAGCTCAGAAGAGGGCTTCTACTCAGTACTGAGAAAAGGGTCTGAATACTTATGACTATGTGATATTTCAGTTTCTTTTTTAATAAATTTGTAAAAATTTCTACATTTCTGTTTTTTTCAGTCAAGATGGGGTGCAGAGTGTACATTAATGAGAAAAAAATGAACTTTTTTGAATTTACCAAATGGCTGCAATGAAACAAAGAGTGAAAAATTTAAAGGGGTCTGAATACTTTCCGTACCCACTGTGTATTCAGTTTTATGGATCTCAATGAAAATATTGGCTAAAAATATGTTAAAATGAGAACAGCGAAGTTCAATCTACTTTCATTTTTAATGCCGTGTTGATCCAGAAAAACAAAAGCATGAAAAACCTTGCGAAAAAAATGTTAAAATCAGAATTGCCACATTCGACATGTTCAACATTTTTTAATGTTTCTTCCTCTTAAATTTGGGATAAATGGTCCAAATAAAACTGAAAATTAGAATGGCCAAGTTTACTAAGTTCAACCCATAGTCATGCTTTTATTCTGTATTGAACCAGAAAAATAAAAATGTGAAAAAAGTGGAAAAAAAAAGTTAAAATCAAAATGGCCAAGTTCTTGAAGTCCAACTTATTTTTTACACTGTGTTGCTACACAATAAGAAAAATGTGAAAAACTTTGTGAAAGATTAAAAACATGAAAAAACTTTGTGAAAGAAAAAAAAGTTAAATCATTATGGCGAAGTTCATGGAAGTTCAACTTGTTTTCCTAATTATGATGTGCTGATCCAGAAAAAAAGATAAAATGAAAAGCTTTGTGAAAGTTTTTCATGGTTTTTTTTTCTGCCACTCTTTATCTCACGGATAATGATTGATGGTAGCGGGAAGAGGGAGGGAGCTACAGAAAGTTTCCTTCCCCTGTAGGGATGTTTCCAAATCGGTAAATGTCCACCTAAGTTCCCCCAGATGTGCCTCCTCTCCATGTCCTGTCCTCTTGCAGAAGGCCACATTGCTGGCTCTGGAAAGCACAACTCCCACATTATTCTCTGTCCACCCTAAAACACAGCTGGCTGCTTCCTTAGCATCTTGCAACATCAGTGCTGAGCCGCTGCCTGTGCCATGGCGGGAGGCGGGGGAGGGGGATAGTGTGCTGCTGAACAAAAAAAACCTTTTACTATTCTGTTTTCCAGTTGTATTGTGTTAATTGTGAGGGATAATCCTGCCTGTATAATACTCCTGCATCCAGCATGGAAGGCCAAGCTGGAATGGAAGGATTTTGTGTTTTTTTAAATTTTACTGCTTGATCCAAGAGCTTGCAATCTAAAGCTCAATTACTGTTAGTAAACTGTATATGTATGGTTCTTTTGGATTTGTACATTTCACAACTGAATGATTATAGTTCAAAAGGGTCTAATGACTTCTCGGAGAACTTTCTTGGATTGAATTGAAATGGAAACTGAGCATGTTGACATCTGTGTTGGACACCCACAAATTAGTTATACAGTATGTTGGTCAACACCTTTGAGTGCCTACAGGTTGGTTCTATATTGGTCAGCATCCCTAGGTGCTTACAGGTTGGTTGTATATGGGTCAATACCTTTGGGCACCTACAAGTTCGTTCTGTATTGGTCAACATTCCTAGGTGCTTACAGCTTGGTTCTATGTCGGTTAACATCCGTCTGCGCTTACAGGTTGGTTATGAGTTGGTCAACATCCCTTAGCACTTACAGGTTGTGTCTGTATTAGATAACATCCCTATAGATTGTAAGCTTGCGAGCAGGGCCCTCATTCCTCTTGGTATCTGTTTTGATCTATGTGTTTATTGCTATGCTATGCTATGCTGTGCTGTAATGTCTTTTGTCTATAGAAGTCTCCTCTATAATGTAAAGTGCTGCGGAATATGTTGGCGCTATAGAAATAAAATTATTATTATTATTATCCCTAGGTTCCTACAATTTGATTATGAGTTGATCAATTTCCCTTAGCCGCCTATAGGTTGGTTCTATGTTCGTTAACATCCGTAGACACTTACAGGTTGGTTATAAGCTAGTCAACATCCCTAGGTGCCTACAAGTTTGTTCTGTTAGTTAACATCACTAGACACCTACAGGTTGGTTCTAAATTGGTCAACATCCCTAGACACTTACAGGTTTGTTCTATATTGGTCAGCATTTCTAGACACTTACAGGTTGGTTCTATATTGGACAGCATACCTAGACGCATATAGACTGGTTTTAGATTAGTCAACATCCCTAGACGTTTACAGATTGGTTCCCTATGTGTTGTTCCCAACATCCCTATGTGCTTGCAGGTTGGTTTTATATTGATCAACCTCCTTAGATGCTTCCAGGTTGGTTCTATATTGGTCAACATCCCTAGGCGCCTACAGGATGGTTCTATATTGGTCAGCATCCCTAAATGCATACAGGTTGGTTATATATTGGTCACTTACAGGTTGGTAATGAGTTGGTCAACATCCGTAGACACTTTCAGATTGGTTATGAATTGATCAAGGTCCATGGGTGCCCACTGGTTGGTGAAATGTTGTTGAACATCCCTAGGTGCTTATAGGTTAGTTATACATAGGCAAACTCAAGTTGGTTATATATTGGTAACCACGAGTGTATACCAATGGTTTATTGGTCAATATCCCTGAGCACCTTCAGGTTGGATGTATACTGGACAATATCCCACAGGTTGATAATAATAATAATCTTTAATAATAATCTTTATTATGATTTATTCATATGTTCATATATAGATTTAACCATATGTTGGCCAAGATCCATGGACACCTACGAGTTGGTTATGTGTTGATCAAGAACACTTGGTAAGCAGAGATGGGTTACATATTGATCAACATCCCTAGGCACCTACAGGTTGGCTTGGTATTGGTCAAGATTTCTGGGCTCTCATAGGTTGTTCCATGTTGGTCAACACCCTTAGCTACTATCAGATTATATGTTGGTCAACAGCCCTTTGGCACTCACAGGTTGGTTATTTTATGGTTAACATCCCTCTGCAGAGAGACGTTGATTATATGTGGATCTCAAACCCTGGGCATCCACAGGTTGGGTATATGTTGGTCAAAATCAACAATTTGGTTATATGTTGGGCAACATCCCTCAGTACATTCAGGATTGGTGTATGTTAGCCAACATTCCTGGGTATGCACAGGTTGGACATATGTATGTCAACAGCAACAGGCTGGTTATATGCTAGTCAATGTACTTGGGTACCCAGAAGTTGTGCATATGTTGGGAAAAATGTCTTGGTAGTTGCAAGATTGGCGTATGTTAGTCATCATCCCTGGGTACCCACAGGGTGGGCATATGTTCGGAAACATCCCTGAGTATGCACAGGTTGGGCATATTTGGGAAACATCCCTGGGTACCCACAGGGTGGGCAAATGTTGGGAAGCATCCCTTGGTACCTACAGGTTGGGAATATAGAAACAAACTAATCTGAATTTGCAGTCATAAAAGGAAGGACAAAAGGTATTTAAAAAATTGAAGGTAATAAAAATAATAATAAAAGGCCAATGCAAAGATGTAAAATTAAATTAACGTACCTTTATTTAATCAAAAGTGGTAAGTGGCAGTACTAACCGTATGTGCCTGTACTTTTATAAAATGACCATTAATAAACTAATTTTATACAAAAAAAACCAGGTTGGGAATATGTTGGGAAACATCCCTTTGGTATCCACTAGGTGGGCATATGTTGGGAAACATGCCTGGGTACCCACAGGGTGGGCATTTGTTGGGAAACATCCCTTGGTATCCACTAGGTGGGCATATGTTGGTAAACATGCCTGGGTACCCACAGGGTGGGCATACATTGAGAAACATCCCTTGGTATCCACTAGGTGGGCATATGTTGGGACACATCCCTGGGCACCCACAGGGTGGACATATGTTGGGAAAAATCCCTGGGTTCCCACAGGTTGGGTAAATGTTGGGAAACATTCATGAGTGTGCACAGGTTGGGCATATGTTGGGAAACATCCCTGGGTACCCACAGGGTGGGAATAAGTTGGGAAACATCCCTGGGTACCCACAGGGTGGGCATAAGTTGGGAAATATCGCTGGATACCCACAGGGTGGGCATAAGTTGGGAAACATCCTTGGGTACCCACAGGGTGGGCATACATTGGGAAGCATTCTATGCTGTCTTAAACAAGTGAGGCTACTTTGCACTTCTACTAGATCGATCTCAGAGAATTCAAGGGTACTCATAGTTTTGCTATAATATGTTGGACGCCAACCCTTGCTGGCATCTCTTGGAGGGCTATTGGCAAGTAATGCCAGGGTGCCAGTTTGACTTGTGTTACGTAGTGCTAGTCAGGGTTGCTTGCACTGCAAGGCCTGCTGGCCAGAGGGGCACAACATCTACACTTCTACAACACCAGGATTAGTCCTTCTCTCACACCTGGCAGGCAGTGGGGAACAGGCTGTTAGCATTTGTTTGCCAGAGCTTTTAGTCTCCGTTTGATTTAACTGCTAATACTTCTACATCTGGTGTGGTGAGCTGGGACTTGTAGTTCTACAGCATATGAATACCAATGCTTCACAGGGGTGATACTTCAGAAAATAAAAATCCTTAAAAACGTCCCTCAGATTCCAGTACTGCAATTAAATCTCATCCCTACAGAGTGCGGGGACAGCACCACCATGCAGCAGGGGATCCGGCGTCCGGGCACAATGGAATGAACAAGCTGTTGATTTTCTTGTATTTTGCACAGAAAGTTGTAATGTAAAAACGTATCACAGGAGAGAAATGTGAGGACTAGAGCCTCCGGGGTATAAGACGGCGCCTGGGCTGCAAGGGGTTAATCATCTGCCTGTGACATCACATCAATTATCTATCCGACCATCTATCTGTCCGTCCATCTATTTATTTATCCATCCATTCGTCTGTCCATTCATCCATCTATCTGTCCGTCCGTCCATCAGTCCATCCATCTGTCCGGTCGTCTATCCATCCGTCCATCCAGCCGTGTGAGCGATCTGTGACCAGATGTGGCTGCAGTGATGATTATGGTGCGCTCACTGTGGATGCTGCCGTGGGAAGTGATCACTGCGGGATGTTGCTGTGTGATTTCTATTATTTCCTATGGATTGTTTAGAAAATAAAAAGTGTAAAAATACACACAAAATCCAATACAATGTAACATCCTGGTATGTGGCGAGCTGTGGTGTACATCCCTGCTACAGGGTCTGCTGCTGAGTGCATACACCCAGCATGTGTACCAAGTGTGTGCATCTAAGATTTTGATGTGTGATACTGTCTGCTGAACTATGTGGGTATGTAAAAGCCTATCAATTATGATACTTTGCTGAGCTGTGAATCTAATTCTATTATAGTGATACTGTCAGCTGAGATGGTGTACCTAAACTTATCTGTGATACTTTCTTCTGAGCCGTGTATCTAATCCTGTCCTGTATGATACCATCTGCTGAGCTGTGTATCTAATCCTGTCCTGTGTGATACCGTCTGCTGAACAGTGTATCTAATCCTATCCTGTGTGATACTGATTGCTGAGCTGTGTATCTAATCCTATCCTGTGTGATAATGTATGCTGAGCCGTGTATCTAATCCTATCCTGTGTGATACTGTCAGCTGAGCCGTGTATCTAATCCTCTCCTGTGTGATACTCTCTGCTGAGCCGTGTATCTAATCCTATCCTGTGTGATACTGACTGCTGAGCCGTGTATCTAGTCCTATCCTGTGTGATACTGACTGCTGAGCCATGTATCTAACCCTATCCTGTGTGATAATGTATGCTGAGCCGTGTATCTAATCCTATCCTGTGTGATACTGTCTGCTGAGCCATGTATCTAATCCTATCCTGTGAGATACTGTCTGCTGAGCTGTGTATCTAATCCTATCCTGTGTGATACCATCTACTGAACCATGTATCTAATCCTATCCTGTGTGATAATGTATGCTGAGCTGTGTATCAAATCCTATCCTGTGTATCTAATCCTATCCTGTGTGATACTGTCTGCTGAGCTGTGTATCTAATCATATTCTAACCATATCATGTGTGATACTGTCTGCTGAGCTATGTATCTAATCCTATCCTGTGTGATACTGGCTGCTGAGCCGTGTATCTAATCCTATCCTGTGTGATACTGACTGCTGAGCTGTGTATCTAATCCTATCCTGTGTGATACTGACTGCTGAGCTGTGTATCTAATCCTCTCCTGTGTGATACTGTCTGCTGAGCTGTGTATCTAATCCTATCCTGTCTGATACTGTCTGCTGAACTGTGTATCTAATTCTATCCTGTATGATACTGTCTGCTGAACCGTGTATCTAATCCTATCATGTGTGATACTGACTGCTGAGCTGTGTATCTAATCCTTTCCTGTGTGATGCTGTCTGCTGAGCCGTGTATCTAACCCTCTCCTGTGTGATACTGTCTGCTGAGCTGTGTATCTAATCCCATCCTGTGTGATACTGTCTGCTGAGCCGTGTATCTAATCCTATCCTGTGTGATACTGTCTGCTGAGCCTTGTATCTAATCCTATCCTGTGTGATACTGTCTGCTGAACAGTGTATCTAATCCTATCCTGTGTGATAATATATGCTGAGCTGTGTATCTAATCCTATCCTGTGTGATACCGTCTGCTGAACAGTGTATCTAATCCTCTCCTGTGTGATACTGACTGCTGAGCCATGTATATAATCCTATCCTGTGTGATACTGTCTGCTGAGCTGTGTATCTAATCCTATCCTGTGTGATACTATCTGCTGAGCCGTGTATCTAATCCTATCCTGTGTGATACTGACTGCTGAGCCATGTATCTAACCCTATCCTGTGTGATAATGTATGCTGAGCCATGTATCTAATCCTATCCTGCGAGATACTGTCTGCTGAGCTGTGTATCTAATCCTATCCTGTGTGATACCGTCTACTGAACCGTGTATCTAATCCTATCATGTGTGTTTCTGACTGCTCAGCCGTGTATCTAATCCTATCCTGTGTAATAATGTATGATGAGCTGTGTATCAAATCCTATCCTGTATGATACTGTCTGCTGAGCTGTGTATCTAATCATATTCTAATCATATCCTGTGTGATAATGTATGCTGAGCTGTGTATCTAATCATATTCTAATCATATCCTGTGTGATAATGTATGCTGAGCTGTGTATCTAATCCTATCCTGTGTGATACTGTCTACTAAGCCGTGTATCTAATCATATCCTGTGTGATAATGTATGCTGAGCTGTGTATCTAATCCTTTCCTGTGAGATACTGTCTGCTGAGCTGTGTATCTAATTCCATCCTGAGAGGTACCCTCTGCTGAGCCATGTATCTAATCCAATCCTGTGTGATACTGTCTGCTGAGCCGTGTATCTAATCCTATCCTGTGTGATACTGTCTGCTGAGCCGTGTATCTATTCCTATCCTGTGTGATACTGTCTGCTGAGCCGTGTATCTAATCCTATCCTGTGTGATACTGTCTGCTGAGCCGTGTATCTAATCCTATCCTGTGTGATACTGACTGCTGAGCCGTGTATCTAATCCTATCTTGTGTGATACTGACTGCTGAGCCGTGTATCTAATCCTATCCTGTGTGATACTGACTGCTGAGCCGTGTATCTAATCCTATCTTGTGTGATACTGACTGCTGAGCTGTGTATCTAATCCTATCCTGTGTGATACTGTCTGCTGAGTCGTGTATCTAATCCTATCCTGTGTGATACTGTCTGCTGAGCCGTGTATCTAATCCTATCCTGTGTGATACTGACTGCTGAGCCGTGTATCTAATCCTATCTTGTGTGATACTGACTGCTGAGCCGTGTATCTAATCCTATCCTGTGTGATACTGACTGCTGAGCCGTGTATCTAATCTTATCCTGTGTGATACTGACTGCTGAGCCGTGTATCTAATCCTATCTTGTGTGATACTGACTGCTGAGCTGTGTATCTAATCCTTTCCTGTGTGATACTGACTGCTGAGCTGTGTATCTAATCCTATCCTGTGTGATACTGACTGCTGAGCCGTGTATCTAATCCTATCCTGTGTGATACTGACTGCTGAGCCGTGTATCTAATCCTATCCTGTGTGATAGTGACTGCTGAGCCGTGTATCTAATCCTATCCTGAGTGGTACCCTCTGAAGAGCTGTGTATCTAAACCTTTCATATGCGATACCGCCTGGACATTCTCTTTTGTTTTTCCGTCGGGGAAGGGTTAATCCAGTGGGACAGAAGCCATTTCTGAAAGGAAGGAGGGAAGAGCAAAAACTGTAGCTGTAATTGGAGGGTGAAACTTTTTTTTCTTTCTCCCTTTTATTGAAAGCGGTATGACACTTCTGAAGCCATGGATCCTGAGAGGATTGAATTCCTCCGGGATGGTGGCGGGGCTGAAGCTGGAAATCCAAGTCGTAGCAAACCACTCTGAACATCCCGTGTCTTCTCATTACTGATTCCGTAACTTTCTACAAAGTCACACAAACTTTTCTCAAAGGAAACAGACATCATGACTCCATTAAGATGTTGCAGTACCAAAAGTACCAGCAATTTTGGAGCCAAAACTTGTTGCTAGAGACTGTTCCACAAATGGTAGAAGAGACGACAGCGCAGCAATAGGTGGTGACTCGCGAGTGATGTCCTTTCTGATAGCGTTGCTTTGTTTTCCATCTGACCCAGACCGTTATGACGACTTCCTCCGGCCTTGACTTTTTACTTCTCGCATTTCCAACACCGACCCCATTTGTTCCCAATCTACAGAAAAGCTGTCCATCCTGCTGCTGACCCCAATTCTGCACGGGCCCTCGACGGCTGTATGGACCTGATCTGACCAAGTAGGGTGAATGGGCTACTTCTCGATGCAGTTGTTTAGACTGGTTCAGTTTTGCTGGCATATTACCTAATTTAAAGAATATCCCCTATTAAAATACTTGTATTTTTGGTGGCCGTGTCGCCTTTTTGTGGTGCTGGGTAAGACGCGAACACTCTGCTTCTCCCATGCCACTTTTAATACCAATGGAACTAAGAACTTCTCCAAATGGAAGTAAATTGCTCGGCAAGGGAAATTTGGTTGATTGATCGTTTTGTGCCAGAAAGACAATTAAAAGATCTGTCCAACAAAATGTTTTATGACACCCCTTCTTTTTAGACTCCCTTTTTAGCGTTTTTGCACCCTTTTGTGTCATAAGATCCTAGTCCTAAAGGTGGCCATATACCTTAGATAGCCGGTGATAATGAATTCAGTTCTGAAATGGCCACTCCTTGATTTATCACACATTTTGGTGGTGGGTCACGAATACACTAAGTAGGCGGTTTGGTTGCAAGTTATTCCTAACAACCATGCCTGCTAAGTTCACCATCATAAAGGTGGAGAGAAACTAAGCCGCCTAAGAAGAAAAGGATCAAGAGGTGAAATTTAACATGCCCAATCATTCTTCCTGCCAACTCTCCAATGCACATGCATGCTCAGTTTAGCTATGAGCGCTTGCTTTTTTTAATATGGGTAAGGAATAAACCACTGCAAGACACTACTGTCATGTCATGTCACCTGAAAACAAAAGTATCAGAAGGTGAAATTTAACATCTCCGATCACTCTCTCCCCTGAAATCATCTAACAGAGGAGAATTGGGGTATCTTCATACTTACAACGTGGCCACACTCTTCAGGCTTGGTGGACTTAAATGGAGGCCTTTACCTGTGGGATGATTTACTGGTTACCCATTCAATGGCACCTAACACTTGGCAACACTACAGTAAGGTGTCCACTTCCTGGTAAGCCAATAGAATGGTGTTCACCCCTTGATTTCTGGTGATCATGTTAGGTCTTTTCCAATCCATGATGACCCTTAAGGAACATCTCTCTCTTCATGTTCTATGCCAGCTCCTAGGTGACTCATTAGGATCTCATTCACTACTTCACGGCCTGTTGGTATTGCGTCAGTCCTAGTAATGTCTATCTCTTGGTCATTCAGGATCTTCTCTTTTGTGACCCTTTTGAAATTGTTTCAGCTTGAGGATTAAATTTCATGATAGCCAACTGATCCTGGAGGATATTGTCCACCTCTTGGTTATGGGATAACATCCGCTATCCGATGACCTTGAAGCAAAATGTCTACTCCATCGTGGCTCTTGTCAATCAATCATGACTGAAGTGTTCATCAATGGACTATATTGATGATTGTTGCAATGACCTGCACAATCAAGGTCTGTCTAGTATATCCAGCCTCACAATTCGAAAGTTAAACAGTAACCAGAAGCATGGTCCATCACGAAGAAGCCATTTGTCACCCACTACATAACACATCAGCTTCTTTGTACTTTTTAGAAGATTTGCCATTATCATGAGGGCAGAGTAGTCTTATAATGAAGGGCTTTCAGAATAAGGGGGCAACAAAAATTGGACTCTAAGTTAATCTTTAAGAGAAAGAGATGTTGGTTGGAAGAATAAAAGCCTTGTGGGTCCAAAAAGTCATGAATGAATGACTGCTATCTACCCTAAAGAACGACCAACAAAGAAACTAAAGGTTCCTGTACACAAAAACAGTATTTGGATGAACCTGGAGATTTAATAGGACCAATCAACCAACCAAAATGTATGAACATCTCCCATAGCACATGGGGATGTTGTGGAATCGAGGGATCAACACTAATAATTTCCATACCATGCAATTTGTTCTCCCGGCAGATAAACTAGAGATGTCTAAAGGCCTCTATACACATTAGACTATGTTGGCTAAATCCGCCGATACCAACTGGTTCGGACGTTAGTCTCATGTGTATAAGGGCATCGGACAAGTGATGGTTGGGAAAGATGTCGATCAAACATGTCTGATTTATGACTGTCAATTGCATTGAGGTAAGCTGCCAGCCGACGTGTCAGACGGTGGCTTTATCACACAGGACACTGGAGTGCTAGGACGTGTGAATGTCCTCTGTGTGGAAGATTTCACTGAGATAGCAGTCATCAGAATGATCAGCCAAAACATTGTTCAGATGACAGCCATCTATTGTTTATGACCAGATTTACAGCTTGTTTGTCCCTCTCTCTAATAAAAACAACCAATTAGCGACAGGCTCAGCTGTTTGTAACAGTAAGCTGCGGCAGGCGCAATCGGGGCAGCGCTCAATCGGGCGCAGGGCTCTGTAAAAAAAAGAATGTAAATAAAAAAAAGGTTATACTCACCTTCCGACAGCCCGCGATCTCCACTCTACGCGCTCAGCCTCGCGGTCCCAGTAATGCTTTGCGCCTTAGACCGGAGATGACGTCACTCTCGCGAGAGCGCGACGTCATCAGTGGTCAGGTGTTTTGCGCAATGCATTACTGGGACCGCAAGGCCTGGCGCGTGGAGTGGAGATCGCGGGCTGTCGGAAGGTGAGTATATAACTATTTTTTATTTTAACAGAGACCATGCATACCAGGAAAGGAGGGTGATGGGACCATGCATACCAGGAAAGGGGGGTGAGGATGACCATACATACCAGCAAAGGGGGGTGGGGGGACCATGCATACCAGGATAGGGTGGGTGAGGGTGCTCATGCATACCAGGATAGGGGGGTGAGGGTGACCATGCATACCAGGAAAAGGGGGTGAGGGTGACCATGCACACCAGGAAAGGGGAGTGAGGGTGACCATGCATCCATGCATACCAGGATAGGGGGGTGAAGGGGACCATGCATACCAAGATAGGGGGGTGAGGGTGACCATGCATACCAGGAAAGGGGGGTGAGGGTGACAATGCATACCAGGATAAGGGGGTGAAGGGGACCATGCATACCAGGATAGGGGGGTGAGGGGACCATGCATACCAGGAAAGGGGGGTGAGGGGGACCATGTATACCAGGAAAGGGGGGTGACATGACCATGCATACCAGGAAAGGGGAGGTGAGGGGGACCATGCATACCAGGAAAGGGGGGTGAAGGGGACCATGCATACCAGGAAAGGAGGGTGAGGGGACCATGCTTACCAGCAAAGGGGGGTGAGGGGGACCATGCATACCAGGAAAGGGGGGTGATGGGACCATGCATACCAGGAAAGGAGGGTGAGGGGACCATGCATACCAGGATTGGGGGGTGAGAGGACCATGCTTACCAGGATTGGGGGGTGAGAGGACCATGCATACCAGGATTGGGGGATGAGAGGACCATGCATATCAGGATTGGGGGGTGAGAGGACCATGCATATCAGGATTGGGGGGTGAGGGGACCATGCAAACCAGGAAAGGAGGGTGAGGGGACCATGCATACCAGGATTGGGGGGTGAGAGGACCATGCTTACCAGGATTGGGGGTGAGGGAACCATGCTTACCAGGATTGGGGGATGAGAGGACCATGCATATCAGGATTGGGGGGTGAGAGGACCATGCATATCAGGATTGGGGGGTGAGGGGACCATGCATACCAGGACTGGGGGGTGCATTATTGCATTATTATTAAAACTTCATAAATAAACTACATACATATTCTAGAATACCCGATGCGTTAGAATCGGGCCACCATTTAGTCATCTAATAAGTAAGAACACCTCCCATCGCACATGCTGATGTCAGAGAATCGAAAAATCAGGATTAAGGCTATGTGCACACGCTGCGGATTTGGCCTCTGCGGATCCACCGCAGTTCTGCAGACAGTGTACAGTACAATGTAAGTCTATGTGACTTACAATCTGCTGTGCACATGCTGCAGTTTTTCAGCTGTGGAGATGCTGTGGTTTTGAATCCGCAGAAAGAAATGACATGTCAATTCTTTCTGCGGATTCCGCTGCAGTTTGCCACCTATTCCATTGTCCAGGTGTCAAACCGCACAGAAAACCGCTGGCCAATCCGCAGGTCCTTTTACCTGCGGATCCGCAGATACAAATCCACGGGTGAATCTGCAGCGTGTGCACATAGCCTTAGAATTTCAATGCTATTTTTTCTCCCGGGAGAAAAACTGCCATTAGAGATGTCTAACAGCTTCACCCATTTCTCTTACGAAAAACACATGTATGTGCAGTCGAACTGAGCATGCATGTGTATGCAGGAATAACTGACAGCGAAATAAGTATTGGGCACCTTAATGGACACCTACTGACCCCCATATTTATTCCTCATATTTTCATGTACATCCGAACTAAAAGTAAAATATTACCATGCAGATAGGCGACAGGTGCCAAAATCTCAATAATGTACTCTGTTCTTTTCTTTCGTCTGGTCGTCACCTGGTTTGTTTCTCTAAATATCAATCCAGTTTTCTTATGTTGAGTGCTACCATGTAGCGAAGCACCTGCAGAAACAACCTTATATAAGCCTGGTTCCCAGCAGCAAACAACAAGCCTTATCTATATTTTTTTACCAGATTTTTGTATTTACTTTGCTTCATCTCGCTCCTCTCTGTGTGACCAGGCTACAGAATATTGAAATGTTTATCCCGGAGGTCTGATATGATAGAAGGGAGGGTGAGAATAATAGGGGAGGTAATCACAGTAGGAGAGCGCAGAATAATAATAAGTGACTAACCCCATCCACGCTTCACTGAGCCGCGGAGAGAGAGGGATGTGCGGGTTCCGCTACTGAGAGATCCCAGTTACATGAGTGCACTGCAGACAAAGGCGAGCTGATGTACAGACATGTGGCAGCAGGGAACATAAATATACAAATTCTATATCCTCCGACTAGTGACATCGGATAAATGACATCACCTGATGCAATCTCCGCAGATTATTAGAAATCGTCTAGTTGGTGGATCACTCAGTTCATCACTATTACTTTAATGTGCAAATTGCCTCTTCAGAGAGAGAGAGGACTTGAACTCTATAGCGCCACCCGTTGGAAATAGCAATCCTACAAGTCACAATCGACCCTTTAACGAGTCTTGCAATATGACTTAGGATTATTATTACTTAATGTTAACTGAATAGAACTAGAGATCCACTTATGTTTTATCTTGAGGAGAGCTAATTTGCACACTTTTACACAGAAAGCATTACACAAGACAGTACAGTAAAGTAGTTATGCTCTTGTACATAGGAGCAGTATTATAGTAGTTATATTCTTGTACATAGGAGCAGTATTATAGTAGTTATATTCTTGTACATAGGGGCAGTATTATAGTAGTTATATTCTTGTACATATGGGAGCAGTATTATAGTAGTTATATTCTTGTACATAGGGGGCAGTATTATAGTAGTTATATTCTTGTACATAGGAGCAGTATTATAGTAGTTATATTCTTGTACATAGGGGCAGTATTATAGTAGTTATATTCTTGTACATATGGGAGCAGTATTATAGTAGTTATATTCTTGTACATAGGGGCAGTATTATAGTAGTTATATTCTTGTACATAGGGGCAGTATTATAGTAGTTATGTTCTTGTACATAGGGGCAGTATTATAGTAGTTATGCTCTTGTACATAGGAGCAGTATTATAGTAGTTATATTCTTGTACATAGGGGCAGTATTATAGTAGTTATATTCTTGTACATATGGGAGCAGTATTATAGTAGTTATATTCTTGTACATAGGGGGCAGTATTATAGTAGTTATATTCTTGTACATAGGAGCAGTATTATAGTAGTTATATTCTTGTACATAGGGGCAGTATTATAGTAGTTATATTCTTGTACATATGGGAGCAGTATTATAGTAGTTATATTCTTGTACATAGGGGCAGTATTATAGTAGTTATATTCTTGTACATAGGGGCAGTATTATAGTAGTTATATTCTTGTACATAGGGGCAGTATTATAGTAGTTATATTCTTGTACATAGGAGGCAGTATTATAGTAGTTATATTCTTGAACATAGGGGGCATTATTATAGTAGTTATATTCTTGTACATAGGGGGCAGTATTATAGTAGTTATATTCTTGTACATAGGAGCAGTATTATAGTAGTTATATTCTTGTACATAGGGGGCAGTATTATAGTAGTTATATTCTTGCACATAGGGGACAGTATTATAGTAGTTATATTCTTGTACATAGGAGCAGTATTATAGTAGTTATATTCTTGTACATATGGGAGCAGTATTATAGTAGTTATATTCTTGTACATAGGGGCAGTATTATAGTAGTTATATTCTTGTACATAGGGGCAGTATTATAGTAGTTATATTCTTGTACATAGGAGGCAGTATTATAGTAGTTATATTCTTGAACATAGGGGGCATTATTATAGTAGTTATATTCTTGTACATAGGGGGCAGTATTATAGTAGTTATATTCTTGTACATAGGAGCAGTATTATAGTAGTTATATTCTTGTACATAGGGGCAGTATTATAGTAGTTATATTCTTGTACATATGGGAGCAGTATTATAGTAGTTATATTCTTGTATATAGGGGCAGTATTATAGTAGTTATATTCTTGTACATAGGGGCAGTATTATAGTAGTTATATTCTTGTACATAGGAGGCAGTATTATAGTAGTTATATTCTTGTACATAGGGGCAGTATTATAGTAGTTATATTCTTGTACATAGGGACAGTATTATAGTAGTTATATTATTGTACATAGGGACAGTATTATAGTAGTTATATTCTTGTACATAGGGGCAGTATTATAGTAGTTATATTCTTGTACATAGGGACAGTATTATAGTAGTTATATTCTTGTACATAGGGGGCAGTATTATAGTAGATATATTCTTGTACATAGGGAGCAGTATTATAGTAGTTATATTCTTGTATATAGGGGGCAGTATTATAGTAGTTATATTCTTGTACATAGGGGCAGTATTATAGTAGTTATATTCTTGTACATAGGGGCAGTCAGGGGCGGACACTGACAGCTTGGGGCCCCTGTGCAAGAAATGTGTCTGGGCCCCCTTCCTTTTATGGCGATAAAGATATATATATATATATATATATATTGCGCCACACACATACAGTACATGTATATATTACATAGTCTTGTTTATTATGTAATGTATATTGCCGTCCCTTATTATGCAGTGCCCTCTCTTGCTATGTACAGCACCATTCCCTACATATTGGATTTTATAGAGCCCTGTTTTTTATTACATACCGTCCTGTCTTGTTAGCTGTATAATGCAATGATGGCTAGGAAAGCTTCCTTTCTAATGGAGGAGCTGATGGACTGGTAGTCTGGTCACCGGCTCCTCCATCAGCAGTCATTTTATATCTAAAAAGAGAGGGGACTATGTAATAAAAGAGGGTGCCGTGAATAACAAAATTAACAAGAATACACTATGTAAGAGACAGCACTGTACATAACAGCAGAGGAAGCTATATAATAAGGGACGGCACCATATATAACTAGAGAGGATGGTACGTAATAAGGGATGGTGTTATACATAATAAAAGAGGAAACTATGTAACTAAGGATGGTGTTATACAGAATTAGTGAGTACACTATATGCTAAGGGACTGTGTTAGACATAATAAGTGAGTACACTATATACTAAGGGACTGTGTCCCCTATGTACAAGAATATAACTACTATAATACTGCTCTCCATCATGGCCTTCTCCCCATCACCCCATCATGGCCTTCTCCACCTACACACACACACATACACACGACACATGCATACATACACACACATCCACTCCACACACATACTACATACTACATCATTGCCTTCTCCCCATCACTCCCATCATCATTCTACATACATGCACACACATACACTGTCACACACACACAGCAACAGTGACAGGCAGCACAGTATCTCACATGTCCGCTCCGCAGCATCACCGCCTCCACCCTACGGCTGCTTCCTGTGTCTCTGGCACAGCTGCCGCTGAATGATGACGTCATTCAGTGGTGCGCTCCTCTCTGTGTCAGAAAGACACAGCAAGCGCTGACGCCGGGCAGGAAGGATCCTTGCAGCTCCGCTTCTGCTGTTTTCTCTTGCAGGCAGCGGAGGCTGAGCTGTTTGGATCTCTCCCTGCCCACCGCTACACATGAGGGCAATCTGGCCAGGGGCCCCCGGAGCCTCGGGACCGGAGAAACTGGCCAGATTGCTCTCATCATTTGCCGCCCTGCAGGGGCCCCCTGGAGCCTCTGGGCCCCGGTGCAATGCACCGGTTGAACCGGCGGTATGTCCGCCCATGTGGGCAGTATTTTAATAGTTATATTCTTGTACATAGGGAGCAGTATTATGGTAGTTATATTCTTGTACATAGGGGGCAGTATTATAGTAGTTATATTCTTGCACACATAGGGTAGTATTATAGTAGCTACATTCTTGTACATGGGGCAGTATTATAGCAGTTATATTCTTGTACATAGGGGCAGTATTATAGTAGTTATATTCTTGCACATGGGGAGCAGTATTATAGTAGTTATTCTTGTGCATAGGAGCAGTATTATAGTAGTTATATTCTTGTGCATAGGAGCAGTATTATAGTAGTTATATTCTTGTATATAGGGGCAGTATTATAGTAGTTATTTTCTTGTACATAGGGGGCAATATTATAGCAATTATATTCTTGTACATAGGAGCAGTATTATAGTAGTTATATTCTTACACATAGGAGCAGTATTATAGTAGTTATATTCTTGTACATAGGGGCAGTATTATAGTAGTTATATTCTTGTACAAAAGGAACAGTATTATAATAGTTATATTCTTGATTATAGGGGGCAGTATTATAGTAGTTATATTGTTGTACATAGGGGCAGTATTTTATTACTTATATTCTTGTACATAGGGGCAGTATTATAGTAGTTATATTCTTGTACATAGGGGCAGTATTATAGTAGTTATATTCTTGTACATAGGGGCAGTATTATAGTAGTTATATTCTTGTACATAGGAGCAGTATTATAGTAGTTATATTCTTGTACATAGGGGCAGTATTATGGCAGTTATATTCTTGTACATAAGGAACAGTATTATAATAGTTATATTCTTGATTATAGGGGGCAGTATTATAGTAGTTATATTCTTGTGCATGGGGGCAGTGTTATAGCGGTTAAAGACTTGTACATAGGAGCAGTATTATAGTACTTATATTCTTAGACATAGGGAGCAATGTTATAGCTATATTCTTGTACATAGGGAACAGTATTATACTAGTTATATTCTTGTAAATAGGGGCAGTATTATAGTAGGCAGTATTAAACTACTTATATTCTTGTACATAGGGGCAGTATTATAGTAGTTATATTCTTGTAAATAGGGGCAGTATTATAGTAGGCAGTCTTATAGTACTTATATTTTTGTACATAGGGAGCAGTATTATAGTAGTTATATTCTTGTACATGGGGCAGTATTATAGTAGTTATATTCTTGCACACATAGGGTAGTATTATAGTAGTTACATTCTTGTACATAGGGGCAGTATTATAGTAGTTATATTCTTGCACACATAGGGTAGTATTATAGTAGTTACATTCTTGTACATAGGGGCAGTATTACAGTAGTTATGTGTCTTTCCTGGAGTGCTGTATTCTTTTTTAAAAGTGAATTTAGAATTTGAATTTTCCCTTTACTTTTTCTATCCTCCTTATACATAGTGTTCATACATAATCTTTTCGAACACATATGAAACATATTTCAATCATTGTTCTAAACTGATGAATCTTTTATAGGTAATATTTATTCTTAGATCACGTTTTTATTTCACACTAAGACAATGAATATATTTTCAAGTTGGTTGATCCCACCATTGAGAGTGGTATGAGGGGTTGCTGTTCAGCACGAGATGGGATGTTGGCGTTCGGTTTTACTAAGCAGACTGAATTCTTTTTATGTGAACCTTAATGTGCACTGAAGCTTAGCGCCGGTCTGTGGTTCAGAAGCCGTATTAGGGGGATTGTTTAATATTGCAGAGGTTTGGAGAGCACAGAGCAGAACTGAATGGCACAGTAATTATATACACCCATAAATTTGTGAAAGGTTGGCTTTGAGGGAATAGTGTGAAGAAGGGCAGATATTACTTGCGGCAAGGAAGAAACATTCGATGTTGTAGATTAGTATGAGACTATAACCACCTGTAGATTGGCAGCGCAGCAATAACATGGCTGTTGCATCCACTGATCTACCTATTCAAGTATCTAATTTAAAGAGCACATTCAGTCAAAAAAATAATCCTACTGATATAGTACCTATTCTTGTACATAGGGTGCAGTATTATAGTAGTTATATTCTTGTATATAGGAGTCAGTATTATAGTAGTTATGTTCTTGTACATAGGGGTAGTATTATAGTAGTTATATCCTTGTACATAGGGGGCAGTATTATAGTAGTTATATCCTTGTACATAGGGGGCAGTATTATAGTAGTTATATTCTTGTACATAGGGGCAGTATTATAGTAGTTATATTCTTGCATATAGGAGTCAGTATTATAGTAGTTATATTCTTGTACATAGGGTGCAGTATTATAGTAGTTATATTCTTGTATATAGGAGTCAGTATTATAGTAGTTATATTCTTGTACATAGGGGTAGTATTATAGTAGTTATATCCTTGTACATAGGGGGCAGTATTATAGTAGTTATATCCTTGTACATAGGGGGCAGTATTATAGTAGTTATATTCTTGTACATAGGGGCAGTATTATAGTAGTTATATTCTTGCATATAGGAGTCAGTATTATAGTAGTTATATTCTTGTACATAGGGTGCAGTATTATAGTAGTTATATTCTTGTATATAGGAGTCAGTATTATAGTAGTTATATTCTTGTACATAGGGGTAGTATTATAGTAGTTATATCCTTGTACATAGGGGGCAGTATTATAGTAGTTATATCCTTGTACATAGGGGGCAGTATTATAGTAGTTATATTCTTGTACATAGGGGCAGTATTATAGTAGTTATATTCTTGCATATAGGAGTATTATAGTAGTTATATTCTTGTGCATGGAGGCAGTATTATAGTAGTTATATTCTTGTACATAGGAGCTGTATTATAGTAGTTATATTCTTGTACATAGGGGCAGTATTATAATAGTTATATTCTTGTACATGGGGGCAGTATTATAGTAGTTGTATTCTTGTACATAGGGGGTAGTATTATAGTAGTTATATTCTTGTACATAGGGAGCAGTATTATAGTAGTTATATTCTTGTACATAGGAGCAGTATTATAGTAGTTATATTCTTGTACATAGGGGCAGTATTATAGTAGTTATATTCTTGTACATAGGAGCAGTATTATAGTAGTTATATTCTTGTACATAGGGGCAGTATTATAGTAGTTATATTCTTGTACATAGGGGGCAGTATTATAGTAGTTATAATCTGTAGGACAGTACTAGGCCGGAATCACACGAGCGAGATATACGGACGAGTGCTATGCAAGAAAAAATCACATAGCACTCGGACCAATGTTAATCTATGGAGCTGTCCCATCATCCTTTTTTTCTTGCCAGTATTATATGTGCAGAGGAAATCGCAGCATGATGCGCCAATTCTGGCACTTATCCTCTCTCATCCCACTGCCGTGTAGCGGTGGCATAAGGGACAATTAGTGGTTAATGTCACCTTGCAAATGAAAGGTGACATTAAGCCGGCTTAATATTGGAGACACCTATCCATCATTAATCAATAATATTAAAGGGTTAAAAAATACACACAGACGTTAATTTGCAAATATTTTAATGAAATAATGACACACAGTTTTTGACCAAATTTATTACACAGCCATTTCAACTGAAGCTATCATTCTCCTGGAATAAAAATTTAAAAAAAATAAACCAACAATATCCCATACCTCTCCGCCGTTCAGTCATGTTCCCCGCTGCAATCCATCTAAAGGGGCTAAATAGTTTACAACGGCGACCGGTGCTAATGCTACCGGCCCGGCTGTAAACCTATGGGAAATTAATGGAAACCTGTCTGCGCAGGTGCACCGGCTGACCTGAAAATGTTCTGAAACTTTCCCATGCTTTTCCCACCCTCCTGAGTTCACCTCAGGTCTGGCGGGGACTCTGCACAGCCTCCGTGTCTACCGCTGACATCACTGAGGCTGCGCAGAGTCCCCGCCTGACCTGAGGTAAACTCAGGAGCGTGGGAAAATGTTCTGAAACTTTCCCACACTAATCAGTTCATCTCTGGTCAATCTGGGCGCCTGTGCAGACAGGTTTCCATTCATTTCTTATAGGTTTACCGCCGGGCCGGTAGCATTAGCACCGCTCCCAGTTGTAAACTATTTAACCCCTTCAGATGGATTGCAGCGGGGGGCATGACTGAACGGCGTGGAGGTATGGATATTGTTGTTTTTTTTTTTTTTTCTTTATTCCAGGAGAACGATGGCTTCGATTGGATTGGGAGTGTAATAAAGATGGAAAAAATGTGTGTTTATTTATTTCGTTAAAAGTCTTTATTTTTAATGTGTGTGTTTTTCTTAACCCTTTTAGACAAGTGGATTCATAATGCATAGGTGTCTTATTGACACCTCTCCATCAATAACCAGGCTTAGTGTCACCTTACAATAGCAAGGTGACATTAACTCCTTATTACCCCATATGCCACCACTACACGGCAATGGGAAGAGAGTGGGTAGGTGCCGGAATTGGCGCATCTTATAGATGCGCCTTTTCTGGGTTGGCTGGGAGCAGATTTTTTTAGCCAGGGGGAGCCCAAAAACAATGGTCCCTCTCTTTGCTATTAATATCTGCCCTCAGTCACTAGCTTGCCATCTCTGGCGAAGAAAACTGGGCAGGAGCCCACGCCAGATTTTTCCGTGAATAAATCCTTTAATTTAACACCTACAGCTCCAAAATTTTACACACACACTACTAACATTATTAGTGAGGGACATAAAAAAAATAACAGATATGCAGTGGCTTACTGTATGTAAACCATGTCTCATATTCTGTCGGGTTCTGTAATGGTTTTACAGAAGCCACCAATTGAATTATCGGCTATATATATATTTATTTATATGTGTCTCACTGACATATATGTACTGTACATAGACTGTATATATGTTTTCACAAATATTTGAGGCTATGGACTGATCATATGTCCATTTTGCAAGCCGGCGAGAAAATCTCGCCATACGGATGCTTAGATGAGAGAAAATCGCATCCTCGCATTGCCAACAGATGACATACCAATCACAGTTCAGGGAACATTTCTGCTTTTTTCGTCTGTAAAAAACGGACCGTATTTTTATACGTTAAGTGTGACTCCGGCCTTATAGTAGTTATATTTTTGTATATAAGGGCAGTTTTATAGTAATATAATAAGATTATAAAATATATAAGATTTAAAATTTCCTCTCATAGTTGCAGTGATTATTATAAAAATGACTGACTTATGTTCATCGGCTCATTCTTGGAGCTAATGTGGCCATTTTTTTTAGACTTTATTTACTTCTTACAGCCCCTTAGAGTGCAGTAAATAAATATACTGTATATTCTTGTGTCTCACGCCAAGTGTCAGCAGATTTGAGGATATATTTCTTTGAAATACACAGAGCTGCACTAGGATAAACTGTACCATATAGCAATGTGGAAACCTAATCGAATACAATCCCCCATGTCCATCCACACAAGCAAACACCAGGGTCTTCTCTAGGTAAAGCCCAAAGGTGGAATTAATAAGGACCCACCATTTCCCAGATGCTTCAGGCAAATCCCTTTGTTGTGCAGGTTTTGTGCTTCAATCAATTGCTACACAGGATTCATAGTGAAACTTGCAAACATTTACTTAAAGTGTAAGAGCGTCTGAAAATTGGGGTGAAAGTGTGAACATGTGTCATGCCGCTGGCGCCGCATGATTCCCGAAGCCGAGACTCCGCGCCCGATGTGCATCCTCAGATTGGGCCAGGGTTACTAGTGGGGTACCACAGGGTTCTGTATTGGGCCCCCTACTATTTAATATATTTATTAATGATCTAGTGGATGGCTTACACAGTAACATATCAGTCTTTGCAGATGATACAAAACTATGTAAGGTAGTTAACACAAAGGAGGACAGTTTGCAACTACAGACAGATTGGAGTAAACTGGAGAATTGGGCTGAAAAATGGCAAATGAGGTTTAACACAGATAAGTGTAAGGTTATGCACATGGGAAGGAGAAACAGATGCTACAATTACTTACTAAATGGGAAACTGTTGGGGAAATCAGACATGGAAAAAGACTTAGGCATCTTAGTCAATAAGAAGCTAAATTGGAGTGCCCAGTGTCAGGCAGCTGCCACCAAAGCAAATAGGGTCATGGGATGCATTAGAAGAGGTCTGGGGACACGAGATGAAAACATAATTCTCCCTCTGTACAAATCACTCGTCAGACCACACTTGGAGGATTGTGTGTAATTTTGGACGCCGGTGCTCAAGAAAGACATTACTGAACTTGAAAGGGTTCAAAGGCGGGCTACTAAAATGATAAATGGAGTTGGTTCACTACAATACCCAGAAAGGTTATCAAAATTAGGTTTATTTACTCTAGAAAAGAGAAGACTTAGGGGAGACTTAATATATATGTACAAGTATATCAGAGGGCAATACAGAGATCTCTCCAATGAACTGTTTGTACCAAGGACTGTGACAAGAACAAGGGGGCATTCTCTTCGTTTGGAGGAAAGAATTTCTGCACCAGCATAGAAGAGGGTTCTTCACGGTAAGAGCAGTGAGGCTCTGGAATTCTCTTCCTGAGGAAGTGGTGATGGCCAACTCACTGAATGAATGTAAGAAAGGAATGGATGCTTTTCTTGTGAGTAACAGTATAGAAGGTTACGAATAACAGAATATTATAGGTAGATGGTTGACCCAGCTTAGGGGAAGGAATTTTTTTCCCTATGGAGAAAATTGGCTTCTACTCTGTGGGTTTTTTGCCTTCCCCAGGATCAACAATGCAGAACAGCTGCACTAAAAATAGGCTGAACTAGATGGACATAAGGTCTTCCTTCAGCCTTCAAAACTGTTACTATGATGTCTCCTCTTCCTGTGCCACGGCCGCTCCGGAGCCTCCTTGAGTGCGCACGCGCACCTCACGCACTTAGCCCTATTGCTGCACGCTGCTGCTAGTGCGCACGTGCACCTCCTTACACTGGATCCTTTGGCTGACGGCTATGCCCAGTGTGCCTGCGTGCCCTTCTCTGCTCTGCCTGCAGCCACGCCATCTCTGTAATCCTGGAGGACCTAAACTGGAAGTCCTAACACTCATGCCCTATATCAGGCCGCCTCTTCCTATGGGAGGGGCCTGATTATTGTTGTGCTTCCCTGCTGGGCCAGCTTGGTCTACTCGGTCGCTCCCAGTATTCACTCTGCTATGGCGTGCTCCTTGGCACCCACTCTGTGCCAGCACTCTGCCTTGTGCTTCATTCTTGCACTCTGTTCTGTCGTGCTCCCTCAGCACAAGCCGTTTCTGTACTGCGCTCTGCCGTGCTGTTTAGAACGCGCTCTGGCCCTGTACTCTGCCTTGTGCCTCGTGCCTGTACTCTGCTTCGTGCCTGTACTCTGCTTCGTGCTCTGTACTGTACTCTGCCTTGTGCGCTGTGCCAGTACTCTGCCTTGTGCTTCATTCTTGCACTCTGTTCTGTCGTGCTCCCTCAGCACAAGCCGTTTCTGTACTGCGCTCTGCCGTGCTGTTTAGAACGCGCTCTGGCTCTGTACTCTGCCTTGTGCCTCGTGCCTGTACTCTGCTTCGTGCTCTGTACTCTGCTTCGTGCCTGTACTCTGCTTCGTGCTCTGTACTGTACTCTGCCTTGTGCGCTGTGCCAGTACTCTGCCTTGTGCTTCATTCTTGCACTCTGTTCTGTCGTGCTCCCTCAGCACAAGCCCAGTTTCTGTACTGCGCTTTGCCGTGCTCCTTGCACGCGCTGCCTAGCCTTGTACCCAGGCGTGCTCTCCCGCACGCGCCCTTCCTTGCTCTGTACCCATCGTGTTCTCGTGTACATGTCTTGTACTGTCCTGACCCCTCTGTACTTCCGTGCTCACGTCCTGTACTGTGTTTTACCTTGCGTACCCCTGTGTCCACGCTTTGCACGTACCTGCAGACACACTCACTCGTGTCTCCTGTGAGCCGGCCACCTGGTTCCAGCAGTCGTGGTACCTTACCCCCTTGGGCTTGCCTCTGACACTCCCTGTATAGGGGGTGGTCCTCACTAGGTCACCTCGCCCTAGGTGGGTTGGTGCTACGACCCAGAGGGTCCACTCCAGGAGTCGTCACAACATGGGGTGTTAACTAATAGAAAAAAAATCATAGAAAGTTGAGAGAGCTGCCTGTCATGAGAACTGATTCAGTAGGTTGGTCATTGACCCTGTCACCTAGTTAAAAGTATCCAGTTTTTGCTCTTATTTCATTCCTGCCGCCCTCCTGTGAATGCTGTTTTTTTACCTTTATATAATGCGCCATGTGCTTCCAGAGATATGGGCCTTTCTATTAGTACAACTTTTTGGGGGGTGGATTTATCAAGGTGACATGGCTCACAGAATGCTCTAGGGTGTGTCGTTGGACTACCTTGCATATTTATTCTGTGAGCACCACCATATAATAAATAAAAAAGCCCATCTCTGGAACTACATGGCCAATTTAAAAAAGAAAAAAAATTTTCTGGGGAACAACAGGAATAAACTAACAGTAAAAACTGAACACATATGACCTAATGACATGCCACCATTTAAAGGTCCCCCTTTTTCAAGAGCAGATGCAAACTATATGGTAAAGAACTATATTTATCGTATTTGGTCCCCATACCATTTGTGTCACAGATTTTCTGCGACAGAGAGGAGCCAAAAGACTGCAGCATCTGATTTCTCCTACTCCTGCACTGATTAGTAACTGATTATACTGTGTAGGTTTCTGTTAATCCGCTCAGTTGAGAGCTCCTGGAAGCTTTCCTGCCTTAATGCTCTCAGCTGTGCACTGTTAGCCACTCCCATCTCCTATATAATCTGGGCCCTGGCTAGCACTCATTGCCAGAGAAGCTTATGCTGCATTGCTGGAGGTTGTTGGTTAGTGGTGGTTATATGAGAAGGCATTTGGTGTCTTTATCTGTGACTGTTTGTAGGTTTTAAGTGTGTGATAATTCCCTTTCTTCTCCTACTTTGGTTTAACCCCTTCCTCCACTCCGCGGTGCATTTTTCTGTTGTTTGTGTGTGTATATTTGTATGTTTGGTATTTTTCATTACCTCTGTTCGTATTACCTTGTTAGTCTGATTGGTGTATTACAGTACACTACTACTACTCCCCTCTTCTCTGGGTGGGGGAAAGGTACAGACTGAGGGCGGATTCAGGAGCTTAAGGCAAGGTACGTGACCCCAGCGTCTTCACAATCAGAAGTAATCCAGGGAAGAGGGTGAGCTAAGGCGACCCTAGCGTTAGGGACAGGGAAGAGGCCCCTAGTCCTGGGACACCCGACAGCAGAGTCATGACAATTTGCATATTGTTGTCAGCAGTTTTTCAGGCTGATTACAATAATTGATCAGCCGACTGACAAGTATTTTGCTCATTCATCGGCTGATCGCTGCCATATTTACATAGACCAATGATCGGGAGCAAGATGTCAGGAGGAACTGTGGATAGGGCATTTGAATAAAAATGATATTTTTGGTTTGAGTTGAGGTAAGCCGACTCCTTCTTTTGGGGGGCAAGTCCAATTTGCTCACATGAGACCACGGAAGCCCTAGAGGCATATAGATAATAAAAAAAATAGGACAGCTGATATCAGTCTGACCATTTACCTCAATCTTTGATTATTGATCTAGAACTGAATTGTTGGGCAATGTATAACTTGACCAATGGAAGGAGACCCTATATTAAGAAGACTCCTCACTTTGGACAATATTTATTTATATTTTTAGAATAAGCCTTTGAAATAAGCTGACCATCTTGCTGGGACCCCATGATCAGCTATAGTCTAAAAATAAGTGTTCAATTTCCCTGCAGTGCCACCTCTGGAGACATGAAGCATTACAACATGAGGATTTAAATCGATTGGACTGTTTTTGTCATGCAGGGCAGGACGGGTCCTCCAGAGCGAGAGATGCTCTTTGTAAAGGCACATTCACACGTCAGTATTTGGTCAGTATTTTGCATCAGTGTTTGTATGCCAAAGCCAGGAATGGAACCTACCAACAAAAAAATATAATTGAAAGACTGATGTCTGTTCTTTGTTTTGGCGACACTCCTGGTTTTGGCAAATACTGATGATATACTGATGTGTGATGAGGCCTAACTGCTGCCTACGCTAATATAGTATTTGGAAATGTGGACAACTCCTTTAACTCCACATTATATTTCTGCCAATTGACTTGAGGGCTGTACTGGAGATTTGCTCTATGTGAAACTAGGTTGACGAGAACTCTTGGTCTTGATGAATCTTGACCAGATTTTTCCCACTGTGAATTAGGCTAAGTGCACACGTTGCAGAAGATTTCTGCTCAAAAACCTGAATCCCTTCCCAGAAACCGCACCTATTTTTCCGCGGCGGTTTTTGCGCGGTTTTGATTCGGGTTTTTTCCGCAGCGGTTTCAAACCGCATGGAAGAAGCCAAAACCGCAAAATTAATGAGCATGCTACGTTTTTTACCACGATGCGTTTTTTTTCACGGTAAAAAACGCATCAATGTGCACAAAAAGTACAAAATGCATAGAAATGACTGGGAAGCTTATTTTTAGCGGTTTTATAGTGAAAACCGCTGTAAAAACCGCTAAAAAAACGCTGTGTGTGAACACAGCCTTAATGTTGGCATTTTGTGACATCAATGATTCGACGTGTATTTTTCCGAACTTTCCAAACCTAAGTCTTTTTTTGCTATTATTCCCTTTTCCTATGGCATTCCCACCCTCTCATCAGCACGCCATGAGCTTCATACCACTTCTTGCCAGGCCATCGTTCTTTCTCCCGCGCACGCATCAAAGAGGCAGTGCACACCTCCGAGTCTGCATTTATCTTATTTTTTTCTCGCCGGTCGTTTCTTCTCCGGGAGGTTGAGGATATGAATTATGTAATTGTAACAGGTGATTACCACATTGTGCAAATCTCTCGTTAAAGTACCTGCCACAATAGAAGCTGCCAGTCCTCCACTGTGCTGTTTTTGTAGCGTTTCGGTAAGCGTTCCCCGCAAGCAGCTCGATGTTTGGATGGATAAGTGGAAGTATTTCTGCCCTGCCGACAACCCTTTTAACTGGTTGAACGCTGCGTAAGGCCTCTTTCACACATCAGTATTTTTGATCAGTATTTCATAAGTATTTTGTATGCCAAAACCAGGAACGTCTCCAAAATAAAGAACAGGAGTCAGTCTTTCAATTATATTTTTTCTCGATAAGTTCCATTCCTGGTTTTGGCATACAAACACTGATGCAAAATACGGACCAAATACTGACGTGTGAATGAGCCTTAAGGCAGAGACGGGGGTCAGAGATGCAACCATTAAGGAGAATTAAAGGGGCATCTCCTGTGTCTAGGTACAGACCTTGTGCTCATGCATTTACAGTAGTAAGCAACAACTAGGCAATTATTTTCTAGTTTCCTTGACCAAGGAATGATAAATTTAGAAGACCCATCACGTGAGCACAGTGGCCAGTTTTTTAGCTCTTATTTTATTCCCGCTGCTCTCCTGAGTATTTCTTTTTAATTTATTTATTTTTTTAAATCTGCCATACGGTTCCAGAGATACGGGCCTTTTAATTCAGTGCTAAGGGGGGCTTTGCGCACAACATAATTATGTAAATAAGTCCTGTGAGCTTTGTAAAGATTATAAAAATGAGAACTAAATGTAAGACGTGTATTTCTGAAACTGTATGGTGGATTTTTTTTTTTTAAATGTAATACTCAGGGGGGGAGCAGCAAGAATAAAATAAGGTGAAATACTGGCCACTTTTGACCCGGTGACAGATTGTCTTTAAAGGAGTTCTTGGCTCTGGATTATTGGTTGAAGAAAAAAAGCTGATCACAATGTGTCACGCTGCTGAGTCTCCTATAGTTTCATTTGTTCCTACAGGAGATTAGTCGTCGACAAATGTGTCTGGCAACAGCTAACTCTCCTCTCCTCACCAAACATGCATGGATATATCCTTGTTTTAAGTGTATGTGCACACGTTACAGATTTGCTGCAGATCCGCAAGTGATTTACAGTACAATGTTGTTCTATGGGGAAAAAAAACCCTGTGCACATGTGGCGCCCCTGCGGCTCAGTCGCCACAGAGGTACTTCACCTTCCTCTCCCTCCTAGGGTGTGGTGCCCCACCATCCAGGTAAGTTGGGGGCTCCTGACCACACTCCAACACTCGCACCCCACACAATAGAGTAGTTCAGCACAACCACATTGCGGCTCCTTGCTTAGAGAGAAGCAGAGCACCTTTGGTGGTTCCCTGCTTGGAACACTAGGCGTGCTGGGAGGTGGGTGGAGTTCAGAATATATATATATATATATATATAAGCGGGATGGTTTAGGATGACAGGTCAGTCTGACAGGAGGTCAGTGAGGAAGGAAGCCACTCGGGAGGAGTGGGGATCCCTGGAAGAAGGGATGATGGAAGGAGTACTGCAGCTGCCTCAGTGACCTGATCCAGCTGGCACGGGAAAGGAAAGGAAAGAAGAAGGACGTTGACCTGAAGCCTGAGCTTCCATAGAAGGGAAAGGACAAGTACGGAACGTAGGAGGAAAAGGGAACAGAGAGGACGTGGGTTAGAGGAAGAACCCTGCTTAGAAGTTCTAAGCGCAAGGCCGGGGCCCGGTCCCCGAGGTTGTATGGACACTAATGGTTCTGCAACAGACACCGGTGGAGTAGTGGGCTGTAAATGCACTACTCCCATCTAAGACATGAGGGCACAACAGCAATACGGATAGAGAGCCTGGACTTAGGAGTAGAGAGTCCCCGAAGCAGGCTACAGCTGTCTGCTGTGCAAGTAGGGTTCTTGGGAACATCTGTCAGGAGGAACTCCAGAGTACCCCGGTACTGGAGATCTTCACACTTAAAGGCGCTATAGAGGAGACGTTCAGGAGAGGCACATAATTTGGCGGAGTGTTGGAAGGGAGCTTTCCATCTTGCCTGGAGGTTGACTGAGTCCCTGATCCGTAGGACACGGCACAGAAGCGGGCACTACAGACTGTGAGTAAAGCTTTGGAACTACATGCCCTGGTGTCCTCCATTCCTTCCTGCGTTCGTCCGCCTGACACTGCTACATCCCCTGCGCAAGACACTACATCACCTAAGTGTCTCCACATCTACACTGCCCTGGGACAACAGCCCTGCCTGTGGAGGGCTATACCATCATTGCTGCACCACACCATCTGTCCCGGAGGATCTGCATGCAGCGTCGGCTTAACACCTCCCTTGCCGAACACCACAGGTGGCGTTATGAACTATTACATTTAACATCCACATCTTCCTATTACTTGGGCGCCCAGGGCCACGGTCCGGGTCACCGCTGCTCTGACACATCCCACTGATACCGGCCCGATACCGAGTACCCCACAGCCCTGGGAGGGGCGACCCACACATGCTGCGGAAAAAGATTTTTCCGCAGCATGTCAATTCTTTGTGCGGATTCCGCAGTGTTTTACACCCATTCCATTATAGGAATCCGCAGGTGTAAAAACGCAGGCGAAATCCGCACAAAAACCGCAGGAAATCCACATAAAAAACGCACGGATTTTGACCTGTGGATTCTGCCAAAAGATGCAGATTCTGTGTGGAAAATTCCGCATAGCAATCCGCAACGTGTGCACATACCCTAAGGGTTACTAACACAGTGTCACAGATCAGTATTGTTGGACAGTGCCTGAAAAAACAAGGACTTTTGCAATTTACTGTCTATTAAAATTTGCAGCCGTTCTTGAAACATTACCACTTTAGTTTACAGCTTATTGCTTAGGAAACAGACCACTGCTAGATAGTAGCCATGGCCAAAAATGCACAATTCTTACAAACTCTTTTCTGTAGTCCTCGTATACACTGCTTTGTTGCAGGCCAGGATTGTTGGAGTGCGCGCTTATCTCCAAATCCCAGGAATATTCAGTGCTTACAGTCTAGACTGCATCGGTGGTCGGTCTCCAAGGCAACAAACTGTAAACAAAACCAAAAAAAGTATTAATATCTCAAGAACAGCTGCACATTTTAACAAACCGTAAATTGCAAAAGTGCTTGTTTTTACAAGCGCTATCAAACAATATCCATCTATATGAAGATTTGAATCTTTAAGGATGAATAAAACATAAAGGGGTGTAGATATGTTTTCATTGGTGAAGGAGGAAGTAGCTAGCTTCTCCTCCTAAGGACTAACGGTGGGAGTTCCCTTTTATCAGTGTTCCATATATAAAACAGTGAATATTTTGAGGATCTTCTTTGCTTCGGGCGCAGATGGGAGCCATAAAAATGATTCATTCGCCGTAGTCAGTCAGTAGCCATCTTGCCATAACAAGTTAAGCCAAGCTCAACTTGAAGCGAGCCGGGGCGGTGGGAGCGTGCTGTGCCGGATCTCATTGTGTACAGCTCAGTATTACTATGACTTCCTGTGGTGGTCCCACACAACGCCTGACTGATGTCACCTTTGTCTGATAATCAGCTGTATTCACAGGACCCTCAATGGCTCATTACCAGCAGCTGCTCTCAAGAGCCTCTTATACAATTTGCCTTTTTTTATCACTTTGAGATGAAAAAAAAGTCAGCAATTTTGTTTTCACACTGTCTCCGCTCTTGTAGAATCGCACATCCCATCTTTGTAAGCATGTATAGCCTGACAGTGCGTGCAATACTGTCTGCTCAAAGGGTATGTGCTTATCATGTGTGTGATACTGCCTCTTGAGCGGGTGTTTCTAAGCCCATCACATGTGGTACTGCCACTTGAGCAGGAGTCATACGTGATACTACATCTTGAGCAGGTGTATCTAATCCTATCTTGTATGATACTACCTTTTGAGCTTGACTTTGTAAGCCTTTCATGTGTGATGCTGCCTCCTAAGCAGGTGGATCTAATTCTATTGGGTTATACAGCCTCCTGAGCAGGTGTATCTAAGCCTACTGTATATGATACAGCCTCCTGAGATGGTGTATCTAAGCCCAGTATGTATGATGCAGCCTTCTGAGCAGGTGTATCTGTGGCGCCCCTGAGGGTTCAGTCGCCACAGAGGTACTGCACCTCCTCCTGAGGTGTGGTACCCCACCATCCAGGTAAGGTGGAGACACCTGACCACGCTCCAATACCTGCATCCCACACAACATAGTAGTGTAGCAAAGCACCCTTTGGTGGCTCCCTGCTTGGAACATGAAGCGTGCTGGGATGCGGGTGGAGTTTAGCTTGCACTAAAAGAGCGGGAAGAGGATAGGATTGAGTGAGTTAGTCACAGGAGTCTGACGAGGTCAGTCTGTGAAAGGAGATCCCATGAGTGGGATGGATGAAGGAAGTTCTGCAGCCAACCTCAGTGACCTGGGTCCGCTGGCACAAGAAAGGAACATTGAGAGAAAGCCTGACTCTCCATAAGAAGGAAAGGATTAGTACGGAACGTGAGGAGAAGAGGAGAACTAAGGATTAGTGTTAGAGGAGAACCCTTCCCAAGTTCACCTGCACCCCACACCACAAAGTAGTGTAGCAAAGCACCTTCGGTGGCTCCCTGCTTGGAACACGAAACGTGCTGGGAGGTGGGTGGAGTTAGATTACATTTTAAGGAGCGGGAAGAGTTTAAGTCAGTCAGTAGATGGTTGGCGAGAGAAGAAGATCCCTAGAGAGAGGGATAGATGGATGGAAGTGCTGCAGCAGATCCCAGTGATCTGGGTCTGCTGGCATGGGAAAGAGAGAAAGAGAGAGCAACATAGACTGAAGGCTTGACTCTCCATAGAAAGAAAGGATTAGTATGGAACGTGAGGAGTAAAAGAGAACAGAGGACGTGGGTGAGAAGAGAACCCTTCCTAGAAGTTCTAAGCGCAAGGCCGGGGTCCGGTCCCCGAGGTTGTATGGATACTAATGGTCCTGCAGCGGACACTGGAGGAAAAGAAGTAGTGACCACTTTATTCCCACACCAGACTTGGGGGCACAACAGCAACGTGTGTGAGCCGGGACTAGGTAGTAAGGAGTCCCCGTAGCAGGCTACGAAGCCGTACAAGTAAAGTTCATAGGAACATCTGACAGGAGGAACTCCAGTGTAACTCAGTACTGTGAGTACTTCACTCAAAGGCGCTAAGAGGGAGACGTTCAGAAAACGCACATATGTTGGCGGAGTGTTGGAAAGGAGTACTTCATCTTGCCTGGAAGTTGGCTGAGCTCCAGACCCGGAGGACACGGCACGGATGCGGGCACCTGTACCACAACAGACTGTGAGTAAAGCTTTGGAGCTACATGCCCTGGTGTCCTCCACTTATTCCTGCGCCAGCCTGCCCGACACCGCTACATCCCTCCTGCGCCCGACACTACACCATCTAAGTGTCACTTCACCTACACTGCCCAGGGACTACAGCCCTGCCTGTGGAGGGCTATAACATCATTGCTGCACTACACTATCTGTCCCAGAGGATCTGTCTGCAGCGTCGTCTAAACATCTTCCTTGCCGAACACCACAGGTGGCGTCACGAATCACTTATAAACTTTCACCACCATAAGCACACTGAAACAACCCCTTTTGCAATGGAGCCCCAGGGCCATGGAACGGGTCACTGCTGCAGTGACAACTCCCGGTGAGAAGATCAACCGGCCCCACAGCCCTGGCGAGTGAGGGCGCTCCATATCTAAGCCTAGTATATATGATGCCTTCTGAGCAGGTGTATCTAAGCCCAGTAGGTATGATGCTGCCTTCTTAGCAGGTATATCTAAGTCTAGTATGTATGATGCTGCCTCCTGAGCAGGAGTATCTAAGCTTAGTATGTATGGTACTCCCTCCTGGGCAGGTGTATCTAAGTCTAGTATGTATGATGCGGCTTCCTGAGCAGGTGTATCTAAGCCTAATATGTATGATGCTGTCTCCAGAGCAGGTGTATCTAAGCCTAATATGTATGATGCTGCCTCCTGAACAGGTGTATCTAAGCCTAATATTTATGATGCTGTCTCCAGAGCAGGTGTATCTAAGCCTAATATGTAAGATGCTGCCTCCTGAACAGGTGTATCTAAGCCTAATATGTATGATGCTGCCTCCTGAACAGGTGTATCTAAGCCTAATATGTATGATGCTGCCTCCTGAACAGGTGTATCCAAGCCTAATATGTATGATACAGCCTCCTGAGTAGGTGTATCTAAGCCTAGTATGCATGATACAGCCTCCTGAGTAGGTGTATCTAAGCCTAGTATGTATGATACAGCCTCCTGAGTAGGTGTATCTAAGCCTAGTATGCATGATACAGCCTCCTGAGTAGGTGTATCTAAGCCTAGTATGTATGATACCGCCTCCTGAGTAGGTGTATCTAAGCCTAGTATGCATGATACAGCCTCCTGAGTAGGTGTATCTAAGCCTAGTATGTATGATACAGCCTCCTGAGTAGGTGTATCTAAGTCTATTATGTATGATACAGCCTCCTGAGCAGATGTATCTGAGCCTATCATGTGCAGTACCGTCTCTAAGAACCTGCATTTCTCTGAATTGGTACGAAGGCAAATGTAATGCGAGAGAAATCAATTCCGCACAGTAATGTACGCTTGTAATCCTATTAACACAGAGTAATCTCAAAATCCTAAAGTTTGCCGAAGGAAGAAGAAGATGTGACACAATAGCAGGATTCCTGGGTGGTCTGTTTGGATGCTGAAAAAACGGAATTTGGTGTCCTCACATATTGCCACCACTGGCTAAAGGTCTCAGCTATGGAGAGTCCCTATAGTGTGTTTATAGATATATATACAGTATATACATAAGATGTCATTAAGACTACCTATGGGATAGCTGTTGACTTAGATCCCCCCTCCTTCCTCCCTACTCATCCTGCCTGACTCTCTGCTGCCAGTCACATGTAGGGTTGCCTTATCTCAAAGGATGGGGCATGTTGAAATTCAACATGCCCCATCCTTCTTCATCCTGATTTATGCCTTCAGGGTAAGAGTCAGGACTAGTGATGATGAGCGAACGTGCTTGGATAAGGTGTTATCCAAGCATACTCAGGTGTTAACCCAGTGTCTTCGGTGTGCTCGAAAAATATGTTCAAGTACCTGTGGCTGCATGTCTGTTCGACAGCTACAACACATGAAGGAATCCCCTTTGTTAGCCAATCCCTGCATGTGTTGAACATATTTTTCGAGCATGCTGAAGACCCTTGGTTAGCACCTGAGCATGTTCGGGTAACACATTATCCAGCACATTCGCTCATCACTAGTTGGGACCTCTATATGAATTCCCAATTTTGACCGTAATTGACAATTTGGTCAGGTTGAATTCCTCGTATTTTTAGAGATATGCTCCTCCTCAGTAGGCTACGCCTCTTAAAGGAACTGTCAAGACTTAACACAGTTGAACAGGAATCTGGGAATAAAAAAGTATATCTCCAATATCGATAAAGAAGATGGAGGACAATGGAACAGCATTTTAAGGAGTCATCTGGTGTTGACACCCCCTTTGTTTGTGGGTTCTCTGAAAAGCTGACTAAGAGGGGATCTAGCTTCATGTCTAGTTTGGAGGTGAATTATAAAAAGTAGATTAATATCAGCAAGCCAGCTAAGACTTGACTACCATTACTTGTTGATGGGATGTCCCAAATTTTGTATTTGGCCGAGGCACATCCATTTTTTCTCAGGAGCAAGTTGGCAGTACATAAATTCATTCAGCTGACAGCCATCTTTCTCCGGCTGCTCTTTGCACATCACATGAACGCTCAGCTCGGTCGGTGGAGGACAGGGGAGAAAGTTGTTACCAGACATCTGCGGTATGTAGAACAAAAGGACTCGGTGATGGTACTTCAGCTCCTGGATCCTTATCTCCCTTCTAGATCCTCTGTAAGCGAGATCCAATGGTTTACTAGTACCGCGTTCCCGTCAGCTGAATTTCCTTGGACTCCATGGCCAAAAGATGGTGGAAGTGGATGCTCTGGGGTAAGATGGCGGTTGTTCCCGGAGGGGGCAGATTTGAGGGCAGAACCTAAGACAACTGGCCCACGAGTTCCAGGACAATTGGCAAGTATGGTGTTGTTGAAATCGTTTTTATTTATCTATTTGCGTGCCTATTCTACCCAATTTGAAGACATGCCCCCTCAATCGACATGAGCATCCATATGTACAGGCATCAGGCTGGCAGATATGGTAAGTGTATGGCCCTTTCACATTAATCTTCTCGTGGCACACACGACCAGCCTTGTGTGCGGTGTGCTAATATTCCTGTATGGAGTGTGCCCGCCTTGGCGTGCCAGCTTCCTGATGCTGCGCTGTCGTCATTAATCACCAGTCGTTTTGCGCTCTCCCCTCCTATATACCCCCCAGGATGGCAGACCTGGCAGGAGCTGCCTGGTATCCCTCCACAATGCCGCACTGTTTATTATTCCCATTCTCGCATCCCCGCTGCTTCCTGTGCAAATAAAATCAACGCTAATTAGGCTTCTTTTTGTCCCAAAACAAAAGCTGTTTAATGATAGTCCCGATAAGAAATGCTTATTAATATCCATCCGTGCCGGCTACAATGGACCGCCCTAATCGCCTCCGTCGTGGAGGAAACACACAGCTAATTAATCAACTTGAAGATATCCTGGCCTTTGTTTTAGGGGAAAATGGGCTGATTTCTGAGCTTCATTGCTGAGCAGCAGACTTTCTTAATCATTCTGCAGCTTTGATGAGCAGCTCTCCTGCCACTCTCTTGGCATTCCCGTCGGCGGAGCAATTGGACCGTATAGTAAAACTGCCCTCACGAGCACCACTCTGAACTATATCAGGGTCTACATGACACCAATGTTGTTAGATCCTGTGGTTTAGGCTCCCTGCACCACTTCTCTCTGTCATGTTGGTTGTTGTAAGCGTGCGACCAACAAGACCTTGCAAGATATCTTGCAATTCTCGCACTGGCCACCAAGGCCTTTTTTAGACTCTAACTTCCCGTTGTTTCAGGAAACTGCACATTTGCATTAGTAGCAATGACCCTATCTTTTGTATTGAATCATTTGATGAGTGTTCCCAAAGCTCATTATGAAGGCAGGGGGAGCTGTGACATCACCTATTGTGATGGTTGAATCCCGTGATATCAGCTGTATGTAGAGGACTTAACACGTATTGTAATCCTGACTCTAATGATAATGAGTATGCTGAAAATGAAGACGTTTGAGTCTTCATAAAATTCCCCCAGTGGCCAGTGTGAAAATTGCCGAATTACTAATTTTGGTAAAAAGCTGATTGAAACAATACATCATCACTGGACCACACTTTCCCTTTATACCAGCCTAGAATGGCAGATAACAGTCATCAGTAGATAACAATGAGCTTCCGAGCTTGGACTTCAAGGAAAAGTGTCCCTTTAAGCTCGCAGGCAATCTGTTTTCTGCAAAGAATCCACTCCCCTGTAATATAAAGGTTTTTTGTGGGGGCTGATATTAGCCATGACCCTGATTGACCCCTGCAAGACACTGACAACAGTCAATCTGCAAACCTGTTAGATGCCGGCGTCACCCTTCCCTTCATACCGAGCGGAGAATACAATCTCCGGGGGCGCCGCCGTTATTATAAAGCCTTCATATTTTTATTTTCTCAGCCTAAACCTCTTATCAACGGCAAACATGCTTTTATGAGCGGCTGAAATTCCTCCCCGTTCCCTGGTGGCGTAACCGCCTGCATTATTTGTGTCTATAAACGCCGCGGCTCAGTATGGAGATCTTTATAGTCATTGTACGATGGCGGCTCGGGATTACCTCCTAATTAGCCAAATATTAATAATCCTCTAGCCCCCATAACATGATAAAAAAAGATAGAGGGTGAACCCCCTCTTTAGGGGCTCATGTACTTTCTGAGGGGCTTAGTGCTCAACTTTTACCCTACTTGGTGTCTGTGAGCAGAAACCTTTATTTTGAAAAATTCCATTGCTCTATATGTGCAGTGCAGAGGGACTCTTTCCCAAAAAAACTTTCTTTATGTCTGGAATTGCAGAGTTAGGGCAGCTGCAATTGTCTGCGAGAATCGGACTGCATTCGCCAATGCAACTCAATGAGTGTGAGAGAATTGGACGGAACATGGACCATGCGTATGCCATCTGATAGAATTATGCCAGTGAGATATAGAATTAGTGCCGTGCGTTTGTAGTATACTTTAACTTATGAATAAATGAAAAAAATAGTGTGGGGTCCCTCTTCTTTTTACTAATCAACTGAGGGAAAGCTGACAGCTGTGAGCTGGTCTTATTAGTATAGGAAAGCGTGCCATGAAGCTTCCCAGTCTATTAATATCAGCTCACAGTTATCTGCTTAGCCTTTACTGGTTTTTTAAAAGGGAGGACCCCAAAAAATGACGTAGGATCCCCCCTATTTTTAATAACCAGCAATGACTATAAGCAGACAGCTGCAGGCTGCTGTTAATAGGCTGGGAAGGTCCATGGGTATTTTCCCCTTCCCAGCTTAATAGGGCCTCAGCCATCCCAGAAATGGCGCATCCTTTAGAAGCAACAGTTCTGGCTCTTAGTCTGGGCTCTTCCCGATTGCCTTGTTGTATTGGCAATTGGAGTAATGGTTTGGGGGTTGATATCAGCTGTGTAATGTCTGCTGACATCAAGTCCAAGGGTTAGGAATGGAGAGGTGTGTATCAGACAACCTTTTTACTAAACCCATAGATAAATTAAAAAGAAACACACACAAGTCCTTTTGTTGTACAAAGCACTCCCCAACAATTTCCCTCTTTTACCCATTTAGTACCATGAAAAATATAATCTACAGGGTCCACCATAGTCCATAATATGGAGAGTTTTCTTCGTCTAGCGGCTTCGTCATTCAGAGAACGAAGCTCCATAGACTGGAGCTGCAGCCACTGCCGCTGCATAATGTGAGAACTCGGCTGCTGTGACGAGTGGTGATGTCAGCAACATTAACGCAGTTCACAGACACTGAACTGCGGTAAACCTACTGACATCCCGGCTCATCACAGCGTGAAAGCTTACATTCAGTCCTCACACTGCGCAGTAAGTTCTCACACTGCGAGCGGTGACATCAGTAAGGTTACCGTAGTTCAGCTGCTGTGAACTGCGATAACGTTACTGACGTCACCACCCATCACAGCAGCCGGGTTCTCGCCAACGCACAAGGACAATCAGGAAGAGCCAAGGCTAAGCGCCAAAATTGGCACATAATGGATGCAACATTTCTTGAGGGCTGCTCTTATGGCGGAAGAGGCTAATATCCATGGACCTCCCCAGTCTATTGATATCAGTTTGCTGCTGTCTGCTTAGACTTTGCTGATTATGTAAACCCTGCTCCTTTCAGTCCAGGACACCCCAAATGGTGTCCTGACAAAGTTGGGACAGTTAGCAGATACAGACGGTATAGAATGGCAACACCACATAGAACCTGTAGACAGAGGAAGCACTGTTTTTAGGACAAGGCACTCATGGTTTTAAAGAAAAAAAACTTTTAAAGAGGTGCTTGATGTTTTTGGCTGTTGTGATAAAACTGTGCATGTTTTTAAACACATTTTTTGATCCAATATCATTAAGACAAAGTGATTGGGCCATGGTTCTTGACACATGGATTAAACTGCACTTGCATGTAGAGTTGAGCAAAAATATTTGCAGGGCCCTGGTTTAGCTGCCACATTGGTAGACCTTCGTGGCCACCAGAACTGAACTCAGTGAACTGTCTCCACCAGACCTGAGCCCTCTGAACTGCCTTCTCTGATGCCTTTTCTTATAAGAGGATGCATGCATCGCATTACAATGATGACGTTGAGTTGAGCAAACTTCTTAGAAGAGGAGCCAGATGCCAACAAGCAGGAGGAGGATCGCAGGGCTATTGTCTGGCAGCCATGCTGGTAATCCTTTGTTTACACCAGATCTGAGCTGTCTAGGCTGCCTCTTCTGGTTAGTAGATACCTGCAATGATGACATTGAGTCAGGCCAACTTCTCAGACAAGGCAATGGAGATTCCTTCAAGAAGGAAGGATCACTGGGCTCTGATCAGGCGGCCAAGGCCGGCTACCCGCATGGCCTCTTGACCACTGTCCTGCAAATATTTCCACTCAAATTGGTAAGCAAAAGTGAGGCTCCTTAAATCCATGGCACACCACGTTTCCATCCTTTCAATTTTTTTTATTTCACCCTATTCCTTTTCCACTAGATAAGATGTGCAAAATGTCTCATCTTTATTGTTACGTTGCTAATCAAAAGACTTTTCATCTTGCCCCTTGCTGCTCTGTGGTTAAAATAACGGCCATCATACATCCCGAGCCACCGTCAGCGGAGGGGGGCGTATTCCATTTATTAGTCAGAGCACAGAAGAGAATAATTTCTGGACGATGAGTAAGTACAAACGGCGCAGTTTGACAGCTCTCTCCGTCCGATGCCGCCTGGCAGGGTGGCCCATTATTGTTTTTTGTTCCCGAAAGTCAACAGATAAATTCATTTATTTCTCTAGATTTTCTATATCACTGGCGCCATCATTGCATTGCAGCACATTGAGCAGCGCGCAGCGTGATATGGTGTCCTTCTTCACAGCTGGCAGTGTGCACAGCACTCAGCAATCCCCTTTAATCACCGCTTCTTCAGTGATTTTTTTTCCTTTCTCCCGTCACGATTTCTTGCATTTCTTTGAACACCAGAGTCAGGTGCCACCTGTAACGATCTCAGAGTTAACACAGATAAATGCAAATCCAAAGGAAAAAAGAGGGGGTCTCCAGCACCAAAATTAGTGAAAAAAGATAAAACTCACATTTATTAGGAAGGTTTTAAAATCACATTAATAAGCCACCATGACAGGCAAGGCTACCTTACGCATTTCAGATAGATATTACATGTCCTTAGTCATAGGTATATCTTATCAATACTAGGAAGCTTAAATAAATGAATACATGAGGGGACTGCAAAGTGAACACCCAGTTTCAGGTAATTAATTAGCTCCACCCTATTCAGACCTAAGCAATTAATGCTGCTAAACAAAGCTAACATATAAATAAGAAATATATGTTTGCAGACATAAATGTATAGATAAATGATTGCTTTTTAATGGTTTGCCCAGATTCACCCTCCTGAATGTAATATTGCGAGGCAATTATTTTTACGATTCTGACTAGGACAACACAGATTTGAAATTCGGGTTGCAATTCTATGGCCGGGTGTGCAAAGGTAGTAATGAAACCGGTGACCAAGTACCTGCCTTGTAAGCACACCAACACTTTCCAGCTGTACCAATTTTGCAAGAAAAGTCTAGCAACCCAGGAAGAAAATAGGGTAGGGCTTCTGTAAACTGTGCCCTAAAAGTGCCCATTTTGGGTGCATTTCTGGTTGAATGGGTTCTCATTCTGGGCTTCGAAAACTTGGAGACCACTACAATCTTCCAAATCAATTTGCAGGACCGTAATCCTGTGACCACGTCTGTACTCTGTGGCAGCTACACCAGGAGTATTACTGCCATCATGGTTGATTAGTATTCTTCTATGACGTCATGACGTGTGTCATGCCATGATGCAACAAAGGCTGTTAGTCAGAAGAGAAATCCAAAATGCCAGTTCCGGCTGCCACGTACTACCGGTGTGGTTTTGATCAATTCTAGAAATTATGCATACATGCCAACATTTGTGGCACATTCGGGAGGCTTCCTCATAGAGGAGACCGTTCCTGGACTCCTGGAAGAGATGGCAAACACTCCCCAAAACCTTCTGAACCTTCTGGACAGCAGAGCTTCCCAAAGATTTCCTGAACTCTGTAAGGGATTGCTCCATCTTTCAGTCGCAGATCCGGGGGACAAAGCACCGGAAGGGGCAGGAGGTTGTCCATCGTACATCGATTTCTCTAGACCACCTCTTCTAAAGGTTTCATGCTTTTTTATGTGTATTTTGGCACTGAATCCATGGCAAAAACAAAATCAAATCCTCCAGTTTGAAAATATGTGGGGGTTAGCAGGTACACAGGATGCAGTGACGAGTCGTGAGACAATTTCGTGCTTTCTATAGTAACGTTTATAAGACTAGAGGGAACTTTCCTCAGTCACGGCCTGATCAACAAAAGGGGTAACACGGATTGCCCTCGCAGGGGCTCTATACAAGCAAACACAAACGGGTAGAACACGACTACTTCTGGCAGTAGCCGGTCACTATAGGGCCGCGGTATGGCCGGCTACGGGTCCTTAATTATATAGTCACCTTAGCCGTCCAGACGTCCCTCGCCGTTCGGGATGGTGGTCTTTCGGCGTAGTAGTCGCTGGGCCCAGTTGCTGAGGCGTTGACGAAGTCTTCGCGCGCTCTGGCGCGCTGATGACACTGGAGCCCCACAGGCCCCGGCGGTGTCTTTGGACGGATGGGCCGCAGCCCCTGGACCGGGCAAGCGGCGGCGATGCGGGGTGGCGGGTGATAGGCCACCTGTGCAACTAGCAGCTGCGACGGGGACTCCGCGGTGAGCAAAGGCCCGGCCCTTGCCGCGGACCGGAGTGGGACAGTGGTGGCCGCCGACGGCACCGGACTTGCCACGGGTGAGAGCAGGGCGGCTGTGGGTGGCGGGAGACAGGCCGCAGCCGCGAGCTGAGGCGCAGCGGCCGCGAGTGACCGCGGGCAGGCTTCAGCCGTGGGCTGAGACGAGGCGACAACGGCCGCAGGCTGAGGTAAGGCGGCAGCGGGTCTCGGACGGTCGTCCCTGCACCGTCCCTCTGATGTCCTCTGTGAGTGTCTCCCCTGGCACCGGTAAGTCGCTCTGGCTCTCAGTCGCTCCGACGGTCTCCTGATGCTTTTGTCCCGGTCTGCTGACTCATCGGCCCGGGAATTCCCCGCCTCCTTTATACTGGTCCCTCCCCCAGCCCATCTGTCTGTCACAACGGTCCGTCCCCGAACTCTGTCCCCCGGGGACAGTTTCCCCCTAAACCTAGATGACGGCTCCCTTGGTTCCGGCCCGGACACTCGACGGGGGCCGTTCCTCCCACACTCCCCCGCCCTGTATGCTCGCCAGTCCTCGGGCGAGGGTTTTCGTAGACTCGGGTTAGTCTTTGGAGATGACAGTTCTTGTCGCCATACAAACTGTTCCTGTTCGTAGCGTTCGGGGGGGCTTGCCAGCGGTTGACCGCTCGGAGTGTCTAAGTTCAACTGTGGTGGGACGTTCTGAGGTGGTAGATGGGGGTAGGCCGGTCGACTCTGGCGGGCTAACTGGGTCTGCTGCAATGTCACTACTTGAAGGGCTCGCGGATGTGGCTGGGAAGTCCTCTTCATCATCCAGGTCCCAGACTGGTGACGGGGGGGGTCGGGGACCTGAGGGATCGGCTCGGGTCGCATGGGATCAGTGGAGGCACAGGGGCGCAACATATTTCGGTGCACAGTACGAGTGAGAGGTGCGTCATTTCCTTCGGATTGTATTTCATAGACAGGCACGTCGGGGCTTATCCGGCGCAACACTCGGTACTGGTTCTCCTCCCACCATGGTTCTAACTTGTACTGGGGGCGCTGATCTAGTACGAGTACCCGATCCCCAGTCTGGAAGTCAATTGGTGGGGGCAGCGCTCCCCCCGGGTGTTATAGATCCTGGAGTTTTGTATGGACGATTCGGTGGAGGGTCTGCAGCCGGTGCCGGTGGTTTCGGACCCACGAGGATACTCCGGTCCAGGGTTGGGGTTCCTCCAGGTTTATCTCCACTTCCGTGATTCCTTTGCCCTCCCGTCCAAACAGCAATGAGTAGGGGGTGTAACCAGTCACCCGGTGCACCCAGTTATTATATACCCACACCAGCTCAGGGACGTATTCGGGCCAGCTGGCCTTTCGGTCACTCTCTAGGGTACGCAGCATTTGGATTAGTGTCCGATTGAATCGTTCGCAGGCTCCGTTCCCCTGCGGGTGGTATGGTGTAGTCCGAGACTTATCAATACCGTAGAGGCGATGTAGTTCTTCCATGACTCTTCCTAGGAAGCACGCTCTTTGGTCTGAATGTATTCGTTGCGGGCAGTCGTACACTTTGATAAAGTTTTTACAAATCGCATAGGCAGCCGACTCCGCTGTTTGGTCTCGGGTGGGGGTGACCACGGCGAACTTGGTGAAATGATCCACCATAACGAGGCAATGTTCATACCCCTGGTAGGCAGGACCTATGGTCAGATAGTCCACCATGAGGAGCTCGAGGGGAGCTGATGTTACAATTGTCTGCACCGGGGCTGGTTGCACGGGAGGTTTAGCGAGCTCGCATGGGCGGCAGGTTCGGCAAACTTCTTCTACAGCAGCGTGCAAGCGTGGATGGTACACTATCTGCTGCAACCATTGCAAAGTCTTTTGAGCACCAAAGTGAGCCCCCTTTTCGTGGGCTTCCAGAGCCAGTTGGCTGAAATGGGTTCCGGGCACAATCACCTGCCATACTGTCGCAGACGTTGTTCGTGACACGGCTCTCCAATATAAAGTCCCTTTTTGATGACTAGTTTCTCCCACTGGCGCAACATCAGCAACATATCCTGGGTCAAAGTCTGTCTCTGTGAACCAGTGGGCAATTTGCCAGTGGCCACCCATCGGCGCAGGAGTCCAATCTCTCCATCCTCTTGTTGCTGCTGAATCCACTTGTCGCATGGCTGTTCTAATATTCCCCCTATGGGTCCGGGATGGGGCGCCTCTTTCGCGTTAACAGTAAATGCAGCGGTTGTGAGGGTGAACGGCGTCTCTTCCCCTTCCAATTCGTCGTCTCGATTCCTCCCTGGGGTGGTGTGTCGGATTCTGCAGAGTGCGTCAGCGTGCACGTTTTCATCTCCCCGTTAGTAAATGATCTTGTAGTTGACCTTGGCCATACAAGCCACCCACCGCTGCTCTAGGGCTCCCAGTTTGGCATTCTCCAAATGGGCTAATGGGTTGTTATCAGTCTGCACCACCACCTCGGAGCCCGCCAGGTACTCTGCGAACCGCTCCGTCATTGCCCACACTACCGTGAGGAGCTCAAGCTTAAAGGAGCTGTAATTGTCCGGGTTTCGTTCGGAGTCATGCAGCGACCGGCTACCATAGTCCCTGGAGGCTCCCGTCGGTATGCAGGATGAACGGTAGCGAGAAATCCGCATATGCCAATACCGGGGCGTCCCAGAGTGCAGCTTTGAGATCTTGAAATGTATCCTCTTGCGGTTGTTGCCACTGGACCTTCCATCCATTTGCCCCGGCTGGAGCCCCCTTCAGCAGGTCCTGCAGGGCTCGGGCTTGGCGTGCAAAATTCTTCACGAACCGATGGTAGTAGCTGGCCAACCCCAGGAAGGCCCGCACGTCTTTCATCATTTCGGGGGTAGGCCACCCTTGGATGGCAGCAACCTTTTCCAGGTATGGTCTGACACCCTCCGCCGAGACGGTATGCCCCAGATATTCGATCTGGGTGCGGAACAGGTGGCATTTCTGGGGCTTTATCTTCAACCCGTACTTCTGCAGCCGGCCGAGCACCTGCCCCAACCGCCGCAGGTGGCCCTCGAACGTGGCAGAATAGATAATGATATCGTCCAGGTATATCAACGTGGCTTCAAAGTTGAGGTCTCCTAGACACCGCTCCATCAGCTGCTGGAAGGTTTCTGGGGCGTTGGCCAGCCCGAACGGCATCCGATTAAACTCGAACAGTCCCATGGGAAGGATAAATGTCGTCTTGGCTCTGTCTTCCTCCGACATCGGCACCGGCCAGTACCCACTGGCCAGGTCTAGAGTCGAAAAGTATGTCGCGTTCCCCAAGGCGGACAGAGACTCTTCTATGCGGGGCAGTGGATACGAATCCTTGATGGTGCAGGCGTTCAACTTTCGATAATCCACACAAAAACGCAGAGTGCCATCTTTTTTATGAACCAGAACAATGGGAGCCGCCCAGGGGCTCTGGCTTTCTCGTATGACCCCCTTCCGAAGCATTTGGGCTAATAGAGTTTTCACTTCCTGGTATAGCTGCGGTGGTATGCGTGATGGCCGTGGTACATTCAAAGTCATCCTCATGACTGGCGAAGACACTGTAATATTGTCCAAGAAGTGTCTCTACCTGGAGAAGTTGGGCTGGCGCTAGGCCGGAAAGTTCGGCCCACATTCTCTCCAGGATGGCTGGACCTTTCTCCTGGGTCGAGGATACCGCAGTCTGTTGGGTTCGTACCGTTACTGCCCAAGGAGCTTCGGGCTGCACCTTCAACTGGACCGCGGGGTCCGGCAGCATCTCCTCCAAAGGCCTCACTAGTTCGGCCATTTCGGCCCACGGCTTCAGGGCGATATCTTGGTCTTCCAGGTTGACACAACGCACCAGGACGGTCCCCTCCAGCACCGTGGCCAGGGAGCGGGCTACCAGTATGCCAGGGTGCAGGCGCTCGTAGCAGGGTTCCACCTGCACCTCCATGCCCTCCAGTGGCATCGGGGCGCGGATCGGCAGGGCCACAACCGTCTGCCCTGGAGGAAGCACGAGCGGGGGAGCCACCGGTGCGACGACTTTGCCCAGCGCCTCACCCTCCTGGCACTCCTGGAGCACTCGCGCCTCCTGCACCAACCGCTCGAAGACATGCCCTTTGGCTGTGCGAGAACTCCAGTGGCTCAGAGTCTCTTGTGTGGGCTTATTGAGGAGGAGGTTGCTGAACTCTCTCTCTCTATGATGCTATGATTCTATGATGTATGTTCATACCCAGGGTAACCGGATGTTTGCTGCTTGTGTCTCCCCGGGTCAAGACCACTCCCCGGCGGCCGAGTGATTTGCCGCTTATCGAAATCTGCATCCAGGCTACTCCAACGACAGGAATTGGTAGCTGGTTGGCAGCTACCAACTTTATCACGGTCCCCCACTGAGGTCTCACTGCTCGGGAAAATGCTGCCGAAAGTAAGTCTCTGGCATGGTTGTTACTTGCGAACCCGTATCTACTAGGCATCGTACGGCATGGCCTTCGATCTCTGCCCATACCACTGGGCACCGCGCGGCCAGGTATTCATGAATCCCTCCACCCCGTGTGGTGGGCCCCGGCTCCGAGCGGCGCCTCCACGGCTCAGGGTTTTCTGCTCTTCTTGGCCAGCGGGGCGGGTTCCCCCTGGAACGCGGGCACTCTCGGGTGGAGTGCCCCAATTCTCCACAATCATAACAGGCGAATGGTCGCGGGGACCGACTTGGGCGAGGGCCGCGATGGTTCATGCCTCCCTCACCCGGCCCTGGCCGACTCCTTGTGGCCGCTCTCTTGGCCTTGGCCAGTTCACCTTTAATACTCTGTATCTCTTGCTTCACCTCTTGTACCCAGTGGGGTTCGCTCAGGGCGCTTACGAATGCTTCGATACTCCGAGCCATCCCCACGGAGACCGTCACCTCTTGCTCTTGTTCCCGAACCCGTGCCTCCTTCCCTATTTCGGAAAAGGTCAGGTGTGGGTCCACTCGCACCCGCTCTCGCAAAGCCTGTCTTGTCAAGGTGTCTTAACCCAGTCACCAACAGGTCACGTAATGTTACGTCCACGGTCCCCACACCGACTCCACCCTTCCTTTCAATGGCTAAAAACAGTTCCTGCAAAACATTCATATACTGGGTCACTGTTTCCCCCTCTTTCTGCATGCATCTAAACATCTGGGTTCTCAGTTCCCCCACATCAGTCGGGTCCCCATAGGCCTCTTCTAAGATCTGTAGCACCCTGACGAAGGTGTTTCGCTGCCCCCGGGGCCTCAACATTATGGTATCCCGGGCTTCCCCGTCCAACGCCATCAGGGCCACCTCTGCCTCTAGGTCAGGGGCAAGCGGATGCATCCTAAATAACCCACGCATACGCTCTGTCCAATTCCACAGCATAGTATTGCTGCCGGAGAACCTGGGATGCTTAGCATCGCCCCCAAAGAAATACTGGGCCGAGGGACCTCGTTGTCCGTGCTCGGAGACTGCATACTGCCAACTACGCCAGATGTGGGGGTTAGCAGGTACGCAAGATGCAGTGACGAGTCACGAGACAATTTGGTGCTTTCTATAGTAATGTTTATAAGACTAGAGGGAACTTTCCTCAGTCACGGCCTGATCAACAAAAGGGGTAACACGGATTGCCCTCGCAGGGGCTCTATACAAGCTAACACAAACGGGTAGAACACGACTACTTCCGGCAGTAGTCGGTCACTATAGGGCCGCGGTATGGCCGTCTACGGGTCCTTAATTATATAGTCAACTTAGCCATCCAGACGTCCCTCGCAGTTCGAGATGGAGGTCTTTCGGCGTAGTAGTCGCTGGGCCCAGTTGCTGAGGCGTTGACGAAGTCTTCGCGCGCTTCGGCACGCTGATGACACTGGAGCCCCACAGGCCCCGGCGGAGTCCCTGGACTGGGGCAAGCGGCGGCGGTGCGGGGTGGCGGGTGATAGGCCACCTGTGCAACTAGCAGCTGCGACGGGGACTCCGCGGTGAGCAAAGACCCGGCCCATGCCGCGGACTGGAGCGGGACAGTGGTGGCTGCCGACGGCACCGGACTTGCCACAACCACGGGTGAGAGCAGGGCGGCTGCGGGTGGCAGGAGACAGGCCGCAGCCGCGAGCCGGGGCAAGGCGGCAGCGGCCGCAGCCGCGGGCTGAGGCGAGGCGGCAATGGCCTCGGGCTGAGGTAAGGCGGCAGCGGGTCTCAGACGGTCGTCCCGGCGCCGTCCCTCTGATGTCCTCCGTGAGTGTCTCCCCTGGCACTGGTAAGTCGCTCTGGCTCTCAGTCGCTCCCTCGGTCTCCTGCTGCTTTTGTCCCGGTCTGCTGACTCATCGGCCCGGGAATTCCCCGCCTCCTTTATACTTTTCCCTCCCCCAGCCCATCTGTCTGTCCCAACGGTCTGTCTCCCGGGGACAGTTTCCCCCGGAACCTAGATGACGGCTCCCTTGGTTTCGTCCCGGACACTCGACGGGGACCGTTCCTCCCACACATACCTGAACACATTTTTGTATTCCAAGTTAGAAGAGGCATCCAGAATGCCAGTTCCGGTTGCCTTGTACTACCGGTGTGGTTTTGATTAATTCTAGAAACTATGCATACATGCCAACATTCGTGGCACATTCGGGAGGCTTCCTCATAGAAGAGACCATTCCTGGACTCCTGGAAGAGATGACAAACACTCCTTGAACCTCCTGGACAGCAGAGCTTCCCAAAGATTTCCTGAACTCTGTACCGGATTGCTCCATCTTGCAGTCGCAGATCCGGGGGATAAAGCACCGGAAGGGGCAGGGGATTGTCCATCGTACATCGATTTCTCTAGTCCACCTCTTCTAAAGGTTTCATGCTTTTTATGTGGATTTTGACACTGAATCCATGGCAAAAACAAAATCAAATCCTCCAGTTTGAACATACCTGAACACATTTTTTTATTCCAACTCTGTAGCTTCACCTAGCGCCTCTGGTTGGAGGGTACGACACAGGTGGCAATGGCACCATATGCCATAACCGCATCTGATTTTGTGCTATGTCTTTCTGTAGCCCAAGACTAAATCCACCGCTGACCTGATGCCAGTAGATCATGCATAAACACATGTGGAAATGTCACAGAGGATGAGTTTGCCTCCTGTGATATTGGGAGCTGAGGATTGATGGACTCGCCTGGCACCTGAGAAAGATGGAACAGCTGGATAAATAGGATAGGAGGCTGGAAAAGAGCAGAATTGTATAATGACTGAGAGAAGAGTGTCCAGGAGAAACTGATGATTGACAGTGTAAAAGGAGAGAGCCGTGCTGCAAGAATGAGGAGCAGACACAGGGATCTTAAGATTCGGCAGAAAGTAGGTCAATTAGACCCCATTTTGTGTTCTGTTGTACATATCACACAATATCCAACTTGTCTGGGGTGTTCATCCCAAACTGTGGCAGGGAGAACATTACCTTAACCCTGTGGGTGACGGATTAGCCTGTGTATCACTTCCATCTAATATATCCGCTAATCTATATGTCTGCTGCCTCTAATGTGGCCGCTCTGATGGTCTTTACAGGAAATGACCGACCCCCCTGTCAACTGACTGTGCAGCCATCAATGGCCCCACTGATCTAGTCACTGATGGTCACGATATCTTCTAGTCTAGTCCAGTGGAGATCAATGGAGCGACAGCTCTAGAACAGATGGGGGATTCTGTAGGTAAAGACTGGCTGGCCATCTAATTTGCAAGATAGTGACCCAATTGAGGCTGGGGGGGGTTGTTGGGAGAAAAGAGGGTCAGACATGGTGGACTTTTGCCCTCTCCTTTTGTTCTTGAGAAGCATTAGTGATGCAATCAGATTGGATGCACACCATGTCTTATCGGCAGTGCTCCATGAGAAGAGCAGGCAAAATTAGCTCTCTCCCAGAAGGAAAGAAAACTCTTGTGTTTATGCTACCTATAGAGGTAGTCAAAGTCCAATTCTCTGATGATCCTTGGCATCATGCCAAGTAAGTCAAGTCAAACATATATGTATGAACAGCTATTTCATAGGAACTTGTAAAGATAAATGGCCTTCAGAGATACCTGGCATCTCTATGGAGGACACATGCACTCTTGGCTGAGTCGAGCATCCACATATGTAGAAATTGAGATCAGTGTATGGCCAGCTATAAATACTTAATTTGCTTAATTAATTTTCAGCTTTGATGAAGACCTGACATAGCTTGGTTGTGTTCATACTGAATTTGCTTGGCCCTTAAAGGGGCTGTCCACCGTTCCTTAAAAGATAAGTGTGAAGCCATTGTTACTAAAGAAATAAGAAGCCATCCTCACCCCCAGAATCTGCCTCTCACTACTCCAATATTCTCCGTTGCCCTCTCATCTGATCCATTTCAATTAGTGGCCTCTATGGTCAAGTCACTGGTGGTCTTTAATTTAAATACTCTGTCTATCATGGGTATAGGTCTAGTTCACAAATCTCGTTCCCCACATAATAAGATTAATACACTTCCCGTAAGGTATGTGACTTGTAAATATGTTCCCGCCCCTGCTTACATACTGCCTATTTAATTTGCATATTCCCTCCCCTGCTCAAATTCTGCTGAGAAGTAACATTCCTTGCTCACAACATGCAGCAGGTTTGTGGCATAATTACAATCCGATCATGCATAAATCAAGAGGAAAAAAAAAACACATTTGCTTTAATTTCCACACCCAGCGCTTTGCTTCATCCATAAATTTCCGATCTGCTTATTATATTCTGTAAAGCATTTGGCTGCGTTTATTCCATATAGAAAATAAATGACAATTTTCCAATTCTCCGGGGGCTTGTTAATGGAGGAATATTAGTCAAACAATTTTTCTTTGCTCCAAACGTGTCACAGTACAAATACAATTTAACATAAAAAAAATAATGACATTTACAGAAAGCCGAGAAAATCTTCAATAAATTCTCCCATTTATCAGAAACGTATTTTGAGCGCGGAGATGGTGATGCCTTTAAGATGTCACAATTCTCAACACTAACGTAAAAAAAAAAATCTAATTTGGTCTGAAAGCTTCTTGGTTCAACTTAATTATTAAAAGTTTTCTTTTCCTGTAACTATAATGGATAGGAGGGATTTTTTTTTTTTATTTAAACCAGTGTATGCTAAATACTCCTGGGTAATTTAGAAGCTATCTGTATTATTAAAGGTTTATGCCAAGCACTACAGATAAGTGCTTAATTAAGAAGCTGCTATGCTTGCAGGGGGGGAAGGCGTCTGAGCGGCAAGGAGACGGTGACATCATCAGCATGCAGAGAAACACGTTACAAGCAGGGGCGGGAAAAAAGAAAAAAGTGCTCCAGGGGAACAACAGTATGCTTTATTTTTTTTAGCTGGCCCTGGCTTGGGGGCCAGTCAAATGGCATCTGTCCTGTGGTTCTAGGGCAAATCCCCCCACAAAATTTTACACAAATTTCAGAGACTCTTGAATCCAAATAGGTAGAGGGTCTGTTGAAAAATAAATAACTTGCCGCTCACCTTTCCCTCTGCTGCAGTGCCCAGTCTGGTACTCTGCACATTTTTTTTCCTGCCACTTCTTTCCCTTGGCACCACGCCTGACATCCTCTTTGGCCCTTCCATCATCTTCACACTTTGAGCCAGGCTTTACGGTCCCGAGTAGGTAGGTCTCTGACATTACCACTAGACCATGGTTCCCCAACTCCAGTCCTCAAGGCCCACCAACAGATCATGTTTTCAGGATTTCCTTTGTATTGTACAGGTGAAGCAATTATCACCTGGGCAATACTAAGGAAATCCTGAAAACATGATCTGTTGGTGGGCCTTGAGGACTGGAGTTGGGGAACCCTGCACTAGTCAACATCTCAGGGGTGTCATGTTGTTCCATCTGATGTCTTCTCGGTCCCGGAAACCCCAGCTGAAAGTGAAAATATCGGAAGATGTCATACGTGTTGTGACAAAAAAAAACAGGGGCTGTGGTGGCAGCACAAGATTTTTTTTCTTACACCCTATGTTTCTTATGTTTTGAGGTCTGGAGAGACTTTAGAGCATAACAAGGTACAAGGCAGATAACACAGAACAATAGATAGCACTCAACTGCACAACAAATGTAAAGAAGATCCCAAAACAGCGCCACCATTCTCTTCAGGCTGTGTTTGGTAGTGCAGCTCTGCTCCAGTTACATGAATACTGCTCAGCTGCAATACCAAACATGACCAGAAGACAGGGGTGGCGCTGTTTCACTAGAAGTAGCAATAATTTTCACTCCAATGCTAGATAGATGACTAGATGGCAGTTCACCTAAATATCGCTTTAATATCAAGCAAACATTTATAAATATTAAATCCACTCTTGTATTTTATGATTTTCTAAGATCAGCGAGGGAATTGTATGCAAGTAATTGGCAGCCATTTGTGAGTGGCAGATACAGAATGAATTTTGTGCAAAAAAAAAAATAAAAATCTATACAATTTATAAGAACCTCACCCGCACTGAGTATTGATCTACGTCCTGCTCAACAAAGCTGTCAGAGGCAAAACGTACCTGACGGGGCCCCCACCAGTGAAGGACCTGCCGGCATCTCCAGGTCTCCTGCTTACTAATGTGGGATCTGGATCTTCAGCCCCCTCCTCACCGACAATAACCTGATGATTATATGAATTGATTGACTCCAAGCAAAGTCTTTATTAAAATACAATGTTTCTAGATGAGATTATGGATTTTGCGGTTTACATCAGAATAAAGTAATTATTTGTATTGTGGAACATCCGGTTGTTTTATGTTTATTAGGTATGATGATCATATCCTATGTCCAGCCGCCATTTGATTTATGTCCTCATCGCTAAACGTTATAGAGGAAAGAAGAGACGTCATTACAAGGGGCCATAAAGCAATCCTAGTGTCTACACTGTAAATTTCTGTGTGACACTCTTGATATAAGAGCTGATAATATGTGAGACTACAAACAAAAATAGGAGTAAAAGTACAATAATTTTATATTAGTATAGTATCTGTAAACAAATGTATTAATGCTCCCTGTATAAAAGAATATAACTCCTATAATGCTGCCCCTATGTACTAGACTATAACACTGTCCATATATACAACAATATAACTTCTATAATACTGCTCCTATGTACAAGAATATAATTACTATAATACTGCTCCTATGTACAAGAATATATCTTCTATAATACTGCTCCCTATGTACAAGAATATAACTACTGTAATACTGCTCCTATGTACAAGAATATGACTACTATAATACTGCCCCCTATGTACAAGAATTTAACTACTATAATACTGCTCCTATGTACAAGAATATAACTACTATAATACTGCTCCTATGTACAAGAATATAACTACTATAATACTGCCCCTATGTACAAGAATATAACTACTATAATACTGCCCCTTATGTACAAGAATATAACTACTATAATACTGCCACCTATGTACAAGAATATAACTACTATAATACTGCCCCTATGTACAAGAATATAACTACTATAATATTGCTCCTATGTACAAGAATATAACTGCTATAATACTGCTCCTGTGTACAAGAATATAACTATAATACTGCTCTTATGTACAAGAGTATTACTACTATAATACTGCTCCTATGTACAAGAATATAACTACTATAATACTGCTCCTATGTACAAGGATATAACAACTATAATACTGCTCCTATGTACAAGAATTTAACTACTATAATACTGCCCCTATATACAAGAATATAACTACTATAATACTGCCCCTATGTACAAGAATATAACTACTATAATACTGCCCCCTGTGTACAAGAATATAACTACTATAATACTGCCCCGTATGTACAAGAATATATCTTCTATAATACTGCTCCCTATGTACAAGAATATAACTACTGTAATACTGCTCCTATGTACAAGAATATAACTACTATAATACTGCCCCCTATGTACAAGAATTTAACTACTATAATACTGCTCCTATGTACAAGAATATAACTACTATAATACTGCTCCTATGTACAAGAATATAACTACTATAATACTGCCCCTATGTACAAGAATATAACTACTATAATACTGCCCCTTATGTACAAGAATATAACTACTATAATACTGCCACCTATGTACAAGAATATAACTACTATAATACTGCCCCTATGTACAAGAATATAACTACTATAATATTGCTCCTATGTACAAGAATATAACTGCTATAATACTGCTCCTGTGTACAAGAATATAACTATAATACTGCTCTTATGTACAAGAGTATTACTACTATAATACTGCTCCTATGTACAAGAATATAACTACTATAATACTGCTCCTATGTACAAGGATATAACAACTATAATACTGCTCCTATGTACAAGAATTTAACTACTATAATACTGCCCCTATATACAAGAATATAACTACTATAATACTGCCCCTATGTACAAGAATATAACTACTATAATACTGCCCCCTGTGTACAAGAATATAACTACTATAATACTGCCCCGTATGTACAAGAATATAACTACTATAATACTGCCCCCTATGTACAAGAATATAACTACTATAATACTGCCTCCTGTGTACAAGAATATAACTATTATAATACTGCCCCCTATGTACAAGGATATAACAACTATAATACTGCTCCAATGTACAAGAATTTAACTACTATAATACTGCCCCTATATACAAGAATATAACTACTATAATACTGCCCCTATGTACAAGAATATAACTACTAAAATACTGCCCCCTGTGTACAAGAATATAACTACTATAATACTGCCCCTATGTACAAGAATATAACTACTATAATACTGATCCTATGTACAAGAATATAACTACTATAAAACTGCCCCCTATGTACAAGAATATAACTACTATAATACTGCCTCCTGTGTACAAGAATATAACTACTATAATACTGCCCACTATGTACAAGAATGTAGCTACTATTATATTGCACACTGTTTACAAGAATATAACTACTATATTACTTCTCCTATGTACAAGAATATAACTACTATAATACTGGCTCCTATGTACAAGAATATAACTACTATAATACTGCCCCTATGTACAAGAATATAACTACTATAATACTGCTCCTATGTACAAGAATATAACTACTATAATACTGCTCCTAAGTACAGGAGTATAACTACTATAACACTGCCCCCTATGTACAGGAATATAACTACTATAATACTGCTCCTATGTACAAGAATATAACTACTATAATACTGCCCCCTATGTACAAGAATATAACTACTATAATACTGCCTCCTGTGTAGAAGAATATAACTACTATAATACTGCCCCTATGTACAAGAATATAACTACTATAATACTGCTCCTATGTACAAGAATCTAACTACTATAATACTGATCCTATGTACAAGAATATAACTACTATAATACTGCCCCTATGTACAAGAATATAACTACTATAATATTGCCCCTATGTACAAGAATATAACTACTATAATACTGCTCCTATGTACAAGAATATAACTACTATAATACTGTCCATATGTACAAGAATATAACTACTGTAATACTGCCTCCTGTGTACAAGAATATAACTACTATAATACTGCTCCTATGTCCAAGAATATAACTACTATAATACTGATCCTATGTACAAGAATCTAACTACTATAATACTGCCCCTATGTTCAAGAATATAACTACTATAATACTTCTCCTATGTACAAGAATATAACTACTATAATACTGGCTCCTATGTACAAGAATATAACTACTATAATACTGCCCCTATGTACAAGAATATAACTACTATAATACTGCTCCTATGTACAAGAATATAACTACTATAATACTGCTCCTAAGTACAGGAGTATAACTACTATAACACTGCCCCCTATGTACAGGAATATAACTACTATAATACTGCTCCTATGTACAAGAATATAACTACTATAATACTGCTCCTATGTACAAGAATATAACTACTATAATACTGCTCCTAAGTACAGGAGTATAACTACTATAACACTGCCCCCTATGTACAGGAATATAACTACTATAATACTGCTCCTATGTACAAGAATATAACTACTATAATACTGCTCCTATGTACAAGAATTTAACTACTATAATACTGCTCCTAAGTACAGGAGTATAACTACTATAACACTGCCCCCTATGTACAGGAATATAACTACTATAATACTGCTCCTATGTACAAGAATATAACTACTATAATACTGCCCCCTATGTACAAGAATATAACTACTATAATACTGCCTCCTGTGTAGAAGAATTTAACTACAATAATACTGCCCCTATGTACAAGAATATAACTACTATAATACTGCTCCTATGTACAAGAATCTAACTACTATAACACTGATCCTATGTACAAGAATCTAACTACTATAATACTGCCCCCTATGTATAAGAATATAACTACCATAATACTGCCTCCTGTGTACAAGAATATAACTACTATAATACTGCCCCTATGTACAAGAATATAACTACTATAATACTGCCCCTATGTACAAGAATATAACTACTATAATACTGCTCCTATGTACAAGAATATAACTACTATAATACTACCCCCTATGTGCAAGAATATAACTACTATAATGCTGCCCCTATGTACAAGAATATGACTACTATAATACTGCTCCTATGTACAAGAATATAACTACTATAATACTACCCACTATGTACAAGAATATAACTACTGTAATACTCCTCCTATGTACAAGACAAAAATCTGGATTTCTCCTGGTATCAGTGTATGTAGGGCTAATTTATGCAATTTCTGATAATGTACAATGTCGCCCTCAGTAGATGCATCACTGCAGTGTGGAGGGGTCTGGGCTGCAGTCTGGTTCCAGTGTGTGATAGTGAAATTATTTCCAACAAGAATTAGACTCTACATCATTATGCCATTATCAAGGCCTGAAAGTGCATTCAAGAAGCTCTTCTGGAGAAATCTGCTCCTGTCTGATTTGATTTACTAGGATTTAAAATTAATTTAAAAGAAGGTGTTAGTAATTCTCTAACCCCTTCACTGTTACCCACAATGCACCAAACTTGCAAAATTTAGTCAAGGAAAGATCATCTGCTCAGAGAGTATCACACATTATAAGCTTCGATACACAGCTCGGTAGACAGTATCACACAATATTAGCTTAGATACACGGATCAGCAGACAGTATCACACGTAAGCTTAGATACATGGCTCAACAGACAGTGTCTCACATATGCTTAGATATACTACTCAGCAGAATCACGCATTATAAGCTTAGATGCAACAGCTTAGGAGCGCAGTATCCCTGGATATAACATTTTGGATGGGGATGGCAGTGCTGTGTCCCTGAATATAACATTTGGGATGGGGATGGCAGTGCTGTGTCCCTGGATATAACATTTGGGATGAGGATGGCAGTGCTGTGTCCCTAGATGTAACATTTGGGATGGGGATGGCAGTGCTGTGTGCCTGGATATAACATTTGGGATGAGGATGGCAGTGCTGCATCCCTAGATGTAACATTTGGGATGGGGATGGCAGTGCTGTGTGCCTGAATATAACATTTGGGATGGGGATGGCAGTGCTGTGTGCCTGAATATAACATTTGGGATGGGAATGGCAATGCTGTGTCCCTGAATATAACATTTGGGATGAGGATGGCAGTGCTGTGTCCCTAGATGTAACATTTGGGATGGGGATGGCAGTGCTGTGTGCCTGGATATAACATTTGGGATGAGGATGGCAGTGCTGCGTCCCTAGATGTAACATTTGGGATGGGGATGGCAGTGCTGTGTGCCTGAATATAACATTTGGGATGGGGATGGCAGTGCTGTGTGCCTGAATATAACATTTGGGAAGGGGATGGCAATGCTGTGTCCGTGAATATAACATTTGGGATGGGGATGGCAGTGCTGTGTGCCTGGATATAACATTTGGGATGAAGATGGCAATGCTGTGTCCCTAGATGTAACATTTGAGAAGGGGATGGTAGTGCTGTGTGCTTGGATATAACATTTGAGATGGGGATGGCAGTGCTGTGTGCCTGAATATAACATTTGGGATGAGGATGGCAGTGCTGTGTCCCTAGATGTAACATTTGAGATGGGGATGGTAGTGCTGTGTGCTTGGATATAACATTTGAGATGGGGATGGCAGTGCTGTGTCCCTGAATATAACATTTGGGATGGGGATGGCAGTGCTGTGTGCTTGGATATAACATTTGGGATGGGGATGGCTGTGCTGTGTCCCTGGATATAACATTTGGGATGAGGATGGCAATGCTGTGTCCCTGGATATAACATTTGGGATGAGGATGGCAGTGCTGTGTCCCTGGATATAACATTTGGGATGAGGATGGCAGTGCTGTGTCCCTATATGTAACATTTGGGATGGGGATGGCAGTGCTGTGTGCCTGGATATAACATTTGGGATGAGGATGGCAGTGCTGTGTCCCTAGATGTAACATTTGGGATGGGGATGGCAGTGCTGTGTGCCTGGATATAACATTTGGGATGGGGATGGTAGTGCTGTGTGCTTGGATATAACATTTGGGATGGGGATGGCAGTGCTGTGTCCCTGGATATAACATTTGGGATGGGGATGGCAGTGCTGTGTGCCTGAATATAACATTTGGGATGGGGATGGCAGTGCTGTGTCCCTGAATATAACATTTGGGATGGGGATGGTAGTGCTGTGTCCCTGAATATAACATTTGGGATGGGGATGGCAGTGCTGTGTGCCTGAATATAACATTTGGGATGGGGATGGCAGTGCTGTGTCCCTGGATATAACATTTGGGATGGGGATGGCAGTGCTGTGTGCCTGGATATAACATTTGGGATGAGGATGGCAGTGCTGCATCCCTAGATGTAACATTTGGGATGGGGATGGCAGTGCTGTGTGCCTGAATATAACATTTGGGATGGGGATGGCAGTGCTGTGTGCCTGAATATAACATTTGGGATGGGAATGGCAATGCTGTGTCCCTGAATATAACATTTGGGATGAGGATGGCAGTGCTGTGTCCCTAGATGTAACATTTGGGATGGGGATGGCAGTGCTGTGTGCCTGGATATAACATTTGGGATGAGGATGGCAGTGCTGCGTCCCTAGATGTAACATTTGGGATGGGGATGGCAGTGCTGTGTCCCTAGATGTAACATGCTGTGTGCCTGAATATAACATTTGGGATGGGGATGGCAATGCTGTGTCCGTGAATATAACATTTGGGATGGGGATGGCAGTGCTGTGTGCCTGGATATAACATTTGGGATGAAGATGGCAATGCTGTGTCCCTAGATGTAACATTTGAGAAGGGGATGGTAGTGCTGTGTGCTTGGATATAACATTTGAGATGGGGATGGCAGTGCTGTGTGCCTGAATATAACATTTGGGATGAGGATGGCAGTGCTGTGTCCCTAGATGTAACATTTGAGATGGGGATGGTAGTGCTGTGTGCTTGGATATAACATTTGAGATGGGGATGGCAGTGCTGTGTCCCTGAATATAACATTTGGGATGGGGATGGCAGTGCTGTGTGCTTGGATATAACATTTGGGATGGGGATGGCTGTGCTGTGTCCCTGGATATAACATTTGGGATGAGGATGGCAATGCTGTGTCCCTGGATATAACATTTGGGATGAGGATGGCAGTGCTGTGTCCCTGGATATAACATTTGGGATGAGGATGGCAGTGCTGTGTCCCTATATGTAACATTTGGGATGGGGATGGCAGTGCTGTGTGCCTGGATATAACATTTGGGATGAGGATGGCAGTGCTGTGTCCCTAGATGTAACATTTGGGATGGGGATGGCAGTGCTGTGTGCCTGGATATAACATTTGGGATGGGGATGGTAGTGCTGTGTGCTTGGATATAACATTTGGGATGGGGATGGCAGTGCTGTGTCCCTGGATATAACATTTGGGATGGGGATGGCAGTGCTGTGTGCCTGAATATAACATTTGGGATGGGGATGGCAGTGCTGTGTCCCTGAATATAACATTTGGGATGGGGATGGTAGTGCTGTGTCCCTGAATATAACATTTGGGATGGGGATGGCAGTGCTGTGTGCCTGAATATAACATTTGGGATGGGGATGGCAGTGCTGTGTCCCTGGATATAACATTTGGGATGGGGATGGCAGTGCTGTGTGCCTGGATATAACAATTGGGATGGTAGTGCTGTGTGCCTGGATATAACATTTGGGATGGGGATGGTAGTGCTGTGTGCTTGGATATAACATTTGGGATGGGGATGGCAGTGCTGTGTCCCTAAATATAACATTTGGGATGGCGATGGCAGTGCTGTGTCCCTCGATATAACATTTGGGAAGGGGATGGCAGTGCTGTGAGCCTGGATATAACATTTGGGATGGGGATGGCAGTGCTGTGTGCTTGGATATAACATTTGAGATGGGGATGGTAGTGCTGTGTGCCTGGATATAACATTTGGGATGGGGATGGTAGTGCTGTGTGCCTGGATATAACATTTGGGATGGGGATGGTAGTGCTGTGTGCCTGGATATAACATTTGGGATGGAAATGGTAGTGCTGTGTGCCTGGATATAACATTTGGGATGGGGATGGTAGTGCTGTGTGCCTGGATATAACATTTGGGATGGGGATGGCAGTGCTGTGTGCCTGGATATAACATTTGGGATGGGGATGGTAGTGCTGTGTGCTTGGATATAATATTTGGGATGGGGATGGTAGTGATGTGTGCTTGGATATAACATTTGGGATGGGGATGCAGTGCTGTGTCCCTGGATATAACATTTGGGATGGGGATGGCAGTGTTGTGTGCCTGGATATAACATTTGGATGGGGATGGCAGTGCTGTGTGCCTGGATATAACATTTGGGATGGGGATGGTAGTGCTGTGTGCTTGGATATAACATTTGGGATGGGGATGGCAGTGCTGTGTGCCTGGATATAACATTTGGGATGGGGATGGTAGTGCTGTGTCCCTGGATATAACATTTGGGATGGGGATGGTAGTGCTGTGTGCTTGGATATAACATTTGGGATGGGGATGGTAGTGCTGTGTGCCTGGATATAACATTTGGGATGGGGATGGTAGTGCTGTGTGCTTGGATATAACATTTGGGATGGGGATGGCAGTGCTGTGTCCCTGAATATAACATTTGGGATGGGGATGGCAGTGCTGTGTCCCTGGATATAACATTTGGGATGGGGATGGCAGTGCTGTGTCCCTGGATATAACATTTGGGATGGGGATGGCAGTGCTGTGTGCCTGGATATAACATTTGGGATGGGGATGGTAGTGCTGTGTGCTTGGATATAACATTTGGGATGGGGATGGTAGTGCTGTGTGCCTGGATATAACATTTGGGATGGGGATGGCAGTGCTGTGTGCCTGGATATAACATTTGGGATGGGGATGGTAGTGCTGTGTGCTTGGATATAACATTTGGGATGGGGATGGCAGTGCTGTGTGCCTGGATATAACATTTGGGATGGGGATGGCAGTGCTGTGTCCCTGGATATAACATTTGGGATGAGGATGGTAGTGCTGTGTGCCTGGATATAACATTTGGGATGGGAATGGCAGTGCTGTGTCCCTGAATATAACATTTGGGATGGGGATGGCAGTGCTGTGTGCCTGGATATAACATTTGGGATGGGGATGGTAGTGCTGTGTGCTTGGATATAACATTTGGGATGGGGATGGCAGTGCTGTGTCCCTGGATATAACATTTGGGATGGGGATGGCAGTGCTGTGTGCCTGAATATAACATTTGGGATGGGGATGGCAGTGCTGTGTGCCTGGATATAACATTTGGGATGGCTATGGTAGTGCTGTGTGCCTGGATATAACATTTGGGATGGGGATGGTAGTGCTGTGTGTTTGGATATAACATTTGGGATGGGGATGGCAGTGCTGTGTGCCTGGATATAACATTTGGGATGGGGATGGTAGTGCTGTGTGCTTGGATATAACATTTGGGATGGGGATGGCAGTGCTGTGTGCCTGGATATAACATTTGGGATGGGGATGGCAGTGCTGTGTCCCTGGATATAACATTTGGGATGAGGATGGCAGTGCTGTGTGCCTGGATATAACATTTGAGATGGGAATGGCAGTGCTGTGTCCCTGAATATAACATTTGGGATGGGGATGGCAGTGCTGTGTGCCTGGATATAACATTTGGGATGGGGATGGTAGTGCTGTGTGCTTGGATATAACATTTGGGATGGGGATGGCAGTGCTGTGTCCCTGGATATAGCATTTGGGATGGGGATGGCAGTGCTGTGTGCCTGAATATAACATTTGGGATGGGGATGGCAGTGCTGTGTCCCTGAATATAACATTTGGGATGGGGATGGTAGTGCTGTGTCCCTGAATATAACATTTGGGATGGGGATGGCAGTGCTGTTTGCCTGAATATAACATTTGGGATGGGGATGGCAGTGCTGTGTCCCTGGATATAACATTTGGGATGGGGATGGCAGTGCTGTGTCCCTGGATATAACATTTGGGATGGGGATGGCAGTGCTGTGTGCCTGGATATAACATTTGGGATGGTAGTGCTGTGTGCCTGGATATAACATTTGGGATGGGGATGGTAGTGCTGTGTGCTTGGATATAACATTTGGGATGGGGATGGCAGTGCTGTGTCCCTGAATATAACATTTGGGATGGCGATGGCAGTGCTGTGTCCCTCGATATAACATTTGGGATGGGGATGGCAGTGCTGTGAGCCTGGATATAACATTTGGGATGGGGATGGCAGTGCTGTGTGCTTGGATATAACATTTGAGATGGGGATGGTAGTGCTGTGTGCCTGGATATAACATTTGGGATGGGGATGGTAGTGCTGTGTGCCTGGATATAACATTTGGGATGGGGATGGTAGTGCTGTGTGCCTGGATATAACATTTGGGATGGGGATGGTAGTGCTGTGTGCCTGGATATAACATTTGGGATGGGGATGGTAGTGCTGTGTGCCTGGATATAACATTTGGGATGGGGATGGCAGTGCTGTGTGCCTGGATATAACATTTGGGATGGGGATGGTAGTGCTGTGTGCTTGGATATAACATTTGGGATGGGGATGGTAGTGCTGTGTGCTTGGATATAACATTTGGGATGGGGATGGCAGTGCTGTGTCCCTGGATATAACATTTGGGATGGGGATGGCAGTGCTGTGTTCCTGGATATAACATTTGGGATGGGGATGGCAGTGCTGTGTGCCTGGATATAACATTTGGGATGGGGATGGTAGTGCTGTGTGCTTGGATATAACATTTGGGATGGGGATGGCAGTGCTGTGTGCCTGGATATAACATTTGGGATGGGGATGGTAGTGCTGTGTCCCTGGATATAACATTTGGGATGGGGATGGTAGTGCTGTGTGCTTGGATATAACATTTGGGATGGGGATGGTAGTGCTGTGCCTGGATATAACATTTGGGATGGGGATGGTAGTGCTGTGTGCTTGGATATAACATTTGGGATGGGGATGGCAGTGCTGTGTCCCTGAATATAACATTTGGGATGGGGATGGCAGTGCTGTGTCCCTGGATATAACATTTGGGATGGGGATGGCAGTGCTGTGTCCCTGGATATAACATTTGGGATGGGGATGGCAGTGCTGTGTGCCTGGATATAACATTTGGGATGGGGATGGTAGTGCTGTGTGCTTGGATATAACATTTGGGATGAGGATGGTAGTGCTGTGTGCCTGGATATAACATTTGGGATGGGGATGGCAGTGCTGTGTGCCTGGATATAACATTTGGGATGGGGATGGTAGTGCTGTGTGCTTGGATATAACATTTGGGATGGGGATGGCAGTGCTGTGTGCCTGGATATAACATTTGGGATGGGGATGGTAGTGCTGTGTGCTGGGATATAACATTTGGGATGGGGATGGCAGTGCTGTGTGCCTGGATATAACATTTGGGATGGGGATGGCAGTGCTGTGTCCCTGGATATAACATTTGGGATGAGGATGGCAGTGCTGTGTGCCTGGATATAACATTTGGGATGGGAATGGCAGTGCTGTGTCCCTGAATATAACATTTGGGATGGGGATGGCAGTGCTGTGTGCCTGGATATAACATTTGGGATGGGGATGGTAGTGCTGTGTGCTTGGATATAACATTTGGGATGGGGATAGCAGTGCTGTGTCCCTGGATATAGCATTTGGGATGGGGATGGCAGTGCTGTGTGCCTGAATATAACATTTGGGATGGGGATGGCAGTGCTGTGTCCCTGAATATAACATTTGGGATGGGGATGGCAGTGCTGTTTGCCTGAATATAACATTTGGGATGGGGATGGCAGTGCTGTGTCCCTGGATATAACATTTGGGATGGGGATGGCAGTGCTGTGTCCCTGGATATAACATTTGGGATGGGGATGGCAGTGCTGTGTGCCTGGATATAACATTTGGGATGGTAGTGCTGTGTGCCTGGATATAACATTTGGGATGGGGATGGTAGTGCTGTGTGCTTGGATATAACATTTGGGATGGGGATGGCAGTGCTGTGTCCCTGAATATAACATTTGGGATGGCGATGGCAGTGCTGTGTCCCTCGATATAACATTTGGGATGGGGATGGCAGTGCTGTGAGCCTGGATATAACATTTGGGATGGGGATGGCAGTGCTGTGTGCTTGGATATAACATTTGAGATGGGGATGGTAGTGCTGTGTGCCTGGATATAACATTTGGGATGGGGATGGTAGTGCTGTGTGCCTGGATATAACATTTGGGATGGGGATGGTAGTGCTGTGTGCCTGGATATAACATTTGGGATGGGGATGGTAGTGCTGTGTGCCTGGATATAACATTTGGGATGGGGATGGTAGTGCTGTGTGCCTGGATATAACATTTGGGATGGGGATGGCAGTGCTGTGTGCCTGGATATAACATTTGGGATGGGGATGGTAGTGCTGTGTGCTTGGATATAACATTTGGGATGGGGATGGTAGTGCTGTGTGCTTGGATATAACATTTGGGATGGGGATGGCAGTGCTGTGTCCCTGGATATAACATTTGGGATGGGGATGGCAGTGCTGTGTTCCTGGATATAACATTTGGGATGGGGATGGCAGTGCTGTGTGCCTGGTTATAACATTTGGGATGGGGATGGTAGTGCTGTGTGCTTGGATATAACATTTGGGATGGGGATGGCAGTGCTGTGTGCCTGGATATAACATTTGGGATGGGGATGGTAGTGCTGTGTCCCTGGATATAACATTTGGGATGGGGATGGTAGTGCTGTGTGCTTGGATATAACATTTGGGATGGGGATGGTAGTGCTGTGCCTGGATATAACATTTGGGATGGGGATGGTAGTGCTGTGTGCTTGGATATAACATTTGGGATGGGGATGGCAGTGCTGTGTCCCTGAATATAACATTTGGGATGGGGATGGCAGTGCTGTGTCCCTGGATATAACATTTGGGATGGGGATGGCAGTGCTCTGTCCCTGGATATAACATTTGGGATGGGGATGGCAGTGCTGTGTGCCTGGATATAACATTTGGGATGGGGATGGTAGTGCTGTGTGCTTGGATATAACATTTGGGATGAGGATGGTAGTGCTGTGTGCCTGGATATAACATTTGGGATGGGGATGGTAGTGCTGTGTGCTTGGATATAACATTTGGGATGGGGATGGCAGTGCTGTGTCCCTGAATATAACATTTGGGATGGGGATGGCAGTGCTGTGTCCCTGGATATAACATTTGGGATGGGGATGGCAGTGCTCTGTCCCTGGATATAACATTTGGGATGGGGATGGCAGTGCTGTGTGCCTGGATATAACATTTGGGATGGGGATGACAGTGCTGTGTGCCTGGATATAACATTTGGGATGGGGATGGTAGTGCTGTGTGCTTGGATATAACATTTGGGATGGGGATGGCAGTGCTGTGTGCCTGGATATAACATTTGGGATGGGGATGGCAGTGCTGTGTCCCTGGATATAACATTTGGGATGAGGATGGCAGTGCTGTGTCCCTGGATATAACATTTGGGATGGGGATTGCAGTGCTGTGTGCCTGGATATAACATTTGGGATGGGGATGGTAGTGCTGTGTGCTTGGATATAACATTTGGGATGGGGATGGCAGTGCTGTGTGCCTGGATATAACATTTGGGATGAGGATGGCAGTGCTGTGTGCCTGGATATAACATTTGGGATGAGGATGGCAGTGCTGTGTGCCTGGATATAACATTTGGGATGGGAATGGCAGTGCTGTGTCCCTGAATATAACATTTGGGATGGGGATGGCAGTGCTGTGTGCCTGGATATAATATTTGGGATGGGGATGGCAGTGCTGTGTGCCTGGATATAACATTTGGGATGAGGATGGCAGTGCTGTGTGCCTGGATATAACATTTGGGATGGGGATGGCAGTGCTGTGTCCCTGAATATAACATTTGGGATGGGGATGGCAGTGCTGTGTGCCTGGATATAATATTTGGGATGGGGATGGCAGTGCTGTGTGCCTGGATATAATATTTGGGATGGGGATGGCAGTGCTGTGTGCCTGGATATAATATTTGGGATGGGGATGGCAGTGCTGTGTGCCTGGATATAATATTTGGGATGGGGATGGTAGTGCTGTGTGCCTGGATATAATATTTGGGATGGGGATGGCAGTGCTGTGTGCCTGGATATAACATTTGGGATGGGGATGGTAGTGCTGTGTGCTTGGATATAACATTTGGGATGGGGATGGCAGTGCTTTGGGCCAGGATATCAGCCTGTGTCCTCTTCTCTCACCATCCATTCCTAATCTGTAACCTCCTTTAATCCGGACCTTCCTGCACTCTCATACGATGGTATAGTCACAGACAAGTGGTGGAAAGTACTCAGAAGCCAGCGAGCCATCATTGCGGCACCAGACCATGAACAAAGGAGATTATATTGGCCTGTGAAATGACATATACGGAGGCGTCTTTGAGCTCCGGAGCCTTATGTCACATTTCCAGGAAAACTTGCCAGCCTTGCAGAAAAATAACAGGAGAAAAGCTTTCACATAATAGAATCGGTGAGCACTGACGCTGCTCCTTTAAGACTTATCAAACACCCCCTTTCCAGTTCCCCCGGGGCCATCGATATATCAGAGACGGATGGTGAAAGCTCGGCCAATATTTTCTGCCCATGAATTTTTATACTATTGGAAAAGGGCCGACTTTCATTTTTTGCTGAGCAGGTTTTCTGATCTAATATTTGGCAGGTCTCGTACCTTACATTATCCATTTAAAGTGACAGGCCTTTACTAATCTTGTAATATATGGCTTCTCCGCGGTAGCCAAATCGTGATGGGCAAAGCCTGCCCGAAGATTTGCTGCTGTTGGTTATAAAGGACCCGCCGTCTTTATATAGCCATAATTAACGTACACTTATGAGCTCAGTCCATCAGTGAGACCAAGTTCCTTATCCTGATGAGGCTCCAGCCATTCAGTGCCACATCGCTTTCCATATTCCCCACTCGATGGCGTAGATGCAGAAAAAGGGTTTCATGTTTTTCATCTCCTTCCTGCCCCAAATTAATATTCTCAGTTTGGCGAGGATCATTGTCAGACATGAGGGTAATGTGAGCACGGAGCTTTTCCCACAGAATTTCATTAAGAGAGCAAACATGAGAAGCTGATACCTTTGAGGTAGAAGAAGAATGATTAACGGTTATTCTAAAAATATCAAGTTACCTCTTATCCATGGGATAGCAGTTACATTTCCAATGGGTGCAGGTCCGAACACTGAAATCACCACCAAACCCGAGACTGGGGCTTCGGAATCTACTTCTTTCATTAACTAAGGGGCTGCCAAATGCTGTTCCTGGCGGTCTCGAGTTAAAAAGCACAATTCCCATGATTGCTATGGGGTCCAGCAACTGAGACCCCGAGTGATCCAAGAAAACTAGAATGAAACTTTAAAGCCTTAAATGGAGTGAATGTGCTGCTCATGCTCCATTCATTGTGTAAAGGTCTGACTATTTCTGGCAATCTCATAGACAATGAATGGAGCATGCACACCACAGTCTATTCAGGATAGGGATGCAGAGCACCATTCTTGGGGTTTAGATGCAACATACTCAAAATCGCTAGGGTACCCTCAGTGATCAGAAATGTATCCTCTATCCCATAGATGTTTAGGAATAACTAGAGTTGAGCAAAAAATTTCAAAAGTCACTGACTTTTGGCAAAGTCGGGTTTCATGAAACGAAACCCGACCCTAGGATGAGGTCGGCCACGAGGTTGGCGACTTACGCGCCAAAGTCGCGTTTCAAAAGTTTGTTTTGCGCTCTTTTTCAGCCAATCAGGATCCACGGACGCTGTGGGCAACGTGATGACATAGGCACGGGTCACCACCATCTTTCAGAAGGGCATGCAAGTGATTGGCTTGCTTTGGTGGGCGTCACAGGGGTTATAAAAGGGCGTGCACGCCGACCGCCATCTTACTTCTGCCGATCTTAGCATAGGGAGAGGTTGCTGCTGATTCTGTAGGGAGAGTGTTAGGCAGGGAAGAAGACAAAAAAACTGCTTCTGCTGCTAGCGATTTTGCCTGTACAACACACCAGTCACTGTGTGTGCAGTGCAAGGGGAGGCTATATTGTGGTGTATCAGTGGTGTTGGTTGTTAGGCTGCCTTCTAAGGCTTCCTGACAGCGCTGCATTGCTGTTTCCCCACTGCTCTGCAAACTGCTTTTTTAAAAGCAATCCCAATTTTTTTTTTTGTCCTGCTGAGGTACTGAGCGTGCATTTTTTCACACCATACAGCGGTGTACGCTCCTCACACAGTACTGTGTAACGGCTGTTATCACAGCCACAGTGAAGCTATCTGTGTGTCACTCTGTGAGAATAAGTCGAGGACATGTTCCGTTCTTACAGACCTGCACCTTCTAGTTTTGTCTAGCTTTCAAACAGTTAAATATATTTGCTATTTGATCACATTCAAAACTATAGAGAGACAGCGTGTGTCAGTCCGTATACTTAAAAAACACGGAGCTTGACAATTTTACGTACACCGGACAGCCGTGTACGTGCACGCTCCTCTCAGTACCGTGTAACGGCTGTTATCACGGCCACAGTGAAGCTATCTGTGTGTCACTGTGGAAGGATAAGTGGAGGACTTGTTCCGTTCTTACAGACCTACACTCTAGGGAGATTCCTATTCTGCCCAATTCTACATACACCTTGTAGTTTGTGATACACTAGCCAATTTCTGCCTGTGACATAGCACTCTGATATTCAGTGGGCCTCACACAATCCAAAAGTGTCCAGTGTCCACTAGTGTGTGCAGAAATTCAAAATCTCCCCTGTCCTATAGACACCTTGTACCTTGTTTTACATTACTATATAGTTTGTTGGATTTTGTCTACATTTCTACAAAAAATGAGGAAGGCTGGTGGAAGAGGCCGTGGAATTGTGCGGGGGTTGGCAGCTGGCAATGATGGTGTTGGTGGTGGATCTGATGGTAGTGGTAAGAGCAAAATAGGACCGAATGCAGGAGGTGTTGAGCCTGCGTCATCGTCTGGCTCCATAAGGCTTCGAAGGCTTAGTTTTCTAGGAGTTGGCAAACCGCTTTTAAAGCCAGAGCATCAGGAAAAAGTTTTGTCTTACATTGCTGACTCAGCCTCCAGCTCTATCGCCTCCTCTTCTGAAGTTGTAAAAAGTAAAAGCACTGAGTCGTCATTGGAGGCTCATGTTCATGAACCACACCTTTCCTTGTGTCCTTCACCCCAACCAAGATTGAAGGATGACGCAGGCCATACTACTGATTACTCCATGGAGCTGTTTTCACATACCATGCCTGGATTATCAAGTGAAATGGTGAATTACCCAGGCCAAGATGAATCTGACATGGAGTGCACTGATGCACAGCCGCTGATAGATGATTCTGCTGGTACATTCACTCAGAGCACTACATTGTCCTCGCAGTGTACAGAGCCAGATTCTGACCCTGATGAGACTCAGGTGCCCCTTCCCGCACACTATACCACCATACACGGTGACACAGAGGAAGGTGCACATGACATTGAAGAGGAGGTGATGGATGACCCAGTTGTTGACCCAGATTGGCATCCATTGGGGGAAGAGGGTGCTGCTTCCAATAGCTCAGATAAGGAGCATCCACAGCAGACATCGACATCGCAACAGCTGTTATCTGGCAGGCCCAGAGCACTCCAAAGACAGGTTCCAAAAATCAAAAGAGTTGCTGGACAGCTTGTCCAGAGGGTCAAAAGATCACAGCGTGCTAGGCCGCAAAATGTCTGCCAAAGTAGGAAGAGTGCAGTGTGGCACTTTTTTGAACAAAATCCTCATGATCAGGCCAAGGTTATCTGTAAGAAGTGCGCAAAGACCTTTAGCCGAGGGAAAAATCTGAAAAATTTGAATACCAGTTGCATGCTTAGACATTTAACCACCATGCACTTGCAAGCATGGACACAGCACCAAACCTCAAGTGCCACATGTGCAACTGATCACAAAGAAGGTAGTCAGCAACGCTACATTGTTTCCCCCACTGTAAGCCCACCGGTTAGCACAGCAGCAAATGTTGAGGTGTCGTTGCAAGGCCACAGCAGTCAGGGAATCCCACTGTTATATCAACGAAATACTGAATCTAGGCCATCAGAAAGAACACCAACTCCATCACCATCATCAACCCTCTCTCAGTCCGCCCTGTCCACCGCTACTTCCACCATATGCAGCTCTCAAGTTCAGCTCACCCTCCCAGACACTATGAGTAGGTCAAGAAAGTACTCAGTCTCTCATCCGCGTACACTGGGTTTGAACGCCCACATTGCCAAACTAATCTCGTTTGAGATGATGCCCTATCGGTTGGTGGAAAGCGCAGCTTTCCGCGAACTCATGGCCTATGCAGTACCACGCTATGACCTACCCAGTCGCCACTTCTTCTCTCGCAAAGCCATCCTAGCCCTCCACCATCATGTAAAAGACCGCATTGTCCATGCACTCAAGCAGTCAGTGAGTGGAAAGGTGCACCTCACAACTGATGCATGGTCCAGTTGGCATGGCCAGGGCCGTTACGTGTCCATCACTGCGCACTGGGTTAATGTGGTGGATGCAGGGTCCACACGGGACAGCGGTGGTGGGACAGTGCTGCCTAGCCCACGGTATAGGAAACAGTTGGCTGTAGGCGTTCGACCCTCCTCCTCCTCCTCCTCCAGAAGCGAAAGCTCGTCCACAGAGCGCAGTCGTACGAGCACTCCATCTGCAGCTGCCACTGTTGCACACGAGGTGTCCCCCTATCGAGCAGCTAGTGGAAAGCGTCAGCAGGCTGTGTTGCAGATGATGTGTTTGGGCGACAGACACACCGCCGAGGTGCTGGCCGAGTACTTGAAGCGACAAACTGAGTCATGGCTGGGCAGTGTACATCTTGAGGCAGGCAAGGTAGTTAGTGATAACGGCCGTAATTTTGTGGCAGCCATAGCCCTTTCAAAACTCAGCCACATACCTTGCTTGGCTCACACCTTGAACCTGGTGGTGCAGTGCTTCCTCAAAAATTATCCGGATTTAACAGCCCTGCTCCAGAAGGTGCGAAGACTGTGCGCGCACATCCGCCGGTCGCCTGTACACTCCGTTCGTATGCAGAAGCTGCAGCGATTGCTCCACCTTCCCAACCACCGCCTCATTATCGACATTGCAACAAGGTGGAACTCCACCCTGCACATGGTGGAGCGGCTGTGCGAGCAGAGGCAGGCCATAATGCATTTGTGGGAGGATACACGTCCAGGCACTTTGAGAGCAGACATGGAGTTGACAGGTGTGCAGTGGTCGAAGCTGAAAGACCTCTGTAAAGTCCTTCAGTGTTTTGAGGAATGCACACGGCTGGTAAGCGCAGACGACGCCATCCTAAGCATGAGCATCCCACTTATGCGTCTGCTCATGCAAACTTTGACGCACCTTAAGGAGCAGGCGTCTGCAGCCAATGTTGATGAGGAGGAAGAGGAGGAGGGAATCCTTGATGACATTCAGCCATTGTCTGCTCAGGGACCTCTCCTGGACGAGGTGGAGGAAGAAGAAGAGGAGGAGGAGGATGATGATGGGGATGATTACTTAGGGGAGGAGGATGCATCTCGTGGGGCAAGTGAAAATGTTGGCGTGGCAAGGTCTGGTACAGGGTTTGTGCGTGACTGGAGGGATGTGGATTTGCCAGAAAGTGCTCCTCCAACCAGCACTCGCAGTGCATCATTGACATCGGGAACATTGGCCCACATGTCAGATTATGCCTTGCAGATCCTAAAAAGGGACCCCCGCATTGCCAAAATGATGAACGATGACGACTACTGGTTGGCCAGCATCCTGAATCCACGCTATAAAGGCAAATTACAAAACATCATGCCACAGGAGAACCTTGACCTAATATTGGCTAATAAACAAGCAACTCTGGTAAATCGGTTGCTTGAGGCATTCCCAGCACACAGCAGCGGTGATGGTTCTCACACGAGCCGTACGGGCCGGAGGCAGCTTGGCAGAGGTGTTCATGGTGCACACAGCAGAAGTGGCGTTGGAGACAGGGGTTTCATGACAATGTTGTGGACTGATTTTTCAAGTACCGCTCACACAACTGGTAATACTGCATCGATGGAAAGTGACAGGAGACAGCAGTTGTCAACTATGGTTACAAACTACTTTTCCTCCCATATCGATGTTCTCCCACACAGGTCATTCCCCTTTGACTATTGGGCCGCTAAACTGGACACCTGGCCTGAATTGGCACAATATGCCTTACAGGAGCTCGCTTGCCCAACTGCAAGTGTGCTATCGGAAAGAGTCTTCAGTGCAGCTGGATCAATCCTGACAGAAAAAAGGACCCGTCTGTCAACCCAAAATGTGGATGATCTAACCTTCATTAAAATGAACCATGCATGGGTTTCCAAGGATTTTGTCCCACCTTCCCCTGATGACACATAGGGTGACAGAAAAATGGCTTGCTTTGGTCCACCTCTTCCTGGGACTTGACCTATTTCGCCTTTTGCATCAGCTGAATGTCCAACATCAACATATGCCACTTTCTAAAACTCCCTAACTGTGCTGCCTCCCCCCCCCCATGGCCGGGGTCACCACCTAGCGCACGACACCGTGTGAGTGCCGTTGCCCTGGACAGGTGGGTAGGCCGACTCTTGGGCGCGGGCAATGGCACAGGGTCCCTCATAGTGCAATCAAGTGTCTCTGACGGTGGTGGTGCACACCCGCCGTCAGACACACCGCCGTACTATGAGGGGCCCAGTGCCAGTTCCGACGCCCACGAGTGGGCCCCCCTTGCTTGGGCAGGGCCCCAGCATTTGCAATCTTTACCTCTCCCTGCTCCTCCGCTGTGTAGTCTGGGCCGTCAAATCCATACTGTGCCTGACACCGTCTGAGCCTGCCTCCTGATGTATAGACATATATTTTGAATGTGTACGCTATCCATACATGTTATCCGGGGATACGGTACCCTTTCTCACCTTTATGCAATCACGTGCAAGCCATACTGGGCCTAACACCGTCTGAGCCTGCCTCCTGATGTATAGACATATATTTTGAATGTGTACGCTATCCATACATGTTATCCGGGGATACGGTACCCTTTCTCACCTTTATGCAATCACGTGCAAGCCATACTGGGCCTAACACCGTCTGAGCCTGCCTCCTGATGTATTGACATATATTTTGAATGTGTACGCTATCCATACATGTTATCCGGGGATACGGTACCCTTTCTCACCTTTGTGCATACACTGGAACATTCCAAAGGTGGACATCAGACACTGGAGCAGCATTTACAGGGCCCATTATACACTAGAGCATTAGAAATGGGGCCCATTATGTTTGGAGCATTATTTGGGCCCATAAGACAGTGGAGCTTCATCCATGGGGACCAACATATACTGTAGCATTATGTGGAGCTCATCATATACTGTTTCAAACATTATATGGGACCAATGATTCTGTATGGAGAAATAGATGGGCCTCGTCATGAGATGTAAAAAGTGAAGTATTTTTCATTGTACTATACCGCTATTTCTCTGCCGTATCGGAGCATGATGAGTTGTGGTATGTGTTAAAGGGGCGCTCTTTCGCCCAGGGCACATGAAAACCTGGAGCCAACCCTACCCCCCCACAACTTTAGCCAAATAACCCCCATTTTTCAGTGCGTAACTTGTATTATGAAGTTAATTAAGGTTGACAAGCTTAAGTAAGAAGAATTGATGCTTTTGGCATTCAAATGGGCACTGTAGGTGTGTTTCCTGTCCTCCTCTCACTGCCGACTTTTATTCCCCATTGACTTACATTGGGTTTCGTGTTTCGGGACGACCCCGACTTTTCCCTATAATCGGCCGATCTTGCTCGACCCTACTTTTGGAAAAGTCGGGTTTCACGAAACGAAACTCGACCCTAAAAAACAAAAGTCGCTCAACTCTAGGAATAACCCTTTGTCCTTTTGGTCATTAATAGGTGGCTTCAAATAGTCTCCACAATTGTATACTCTTTCCTACCTCTGATACTTCAAAAGTATAATATAGCCCCCAAGTACTTTGTGTACACCAAACTCCTTTAGCAAAACTATATGGATTCTGAATAATGACCTTGCAAAAATGTAAAATTGATCAAAGAAACAACCACACAAGCATGATCAGAAAGCAGTGGCAACTGGTTGTCTCCAAAATGAATATGAGCCGGAACAAAGTTATCTTATAGTGGGCTTACAAATTAGGTAGAAATAGGTTGATGGCTAAACAACCTCATTTGGTGAACAATCATCATGCCAACATAACCATAAAAAGTTTATTGCTTATAGGTTATAAAGGCAATGAAACTGACCATACATGTTTTATAACATTGGACAAAGAACGAACAATCTTTCTGGGCAAGCAAATATTTTGCAATGATGGGCTAAAACGATCATTCATTGCTAAAGTTCTTCCAACAAATGGTCAATTTGGTTGAAATCATCCTTTAGGTTAATGTGCATGAGTATCTTTAGCCTCAGCAAAGTTCAGCAGAAGTGCATGCTGTCAGCTGGTGCTGTCAACATGCTGAAGTACAGACAAAAATTATTTGGTAGTCTCCTCAAATTTCCAACTAGTTACTCAACCAACAAAAAATATTGGCCAAATAATACAATGTACCAGAATCTATCACAAAAAGTGACCAATGTAAAGGGGTTTTACTATTATTACAAGTTAGCTACAAGTTTAGAAACAATTGCTTATTAAGACCCCCCAATAATCACCAGAACAAAGGGCCTGGTCCCCCCCCCCCTTTGGTTGAGTAGGTGCCGGGTCGCTTCATCCACAATTTATGGATTTACAAAAGTAACTGAGTTTTCTACTCAGCTACTTTAAGGCCTGTCACATGAATGACCACCACTCCATTCAAATGAGTGGACAGGACCCTAATCTCTCTAGACCCCACCGATCTGGCATCTATCATTTATATGAGGATAGGTGATACGTTGAAAGGGCTTAGCTGTTTGAGGGTGTAGAGGCAGCTATTGCACCCATTTCCTAGTGTCTGAGGTGGTGAAAAGGCTCTCCACAAGATAGGAAGACACCAGAATTACAAATGGTACATAGAAGGTGGTGGATGCTTCTACAGATCTTATTTGAATCCAAGGAGTTTCAAGTTATTCCTTAGCCTCAAATTGATAACTGACCATATGTAACCGCAGTCGGAATCGTATGGCTGAGCATAGATATCTCACATGTATGAGTGACTTTGGAAAGACTTAAATGCCAAGCTGTTCCGAAGCACCCTAATCTTGGCTTCCATAGAAGGTGGAAGTGGTCTTCGATAAGTTGACATCTAAAGGTAGGACACTTGAGTCTTAGTATTTTGGTTTTATGGAAATAGTGCCAAACATTCACCACTTTCTACAACATGAAGAATTATCTTTTTTGGTTTTCAATAGCTTCCATCACATTCTCCAGCTAAACAAGGAAAATTCTAAGCCTCGATGTCCATTATTTGGAAGACCTTAATTTAATTCCACCTCATGAATGTCCTTTTTTTGTCCTGAATGCTGCCTGGCTTCCACCTGTGCAAAAAAGATGTCTCTCTTCCACACAGAAATGTTGAGGATGAAGATAACTTGTGGATTATAGCTAACGCCTGATAAAGATTCCCCTAATTGCTTGGCTTACCTCAGGTTTTATCATCAAAGCAAGGCGTTATTCCCTCTCCTGCCCTCCCCTCACTCTTTATTATCTCTTAATTAATCACTCTGGCTTCCACACTTAGCAGATAATTAGTGTCTCCTGGGCACCAGGCTCATTTTCATAACCTCCCTGCTCCAAGCCACTGAAAGACAGGCCGTGTAAGGTAGAAGCAAGGAAAAGCAACAGAAAAAAAGAATAAATCTAGGTAGTAAAGCCATTCTTCATCGTGATTATCATGGTTATCCTAGAAACAGAGTGAGGGACATGTGTGTAGACCATGCATTAGTGAATGACTTATCTCCACCAGAAGCAGACATTGGTATTTATTACAATTTATGTCAGTGCTTTGTCTTCTTCACTTGCATCTGGTGAATCTCGAAGGCCAGCAAACCAAACTTCACAATGTTCTCCAAGAGATACGTGCACTCAAGACTTGTCACCGGAAGATATCGTAACATCTCAGTGGGTTAAGAAGGCACTTTATGGATGTCTCACGATCTGCCATCCTCCAGAATGAAGAAAGCTGCATTTCTAGTGCCACCTATTGGAAGTAGCTACCCTATAAGTCAATGTTCAACCTTTTAACAAACCTTGCAAAATGACTAAAGAACTAAAAAGAAGTGACTTCTATAAGGACTCACCTGTTTCAGGGTTCTTGCTCCTCATCAGTGCAAAGCAGGGTACTGGTTGGCAGTGTGAGAGGTTAATGTGGGTCTATGGAGTACCACTTCTTGGCCAGAAATCGTTGTGAATCATATAAGCCAGGAAATAATAATAATAATAATAATAATAATAATAAAATGCTCTTTAGGGGTAATTTTTATACACTACAAGATAATTTTGATTAACAGCTCTGCTACCAATGCAAACAGGACAGTCTGCAATATTTTTAAAGGGAATGTGTCACCAGAAAATGATGCTGATTTAAAGTATTTTTCAAAATTTTTGGCAATGTTTTTATTTTCCGTATCACAATCTGTATTAAAAATAAAAATTGGAAATCTTGAAATTTTGACACTGGCCTCTAAGGCTTTTTTAGTTCCTCATGTTTCAGGAAATAAAACATTATTATTATTATTTATCATTATAGCACCATTTAATCCATGGCGCTTTACATGTGAGGAGGGGTATACATAGAAAAAAAAACAAGTAGAATAATCTTAAACAATACAAGTCACAAGTGGTACAGGAGGAGAGAGGACCCTGCCTGGGAGGGCTCACAATCTACAAGGGCTGGGTGATGATACAGTAGGCGAGGGTAGAGCTGGTCGTGCAGCGGTTTGGTCGATCGGTGGTTACTGCAGGTTGTAGGCTTGTTGGAAGAGGTAGGTCTTCAGGATCCTTCGGAAGGTTTCCATGGAAGGCGAGAGTCTGATATGTTGGGGGCAGAGAGTTCCAGAGTAGGGGGGATGTGCAGCAGAAAGCTTGTATGCTATTGTGGGAAGAGGAGCTAAGAGGGGAGTAGAGAAGGAGATCTTGTGGAAGATCGGAGGTTGCGTTTAGGCAAGTACCAGGAGACGAGGTCACAGATGTATTGAGGAGACAGGTTGTAGATGGCTTTGTATGTCATGGTTAGGGTTTTGAACTGGAGTCTTTAGGTAATGGGGAGCCAATGAAGGGACTGACAGAGGGAAGTGGCCAGGGAATAGCGGGGTGATAGGTGGATTAGTCGGGCAAGCAGAGTTTAGAATAGATTTGAGAGGTGCGATAGTGTTAGAGGGGAAGCCACAGACTAGAAAGTTGCAGTAGTCAAGGCGAGAGATAATGAGTGCATGGAGTAGGGATTTTGCAGATTCTTGGTTGAGGAACGTACGGATCCGGGAAATATTTTTGAGTTGAAGTCAGCTGGAAGTATAAAGGGCTTAGATATGTGGTTTGCATGAGAGATCAGATTCAAGGATTACCACAAGGCAGCGAGCTTGTGGGACTGGAGAGAGTGAGCAGCCATTTACTTTAATGGATTGGTTTGTTGTACATTAGTATCAATGAACAGGAAACCCACTTTTGTTTCAGTTCAGTTCATGAACTTGCAGTTCTCTGGTGCCTCCCCTTACCCTCAGGTCAGTCAGGGAACTGCACCTCGGATAAGTAGTCGCCGGAAAAGCTGCCCTGTCATGTACTGGCTATCGGGGCACTCTGCAGTGAGGGTGGCATGTGTATCACCAGGCCAGGAATACACACATAAACCTCCAATCCATCATTGCCAGGAATCCCCAATAACACCAGAATGCTACGCTGCCACCAGTTCCTTGTTTGATACAATCAAGGTCCTTTACCAAAGCCTATATCGTGTTAGAAACCAATCCCATGTAGCGGGAATTTGCGCGGAGTACGTGTCGGTTCAAATCATAGAGCAAAAGGAATGAAGCTAGTAAATTTATAAGTTTACTCCAGAAAATATTGGCAGTGTTTACAAAAATACAAAAGATATTACAAAATGAGACAAAATACAATATGTACAACAGTTAGAAAATAAGAGAGATGAACATATGAACTTACTATATCTCAGTCACAGGTATGACATGTGGTTTCGCTCTGCGTAATACCTCCTGTAGAAGCAGAGCGAAACGCACGTTGGGGTAGAGGGACGCCCGGGAATATCCACCAGCCCTACACTAGGTATGTAATGCCCCTTTAGTTCTTCCATCTGTTCACAAGTTTTTTGGTGCTGCGCATTTTTGTCTAATAGCGGCCTTCTACAGCATAGTTGGGGCATTTTGCCTCTATATATTTCATATACATGCATTTATGACAGTATTTTGATCACAGTGGGTTACATGTTCCTATGACTAGATGTTGTTATTTTGCTGCTATTACTGGCGCTTTGCATATGATGTTTCATATATTGTGCATTGCAATTATTATTTATATGCACCTTTGTGATTTAATCGGATTTCACTGTTTGGGGCTTAAGTATCAATGGGATATTGTTGTATATTGTTGTAGGATACCCCAGGGCTTTGTAGTCCCTCTCTATTTGTCTGATCTAGCACCTTTCTTGTAATCATGTTTTTAATTGTTCTTAGAATAAAGATATATTTTTATTCAGCAAGTACCAAATTTTGGGACTATTTATTTCATATTCGTTTCTATTAGTGTCATATCTTCAAAAAAATAAAGCCAACTTGGTCTAGAGATTTATTGCCCAACATACATTCTCTGAGGGCGTGACTAATAATGTCTTTGTTTTTCTCTCTTTGTTGATACTTTCATGGTTTCTCCTGCAGTTCCAAAAAAAGCCATTCTTTTTTTTTTGTTTGCATGTATGCCATCTCAGTAGAAATGGAATTTTCACATTAGAAATCTATGCTCTTTCTCCCTTGGTCATTAGAAAAGGCATGCTTCCCTCACCATCACCTCATTTACATGTTAATAGACATCATGTGGGCTCTCTCCACTCAGCAGGATAACTTGGAGTTGTAGAGAGACCTCTTACTCTATAATGGCCTCCAACAGAGGCTTGAATTTTCTGATAGATTTGGAAAGCTTTTAAATGTGGATAAGTGGGTTTACCCCAATGCTCTTTAAGCATTGAACCGTCCTAGAGTGCGTACGAGTGTAAAGGACCTGGACCCGTTTCCTTGGAAACAGAACCACTTTTTCATTCACTACGAGCTAAAATAGGCGATAAAGCAAAAGGCAGTTTTCCAGTAGGTTTTGCTACTTTTTTTAATAGAATTTTCCAAATCTAACTCTTCCCAGTTCATATTTTCCACCCTGACACATTTTTCAATCTCTCCTTCCATTATGGCCTCTCTTTCTCTTGACATTCCCTCCCCAGACCCATTCATTAATCCCCCCATTTTTTTCTCTTTCCCACTTCTTGGTAGATAAGAAAGAAATTACTTAAAGAAATGGAAGACGTTTCTTTTCTTTTTTTTTTGTAAGGTCTACTTTGAAGAGTAATGTCCTGTCATTGTTGCCTTGGAAACAGGCAGATTATATATAAAACAAATGGAAGTCAAAACGAGAGAAAGAGGCGATAAAGATGCCGAGTAGGGGGGCAAGAATGACACAGTCAGCAAAAGAACAAAACTAATGCTAGCAGAAAAAAATAATAATATCCAAACTTTTGTATAAAAATTCTGTAGACTGGTGTATCAGAAGGGAGGTAGTGTTGTCATAGGAACAGACAAGATGTAGAAACATAAAAGTCTGTTGGTATGTATGCTTGAAGAAAATCACCCAAAAGGGTTTACATGTGTAATGAGCAATTACAAAAACAACATAGAGTAATTAAGAGGCAGGGGTTGTGGTCGTGCCCTCGATTGTCCCCTTGAATTCATTACAGTCTTTATTACAACACAATAAAACTCAGCATGTTGTCTGCACCACCCCTTGTATTGTTCTATCTATTATCACTTCCAAAGTACATGTTTGAATGGAGACTCAAAGGCAGGACGCCTCTGAGGTGGCTTAGTTTACGGATGTGTTTGGCTTTTGGTGTAATGTGTTGGCAAACTGGCTGTTAAAGGCACATGCACTGAAGCGTATTTACAAAGATTGAAGGACTTAATAGCAAGTCCAACATTTGCTTTACGCAATAGGAAAAGGTTTTTCATTTTTGAAATTTAAGAACAGATCATTAGTTATGATCAGGTCTAAGGATACTAGGGATACAGAAACTATGGTGAAGATCAACCACAAAGCTCACCCGTTATTAACATTGATCCATACTAGGACTAGAGTGATTCTCGACTTGAAGTGTTACAAGCCTCGCCTGTAAGAATACTCATGGTCTTGTGTAGTTCAATGTCTCAAGACTGATTTCAATTTAGTCCCTTGAGTTCTACTGGGATATATCATGCATATCATTACCGGTTTTGGGAAAAAGGACCTCTTAAAGGAATACTAAACCTAAAAACAGACAATATTTTAGGGCAAATATCCTGCCAGGCTGAGAACAACTGAGCAATCTTGTAATTTTTACACTTGAGCTTATGTAGACTTGTACTTCCTGTCCTTTTGAGAAGAGTTTTCAGAAGACACCTTAACATCAGAAGAAGGATGTCAATGACTGATAACACAGGATATACCAATCACAATATAGCTCCACCTCTCCTCACAATGGACCTTTGTACGCTTTCATTAGATGCTTCAATTAAAAAGATAGTAAGAGTCTGTTCATTGCTGTTAATGCACATGTGTTGTTTCCTGAAACAACATTAAGTTAGAGTCTAAAATAGCCCTAGTTTCATAATAATGAAAAAAAATTTTTTTTAAACAAAACCCCGATTAAAACAATAGGTAATTTCCTGATAATAGCTTCCTTTTAAGGTCCCTGTAACACCACATATGTCAAAATCTGTCCTGCGGGCCAAATCTGCTCTGCACGGTGAGTATATTTGGCCCACGACGTCGGGAGGCCTGGCATTGCACTTTTGACTGTGTTGGCATCATGGATGCCGATGCAGTTTGAAAGCAATGATGAAGGAGGGAGCATCAGCTTACTCTCCTTCTGCCATCATTCTCCATCTGTGTCTGACGTCTTAGTGCAACAGGTGCGATGATGTCATTACAATACGTCCGCTGTACTGAGCAGTGTAGAGAGCTTCAGAGCACTTTCTGCTGAGACCAGAGTAGCAGTGTCTCTGAGGAGAGGTATTTATTTTTTTTAATGCGGGGCAATTATACTGTGTACAGTCTGCTGTGTATGTTGCCTTGGTAACATGACAACACTTCCGGTTTGATTTCGATTGGTTCCAGCCCCTTTTTAAACTCCTCACTATCATGCACAATACGCCCCCTGACGAAGCCTTTGCCGAAACGCGCGTCGGGGTGGTGCAGGTGTGCTGACGTTCCTTTCTTTCCCCTATGCCTCCTTAGTAATCAGCAGGATATTTATCGGTATGTTCATTAGTACCTTAAATCTGTGTATATATAATTATTTGGTGCTTGCCTTGTTTACCTATACCTACCATGCTGTATTCTCTGGGGGTTTGTTCTTAAATGGTATATTCTAATATTAGTACCTTAATCAGTGAAAGTACAATTATTTGGTGCTTGCCCTGCCCCATGCTGTATTTCCTGGGAGCTTGTTATCAAATATTATATTCTAATATATTATTGATTATTGATATTTTTTGGGGTATATATTAGTTATTTAGTCTAAATGGTTACTTACCAAAAAAGACTTGATACAATACTTTTGAATAGCTATGCCAACACACTTACGACCCGTGATTTGAACTGTACCTATGCACTGTTTTTTTCCTACCTTTTTAAACCTGAATGTCTATTTGTAATTAATAAAGTATTTCCGCATTTTGTAATATCTTTTGGACTGATTGATCGTTTTTGTTCTCCTGTCTCTCTGTGTACAGGACAATGCAGGATCCTGTTATACTGTATCGAGTACTATGTGGGGCCCATTATACTGTATGGAGCACTATGTGGGGCCCATTGTAGTGTATGAAGCACCATATCAGGCCCATTATACTGTATGGAGGACTATGTGGGGCCCATTATACTGTGTGGAGCCCTAAGTGGGGCCATTATATTGTATGGAGCACTATGTGAGGCTGTGGGACCCATTATACTGTATGGAGGACTCTGTGGGTCCATTATATTGTATGGAGCCCTATGTAGGGCCCATTATACTGTATGGAGCCATATGTGGAGGTCATTATAATGTATGGAGGACTATATTGGGCCCATTTTACTGTATGGAGGACTATGTGGGGCCATTATACTGTATGGAGCACTATGTGGGGCCCATTATAGTATATTGAGCACTATGTGGGGCCCATTATACTGTATGGAGGACTATGTTGGGCCAATTATCCTATATGGAGGACTATGCGGGGTCATTATACTGTACGGAGGACTATGTTGGGCCCATTATGCTATAAGGAGGGCTGTGATCATACTGTGATTGGGTCACCATACTTTGCTGGGGTGGTGTAGGGGGTTACAGTAGTGTCATCAAACCATGCATGTGGAGGGTACTGTGGAGGAATTTATGGTGGGGTGGGGGAATTTATGTTTGTTTCCATATGAAAAAGTTCATCATTATCTAATATATAAAGCTCAATGTGTGTGTGTGTATGTTGTATGTATGTGTGTATGTCCGGGATTGGCATCTGTACCGTCGCAGCTACAGCCACAAAATTTTTCACAGTCACACATCTGGACCCCGAGAGCGTCATAGGCTATGTTGTGAGGCGAAATTTTAACCCCGCGCGATCCAATTCACCAAACAGTTTGGCCTATTATTCTTATCATTTCTATGGTGTTATCGTCCTTCTGTAAAGCTGGAAATAACACAATTTATAACCGTGGCAACACAGACCTCCCTCTGACACAGACTGCAGGGGGAGCCCAGTATCACATAGGATTAGATACACGGCTCAGCAGTCAGTATCACACACGATAGGATTAGATACACAGCTCACCAGTCAGTATCACACAGGAGAGGATTAGACACATGGCTCAGCAGTCAGTATCACACAGGATAGGATTAGATACACAGCTCAGCAGTCAGTATCACACAGGATAGGAATAGATTCACGGCTCAGCAGACAGTATCACACAGGATACGATTAGATACACAGCTCAGCACACAGTATCACACAGAATAGTATAAGATACACGGCTCAGCAGACAGTATCACACAGAATAGGATTAGATACACGACTCAGCAGTCAGTATCACACAGGATAGGATTAGATACACGGCTCAGCAGTCAGTATAACACAGGATAGGATTAGGTACACGGCTCAGCAGTCAGTATCACACAGGATAGGATTAGATACACGGCTCAGCAGTCAGTATCACACAGGATAGGGTTAGATAAACGGCTGAGCAGTCAGTAACGCACAATAGGATTAGATACACAGCTCAGCAGAAAGTATCACACAGGAGAGGATTAGGTACACAGCTCAGCAGACATTATCACACAGGATAGGGTTAGATACACAGCTCAGAAACAGGATGTGCCAAAGGAGAGGACATTTTCATTCCAAGAATTCCACTCAATCCATCTGATTTGTTTTTTGATTTTAAACACCTCCAGTTTCCATTTCAACTGCTATTTGCAATGTCCATTAACAATGCTCAGGGACAGTCCTTGAGAGTAGTAGGGATTGATTTGCAATCTCCATGCTTTTCTCATGGTCAGCTTTACGTGGTCTGTTCAAGAGTTGGAACTGCCAAAAATCTGTTCATCTTTGCACCGAAAGGAAAAAACTAAAATTTTGAATGAGTTGAAAATAAAATACTATCAATACTTGGGTAATCGTTTAGTTAATTTGTGTTGCAAATCTGTAGTGTTGAATATATGATGTGAAATGTTTTTATGTGCAATATAATCATTATAATTTGTTATAACTAACCACAGTTAGTTACTATGCCCAGGCAACGCCGGGCTCTTCAGCTAGTATTTGATAAAGAAAAACTTCAGTTATAGACATATTTTTTAATAAATATCAAGGTTGGCCTGCGATTTTGTCCAAGCTTTTAATTCTGGCGCTGTACAGTATTTTAGCTTGACATCCCTGATCTACGCATTAGACAAACATGGGCCGACAAACGATCATTTGTCAGTTGAATGAACTATCATTCGTTGGAGAAACCTCCATTTCAGACCGCATTGGTTGTATTAGATTTTTTCAATGGATGA